>NW_026521924.1:19375000-20000000 GCF_021234435.1 Artibeus jamaicensis | reverse complement strand
TTTCAAAAGGGTCTTCCATCAGAGAGACACCTTGCCACAAATTACAGTGAAGAAAACAAAACCCTCATGCACAGACGTATTAACAGGCCAGAGAGAAATGGAGCCACTAGGATTCACACAAGCAGAGAGCCAGGCAACAAAGGCCATCAGTGATCCGGAGGCTCTGGGTTGCTTTTCCACGTGCAGAGAATAAAAGGTAGGAAAGGAAAAGGTAGCACTCCTCAGCGTAAGAGTCTAGTCCCCCAACGCAGAGCCGAGTTTTTCAGGGTTGCTCTCATTTCTGTCATTTCTCCCAAGGCACCTAAATCAGCCTGAGTGTCCCAGTGAATCCTACCTTCATGTTCCTTCTCAGTGGTCCCCACTTTCTTGATCTTCCTGGGAGATTTCATAAAGAGGGGAAAGATGGTTCGTAAGCCAAGAATGTCGACAAACTTATGGCAGTTGTCTGTGCCCTCGGGGCCAATCATGGCATGGTCCAGCACCTTCAGGGCGCTGCTCCTCGAGATCTTCTTTTCTCTGGGAACAAAAGAAGTTTCAGATAAGGCATTTCATAGGGATGTTCTAGCCTTTTTTAAAAAGTGTATTTATGACAGTACTTACTATAATGAAAAAAATAAAGAAAAAAACAATTTAAATATCCACCAATGAGAAAATGATTACATTATGGTATACCTACATGGACTACTAACACTTGTGAAAAATTAGGAGAGTTTGTAATAATATGAACAACTCCTCAAGGTCAGAATGATAAACACAAAAGATAATACATTCAAAATTCTATATGAAGCCATTACCTCAATTATATAAAAAATATGCATTAAAACTGGCAAAAAATGGATCAAATTGCTTATATGGGTTATTTCGAGGTGGAGTAATTATGGATTGCCTATTATTCCTTTGTCTTTCTTTCTAACAGCTTTATCAATATATAATTCACATACCATGCAATTCAGCCATTAAAAAATGCACAATTGGCCCTGGCTGGTGTGGCTCAGTGGACTGAGCACTGGCCTGCGAACCAAAGGGTCACTGGTTTGAGTCCCAGTCCAGGCACATGCCTGGGTTGCAGGCCAGGGCCCTAGTAAGGGGCACATGAGAGGCAACCACACATTGATGTTTCTCTCCCTCTCTTTCTCCCTCCTTTCCCCTTTCTCTAAAAATAAATAAATAAAATCTTTTAAAAAACCTGAATGGAAATGGTGAAGATGAACATCCTTGTCTTGTTGCTGATCTCAGGGTAAAACATTTAGTCTTCCACCATTAAGTATGATATTAGCTGTAGATTTTTTTAGATGCTTTATATCAAAGGGTGGAGAAGTTCCCTTCTATTCCTAGTTTAAGTATTTTTCATCATGAAAGGTGTTGGATTTTTGTCAAATGCTTTTTCTGCGTCTTATTATTCCTTTTTTCTACTTTTCAGTGTTTTTCATTTTTCCAGAATGAATGCTCAATACTTTTAGAATTAGAAAAGATAAACTATTTTCAAGAAAACACAAAGGAGATTTTCTCTCTTGAATCCATAGGTCACAGAATAATCCTGCCACTGGCTACTACTCTTGAAGATACTTCTGAAAGGAGTATCATTTTCTGTAACCTTACACTGTCTTCTTTAACACGCTATGAGGCAGAGCGGAGCAAGTCGGTCAGCCCACATTTTTAGTACAGCTGCTGAGTCAGCCACCCGAGCCAATGTTCAGTGTTTACTGAGCACTTGGTATTGTGGTGGGCAAAACAGAAAAACAAAACTGAAGACCTGTCTTCTGCTTTCAAAACCATTTAATCTATTCAGGTAGACTAAACACGAAATAATCAGGGAAAAGTGAAAGTCAGTATATAGCCCCCCTACGCATTATTTAATCTACGAAGTATTTAATAAATACGTCTTAAGAAGAGAAAATAAATAAATAAATAAATAAATAAATAAGTCTTGTGAACAGGACATACCAAGTCTCAGTTCTTATGGAGCTTAATTGTAACTGCAGGAGACACATGGAAAATCAAGATACTTGATAGTGGTTAAGGGTCATGGAAACAAAGCAGTGTGAAAGAATGACTGGGGAGAATAGGTTAGGTAACTGAGGAAGGCCTCTTTAGGGGTAACATTTGTATTGAGAGCTGGGTGAGATGGATGTACATTTTAGGGGCAAAACATTAAAAGCAGAGGGAAGAGCCAAGTACAGGGGCTCTGAGGTGAAAATGAGCTGGCATGATCAAGAAACAGACAAACGGCTGGCATGTTTGAAGCAGGCCCCGGAGCAGTGTTTGGCTTAGATCCGAGACAGAAACGAGGGCTATGTCGAAGGCCGTGCCTCCTAGTCTTGTAGGACACAATAAGGCCTCCAACTAAAGAACTGATTCTAGGAGTTAAGAAGATACAGTTCAGCATGTTTGTTCTGAGACTATTACGTGTTAGTTACTCGAGAGAGACAGAGAGAATATATGGATTTGGGGGAGTCGGGGAAAAGACAGATACATATGTAACTATTTGAAAGGCAAGGTGAGAAAGGAAGGGGTTGAGTACAGGCTACTCATCAGCAAATCTTGGACAAGAAAATCTATCAGCTTGAGAAAAAAGCCAGGCTAAGAGGTTAAAATTATTATTTTTAATAATATGGACAATTTAATCATATATTTAGGATTTAATCATATATTTAATCATATATATTTAATCATATATTTAGGATTTCATGAAGTCAGAAGAGACTAAAGATAAAAAAAAGGGGAGAACTAATAGACAGAGTGAGGTGACTGTCAGGCGATGGAAGGGCAAGGCTGACCAAGAAAGTGGGGAGGCAACCAGCCGTTATATTGATGTTACTCTCCTCTCTTTCTCCTCCCTTTCCCTCTCTCTAAAAATAAATAAAACGTTTTTTTAAAAAGGTGGTGATAACATAAACCAAAGCCCTTCATCCAATTTCCTACATGAAAGCTGAAGAAAGAGAATCAGAAACATCCTTTTGAACGGCGTTTTGTGGAGGGAACACTATTAAAACGCTGCACTATTCAAGTGCTAACAACGACAAGGCATGTGGTCCTGGGTCCGACTAGCCGGCCAGGATCGGGGCCCAGGGAGTGACGGGAAGGAGAGTGGGTACGAAGCTGGCCAACAGTACTGCGCGGTGCACGACCATCCCTGTTTACCTGAGACGGTTTCATTTTTAGCACTGAAAGTAGCACATCCTAGGAAATCCCTCAGTTCTGGGTAAACGGAGACCGCTGGTCAGCCCACTTGGTGCCGCCCTCCAACACCAAGGATGTATTGTGGATATTCCTACCCTGGTCCCCTTGCTGTGGGATCGATCAAACGATCCACCGATACTCACATATGACTTTCAATCCAGCTACTAAGTTTAAAAAAAAAAAAGGCCACTTCTGAGCCCGTCTTCCTGCAACACGCTCTACATGAGCTGGGAAGAACCACAGGCTCCCTGTCTTCAAGCAACTGAAGGACAAGTAAATAACAAACTTCAAAAGCTTGAAGCAGTGAGAATGAAGACGGAGGAGGTGAGAAGTAGAGATAATTAACTTTATCCCAGGGAAGTCAGTGTAGGTGTCAAGTGGAAGGTGATATCTGAGCTGCGTCTAAAGAAAGATCCGCCAGGCAGAGAAGAGAAGTCGTTTTGAGACTGGCGGTGGAAGACAGCTGAGAGGCGGGCAAGGACAGGCTGCGGCCGGCCCTAGACGGGCTGCCAGGTGACCTGGACTCCAGGCCACAGATGTCAAGACGCCATGCAGTGTTTAAGGAAAGGAGGGTGCTAGATGGGTACACTTCAGACAGCTCAGTCTGGCAGCGCTGTGATGAAGGGTCATAGAGCTCTGGGTAGGGAGGACAGTGACAACAGTGTAAGGGAAAAATGACAAAGGGCTCTGACTATGGTGGTGGTGGTATAAAAAAGGCGTATTTATGAGACATAAAGTCTTAAATATCAGGGGCAGGGTAAATAAGGCTCCAAATTCAACAGGAAAGGTTTCTGCAACATAAAATTCTAACAGGAAACTAGATAGAAAATATATACTTGCTTTTACTTCTGCTGGATTTAAGCAACCTACTTTATAAACTTGGATTTACAGAGGTATGCCTAGGGCAGATAATCACGTGAACAGAAATTAGGGAACTGAGATAAATATATCCTCACTGTTTAGATACTCAGGAAAAAGTGTCTTGGAATGAATGACGGCCACATAACAGGAGCCTTCAGTTCCCATGCAGCACGCATTCCAACCGAACACAAAAACCATGCACTTGTTGAAAATCCTGCAGCCAGAGAACTCTGGTTTAGCCGAGTCTTTTTTTCTTGCCTAAGCAAATTCAACAAACAAAAGGTTTAAAAGTAAAACCCTTCTTCAGGTAGGCAGTGTAAGATGCGTTTAAAGGGGGGCAGTAATTGCGTATTGATCACCATTTAGGCAAGCCACATGGAGGTGAACTTTGGAATATTCATCGGGCTTAAATTCAGGCTTTTAGCAATCAATAGCTGACTTTCTTGGGCTGACATCATTTGAAATATTTATTCTACTGCAGGACAAGTAGTTTATCTTAGTCTTGTCTGGGTTCATCGGATTGTCGATCACGCCAGGACCGACGTGAGGGTCCTTAAAGCCTCCATAAAAGTGGGTGACTGTGGAAAATGACTGGGCGTCTCTGCTCCCTATTCTGCTGAAGTGAACCTTCTGATGGGGGGGGATGGTAAGTTTCCATTCTTGCTTTAATTAGCTTATTCTTTATTATACGAAAACATTTTTGCAATAAACATGCATTCGGAGTGTAATTTTCTGTTCACTTGTTGTTTCATCAAATATTTATGAGGTACCTAACAGGTGCCAGATATTAAGGTGAGGAGGCAGAGACAGGCACAGCTCACGCTTCTGAGGAGCCCAGTTCACAGGGGGGACGTGTATGCAGAAAATGGATAGACTGAGAATAGCCACACACTATGCCATGTGGAGGTTATAAAAAGTAGATTGTGAACATGGGAAGGGGGGCCGACCCTGTCTGAGTTGGGGAGGCCTCACAAGGACATGATGCATGAACCAAGATTCACTGAAGGTCTTTCCTGTACAAGCAAAAAGGGAGGGGGTGTTTCAAGCAGAAGGGAACAGTGGCTCATGCGAAGACACGAGGAACATTCAGGAAGTGACGCTGGGTAGCGCTACAAGAGAGGGTAAGAGGGGCAGTGCCAAAGCAGAGAGCCCACTCATCCCACGCACTAGAAAGATCACACTTGCCACAGTGGGATGGACAGTATCGGGGGCGAGGGGGTACAGAGAAGCAGAAGAAAGAGAGAAGATCTATGAAGGGCAGAGAGACTGGTAAAAAAGGCAAGGTAGCAGCAAACTAGGAGTGAAAAGGTTTGAGTTCGTACTGAACCCAAGGTGCCTGTGAGACACAGCAGTAACGCCCAACTTAGACTTACGCGTCTGAAGTCCAGAAATGAGATTAAAAATGGAGAAATGTGGAAGAATCATTAAATCTATAGGAAGTAACCATGAATCAATGGTATGAAGAAAACTACTGCAAGAGGGTAGAGAAAGTAGGTACAAGAGAGAGATGGAACCCTGGAGGAAACTTATTCAAAACAAGGAAAAGTCAGGTCATTCCCTGCCCGGCCAAAAGAGACTGAGGAAGGAGAAAAATGTGACAGGCACTCTATCGAAAGACACTGTGAGCCATAAACTAATCCTGGCTAGAAACCTGAGTAGGGTATGTGAGACCAGTTTTGCTTGCAGTACAAAGTAAACAATAAAGTTCACTTTCTTTCTAGCTTCCAAATTATAAGATCACTTTCTAGGATCCAGCATTTCTACAAATTAGGCAGACCAGCATGACCAAGTTCATAGTCGCTCTCAGACCACAGTGCCAACGAACGCAGGAGTTCCGGGAGACGCTAAGGGGCACTCCATCAGTAGAACAGAACGATGGTGGTCTTCGTGTTGCTAGACACGCTTTTTGAATTTTCCATTTCTATTCGCATCCATGTTTCACAAACAATGGTACCAACAACTACTTGACTACCTATGCTCGGAAACAAAACAATGTATAAAAAAACAGAGGTTAAAATTTTGGTTTCCGGCACCAGGGTGGGCTAGACCTGCAGAGAGGGCACTCAGAACGGTGCGGCTGGGCTGCCAGGAAGCGCGACAAACAACCGGTGATCAAAACTCCAGAGAGCGCGGGTCAGCGATGTTTACGTAAAGGGCCAGACGGAAAGTGTTTCAGGCTTCACAGGCCACATGTGGTCTCTGTGGCGTCTTTTTCTTTGCGTGTGTGAACACACACACACACACACACACACACACTATATGTACATATACATGGGGGTGTGCAAAAGTAGGTTTCTAGTTGTAATGAAAATAAACAATACAATAATTACTAAGCAATAATACAAGAATGAACTGTTTTGAGTACTCACGGCTGTAAACCTACATCTGCCCGCCCCACGTATAAATAAAAACACTTGTAAGATATAAAGGCCGCTCCTGGTCTCCTGGCCATAGAAAACAGGCCTCAGTCAGATTTGGCCCACGGGCCTTAGCTGCTAATCCCTCATAAAAGGGACCAACAAGCCCAAATCTGGTTCTTTGAAAAGACCTATAAAACTGAAAAATCTCTACCAAGAGTGATCAAGGGGAAAAAAGAAACAAATACATTAAAATAAAAATGAATAGAAGGAGGGAAACTACAGTGTGGATACGAAGAACAACAGGACATAAGGGATAATTTTATGCCTAAAGCCTGGGAAACAGGTGAGATGGACAAATTCCTAGGAATATATATTTCCCCAACTGTCTCAAGAAAAATAAAAGAGAAAATCTAAATGGGACTATAACCACTCAAAAACCAGAATCAGTAGTTAAAAATCTTCTCTCAAAGAAAATTCACTATTAAGTTCTACCAAATAGTCAGGAGGGAAATAATTCCAATTTTAACCCAAACTCCTACAGAAAATAGAAAAATAAGAAACACTTCAACTTTGTTTAATAAAGCTATCAAACAAACAAACAAAACCTCTAATACCAAAACCTTTCCGAGAAAGAATTACAAGGCAATATCATACATATAGATATGAAATTCGTAAATAAAATATGGAATCCTACAAACATATAAAAAGAAGGGCTTATCCCAGGAATACAAGGTCAGTTCAACGGCAGAAAATCCATTAATGCAATTTTCACTTAAAAACATCTTAATAATAATGTAGGACAAGCATTTGATAAAATGAATGATCAAATCTGTGACATAAGAAAAAAATTTTCTTAATCTGATAAATGCTATCTCAAAAAACTCAATGCAAATATTATATATACTTCATGGTAAAATGCACTCCCTGGGAAAGACTAGTTTGCCCATTACCGGTACTCCTGTTCAATACTGCACTAGAGGTCAGAGCTAGTAAAATTTGAACATATGCACACACAAATTAACAAATTATTAAAATGAAATGTGAAAAAAATAATCCTGCTCCCAACTATTAACTTCTACTACCTAAAAGAGGCATATACGTATGGTTTGCTACTACAAGTTTAACTAGCTTTCTAAGAAAAAAGGGCTGATGTGCTGTGTGCCAATTTACATGGTGTAAACAGTCCCACCACAGCTCACGTCACTAAACACAGTGCTGGAAAGAGAGCTGTACAACCAGCTCTCAGGAGCCAACACGAGCCAGCTCAAACAAATCACTGCTATACATCCCTCCTCCCACTGCAGACATCAGGCTCGGTCATGTAACTTTTTATAGTCAATAAAACATGACTGTAAGTATTATGTGTGTTTTTAGAGGAGACGTTTTAAGACTTATCGAATCATTCAGCCTTTTCTACCCCCCATGGGAGGCATGTCCCATTCAGCACTGCTCCTTCGGCCTGAATCCCAAAATCAGGTATGGTGCAGAGCTTCAGATGGCCGGTGATGGGTGTACCAGGAGTAAAAGATAAATATTTGTTACTGAAAGTCCTTCAGATGTAGAGGTAGTTATCACAATAAAATGTGACCGGCATGTTACATAGCAAAGTTGCTTAATAAAGAACTGATACACAAAAGTTAGTTGCAATGCCACCCACCAGCAATAAGTAGTAAGAAAATGTAGTTTAGGAAGTATTTTTAGGAGTATGCAATATACTGCTGGACTTCCACTTTGGGCCTAGTGGATTTATACCGCCCTCCAAGCCTAAAACAAACAAACGAAAGGACAAAACATAGTGTACAAAACAGTGGTTTTCAGATAACTGACATTGTGTAGCACACTACAGGGATCCCAGAGAGGGAAACACATGCGAGGAGCTCAGTCACCCTGCTCTGAAGAGCGACCAGGCTTCAGAGGAGGGTGGAGATGCACTGGGGAGTCCAGGGAGACCCGTGCGGCTGGATCCACGGCGCAGAGCACCAGGACCGAGAGCTGCACGGAGGGTCCCCGCTGAGTCTTCCGTTGAGTGCGGATTAGAGCAGGCACGTGGGAAGAACACGTATCGTGAACCACGGACAGAAACAACAGTACGGGGGGAGCCAGGGGGGGGGGTGGATGGAGGAGGGCAAAGGGGGGAAAAGCAGCAACAACCGTAATAGCATCAACAGTAAAATATAATAATAAAGAACATACATATGAGGAAACTAACCACGGCTGCAGAAAGGAACCATGTGAAAGAAGAAGGGGAAACAATCCCTACAGCTCACTGAGGACCAGAAATACTCTGTGTTCCCACCAGCTGCGGTGGGAACACCTTGTGAACGCAGTTCACCTGGCAGAGTCCTGATAGTGTTGCTTCAGTAATGGGGCAAAAGGAGCCACAGACTCAAAGCTAGTCTAGTCCCACCTACCAGCACTTAAAAGTAAGCCTCAAAAGGCACAAAACTCTTTCAAAGTAATCAAACTACATCCTAGAACAAAGTTCAACAATATTTGTAAGGACACCCCCCAAAAAAAATTCAACATCCAATAAGGTAAAATTCATAATATCTGAATTTCAGTAAAAAGCTAAGAGGCATTCAAAGAGGAAGAAAAAGGATTACCCATAAAGAGGAGAAAAATCATCAGTAAAAATAACACGGATGACAGATGACAAGAACTAAGACAGTTATTATGACCATATATGATATGTTTTAAAAGATAGAGAAAAGCTTCAACATGTTAACTAGAAGCCGGTTAGATATAAAAAGACCCACAATGAACATCTAGAAAAGAAAAATATGATGTCTAATGAAAAATACACTGGGTGAGATTAACTGCAGATTAAATACTGCAGAAGAAAAGAGTGAGTCTGAAAACACAATAGAAACTATCTAAAATAAAACGCAGAAAGGAAAAAAAAAAGACTGAAAAGAAAGTGAATGGATCACCCATGAGCTGTGGCTGGACAATTTCAAACCGCCCAATATACATGAAACTGAATTTCCTGAAAGGAGGATGGGGGGGCAGAAAGTTTGCGTAAATCTGAGAATATTCCATATTTGATGACAACTATAAACCTACGGATCCAAGAAGCTCAGTAATAAGCCCCAAACACAAGAAACATGAAGAGAACCACACTAGGTATAAACTATTCAAAATCAATGATACGGAGAAAATTCCAAAAACACCCAGAAAATAGGGGCCACCCTGCATTTGGAAGAACGTCTGCAAGAACAACGGCAGGCTGGTCATCACAGCAGGCACTTCAGACGACAGCGCAGTAGCTCCGAGACCACACTACGGGGAGAGAAGAGCCCTGCGAACCTAGAAGGCTGCGTGCAGCCTTTCACAGGTGACGGCGAACACTTCTGCGGACCCAGACGAGCGGACACAGGTCGCGCTAACAGACCAGCACACAGGAAGCTTGGAAGGGAGTCACTCGGGAGGAAGGCAACCGCTCACGGACGGAAGTCTGGGTGTGCACAGGCGTGGGGAGCACCGGCCATGGCAAACATCTAGGTAAACATAAAAGGCTTTTATCTTACTTAAAAAAAAAACCTTTAAGAGTTACCTGACCACTTAGACAAACAAACAAAATAACAGGGAGCAGGATTTATAACACACACAGAGGTCAAATGAACGACAACCGTGGCAGCAAGACCAGGGGGGAGAAATGAGGTTCTTACGTGTTATGTGAAATGCTGCACTACCACATGAAGACAGACTGTGCTAATAAGCTAGAGGCACATACTGTCAGCCTTGAAACAACCACTAGAAAAGCAAAGGGAAAGAGCTAAATAAGTCCCCTAAAAAATAAACATGAAATAATAAAAAATATTATAAAACTCATCAAATTACAGACTTAAAACATGTGCGATTTAACACTGAAAAGATGGCCAGCCCTGGAGTCTGACGGAAGGGCTCACGCAGGTCCTACACCGGGTCCTGCCGTGTTGTCTTGCTCAGTTCAACCTGCCTTCCCAGCCAGAGCACTTTCCTTCCCAATGATGAAGAGGGGACTCTAGCCTGTAGGGCTGGTAGAAGGATTATTTTGTGTTTTTGGAAGTATGTTTCTGGTGCCTTGAGAAAAGGTGCAAACTCCTACTACCCGTCTAAGAGAGAACAGCAACACTCAGTGAGTGGAGAAAGGAAACGCTTGTTGGACAAACAACAAACAAGATCTGTGTGTGCAGCTCGGGGCACAAACTGTATACAGCCCCATCGGGAAGCACAGCTGACGGTATTATTTTGCTTTTGCAGTAGAGTCCTGGAGACTGAATATCAGAAGAAAAGGTGGCTCTTAAAAATAATAACAACAACCAACTCTGTAAAGGACCACAAGAATAAAACTGCAATCGGGTTTGCACATTCATATATGTTCATTATGGACAAAACCACTATTAACAAGATAAAATCCAAGAGAATGAAATTTCAAGGTTAAAAAAATCCCCCAGGCTGGACTGCCTACTGATGTATGTTTTGGTGCAAGCTCACAGCCCGGAACTGGGCTGCAAAGACTTACCTTGCAGGTGGTATGCCATGGCTGTTTCGTTTGTTCCCTTTGTCAGACACTTTCCTTCAGACTGAAGGATGTCTTACTGAAAACCATCAGAGAAGTAAAAAAAGGGTGGTTCCTGAAATACATGTGTCTGTGTACCCTTCTCTCTCTCTCTCTTTGTGCCTGTACAGTTAATAACCGAGATGGGTTCACTGTATTTCTGCTGTATAATCCCAAACTGTGTTGGTACATATCCCTTGGGGCTGCGGTGGTCTCTCTCTTTCTAACTGCAACAGGGTTTTACGACAGAAGTAATAAGCTTCATGTCAACATTTTCAAGGAAACTGACAATGTAATTCTTCTGTCTCCCACTGGCTCTGCTGTTCCTTAAAGAACAATAAAAAGTGTTTTGTGGTGGCACGAAGCAAATGATTTGGAATACAGGCTATAATTAAACTTGATATACTGGAATCTCCTATTTGTAGCAGCCATCTTATCAAAGAGAGACATCTGTAACCAAGAACGTGGAAATGGCAAACCTCTCTCAATCCAGAGGACAATGCGGGCGTTTGGATAGCTTGACCTTACTTCCTGCTAAATTCTAAAATGACCACTATTGTATAAGAGTAATCTAGTCTTGTTTCTGTAAATTGTACCCTCTTCATCTAATCACTGTTAAACTGCACAATAAATTGTGACTTTCTTAAATTTTATTTTGCTCTCACTACCCACTTGGTTCATATTCATACCTTAACTGTTCTGCTGCTAGCCATGGGCCGTGCGGACATCCTCTCTTGTACCCTAACTCTTGACTCTCAAATCAAAAGAATGAGGTCAACCTCCCTGACACACAGGGAGCAACATTCTCTCCAATGGAAACTGGTTCTCTCTCTTTCCGTATATGGTCCTACACTGTCCAAGAGGTTCTGCGCCTCCCACTCTCACTTCATCTTTTCTCTTTATTGAAACACTACAGTCGTCGAAGAAATTCCCTTTTTGGAGGTTCCTATACCCTAGGATGGGTACCTGCTGCTTTTTTCACAGCATGAGTTCCATTTTCAAATATCACTTCAACCATCTTTTCTACTTTTCCAAAATGTCTTCATTTGTCCTTTGGCAGAGAGAGAAAATAACAATAGCTTTCATCCCCCTTATTGATTCTGTCAAGCACTGTGAAATCCAGACGCTCTTCACACAGGAATGAAAACGTCACCTGACAACAAAACTCACCCCTGGGTGGGAGGGTAAACAGGGGAAGGGCTGTGCAGTAAGCACAGAGGTATCAGACTTCCAAACAGACCAGGCCCCGTAAACAAAAGCTGAGAGACCAGAAATCTGCATGGAGGGCTTCTCTGAACCTTGAGCAGAAAGGTTGTAAGAAATGAAAACCTAAACCATAACCCTATGTAACTAGAAGGCTCACAGAGGCAGAGAGGTAAGAGTGTCACGAAGGGAGCTAAACTGTGGTGTGGACACCGTGCTGGCTTCTGCTCTGCAGCCTCGTGGGGCACGTGCCAACCAGGGCGGGGAGCCCAGGACCACAGCTGAGCCCGGCCTCCCCAAGAGCTTTGAGGATCACAGTCCTTTTTGGCCTGTTCCATGTTGTTCATGCATGAAAAAAATTGAGAAAACATAGGACTAAACACCTTCAGACAGGAGACAGAGCTCTCTCACCTTCATGGCCTTTAATAAGTCACTCCTCATTCTTTGGCTCTACCTGTAAGATTTACCAGAAATTCTATGACCCAATGATTCTAAACAGCAAAAATGTTTTTCAGATTTTTCCCATTCACTTAGAAAATGTTTACTGGGAGCCTAGTGTGTATCTGTTGCTAGGTCTTGAGGTACAAAGAGGAAGAAAACCTGATCTCTGCTCTCAAGAGTCATATAGGACAGCCAGAGACAAACAGATGTTTACCACACAGTGTGTAAGTGCTTCTACAGAGATAAGCAAAAGGTGCTAGAATGTAATCCTAAAAATTTAGGGGTGGCAGTGGTATAAGTATAGGGTTAGGGGAAGTGACATACTGGCCGAGGCTTCTTAAAGAAGTTAAGCCTAGCCCTGGCTGGTGTAGCTCAGTGGATTGAGCGCCCACCTGCTAACCAAAAGGTCCCTGGTTTGATTCCTGGTCAGGGCACATGCCTGGGGTGCAGACCCTGGCTGGAGCCCTGTGTGCGGCAACAGATCGATGTTTCTCTCGCACACATATGTTTCTCTTCCTCTCTTTCTCCCTCCCTTCCCTCCTCTCTAAAAACATAAAGTTTTTTTAAAGAAGTTAAGCCTACACATCGAGGGTGAGCCACCCAGAGGAAATAATGAGGTGCTTAAGGAATCTAAAATAGTGTGGTTTGGGGGGTAGAATGTGACCGTGTGGAAAGGAAGATGAGAAGAGATGACCATAGGAGAGTCAGGCAGAGCTCACATCCTGAAGTGATGTGGTACCACTTCCAATTTCGTAGGAAAGGAAAACCAAAGTAATTTTAAAAATCAATGTCACTACCAGAAAGAAATGGAAAGAATAATTTCCTTATTTCCACAAAAGAAGGAAAATGAGGATAGAACCAAAATACAAGACAAACAAAATAAAACCAACAAAAAAATCATTAGAACAAAATAAACTGACAAGAAAAGGACAAAGCATAAGAGTCATTAAACTAAAAACAAATACATTAAATTCATCTACTTGAAGACAAACTCTCACAGTGGACTAAAAAACCAAATAAAAAACAATATGCTCTTACTAAGAGTCACGTATAGTATAAAGTGACATGAAGAGCTAAAGAGAGAACGATGGGAGTCCTTGATTCGGCAGCACAAGTACTACAACTGGAAGGATACAGGGCAGATGAGCGTGGTCCCTGCACAAGAGGACGTGCATATTCGTGAAGACAAAAGGATGGGCGAGGACATAATAGTAAACACAAAATTATACAAGAATTCAACAGTTTATTACATGCAATAAAAGGACTATTTATATAGAAAAAGACAACTAAAGATTAAAATAAAACGAGCATTTTCTTGCTGAATAAACAAGTTCAAATATAACAAGCAAGAAGTAGGAAAAAACTCCACAGTCATAGAGATATATGCCTTCTTCAGAATTTGACCAAAAAAGAAAAAAAAGATAGATTCAGAAAAGCTAAATATATTTACAAAACTGATACAGGAGATACTTATAGCACTTTATACACTAGGAACACAAATCCTATTCAAGTGACCATGAAATACTTGGAAAAAATAACCATCTACAAGACTACAAAGTCTCAAATTCAGAAAAGTAGGTATTTTTCAGCTTATATTTTCTGTTAATGTATTAACATAACAAGACTTAACCCCTTGGAAATATGTGATGAAGCTAAGCAATTTTAAGAGAACATTTCTAACCTTACCTGGGGGTGAGGGTGGGGGTGGGGAGTGGCGAGATTGAGCAAAGAAGAAAAACAACTCGTGGACACAGACAAGGCTGTGGTGACTGCAGGGGTGAGAGGGGAGGTGGAAGAGGGTTTAAGGGAGTAAATGGTGATGGAAAAATACAGTAAAAAAATAAACTATTAAAAATAAATTAAATAAGAGAATTATTTTGAAATGCATTAAATGTTCAACTCAGAAATTTAGAAAAAGGGAAACACAATAATTGGAAAGTAGACAAAAAGCCCAAGAAGGCGAAATGTACACAGATGCAACACCAAACCAAAAGCACAAACAGTCCCAATCACTTGTAACAAATCTGACTGAGGAAAAAAGCAGAGGAATTTAAATATAGAACATTAGAAATGTTTAAAGGGACATAAAATACAGAAAGTGAAAAAAGAAGAAATGAAATAAATATATGGAAAGAATTAATACAAGGACAACTGATATCAATAAACTTGAAAGTTTGTATGATGACAAATTTCCAGAAAAATATAAAATATCAAATTATCTTAAGAAAAACTAGAACATTGATAAAAGGAATTAAAAAACTGAAATAAATGAAGAAATATAACATGTTCATGGACTGGAAACCATTATTGCAAAGATGTCCATTCTTCCCAAAATAACTTCTAGATTCAATTCAATCCAAATAAAAAATCCCAGCAGGATTTTTCTAGAAATTGACAGGCTGATTCTAAAATTTATATGGAAAAACAAAGTAACTAGGCATTGTAATGGAACACTGCAATAAGTGATACTGGAACTGGCATCTATATGCAAAAATAATAAAACTGTAGCAGGCAGTCAGGCACGAGCAGAGCAGGAACGATATGCCCAGTACTGAAGGTCACCAGGGCGGAAAGCCCTGCATACCTAGTAAGGGGCAAACCTGGGCTGGGACTCTGGCCCCAGAGAGACCCTTCCTCCCCCAGCATATTGCAGATAATAATGCTAATGCGGTTTGGACCTCTGATCTTTCATATACCTAGTTGCACAGTACAGCCCTGAAAGAAGGAACACAGTTCCAGAGACAGCATCATGCCTCAAGCAAGGACAACAGATGATGGGACAGGCCCTGTAAGCCGGCCTAAAGGAGGAGGTTGTCAGCCCCTCTCACCTGGCCCCAGGGGTATCCAAGCTGTGGCCCTGCAGGCTGCATGCAGCCCATGGTGGCTGTGAACGTGGTAAATGAGACTTCATCAAAGCCAAACTTATGCTCTTTAAAAGACACTGCTAAAGCATGAAAAGGCAAGCCACGGACTAGGAAAAAATATGTCCAAAGCCTAGACTTGACAAAAACTTATATCTAGAATAAACCACACTTCAAACTCAATAAAATAACCTGAATAAAAAAAGACAAAAGTAGCATACCCAATAAAGCATAATAAAAATAAAAATAAATTTCAGTCTTCCCTGGCAAAAAAAAAAAAAAAAAGACAAAGTTTATTTAGAATAGAATAAGTTTGATTTTAGCAAAAGAAAGGTCAACATGTATATGGAAAAATGTTCAACATCAAATTAAAACTACATGAATACACATTCATGCCAATGGCTAAAATTAAAGTGACAGTAACAAGTGTTGCAGGGGATATAAGCAATCAGAATTCTCATGACTTGCTGAGAGAAATATAAAACAATACAATCACTTTCAAAAACAACTTGGTCGTTTCTAATAATAAACTTACACTGAAAACAACCTAAATGACGATCAACTGTTTAATAAATAAAGTAATATACTGGAATGCAGAAATATAATGGAATGCTATTAAGCATGAAAAAGAAACTACTGACACATGCAAAATGAATGAGTCTCAAAAACTATCTGTTGAACGAAATAAGCTAAACAAAACACATACTGTGTAATTCTATACATATGAAGTTTTAGAATGATGTGGTTGCCTGGGGCTAGAGGTAGGCTGGTAGGAACTAACTGCACAAGAGATCAAGTGAACTTTGGGGAGTGGTCAAATCTATCCCTGTACATATGGATGTTCAAGATGGTAGCCACTAAGCCACATGTAGCTATTGAGCATCTGAAATGTGAATAATGACACTAAACAGCTAAATTTAAATTTAAATTAAAAAATTGACATGTGATTCAGTTATTGCAAAACATTGAAGTATGTTTGGAGAAACCTGGGTATGGAAATCTACTTTTGCAACTATAAATTTTAAGAAATCTAAATATAAATTATGTACTTCAACTGCTTGCATGTAAAAATGATGATTTTTTAATACAGTGAGTTAAATAAAATATATTATTAAAGTTAATTAATACCCATGGCTACTATAAAATATAAAACTACACATCTCTCCCTAGCTGGTGTAGCTCAGTGGGTTGAGTGCCAGCCTGTAAAACCAAGGGTCATCGGTTCGATTCCCAGTCATGGCACATGCCTGGGTTATGGGCCAGGTCCCTGGTTGAAGGGTGTGCAAGAAGAAGCTAATTGATGTTTCTCTCTTGCATCCATGTTCTTCTCTTCCCTCCTTTCCCCTCTCTCTAAAAATAAATAAATATAATCTTTTTTACTTTTATCTTTTACTTTTAGAGAGAGGAGAAGGGAGGGAAGAAAGAGAGGGACAGAAACATCAATGAGTGGTTGCCTCTCACGCATCCCCCACCAGGGACCTGGCCTACAACCCAGGCATGTGCCGTGCCTGGGAATCGAACCAGTGATCCTTTGGTTCACAGGCTGGCACTCAACCCACTGAGTCACATCAGCCAGAGCTCACTGTTCTCTTTAATAGTTAAGAAATTAAACTATATTACAGTTATTTAATGTCAGCCTCCCTCACTCGCTATTGAGTTTTGTGAAGGGAGGGATCCTGTCTTCTTCATCTCTGGATAAGCCTAACACTTAACATGGCAAGTTAACATAGTACTGCATCAGTGTTTTAGAAGCTACAGTATTATTCCACACCCTTTACATGTAATGTAAGTCCCACAAACCCCTGCAACTTTGGCACTGTTACTCCCATTTTTCAGATGAAAAAACTGAGTCAGAGATCAGAAAGACTAGAGTAATTCAGCAAATATCCAGAACCAGTAAGTGGAAGAGCTATGTTCCAAACCTGCATTCTCCTCGACTGCACGACCCTTCTTCCGAGACAGGGATGCGGAGAAACTCCACAGCTGATAAGGGCTACAGGAACCTTCTGAGAGAGAGTCATCCAACCCCCAAAGGATTTATGGCTTAGAACCGGCAGAGATCAACTCGATCCAACACGGCGACTAATTTCACCTTGCAGTAAACAGTGGCCTCATTTTATAATCATTGTAATATATTAACATACTAAATGACACACCCCTTGCCCTCATGATAAAGAGCCCCTGTGAAAAACCAAAATGGCTGACAGGTCTCCCCAAGAAGTCTCCATCCCTTTCCACGGAAAGATCCTGAATATTCCTCCTCTTGTATCGAATGCCCTACCCCTCGATTTAACAAGCCTCCATAAAAGAAGTGAATCAATCCCATTAGGGAAGGACCGCTCTGTCTGAGGAGCAGCCCACCCTGCGTCTCACTGCTTCACCTGTACACTTTCACTTTAAACCCTACACTGGCTCATATTTGAATTCTTTCCTGCATAAAGACCAGAATCCACGTGGGTTGCAAACCCTTGGGTCCCCAGGCCCCCAGAGTGCCTGCATCATTTCCATGCTGTTCTGTGCTGCCACCTTTCCAGGGGCACATTCATGACTATTGGATGAATGCCTGAATCTTAGTAAAAACCAGCATTCAGGGCAATGGAACCACAGAAATGTTCCTGAACTTCTAGTGTCCCAGCTTCCATCCTTGAATACGCTCTCTGCAATGGAGAGCAACCTGGTGGTTCTTGCTAGAAGATCAGGAAAAGACGAATCTAGCACCAAAAGAAATTCCCTCCCAATTAAACTTCCCATTTGGGAGTCCAGAGAAGAAAAATAACAAAATAACATAGAACAAAGAGCATGAGAAAGAGAAAAAAGGAAATGCTGAATCTGCTAATATAGCTAATTAATGCAAAAGAATTAATCTAACAGTAACTTCAGCATTCAAAAATGAAAATCTAGGAGATCCTAGAGGTAGTTTCTAAGTCTTTCGGAGCTTCTTTTTTAATTAGGCTCCCAGAATCTCAGCATTCTTGTTTGCATAATCCCTATTTCTGGTTCTTTATTCAGCTCCCCACTGCTGCACGTTACCCAACCATATGCTACAGGAATACATCACTTCATATTTGCACTCAGCCATCCAAAGACACTGGCAGCTCAGACCTTTAAGAAGCTTAGGAAACTAAAGTCCCTGCAGAGTGCAGTTTTAAGGTTAGAAGACCCAGGAAGCCAAATGCATCTTCTTTATTTGCTATTTGTTTGAGAGAAGGTTGGTCATTTCAACAAAGGACAGGCAATTAGAAGGGTAAAGGAGATAAGCAAACAAAAGACTCAAGAGAATAAAGCTAGCAAAATCACCTGAATGATATAGGCCTCTGAATAAATTTTACAGCAATTCCATAAGGGAAGATTTTTGATCAATTTAAGGTCAGATATGCACTGGACAAACGAAGAGTTCTACTGGGCCTCCGGCCCTATACAAGCCTTTAAAGAGAAGATACAAGGTTTTTCCAGAAAAAGTCCAATCACTGTTAATATAATGAGAGTGATTTGTGTGACACCCATGTAACCTGGCAGCCAAGGAGAGTGGACTGGAATGCACATGCATTCAGTGGATTCAGCCACACTGTACTAGTCAGCAGGGCAGCAGACAGCATTGAGTGAGCGTGTGCACTGTGTGGCCATCACATTCAAAATGACTGAGCAAGTACAGCAACGATCTGCATCAAAGTTTGCGCTAAGCTTGAACATTCCTCCATAGAAACTATTCAGGTGATTCAGAAGCCCACAGCTATGGACAACGGGTGACTGGCAGCTTCATAACGACAATGTGCCCGCTCATGCATCTCGTCTTATGCACAATTTTTGGGTGAAACATCAAATCACCCAGGTCACTCAGACCCGCTGAAGCCCAGATTTGACACCCTGAGACTTCTGGCTTTTCCCAAAACCAGAATCACCTTTGAAAGGGAAGAGATTTCAGATTGTCAATGAGATTCAGGAAAATTTAACAGGGCAGCTGATGAAGACTGGGAGAACTGTGTGAGGTCTCAAAGTGCCTACTTTGAAGGGGACCGAGGCGTCCTTGTCCTATGTACAACGTTTCTTGTATGTTGTATCTTCAATACATGTCCCTGTTTTTCACATAACATGGCTGGATACATTCTGGACAGGCCTCATATTTTAGAAACATATACCTTAATACATTATAAACAAAAGCAACGGTCACTGTAGAATTTGCTATAATAGGAAAACACCAGAGGCGGCCTCAGTACCAACAACAGGAGAATGCCAGGTGGGCTGCATTCCCTGAGGCCCTCGTGCAGCTATCAAAACTCTCAGGAGGAAGATGCTGCAGGATGGGAAACGGCATGCTGAGTGGAAAAGGAGGCAGTGCAGAAAATTATAGGTGTGGGCAGGCCTGAAAAGCTGTTAAAAACAAGAAAACAGTTACAGAAAAAAGAAAAGACTGGAAATATACACCCAAAGTTGGGTCGTATTAGGCTGGTAATAGTATCTGACCAGTGTTTTAACGGCAGTTTTGAATGCCTATATTCTACATTGCATTTAATAGATATATATTCAACTTGTAAAAATATTTTGTCAAAGAAATAGCTTGACAGTTTGCAGTGTATTGGAGTAGAAGTTTTAGGACAACAGACTCTGGCTCAATTTCATAAAGAATAATTCAGTAATGACTAGAGTCTTCCAACCGTGCAAACGTGACCTGGTCGCCCTCCCTCTAGAAAACCGTTCTTGACGCTACACCACATCCTGGTCACCACCCTTCCCCCACCTCCATCTCTCTACTCTCCCTCCTACCCAAATTTTTCAAAAGTGTTATGAATATAAGATACCTCCCGTTTACTTCCAGCCTTAGGATTCTGTGAAATATATTAACATGATATCCACTTTAAATACTTTAAGAAATCAGAACATAAATAATAAGACATACAAGACAGGCACTACAAAGAGAAGTTCTAGAATGTCACGTACATTTTCATATCTGCTATGCTGGGCACACAGCATGTGCATAATTCATTACCAAGGTTAAGGTATATTGAAAATTACATATAAATAAAAACATGACTGATATTCTTTCAATAAAGTATAGACAAACTGGGGCTGGAAAGAGGTATTCCAAGTCATGAAAACCAAAGACCTACAACCAAGATTGCTCTATCCAGCAAAGTTTTCATTTAAAATGGAAGAACAGATAAAGTGCTTCTCAGATAAGACCAAATTCAAGGAGTTCATCATCACCAAGCCCTTATTATATGAAATGTTAAAGGGACTTACCTAAGAAAAAGAAGATAAAAAAGTTGAACAGTGAAAGGACAGCAAACTCACAGTTATTAACAACCACACCTAAAACAAAAGCAAACTAAGAGGACAGCTGGATCAGGAGTGAATCATAGAAATGAAGATCTCAAGGAGGGTTAGCAACAGGGGAGTGGGAGGAGGAGAAGGGGGGAGAAGGTACAGAAAATAAGTAGCATAGACAGTAGATAGAAAATAGATAGGGGGAGGGTAAGAATAGTAGGGGAAATACAAAATCTAAAGAATTTGAGACACGTGTTCATGAACTAAAGGGGGAAATGGTGGGGGAGGGGCATGCAGGGTGGAGGGGGGAATAGAACAAATGTAATGGCATAATCAATGAAAAAGTTAAAATTAAAAAAAATATATAGACAAACATGCCATAGAGACAGGTCTATGTGGGATACAAAAAATTGGGCTAAGTTTAGAAATTAACATAGGATATGTTTAGAAGTTTAAGGTTTCCCAAAACCAACACACTAAGAGAAGGAGAAAATGACACGTCCCTCAATGCAGTGGTCATCTCACCAAAGGACACGATAGGGCACAAACAAAGCGGGAGACACTTTTGTTCACCCACTCACTTTAGAAAAGACCACACATACCCCTGAAGACTATATGGTTTTCTGTATCTAGGACTCTCAGGGAATGAAGGACTGGAACTACATGTTCTTGAACCCAGGCAAAAAAACAATGGAGAGCGAGGAGGTGAGAACGCACCTGAGCATGAGATTCATCAGCTGCAGGCCCTCGCCCTTCAGGAAGCGCTCCCGGTTGGAACTGAGCATTAGGCAGGAACAGAGCGAATCAAACAAATTCTCCATCATCTCCTGCTCCTCGGCAGTGCTGGGATTGTGTCTTTTAAACACCTGTCAGGCAAAGACAACAGAAAGCACAGAGCCATGAGAGAATGTCTTTTCATCAGCCAACACTCAACAACCTCCAAAGCCTGCCTGTCACGATAACCCCACGGCGGTGGGAACAAAAGCTTACCAAACAAAATTCTCATTAGTTTCCATACAGAAACGGTATTGAATAAACAGCTACCAGTTTATGCAAAAAACCAAAACACTCAACTGACCACCGGGTCCATGAAAGGCTGAGAGTTCCAAGGAGGCAGATGTTTTAAAAACAAACTTACTGTGAACTGTAACACAGGTGTAGAGACCTCCATGAAGGACGTGTACACCTGAATGAGTATGGTGAACACCTACGAAACCACCAAGTCCAGAAACAACTTTGCCCGTTACCCCCACAGCCCTCCGCTTACCCGACCCAGCCACATCTGTTTCTTCGCCTCCGAAAAGCCCACTGAGACCCAGAAGGGTAAATCCCACCTCCGCAGGAGGAAGAGTGTTCTAACCATCAGGGCTACCGAACTGCCTCCCGCAGCGGTTGTGGCTCCAAGTCATGGGAAGAGCTTAAAGCAAAAGCCTTGTCTCTGCCAGAGGTATGTGCGGCATGTTAGAGGGAAGCCTTTTAACAGTGTACGCGTGCCCTTACAGTCCACTACAAAATGATCAATAATCCTGCAGGAACAGGACTAAGCACTTTCCCAGAATCGAAACCAGATTCACGTTTCAAAGCTCTGTTTTGTGGGGCGGGGGCCGAGCCACCCGGGCTGCTGGCACCACGATGGAAGCTGTATGCAAACTGACATCTCCGTCACTCCCAACACTCTCAGAATTTTATCCAAATCGAGCTATTTTCAGTCCTGATTTTGGAATAGCACAGATCAGATTTGTTAGAAATCTTAACAGTATTTTCAGAATGCCAGCAGAACAACATTCCAACCACATTTACACTTCTCACAATGAACAAATGGCGATTTCCAATTTCTCATTCTAGCCTCCAGTACCACTCCTTCCCTACCCTCCTCCGTGACCTCCATCCCTCTGCAGTGGAACTTGCCGTCCTTGAACTTGTTTGGAAAATACAAAGACTCCATTTTAGTGGCAGACTGGAAGGAAAGGAAGTGAATAATCTTGGAAGTGGGTCAACTGAAAATAACTTGGTGTCCATGGCTCCGAACAGGCCCTTGCGCAGGAAGCGCACCTCTTTTGGATTGATAAATACCAAAGGACCAAGCAAGCCCCTGCCTGAAACACAATGCTATCTGGTCACCAAACACGAATGACTAGGAAAAGGAGGCAAGTCATGTGCCACCTCTGTAACCTCAAACCGAACAACGTACTCCGCAGGCCTTGGAGCATGTGGCTTATTCCTGCCCACAATTCCCAGCCCCACCTCCCATTTAAGGCAGCCCATGTATCTTCGTGGCAGACAGGAAGCATAAGAATTACTCACGGATAACTGCTGAAGAAGCACATCGATTCCGTCCAGCTCCCCAAGCAATTCCCTGTTTTCTAAAAGGGGAAAAAATAGAGGAAGGAAAAAAATGAAGCTAACTGTCAGATTTTACAGCCGTCTAACACTGATACATCAGCAAACAAAATCAATACAGCTTGACAGAGTACAAAAGCTGCACGGAGAGCGGGAGGACGAGCAGGGGGATGCCAAAGGCAAGAGAGCTTGCTGTCATGATCTGAAACAAGCCTGGCTGCCGCCCGAACGGAATACCAACACGGAGAGGGAGCCTCACCGTCGTTGTCCTGGAGTAATATGGCCAGCACCTCGCTACAGTACAGTTTGTTGGCATCGAAAGGCATCTTCGCCTGGGAGGAAACAGGAGAGATGAGGAAAAAACATTGTGGGGCCCTGTTTCCCTCCCCAGGATGAATTTTTTCACAAATACCAGGATCTGACTTAGAGAAGCAGAAGTTAGAAAGAGAAAAACCCGGTTAGGGGTAAAAAAAAAAAAAATCTGCCTCTGATCTCAAGAGACAAGACTCAAGTATTACATAGCAAAACTATAAATAGCAGATGAACGCAACGGCTCTCACGTTCCTAAGGCCCTCCTCTCACAGAGGACGTATGATGTCACCTCCTCTGTGAAGCCTTCCCAGATTCCCCAATTTGAGAGCCTAGAGACTACTGCTTAGCACATCGTATATACTCGAATGCAAACTAGATGAATGATTTGAAATTTTTTAACTTTTAAAAAAAATTTTTATTTTATTTTTAGACATAGGGGGAGGGAGGGAGAAAGAGAGGGAGAGAAACATCTATGTGTGGTTGCCTCTCGTGTGCCCCCTACTGGGGGACTTGGCCCACAACCGAGGCATGTACCCTGACTGGGAGTTGAACTGGCGACCCTTTGGTTTGCAGGCCGGTGCTCAATCCACTGAGCCACAGCAGCCAGGGTGAAATTTTTGAACTTTTAAGACTAAAATTCATCATGAAGCTTTGTTCACAAGTTATACTCACAAAATTAGGCTGTAAATTAGCTGACACATTAGAAAAGTTGAAAAGAAAGCAAGTTCTTATTTAGATTAGTTGAGTGTATTTATAACAAAGTAGTGCCTTTGATTTTTTAATGTTTAAAATTTAATTTGAAATCATAAACCTATCTGCTTGTGCGCCATAATCTGCCTACTATTTTAAAAGGAAACCATATTAAATATGCAGAAATGTGTTAATATTTTAACACCCAAATTACTACCCACAATTCTTTCCCTGCTGCACGGTCTGCTATGTGGAGTTTCAAGGGGACTCATCTACAGCAGAGACTCTCTCTCATGGCCGCCCGCATCGTTGCTTCAGTGGCTGGACTCAAATCTCTCACCATTAACGATGCCCTTTGGATAAAGGTGCAGAGAGGAGCAAGCCTCATCAATGTGTTTTTATTTACTGTACCCTTGACTCTTAAAATGCAGGAACACGGACAAGTGTTAATCAGCAGCAGCCTTGCTACCTAGCCAGGTTTTTTGAAATGACAAATAAATTCTATTTCTGGAAAGGACAGGGGAAGTGTTTATCTTGACACCAACACTTCCATCACCTTAGCGCCATTCACAGTTCTGTTTGGACATTGATTTTGTACTTAAGAAGGAAGAGTGGCCCCTGACGAAGCAACGGCAGCCTCTTTTCAGTTTTCTGGGCACGTCTCCCCCGTCAAGCCTAAGTGCACCCACAGGGTTCCTGGTTTCAGGAGGCTGACCAGGTATGACCCATCTTGGATTAAAAGATCTGTAAATGCAAGGTCTTACGTGTGCTGACTGCAAGGTATGCTCCCTGGCGAAGCTTGCAGCCTTGTTTTAAGAAATTCAGTATAAGAACCAGGGTTTAGATGCAATCTGTGCATGTGTACTTTAAGAAAAACAGGTTTATAAACATCAAAACACAGAAGTGAAAAGTCAGGGGGTGAGCATTTGCACCAGAATCGAGAGTTTGTTAATAAAATTACTTACTCAAGTTACTTAAGTTACAAGTATTGCCATTTTAAAAGACTTAAGCCAGCCCTGGCTGGTGTGGCTCAGTGGACTGAGTGCTGGCCTGTAAACCAAAGGGTTGCGGTTCGATTCCCAGTCAGGGCACATGCCTGGGTTGCGGGCCAGATCTCCAGTGGGGACACAAACAAAAGGCAACCACATACTGATGTTCCTCTCCCTCTCTTTCTCCCTCCCTTACCCTCTCTAAAAATAAATAAATAATTAAAAATAAAATAAAATATTTAAGCCACACCAACGTACATGTTTTTCCAGGGTCAGGGTTCTTATTTAAAACAAGATACACTTAACTGAAAGAATCCAAAAGAATCAAGCCACTAGAGCAATAGCCTCTCCATGGTTCCAATGTCTCCCATGTTTTTTCTTTAATTTTTATAAACTCCTGTCTCAAGACAGGAGATAAATTTTCTCTTAAGAAAAAAAACAACAGAAAATATTTATGGGGCACCTGCTATATGCAAGACAAAGAATTGGACATGACGGCAATTTGACAGGAACGCTGTCTGTCGTTATGGCATGAAATTATGGCACTGAGTTAAAATTAATTTTACCAGGTGACACGGTCACATTACAAAAGGGCGTACCTCGGTTTGGCTAATAAGCACGCACGACCTGTGTGACGTGCACAAAGCCTGCAGCTCCCAGCTGCATGCCGAAGTACCCGAGGTGTCATATTGAATTCACAGGGGCACCATAGGATACTTTCAATCGCCAAGGAAAGTACAGTGACATTTGACATTTGTTGAACCCTGCATTAACCACCAGCTCCAAGTACATCTCTTTTTATGACAGCCTATTTTTGTGAAGTTGGGTTTTGGTGGTTGCTGTGATGAAAAGAACTGTGTGAAATAAGAAAGCGGGTGGTGTTGTTCAGCCTGACTGCAAGGGTTTAAAAGCTGTGCAGATCTCAAGTAAGTAACTGTATTTAAGAATGAAATAAACATACATTTTTAAAATTCATGTGTATTGTTTTTTCAAAGGGCACTAAACTGTTAAGATGTAAATATGTGTTAAACTGTCTGAACCTAGCTACTTAATGAATGGAACTGTTATGTCCTTTCTAACACAAGGATGCTCTAAAAACAAAACTCTGGGACTAACGGCACCATGAACTGAGAATGGGCATCTATGACCCATGGGACAGTTCTTGGTCCCAAGTTGCCTTATATGTAAAACGGAAATAATAACATCTTTTTGGAGCTATGATGAGCATTAAATAAGATAATATGAAAAGTAAAGTATTTAACACACAGCAGGTACTAAAAGTGTTTCTGATGACTGGAATCACAAATATCCAGATTAGAATCTCAGCTCTGTGGTTACCCACCATTTCATCTTGGCCCAATTACTCTGCCTCTCTAACTCAATTTCTCTTATGTTAAGTGAAAGTAAATGATGATTTCCTCCTGTGATGGCTGGATTAATACACTAGTGTATAGGACAGGGAACCCCCCCAAATGAAACAGAATTATCTTCTGGAGGGTGGGCCCCCTACAGTGCAGTCTCCCTCCCCCCCCAGTAAGTGTTCTAGGAACCCATCAGTGTACCAGCTGGTGTTGTCCTGAGAGGCTGTGATTGGCTTCAGTGAATTTTTTTTTATGCCGCCTTCAACACGTTTGCCCGTTTCATGATGGGTGATTTACAAGTGTTTGTGCCCACCCCACGCTAAGCGTTCAGCAGTTTTTGACAAAAAAAAAAAACCAGCGTGACCCCCATGCCCCACCCTCCCTATTCACCCAATCTTGCCCCAAGTGATTTTTTTCTGTTTCTCTGTTTCCCAGGATGAAAAAAGCCCTCAAAGGGAACTAGTTTACCCATATGGAAGAGGTGAAACAAAAAAACAGAAGCACAAAGAGGCATCAAAATCGACAAGTTTCAAAAACTGTTTTGAGCAGTGGAAAAACATCTCAATAGGCGTACTGCATCAAATGGAGAGTACTTTGAAGCTGACTGAAGTTTAAACATGTAAGATTAAATACACAATTTTTAAGAAATTCTGGGGTTTTCTGGGTCCCCTCTCATACTTAACAGGAATTTGAGAGCTGAGTTTCCCTCTGTTGAGAATTCCTGACCCCCCACCACTCCCCTGCCCAAGAAAATCTACAGCTTTTGTTCTGTGACAGACACTTCAAGGTGTTTCTGATTTTCTCTAACTAAATTCAGAGCAAAAAATCAAAATCATAATTTCATTCCTTTTTTCTTAAAATATAGGTTCTTTGATTGAAAAACTTTATTCCTATAAAGGAATAATCTAATCAGAACGTCAACATGATTAGGCCCTACAATCCCCTAATACTGAACCCTACAAACTTCAGACCCTGGGAAAGGGGTCAGTTTGGAAAAGGCCAGGCAGAGGCAGAGGCTTTAACGACAGCCAGGCCCAGCTGTTACTGGCCCCCCCCACCACGTCCTGTGGGGCTGGGCAAGTATGTCCCGCTGTCCCGGATTCATCCCTCATCTGCAAACGGGGGACTGTAGCGCTCATTTGGAGGGTGGTTGTGAGAATCAGAAATAATGCACGTGCAGCACCGAGGATACCACTTTGCACATAATAAACAGCCAATAAATGACACGCACACTGGGTGGGGAAAGCTTAGTGATGGTGATGAAAATGACAACCAAATATTTTAATCTGGTGGAAAAGAAAGAAACTATGGGCTAGGTGAGGAAAAAAGGAGAATAATCTTTCGTGTCTAGCCAAAGACAAAAGTCACCAGCTAGAAATGACAGCCTCCAAGCTTGCAAAAGACGAAAATACCACATTACAAGGACACTTGGTCAACACTAGAAGGAAGGAGCATTCATTCATTTAGCAGGTATGGTCTCTTGGCTGTGGCAGAGGAAACCAATGGGACTTGGACCTTCTGGGGCTCTTGTCTATCCAGGAGCCTGGTGATCCTAAATCTTTCAGCTGTCAGAGTAATTACAGAGTCAAACATAGGTTTGTACTCAGCATGTACTAGCTTTGAATAAAATTAAACTTCACCTTTTTGAAAGCTGCTGCTTTTTTGGAAAGTACAAAACAATTATGCGACCACCCGCAGCCAGAAGCTTCGGGTTATTTCCGCAGCTCACCTCTGCTACTTGCAATGCATGGGGCAGGTTCAGACACATCCAGAGCCCTGTTCAACTGTCAAAGCAGGCTGTGCCCTGCAACATCCCAGCTCCTGGTCCAGAAGCTAAGAACTCAGCATAACCAGTTGTAAGTGTAGTATAATGTAGCCAATGCTGAGTTCATTGGCTCATAAGCTGAATGCTGCAACTGTTTTTGAAGCATTGATTTAATGGGGAAACAAAGAGGAATCTTCATTTCGTTTCTTCAGAAAAGAAAAAACTTTTGGGTTTTGGTGTTACTTTAGATAGAACATAATATCCTGCTAAGTTTGTATTCCCTATTAAAAAATAAACTGTGCTGCAGCATCTTTCACACTACTGTTATTTGCTTACTTGCCAAACCATTAATGCAATCATCTGCAATGGATTTCATCCTCGTTAGCACAAATTAGTGAGATTTCACTTAGTGGATGAAGAAGTCCATGAGTATCTCTATATACTGCTAGGCGACCAATACAAAAAGGAGACTAGCCAATGTGCTCTGCACTTCATCATTTGAGGACCACTAAATACATATGGGATGATCAGTTAAATACCAAGGTTTTTACCAAGCAATATAAACATAACTAAGCTAGGACAGTAGTTCTGAGACATCAGCATGTATCAGAATCACCCGCATATTAAAACACAGATCACAAGCTCCACCCCAAGCTGAACAGATTCAGTGGGCCCGGTGGGGTGGATTTCAAGAATGCATTTCCAACAGGCTGCCGGGAACCATTGGGAGGAGATGCAAATACAATAGAGTCCTTGCTCTTAAGGGGTTCAAGGAAATTTGGAGCAGGACAAGGAGCACATATAATACAATGAAAGTCTTCCAGGTGATGCAGAAAAGGTGCTCTGTGAAGGTACGTATCACAGTTATGGGCACGCAACTGTGAGAACCCAGATCCGCTGACTCCCAGAAGAGAACCAGCGGGAAGGAAGGAAATGGCTGATGTTGAGGAAAGAAAAATGGCAGCGTGGGCTGGAGGCAGAGCAGCGCGGTAGAGTCAGTGCGTGAAGGAGCCTGGAGGCCTGGGCTGTAATTCGAGCTCTACGTCCACCTGGCTGTGTGAACTTGGGCAAGGCACTTAATCGCTATAGGTCTCGACTTCTAATTTTTAAAAATCTGCAACAGAACTTAAATATTTCCTTTCAGGTCTAAAAATGATGGAGGCTACATGAAAGACTAGGGATTTAAGCTGGTTAATGAACAGTGTGTGTAATCTAAAAATATATGGGAAAGACAGGAGTCATTACTGGTGGAAGGGGGGCAGGAGCAAATACAGATACAGAAGTCAAAATAACTTTGACCTCTGCTGAGCAGGGGTAGGTCAAGAGATGTCTGGAAGGTAGTAAGGCCAATTTTCAAAACTGAGAAGTGGAAGGGTCAGAGAGGCCAGGTTAACGGGCTTTAAAAATCACTGTGTGTTTCTCTTTGTGAAACACACACACACACACCCCTATATTCACACAAAGAAATTCTGGAAGGATAGATAAAATACTGTTTGTTAACAGTGGCTGCCTCTGGGAGGTGGTACTAGAAGCATTCAGCAGAGGGAAACTTTCAGTTTTATACCTTCTGTATCACATGAATTTGTTTATATTTACAGCATGTTTGTATTATTTTCAGAGGTATTAAAGTCTATTTTTAAACTGTCTCCTTTTAAAACAAAACAAACAAAAGAGAAAAACAAAGAATGAGGCAAGAAATAGCAAAAAATTCCCGAACTAGATCCTGCAGCCCAGGGACAATGAGCCGGGCCCAGAGCAAGGCCTGAGCTGCCTCTCAAAGCCCAGCCTACCTTCAGCCTCTTCAGCAGCCACTGCAGAAGCCCCTGCTGGGCAGCCTCCGTGCACATCTCCGGCCGGAACTCAGCCATGTTTTCTACAATAGCTGAAGGGAGACAGACACCGGTCACTTGGGAAGGCGACTCTGGGCCCCCTGAACCATGCCTGCTTCCCATGACAGGCATCTTATTCCTCTTCCCACTTCCCTCTTTGCCTCCCAGCCAGATGCTGTGTTGTCAGTTTTAGATTAACCAGGGAGATGTTACGGAGTTTATTCCTTCAAGTTATATTACAAGCAAAACTTATAACTGAAAATGATGGAGTTCACAACAGGGGTGCTAGAGCTCCTGTGCTCACACGGAAGGACGGGGATCTCTGAGAAGACCCACTTAGTCCTCACCGCACTAGAGCCCCAGAGACCCACGGCTAAGGAGACAGGGGGCTAGACCAAAGCCTCGATGAAACGTACGGGGGAAAAAGCCGGGGGATGGTGAATTCAGAGTCTCTTCCTTCCCTGGTTCATCCATTTCCAGTTCCCTTCGTCTGGACTGCAGGGGGACCAAGCATGACCTTAATTGAACAAAATAATGTGCAAAGAGGGGAAAGGCCATGCCGGCAGAGGTCACAGCCAGGTACTCAGACTGGTCCCACTGTCTCCTACAACAGCCAAATTGTTGCTTAACAGAGAAGTTAAAAACCGAGGGGGGTGGGCAAGAAAATCATCTCATAACTATGACACCGAAAAGGAGGACATTAAAAAAAGGTCACGCCCAATGCTTTCATCTCGTTCAGGGCCCCTTCCGCTCCGCAGCCCAGGGTAAGTTGTTGTAAAACAGGCAGAGTCCCGTGCTCTCTAAGCACCACGCCCAGAAGGAGAAAGGGCTGAAGAAACTGCCACCGCTAGTACTTTTTCCCTCGCTCCTTCGCCCATGTCAGTCTTCCAAGGGCAAGTTACAGCACAGCCAGGGAGCCCCTTGGGGGAGTGGAAGACAAAAGCCCTGGGAGCAGGTTGGCAACAAGACCCACCCCCAGAAGATCATTCCAACACCTTAAATTACTTTCTCACATTTTCTAAGAAAATCAACTCATGCATTTAAATAAACTTATTCTTATTCTTCTGCTTACACTTTAGATGGCTCCTTGTTGCCCCTAGAATAAAATCCAAACATTTTACCATGGTTTACAAGGTCTCCTGTAACCTGGACAAAATTACTCCTCTGGCCCCACCTCCCACGGCTACATTTCTACACTTTCCCTGAAGCTCAGGCCCCTTCACGGCCTTGCAAACGCCGCATCCCTGCCTGAAAGTCCTTCTCACATTTCTCTGCCAGAATGCACCTGTCTTCACTCGGCCCCAGTCGCTCCTACACAGCAACTCGGAGCCCCTTCCTCTTCACTTCCACAGTGTTCTCCACTAACTCCTCTCACGCCATTTGTCCCCTGTGTTATCTTTCCCTTCCATTCAAGACTTCCCATCAGCCAGCCTCCGAAGAAGCAGAACGACGCCTACTTCATTTGTAATCTTCCCCAGTGCCCAGCGCAGTGCCTGACAAACATCAGGGGCTCATTAAGGGAGGGAGGGCTGACCTTGCTGAGCTGCTGGTAGGTGACCAAGCTGAAACTAGACAGATTTCTTCAGACCTCCACACTGGTGTTTTTTCCATTACATCAGGCCCTTTTAATTAACAGTCAGTTAACACTTCTGATAAGCTTTCCATTCAGCAAAATTCAGGGTTAGGCTAACAGATGGCAATGCCAAGTTCTGGCTCTAGACCAGGGCCAGCCCCCAAATTACAGATGACTCTGCTCTCTCTCCTCTCACTCCCTAGGTGCTGTGTCTTCCTCCTTCTGTATGACAATCTTAGTGGAATAGAGCATAAAACTACAACAGAAATCTGAGCCAGACACAAAAGAGCTGAAAGAAAATCTAATCTCATCAAACTTTCCGATTTTGCTGGGCCTTGTTCATTTCTCAAGCTCTGCTCACAGATCTGTCACTTTCGGGTTTAGATGACAGTGGCCAGTGATAAGGAGGACTACCCAAAAGCACTATTCTAAATAGGCTATTGGCCTGGCAACTTTACAGGGGAAAGACTGGGGAGATGCGAACAGTGAGTATGGCAGGGAAAACGCTGCAGAGGAATTCATGTGAGTGGGCACGTGACGCAGGGCGGCTGGGCTAACGGCAGTATTTCAGCTCCGAGTCTGCATGGCAAACTACACACAAGACGAGGAAAACAACTCTTTTTCAAATAAAATGCCCTATAAAGATACACACTTGTTCAGAAGTTGGTGATTTCAGTGAATGGAAATGTGAGGAAAAAACAATATAACGAGATTTAAAAATTGTAAAATATACAGTTCCCAAAGCAAAAAGAAGAAATTCACTCTACTGAAACTTCATCTTAACTTTTGGAGGCAAAGTCCCACTAAAAAGGAGCCGGCGATTTTGTCCAGGAAAGTGAATTTCTGTTTTATTACCTTCACACCAACCCAAAGCTGCAGTTGTATGAAATTTACACAAGAGTCTTCATTTCCGAAAAGGCAGTTTGGGAGCAAAAGGAAAGAAAACCCTACCACTCTTGACTCTATTATGAAGGAGGAAGGGAAATGAGCACCAAGCCCCCAGACTGACACAGAGACACTCGGGGAACCGGGGACCGACCGCCCGTGCCCTCACCCAGAGTGTTGTGCACGCCGTCCGCCTCTTCTTTCACAGACTCATCCAGGCGCTCTAGATTCTGCACGAGCAGGGCAACCACTTGCCCGTCCACCTTCAGACACAGGGAAGCAAAAGGAGAGAGGGATACAGATCATAAAATAGTCCCCAAAATGCTCCTGTTCTTATACTCACTTCTCTACTGAAGGAGAAAAGTAAATAATGAGCCACCTCTGGTTTAGCACATGCTCTACGATTCCCACTATCTTTTGAGCCTTGAAATGACTCTGAGGCAAGGAAAGGGCAGGCAGGATTATTCCTGACTTAAGACTGAAGCTTAAGCCCTGGATGGCGTGACTCAATGGACTGAGTGCCAGCCTGCGAAGCAAGGGGTCACTGGATTGATTCCCAGTCAGCGTCACGGGTCAGGTCCCCACGGTGGGGCATGCAAGAGGCAATCACACACTGATGTTTCTCTCCCTTTCTCCCTCCCTTCCCCTCTAAAAGTAAATAAAATCTTTTTAAAGAAAGACTGTGAAGCTATGGAGACAAAGTATAATGCAAAGTTACAAAGCAAGTAAATGACCATGCTAGTACATTTGAACCTAGGCCTTCTGATATCAAGTTTAGTGTTCTTCCTACTTTTCTGTGGTATTTAAGCACCTTATAAGAATGCCATCTAATGCCAGGTCAATAGTTCATTCAAGTCCAAAGCATGCTTCTAAACCACAGGACCGAGACAAGTTTCGTTGGTAAATTTACTAGCCATACTCTACACCAGCCTTGAAATTTAGGACTAAACGCAAAACATTCCTAATTTTCCATGCTAAGCTCATACAACACTATTACCTCTGATGAATTTCTAATTCCTTCTTGAAAAGAACGTTAACATAATAAACTGCCTTATATTTATATTATGTAAAAAGAAGTCACATTTCTCTCGTTAAATTTGACTCACACAATACTTCAAGGAAACTTTCAATAGCCACATCATACAACTGATATTCAAGAGATGGGTAACTCAGCCAAGACCACACTGCTACTGAGCAGTGGGAGCAAAAGTAGGACCAAGTTCCCTTCTTAGGAGAAACGATGCTACTCCTACTTCGTAATACCTTATGGCACAATCTGTGGTCTCGAAGAGACAGCCCCCCAGGTAATCCTGAGGCCAAATAAGGAAGGCAACTAAGGAAACACCTAATAATCAAGAAGTGATTATCTGTCTGGTCATAAATCTCCAAGTAATAAGCAAATCGCCTTAGTAAGTAAACCAGTTTGGGAAGATAAGATCCCCTGTGTACTTGCCATGTACCCTCGCTTACTGCCTCAGTTTCCTCAACTTAGAAAATAAAAATAAGTTAATAAAAAAGTTGCAAAGATTAAATGAAAATGTGGGGCATGCCTTGCCCTGGGTCTGGTTCAAAAATTAAGGAGAGAGACTCCAACCCTCTAAGCATTCTTCTACCTGGTTATTCACTGCTCATGCCTCCTACAGACTAAGGAAAACTCCAGTTCTTGGGAGGCAGGCACCACATCCTCATGCACCCTGGTGTGCTCTCCAAAGTCTAGAGCAATGCTGTCCACAGCAGATGCTCAGTAACTTTTGCTGAATTTATTTGAGAAAACACTTACTTTATGTAATCAGATCCTTATATATGCATCTATATTTCCCCATTTACTTTCATATAATCCTCACAGCTTCTACAGGTGAGAAAACAAAGGTCCAATCAGCTTAGCCAAAGTCTCAAAGCTCGTGGCAGAAGTGACCATCTCTGGGAGCCTATTTTTCCCCTTCACATCCTATCACTTTGGTGAGGGGAAAAGAGGAGAAAGGAGAAGGAAGTGATCTCATCCAACCGACACTGCCAGGCACTCGTGCGTCAGGTGCTCTACAGACCCAACTCAAACTGAGCCTGAGGATGAAGGAAGGGCAAGAGAGGGATCTGGAAACGAGGCCTCTTCCCTCTTTCTCAGGGAGACTTAAGGGAAGCACTGTGATTACTGACTAATTTGTAATGCCCGGTCACAAATGAAGTCGACATTTTCCTAGGCTCTCCTTTATCCCCTGGTATGAGGAACAATTAAAACACCAGCTGCATATTTGAGGGGATACTGATGCCAAAATTGAGAGCACCCATAAATACAAGAGCTATTTTACCCTCTTATGTGGAGAAGGCAAGTTCGCTCTCAAATCTCATGGCTAGCAAAAGCTTCACCAAAGAAATCCACTGCAATGTTTTCCTTAATTAATTGGACAATTTGGGTATGCGAAAGAAAACAGAAAAACATCTAGGGGGAAAATATGAACCATGTTGGTCTGTTTTCCTGTAAATCACCCTGGCTGACGTATGATCCCCCCAAACCCTGAAGCCACAGACACCGCGACTCCGATGAGTATCGCAGTGCTTCCCAGTCCTGCCGACTGCTTCACCGGGCTCATCGCTGCCACGCCCACGTGAGTCTCCCCCTTCCCTTGATCCCTAGTCATGTTTCCCATCTCTGCTCTCCGGACAGTGGACACGGTGGCAGCAGGCAGCACATTCAAATCCCAGGACTGAGTGGTTATGGATAACGGGTATCTGGCCAGAGGAAAAACACACAGCTTTCGTTTAGCTTGCAAAATAGGAAACCTTATGTTTAGCTGGGTTAAACAAAACTTTATCTGATTGCAGGAGGGTCAAAGCAGTCACAATACACTCACCTCAGAAACCCTTGGAAAAATATTTGTATGATGCCTAGCTCTGGATATCGCCTAGTAAGAAACATAAATTAGCATTCTGTCTTACTCCCTCGAACCCCTTGGAATCTATGACCTTCGCGCCTATTTTTTGAAACTCTGACCAAGTCTGAAACTAAAAACAAATCCTGATTAGGGATTAAAACATTAGAGGTTGCTAAGCCAGAGCAACCCTGGCCTTGAAATCATGACTGTTTAAGCCTGACGTTTTCTTGTAAGTCACTGGTTATTTCTCACTCAGCAGGCCTCTTAAACAATATTCCAGCAGGTCTGACTGAGACAAAGTTCAAGGGCATGATCAGACATCCTTTCCCACTTGACCAGCAAGAAAGGCTACAAGAGGAGAAATGAAAATAAAAAAGAGACAGATGAGAGGGTTTGAAGGAATCTTTCCCTATCTTGTACAGTCTGCCAATAAGCTTTCTCAAAAATTCAACTGATTCCTTACTAGATTCCTAGTAAGGAATCTTTCTACTCAGCAGAACTCTTTCTACTGGAAATTTCGTATTTTAAAAACAACAGTGACCCCACACACACTGACACCCACTGAATCCTGATAAGCAATTAAGTTTTAAGTCAACATATGGTAATGTGGTCATAATGCAAAATGTATGCCTATGGCAACCATTCTGTAATATTTTAGCTTCCACTCTTGCCCCCAGTCCACTGTCTACACAGCTGCCAAGGCTGGTCTTTTCTAAATGTTAGGCCTGACTCTGTTACTGCTCCCCTGCTTATGATCCTACGATTCTTCCGCTTCCTGCTGGCAATCCCACCCAAACTCATCCCCAAGGCCTACAAAGCCCAGAGTAGCCTGGCCCTGACTGCACACTCCCCACTCGGCCCAGCTGTATGCTGCTCACAGCTCTGGCCTTTTTTCTGTTCCTCAAATATGCCAAGCTCATTCCTGCCTTAGGTCATTTACACTTGTCCTATGTTGCCTTTGGTCATTCTGAATGTCTGGTTTCTCCTTGTCACTCGGAACGCAGGCCTTTCCCGACGACCTAATCTAGGGGTGTCAAACTCATTTTCACCAGGGGCCACATCAGCCGCGCAGTTGCCTTCAAAGGGCTCAAATAATTTTAGGACTGTATAAATGTAACTACTCCTTAACTGTTAAGGAGTTGAAATTACACTCTTTGAAGGCAACCACAAGGCTGAGGTGGCCCCCAGTGAAAATGAGTTTGATGCCCCTGATCTAATTCAATGTGATTCCCCAGTCACTCTACATCACATCACTCTATTTTAATTCTCTATGTAACTCAGAACCACTATCTGTTCTTGTTTATTTACTGTTTCTCTCTGCACTAGAACAGGAGCTCCACAAAAGCAGACTGTCTGTCTTGCTCAATGCCATATACACAGTTCCTAGAATGGAGAATACACCGAGCACTCGATAAACATTCAGTGAATGAATGAACAAGTGAATTTCACTTGAGAGCAAACACAGATGAAGGTGAGGATGTTAACGGAAGTGGAAAGGGACGAAAGTGATAGGATCCGGAAATTTGTATAGTAAGTGCCCTTAGAGCAGCTGAAAGCCTGCCAACCTGAACAGCACAATGCATCGCCTGCCAGCCCAAGCCAGATCAACACAAGACGTCAGAGTTTAACATTTAAGAAGGGTTAATTGAGAATGAGAATGGGAATGGAGAGCAGTCCCTGGCTCTCCACATCAAAGCCACTTTCTTCATTAAACTTTTTATAGTAAATGGTGGCTCCCAGCCACCCCGACCAGCCCCACAGACGAGCCACAGTTCCGCCTCCTCTGGCCGTGACCCCTCGGTCCAGCCTCACATTAGGGCCTCCCCTGCAGAGGCCAATACCTGCAGCCCTTCCTGACCCTTCCCCATCAGAGTGACCCTCCCTCCTCGTTTCCACCGAGGCTCTCACAACCGTTCTTAACACTCTGCCTTACCAGTCATCCTTTTCAAAAAACTAAACCTCTATCCTCCAATGTCTTATTTAGGCCCACAACTTTCAAAAGGTTTTTTAAAAGTATTTGTTCAAAATGTTTTTTGAATATTGGCTGAAATGAAAAAACTATTTGTTGAACTCAACATTCACAAACATTTCACTCTGTGCAGACACTGATGTTTACGAAGTACTCAGTATGTGCCTTTGGGAAGACAATACTAGGCACGGTACCTCAATGAAGGTAACAGGCCACTTTTATTGGGTGTTTACACTATGCTGGGCTCTGTTCTAAAAACACATTAAATACCTCATTTATTCCTCACTTTGGCCTTGTGCAATGGGCACTACTACCCTTACCCCCATTTTACAGAAGAAGAAACTGAGTACAGAGAGGTTGGGTAACTTTCCCAAGGACACACAGCTGGTAAGTGACAGAGCCGCCACTCCTGACAGGGGCCACAATGCAGGAAAGACAAACTTACAGATGTCCATAAGCCTACGTGACAAGGGCCAGGGTGTACAAAGTACTAGGGGGACACAAATTCTGCTGAGGTGACGAGTCTGAAAAAACTCAGAAGGCAAGGGATACGGTTTAAGTTTCCAGGAGGAGCAGGAGCACTCCAGGTGGCCCCGGAGAAGCAGGATGTAGAGCTGAGGCAGAGGTGAGCGAAGCCCTGGAGTTGCCAAGCACGCGCCAAGTTTTGGGACTGGCAAGTAGAAAAATGACTGTAATCTACTCACAACTCTCAAGGAACCCAAGTCTTTTTTTAGAGAGGTATGCCAGAGAATTGCCATCAAAACAAATATGCTTGCATTTACTATTCTTCAGAAGAGTCTATTTTTCAGGCTACCAAGCCAAGTTGTTACAAAGCACAAATATTCACTTTTTGCATAAGTCATAGCAGTGGATGCGTACCAAATTTTAAACTCCAAAGATGCCTGAGAATGCTGGAACAGCGCTCTCTCCCCACAAATGTGCGCTTCTATTGCTCAGGACTTCCAACTGGGAGAAAGAGCAAGGCAATAACTGCAATCCGCACACCACAATAAATCCTGCTACATGCCCTCTAGCCTCTGCTCAGGCAATTCCAGGCCTCTGATATTGGCCCCAAATTAAAACTATGAAGACAACTCAACCCTTGTAATATGAGAATACTTATCAAACTTCTTCCTGAATGCAGCACAAGGGGAGGAAAAATAAATAAATGGAAGATCACCCACTAGTTCTGCTCTCTCTACTGATGGCTTCTGACTGGCTGCAAACAGTACAGGGCTGTCCAGGAATGTTCAACTGTTTGTGATTCACACCAGCCCCACCGATATAAAGCTATAAAAGTAAAAATCTTTATATAATAAAAAAAAAACAACTGAAAACCTATGTAGCCGCTACATAATGGCTCCCCAGTCGGAGGAAGAACTGTTTCTTTCCAAACAAACAATACAATCTTCAAGATCCAATGTTGGTAGGTGCGTCTGGCAACAATGAAAACACAAAGGGGGCTTTTGTGCAAACTGCTGTTTCTGAGTATGTTTTGCAGGCAGCAGACAGACTAGCTGTTCCTCTCTCGCCTCCTCTATTCACACAGGCAAAAGGATGGTAATTAAAGTCGGCCCAGGGACCAAGCAAAAAGGCTCATTCGGGGCCACCGTAATTAAACCTCCGGAAGGTAAGACTGCACACATGACACTGTGGGAACACAGTGAGGGGGCAAGTGCCACCGTCTTCCCTCACATTTCCTCAGAAGGCGTCCCCACACCATTCTCTTCTTTCTGCAGAGTGGCTCCAAGGAAAAATAAAGGCCCCAAATTCTACAAAAGTCAAAGTTTGCTTTAGGAAGAGAAAAAATGGCGATAAAAAGTTTCATCACATCCAGTCACAGATGGCCCGCTGGCCTCCAGCCTCACTCTCTGTAAGGGAGTTTATCATACCCAGTGGGTCACAGCCCCTTCACTTACACCAAACGCCAGCAGCAAGCGTGGCGCATGGGAAAGTTCTAGTGTCAGGAGCCTTGAGAGAGAAAGGGTGAGGAGGGGGTGGGCAGTGCAGCAGTGGGGTCTCGGAGTCACTTGGGACCCCGGTCCCAGCCACTCTGATTCAGAAGGTCTTGGACGGGGCCAGAGGGTGGCCTCACGAGCACTCCAGATGATTCTGGCACAAGTGGCTGCGAAGATCTAAGATAAACTCTGGGAACTGTGTGAAAACCAGCAGTCACTTTCACTCCGGACAGTAGACTGGACAACAGAAAGGAAGAAAATCAGCAGAGCCTTGAGGAGGGTGGTAGGCTGGTAGGTGGACAAAGCCCCGCAGGGCGCATGAGCCCTCTCTGATCACCGGTGAGCGAGGGAGACCGGTGTGGGGAGACAGGACTGTGGCGGGGGTCAGAATATGCAGGCTCTCATCTCAGCTGTTACAGGCCTGGCTGAGTGACCCACTGGAACCCTTCACTTCAGCGTCTGGGGTTCCTCGTGTGTAAAGTGAGGTGATGGGACTACAGGCTCACCCTCCACATGAACTGCTGCGGACTGGCTGCCGCCTGGAACAGCAGCCGAGGAAGACCGCGAGGCCTCGCCAAGGCTCCGCTTGCAAGGCTCCGGATGCCAAACCAACTGGGCGCGTGCTCCACAGGCAGGGCTGCGACTCCGGCCTCGATGAGCTACAAGACCTGTTCTTATTTTCAACATTCTCCAAATCCCTGTCTGTGAAATAAGTAGCAATGACACTTGTCTTCCCTAGCACTTGGAATTATAAAGGCCAGAAGAGAGAAGAACATCTGTGAAAACTCTCTGTGAAAAGGTCAGAAGCACCACAGTCGAGTGTAGAGAAAAGGAACGTGGAGTCAAAGAGAACACAGGTTCAAATGGCAGCTGAGTGACGACGGGCAAGTTGTTCTGTCTCCCCACGCCTCAGCTTCACAGCTGTAAGTGGGAAGAACGGCAACGATGCCCGTCTTCGAGGATACGGTGGGGATTACACACAGTGATATTTAATAAACGCTAGGCCTCTATAACCCCTCTCCTAACACAGTTCCGAAGAACGAAGTGGCCAGAGGCTGCATTTCTACTTTCTTACTCTCCTCACTCAGCCCAGCCTTGCCACAGAGCAATACCTGTCACCCCGCTGGTGCCACGCACAGAGACAGTGGTGGTGACGATGTCAGCAGCTCGCACAAGCCTGCAAAGTCCTGGGGGGTGTGCAACTTACCAGAGCATCGATGAGTACTTCTGCTCCCTCTTCACTCTCATGGAGGGTGTCTATGTCTGTTAATTCCTGCAGCAAATCAACCACAGCTATGGACACATGTGAAAAATGTTAAGGGCATCGCATACATACTGAAGCCCTACTGACATTTGATTAAAATATGCGGTTCCCTCCCATTTCCCTGTCAACCACTTCATCACTGTTTACCTTTAATACACTCCGGTTTTATTAACATCTCTTCGACAAGTTTCTACTCACAGAGGGTGTTCAACAAATATTGCTAACTGACTTAGTTTCTTTCTTTATGCTGCCTTCTTGGCAAACTATTCCACAGGTTAACTGTTTTTATAAATTTTAAAACTTAAATAAAATCACTCAGGAGGTCGCTTTTCCAACAAGAAATAAGCCAATACCCTTAGCCTATCTCATAATTTAAATGACTGGAACTCAGTATAACCTTGACTTCTTTGTACAGTTCACCTTCAAAGGCAACAATGACTTCTACGATGAGATGGCTGGTATTCAGCAAAGAGTTTTCAGAGACCAAGGCAGGACAAAATAGATTTGAAGTGGAGAAAGAAGGCCCTGGCTGGCAGCTCAGCTGGTTGGAGCGTCTTCCCATGAACCAAAAAAAAGCTGCGGCCCGATCCCCTGTCAGGGCACATACCTACGTTTCAGGTTCAGTCCCCTGTCAGGCCCTACCAGAGGCAACCGATCTCTAGGTTTCTCTCTTACACTGGTGCTTCCCTCTCTCCTGCTTCCTCTATCTCTGAAATCAGTTCACATACCCTCAGGTGAGGATTAAAAAAAAATGTAGAGGAAAAGATTTACACTGGGCTCCCCTCCCCTCCAGCACCATGCTGCTTTGGACTCAAAAGAAATGTAAACAATGAGAATTAAACAGCTGGCAAAATTAGAGAGAAAGACGGACATATACCTGAAAGAAAACATGAAGCAGAGAAAAAAGAAGTTACGTTTGGAAGTTATGTTTAGTTCTGGAAGCCAGAACTAAACTAAGTTTCTCTTCCCTCACCTTGGACACACACACACACACACACACACACACACACACACACACACCACCACCCCCACCAACCCGCATTCACTGAGAGCCCATGATGAATAACCCACTGAGACAGTGAGTGACAAAGGCTAACCTACTCTTCATTCTGGGCCTCAGTTGCCTCATCGTCAAATGAGGACGTTAGATAATCACAGACATTTAAAAAATTACATCCCACAGGCAATTACTAACATGTAACAAATGAAGAATACAGAAACGAACTGCAGCTGTCCTGAAAAAGGAGCAATCGACTTGTACTGGGAAATCAAGAATGATTTGTCAAAAGGGGCGAGACAACAGGCAACTGAAAGGCTGAGGGCAGGTAGGCCAGGAAGCAAGACAACAGGAATCAAAGCAGAGAGATTAGAACGCACAAAGGCATATAAAGAGGAGAAGAAAGGGCATAGGAGGGGACAGAGAAAATGACAACTGTAACTGTATGAAATAACAGTATTTTGAAAGAATACCTAACAGCTGTGCGCAGGCCGCCCTGAAGCATTGAGGGGTGGGGTGGGCAGCGGGAGGGGGAGGGGCAGGCAGTTGGTGCTGAGGCGGGGGAGGGGAGCCAGGCCTGAAGGAGGAAGATCTTCAGCTCACAGGAGTCCAAAAGTGAGACAACAAGGGTAAAATCAGAGCAGTTTCACTAGAACTGGAAAGAAACAATAAATAAAATGAAAGATACAGGACGTATTAACAAGAATGACGGAAATTGCTGTCAACTGATATACCAGGTATTTTGCGAACATCTTTTGCCGGAATAAAAAGTACTTGGAGGTTGAGAAGCTGACCATCGTGAATAAGTAATTAAGCTTCCTGTGTCATATTCTTTCACTCTTTAAAGCCATATTGGCCCAAAACATAGGCATTAACTTCATGTGTACAAAGAGCTTAAAGGTCTTTGGACAAAACTCCTTCGTGCTGGTAACCTTTATTAACAAAATAACCAGAAAGCTTGTTGACGCATACACACAAAATGTATCATACTTGACCCTTGAAATATATATATATATATAGTGAGCCAAAATACATCAGTTGTTTGAATTGATTAAAAAAAAAAAGACTACAAAACTCACAAAGCAGCCCTAACTAGCAGGAACGGGTAGTTTTCTCTCCCCGAAGACTGCAGGAGCCACCGTCGTAAGAACTGCCATTTTCACAGGCGTCATCATGCCAAGCACTGTGCAACGCAATTCTCACAACAGCGTGAATGTGACCCCCGTTTTACAGATACACTAAAGCTCAGAGTGGTTAAGTAACTTACCAAAAGGTCACTACAATTGTAAGGAAAAATGTTAGGCCCATCTGATTCTAAAAACAATAGTTTGGCCTCTGAGCTTCACATTAATGAATGAGGGAATGTATACCAGGCTTAAATAGGACTTGAGTCACGTACATTCCAGCTTCTGACCCTACTGTATCCACAGAGACGAGAACTGTCATGTGTTCCCACCACAAATTACTAAAGTCCAAGGAGAAAGAACAAAATGCTGACAACTGCCCTTCCTCCTCCCAGCAGGTTTCTTCTCTTGAAAAGTTCTTACATGGATCTTCTTATCTACTCACATGCTTATTTTCTATGCCTGACTTTTCAGCCCCCATCTATCTACCCACCCTTCCATTCGTCCATGCGTCCACCCACTAGAGTCGGTTGTCTGTAGGGCCGGGACGTGAATCGGGCATGCAGTGAGCACTATCATTACATCCTTCGAGTAATACCACGCATGGCTAAGAACTTATTAACTAGCATGCGGTGATTATTTATTAATTAAACAATAGCCCCAAGAGACAGGAGGGATATGTGAATATTAAAGAACAACAGGTAAGAACTGGAGCACACGTGTGGACAGGGGCCATATCACACGCGTCTCCGCTTCACATCTTCAGTGAACTGATCCATCCCAAATCATCACTGGCCACGGAGTATCACTGAAGCCCCTTCCTTTCCTCACAGCTTAGATTCCTCATTTGTACAATGGCGGTAATGATCTCTGCCCAGCCTAGCTCACCGAGCAATGAATGAGGTCATGTATGTCGAAGGCCAAGTGAGTCAAAGTACTGAGAAAACATGAAAAGCACTATAATAAAGACTTGTTAGCCAAGTCTTGCCACAGTCCTCTAAAACCTAAATGGCCGAGGTCCTCTAAAATCTAAATTTCAGCTAACAACAGCATGAGCCTCCCTTTTTGGGTCAGTTAGAGGTTAGAAGATCTAATTTCACATCTCAGCCATGCTGCACATTCAGCTTAATAAAGTCCTTCCTCAGCCCTGGCTGGTGTAGCTCAGTGGACTGAGTGTGGGCCTGCGAACCAGAGTATCGTGGTTCGATTCCCAGTCAGGGAACATGCCTGGGTTGCAGGCCAGTTCCTGTCAGGGGACACATGAGAGGAAACCATACATTGATATCTCTCCCCCTCTCTCCTTCCCTTCCCCTCTAAGGATAAATAAATAAAATCTTTAAAAAAAATAAAGTCCTTCCTCAGCCTCTACAGCCCTATGGGCCAGGTATACTTTCCTTTGCTTAGCCTTCAACCATGCTCACCTGTGTGTCACATTAAACCTAGGAACTATTTAAAAAAAAAAAAAACTGACAGTGGCTGTGGTTTTATATAGAAATAGGACACGTGTCTAACTCTCACCCAGCAAAGTCCCATCTCGTAATGTTCCGGTGTATATCCCCTTGTCTACTCTCCAGCCTCAGTTAAGAAGTCAAATGAGAAATCAGTTACCAGCTCCCAGATCTGGTAAACATCTCATCGATCCCACCACTGATTTTAAATCAATTCCCAACTTTCACCAACTAGCATTTCAGCAAGGCAGTAATGAGTCCATAGTTATAATAATCAATTCCTGGGTAATATAGTACGACCCAGAAGACAGAGGTCATTTGAAGACCAGAAAGAGGCACAGGAGTGAAAACTACAGATAGACAGATGAACTCTCAATCATGATGAGAAAATTCAGCAAGGTCTGCCACCCGTCCGGCATTTCTGCACAAGCAGACTAGCTCCACAAGCATGGGTGATAGGTTTTTCCACTGTAGTTACAATTTCATTTCACAAGGTAAAAGGCTCTCCGGTCCAAGTATAATAGAAAAACAGAGGGCCTGTCTCTCTGTGAATTACTAAAACACAGTTTTTGATAGCCTATTTTGTCATGTCGAGCAGAAGGGCCACCCAACTCACTCCCCCTGTACCTGTCCACTACTGGGGCAATAAGCTCGTGTAATAGGAAGTGAAGTTGAAATAACCTGCTGGGCACAGAGCGGTCGGTAACACCACGGCTCTTGGAAAACAGGCAATGTCTGCATCTATTTTTTGGCTCCAGATACATGGTTTTGGGCCTGATCCCCTGTAGAGTCCTGGTGCAGAAACTGAACGTCAGTCTCATTAGTGATCTCCAATAAGATATGTCCATAAGGAATTTTTTTAAGATAAAGAGGAACAAGACATACTAAAACAGGTGGCTTTTTTTAAAAAAGTCATTTTTAATAGGCTTCCTTAAGAGAAATGAACCAGTGTAGATTCAGAATATATAACTTATTTAATGGGACAAAGAGGGGGCTTTCTAAAAAATCTTTATTCTTTTATTCATTGAATAGGATAGTGATTAGATATAGCTCAATTAATGCAGATGAATTTCAAAACACAGACAAAATGGTCTTTTCTCCTTCTAAAACATCTGGCAGAGCTACCTAGAATGAACCTGGACTCATAATTTTATCACACTCCTAAATCAGATTAGTATGAGGGAGAAAATACGCTCATTTAACATTTATTAAGTACCTAGTAAATGCTAGTGGGCACTATTACGCCACAGGGAAATGTCTGAAGCAGGCCACGACCACCCTGCTTTGGGACATACAATTCACCTAAAACCCATTAACGAAATAAAAATTACATTAAGAGGTCCTTTTCCTAGATTGCCACTTTGGCACTTTTTACCTAACCCGACTTTCTTTGGAGCATGTTTAAATGGCTCCCCCAAAATGGGTCGTTTATCAGTACAGATTATCTGGGAAGTGACACTAACAACAAGAAAAAGAAGTAACTTCTTTTTGATGTAACTTTTGATTCTGACTATATCAAGACGAGACTGGCTCCTAGCAAAACAGCAGCTCGAGAAACACAGGTCTTGTTAGCCAGCACTTACGGGAAAGCGCTGGAGCCCAGCTGACCTCCCTCCCAGTCCAATGAGAAGACAGCCCAGAGGCGGCCACACCTTCCCCAGCGCTAGTCCTGCTCGGCAACACTGGGGCTCTCACGGGAGGGCCCTGACTACTGGAACCACCCTCTGGAAGGAACTAGACGGCGTGTCCCAGGCCCTTTGTTGCCCTTCAGCATTCTCAGGCCCAAACTGCTCACTTCGATTGATCCCTGCTAGTCTGAAAAAACCTGTCTGCTCCCTATTTTCCAATTCCCACAGTAATATTTGACAAAATCCAAGAGGACGACTTTGCAAGCCCATGGGCTTTCTGGAGTCTGAGGAAACGAAGCAATGATTTAGAAAGGAATTCCAGACAGATCAGAGCTGTCCCATCGGCACCAGTGACGGACTTGGTCCTGACCAATTTCTCCCTCCCTGCACACTAATTAATGTACGCACATTCACGGCACTGATGCCGTAGGGTAACACTTACAGTGAGACCTCTGTTCACAGACAGAGAGAGAGAAAGCAGACTTTGAATGCACTGGGTGTAGATTACTGGAAAGTTTTTAATTAAAGAATGAGGCATTTAGCTACAAATCAGTAGTTGTGATTTTTTAAAATGGGCCTGATATCCCGAAAGTATATAGTGACTACACGAGCAGCCAGCAAGAGCATGTCAGCCTCCAGGAAGTGATGAGGAAGGGCAATTTCCATTGCCAAGGCAGACACCATGAAAATAAACTTGAAAAGCACTCTACTCTCCACATCTACCAAAAGCTTACGGGTCTCTGGTATCCGGTTCCCTGATCACCCCCAAGCCAGAGATGACCCACACCTTCTCGGAATTCCAGTGGCATTTCCTGAGCATAATACTCTGTGGGCACTTACCCCCACGCAGAGTAACCTGAATGCTTTTGCTACCAACTGGAGTTGCTGTTTCTTGTTTCCCTAACAGAACCCAACAGAGCTAATCATACTAAGGAAGAGCCCAGGGAATGCCATGACCTACCACAAGAACTTTATAAAGGAATCCATTGACCTGTCACTCAAACTGAGAACAAAGCAAAAGATACTCATGGATTTGGCACCTTGAAGGGGTTTTTTTTTTTTTTGGTGGGGGGGAGGAGCAGGTGGTAGCAGAAAGGGAACTCAGCAACTATCTGAGGTTTTATCTTCTTGTTCTTTCAGGCAAATTGAGTAAATCTCGTTTAAATGAGGCCACAAAAACTGTTTAGCAATACCTTAAGAAAATATCTTTAACTGTAGGTTTGGTGTCTTTTCCCCCCTGCAGAAACATTCCAAAAGGTTCACCAAAAAAAAAAGGGGGCTCTAAACATGTGTAAACGATTTACTTTAAAGGGAACACTGTTTTAAAAGCTGTATTTCTGCAAGGCAGCAGCTGTTGGACCCCACCTCGCGCTCTCTCCTGATGCATTCCTAACGACTCTTCCATGCTCTTCCAGGGGTGTGCCCCTCCCCCTCCTCCCCACGCCCCAGAGGTGCTCTTCACAGACCAGAATTCCTCTCTGCAGCCCGCTGATGGCTGGGCTCCAGCCTCTCAAGGGGGGAGACAGTGCAGAAGCGCTGACAAGCCCTCACCAGCAGCAGCGATGCGGAGTGCCAGAATAAACTCTGAAGCTGCTTCTCACGGTTGAAAGGACAAGGCACAAGCTGTTTTCTCACATCCGCTGCCTCTTAAGGTTACAACAAACCAGCCTCTGATCCAATTAAAATCCCTATAGTTTATGTTTTCTCGGAGAAGGACAAAGCAAAGATGACCTGTGCTTGCTGGGAACATAACCAGCCACGTATGCTCTAGGGTGATAAATGAAGAGTTAAAAAAGATAAAAAATTTAAATCATGACTGCCACAAAGTTGTTTATTCGCGGTGAGGTGTTTCAGGCAGCTACAGCTGTACAACGGTAAATTGTTAAACAACCGTTTCCCGAAGAAAAATGCCCATTACAGACCACAGACAAGACACAAAGCACGCTGCTGCGGACAGCCCCTCCCGCCAGCCGAACGCGGACCCGTCAGATGCGAGGCGAGAGGGCCTGCCCTTTCCCGAAGCTGCTTTCAAGAAAAATTATACTTTGAGGAGGATGACATTTACCTTAATTGCTGCATCTAATTAAAATTAGATAATTAAAAAAATTTTCAAATGAACTTTAAATTTGACATAGGACATAATTAAAAATCAGATTTAAAAAAAATCATTAAGGCACTACGGTGAAGCTTGGCATACAACAGGGAGAAGAGACTGTGTAGCTCTCAGAAAACGGGAGGGAATGGCACCCTGTCGAAGTTGTTGCAGGGGGACTTATTCTTCTTCCTTTTTAAAAATCAGGACTTAACAACTGGCAACAGCTGTGCCCTTGCCATTCCCGTGCATCAGGCTTCTCCTCAGCGGGGAACCGGGCTGGTGAATCAGCGAAGCGCCCGCCTCTTTGGAGAGCTGCTACTATTATCTTGAGTTAGCAAGAATAGAAAGAGAATGAGAGGTGTGCTTCCAGAAACAAAACAGGCAACTTCGGCACTAATACACAAGGTGACCACTGCCTGACCACAACTCTGTCAGGGCCACAGTGGACCCTAGGGAGAAGACTCGGGGTGCGCTGTAAAGCACCACAGACTGGAAATCGGGTGCCAACCTCAACCTCAACAGTCAGCTGTCCAACGTGGGGACCTCAGACTTGTCAATAAATAAGTAGGCATTGGGCTAACTCATCTCTCAGGTCTGCTCAGATCCTAAAACTCTACCAATCTGTGCAGGTGAACTGCAATGGGAAGTAACAAGTAGAATCTCAGTGACTAACTCTGTGAGGAGCAGCGAGCACCTTGAATAGGGCTAATCATATGAAGATGCCCAATGTATATGTTTACAGACTGACGCTGTTCTGGTAGAGCCTAGGGCTCCTCAGGGTCCAACCCAGTGCCTGATTTATAATAAGTGTGCAAAGCATGTCCACTAAATGCATTCATAAGACCCCATACTGAGCTCATCCAGAAACAAGCTAACTGACCAGGGTTCTCATACAACCCAGAACTCTGCAGTGAAACCCGGGGGACCACTCATCAATCCAGGGACTGACACAGCAATTCTGAACGCTGGCTCACATGGCGTGAAATATCAGAAATGCTTAAGATCACCCTTCAGGAAATTAAAATTATTCACTGATTTATTTCTATGAGAATTATCAGGCAGGAGAGAACCTAGTCAGACACGCTCTCAGGAGATTGCCAGAAAGATGGGGATAACACGAAGCAGCGGCAGATTCCCCGTGAATATCACTCAAGCGGACTAACTATACTTATCTCTTACCTTCGAAACTCTGGGTTCTGACAGAACACTTACTGGAAGAAAATGTCCTTTAATGAACACAGGCATATCAAAAACCTTCTGCACGAAAGCAGTTGCACATCAGATGGCAAAGCATAAAATGGTTTTCAAAGCCCTGACTCAGATTCAGTTACAAGCAACATTTACTAAGTGCCCACTGTGTATCGGAAACTGCTCAGCACTTGTATGGTCTCCTTTAATCCTCTCAATAACACTGAAAGGCAAAAGTTATTAACTCTGTTTCTGCAGATGAGCCTACTAAGGGTTAGAGAAGCACCAAATTCCACACAAAAAAATGAAGCAAAGAGTGAAATCCAGATTGTCTGTTTAGGTCTAGAGCTAAGTCAATAAACAGTAAATGTTTTTGAGCACCTACCCTTTAAGAAATTGGAAATATAATAGTGGACAAGCCATAAAAGACCCTGTGTTCCTGGACATTCCAGTGTGCTTTCCATCATGGTTCGCCGCGTACTCTAGTCTCAGTTCCACTGGGGCATCTGCTAACAGAATGGTGTTGAGACCAGAAATTCAAATCCTGCCTGCTCTTGCTTATTAGCCTCCAAATCAAGATCCAGAAAAATGAGTGTTGTTAATGTGTGAACAGATTCATCACAATGAACTCTAGTACCAATAAAAGCAAATAAGACAATTAAGGACTGCCCAATATGTACTCATACAAACCAGATTTTTGAATCAGTAAAAAAAAAGCGTGTGTTTCAAGAGGGGATATAGCTGGAAGGGGAATAGAACACGAGGTGCGACAGCAGAGACGGACAGGAGAAGACAGTAAACAGCACTCCCCGACCCTGTCAGCCTCCCTGCTGAGGACAGACCCAAAAGGATATCTGTGTTATCGTGTCCGAGCAACCCGAGAAGGGACTGAACGGCATTCAGCTCCACCAGAAGGTGGTACAGGTCTGGCATGGTGGCCACCACGTGCATCTCCTGGATGATGTCATTTAGGTCCAGCTCGGATTCCATGAACCTGGGAGGGGAAAACAAGACTGCATCATTGAAAGGAAGTAAGTACTATGAGCACTGAGGAGCAAACAGCAACACAACCCAGGCAGACAGACAATCTGTCAAAGTGTCTACAACAGACCAACCAAGAAGGACGCCCATCCAAACATCATACTGTCACATAATTTCCTTGGGAAATCGATTTCCTCATTACAAAAATCAGCCTTGGATTCAGATCTCATTACAGGGTTCCCCTTCCTCTTGTGGTCCCAAGTTGCCTTCCAGAGGCTCCCAAAGCACTTTGCAGCAGTAAATGGTCTGCCCACCAGTCCTGTGGATCAGCTAGCATTACCCCTGGTGTGGCAATTTTGTTGCCTAGACATAGTTGTCCTACTAATCCAAAAAAAAGGTTTCTCTTACTTGCCACTTCAGATCAAGGGCCATTACTTCCTTTACCCAAAAGAAGATAGCGATTCTGCTGCCGTCCAAAAATACCCTCCCCTCCTCCACATCCCTTCCAGAGAGCCAGCAGATTACGAGGTGCATCCCAAAGCAAAGCAGATCTAGCCTCTGGCATACCGTCACCACCACCACACTTCATGTAGCATGGCATGTCCCCCACATTTCCACACCTGAACCTTTCAACGGACCCACGCTCTGGCACTTAGAACGGATCTGCTCTGTTTTCACATCCGAATGCCCCCCACCCCCCCACCCAGTGTTTGACACAGAAGAAATGCCCACTAAGCCTTTGATGAACAAGACAGGAAAGTTGGTTCTGAGAAGGAAATAACATAATCCATGCAAAGCGATCCATGAACAACACCCAACTGACAGTGGCAGAGGAATCAGTGGTTAAACAGACTCTGAACCCAGACTGCCTGGGTTTGAACCTGACCTAAGCATTTAGCTTCTCTAAGCCTTCGGTTTTCTTCATCTGTAAAGGAGCTAATAAATTTACCTATCTCACAGGGATACTATTAAGGAGTAAATGGACAAACAGAAACGTCTGGCAAGCCAAAAGCACGATATATTTGCTCTCCTCCTCCTCCCCATCCTCCTCCTCCTTTTACTGCTACTATTGCTATCATTATGTCTGTCTTCCCTGCTAGAGTGTAAACTTCTTAGACAGGAATTATTTTGTCTCTACGTATCCAGTGATGCCTGCTTAATTGAATCGAGGCCACGAAGAAAAGGAGCGTAAGTGGGGACTCCTGAAGTCATAAAGCATCATCAACTTCCAGGTGCTGGAGGGCTAGGCAAATACCACCTTCTTAGAAATCTGGATTCTGTGAGGAACAAAGTCTGGAGACTGTAACTCTTTAAAACATGTCCATAGTTTAGACAATACCCCTAACCATTGTTTTTCCCCATTATTACTTTAAATCATAACATTTATAGATATTTTCCTGATTACAAAATAGTACTTTTAGTAGAAAAACGGGAGGAAAAAGACAAGCCCTTGAAAAATAAACGGAAATCATCTATTATCTCATTAACCAGAAAAAACCACTGATAATATTTTGGTATGTTTAAGTCATTTTTCTCAACTCATACCTTTCCCCTCTTCCCCCCAAAAAGCAGCCTACATAGAATACAGTTCTACATTCCACCTTTGCTACTGTTAACATAGGCTGAGCACTTCCCCTTACATTAAACATCCTTTCACAACAGGAAAAGCCAGTACGGCACTGCTGTCGGTCTCTCTCCTTCTCCCTCGGCAAGTCCCTCACTGAGCACAGCGCTCTTCCCTGCTGAGCCCAGATGTGGCTTCAGAACCCTCCTCAACTTAGGGTCCAAAAAGGGACTGCCGATCAAACACGGAGCAGGTGTAGGAGAATGAGCCTACCTGAAACTACCTGAAACTCCTGTTCTAAATAATATACTTTTAAAAGCTGCATGGTATTCCCTTATGGGTAATTTATTTTATTCATCCCCCTTTGTCAGACATTCAGATGGCCTCTAATTTTTTCCCTACAACAAGTGACACTACAACGCACACATTTATAATTATTGTGTTAGGGTAAGCTCCCAGGAAGGAAAGTGCCAAGTCAGAGAGTACACGTAATTTAGCAGGTTTTGCTAAATTCTGCAAGAAAGGTGTCAATGACGTATAAAGTGCCTGTTTCCCTCACCTTCTTCAACAACAGTTCTTAAAGTTTATCCTTTTAAAGTCTCCTCCAATTTGAAATATGAAATTTAACTTATTTTTTATTTTACATTTCTGATACCAAGATGCTTAAAAGTTTGTTAATGTCTATTAGCTATTTGTATTTCTTCTTTGCCAATTTTATATCAGGGTTTTCATCTTATTTATTGATTTATAAACACTACATATTAATGAAATTCATTTTCTCACATGCTGCAAACATAATAATAAATCAGAGAAAAATATTTGCCCTTTAATTAGTACACTGTGCTTTCTGACATAAAGGTTTTTAAAATTTAAGTAGTCAAATCTTTGCCTTTAGGAACTACATCTTACATGTATCCTGAGCAGTTTTTTTCTGTGTTAAGATCAGATATATTTTATGATATACTTGTATGTACATTTATGTTTACATATTTAAATATTTAGGAGTAAATAAATCTGAAATTTATTTTAGCATACAATATAGGGCAAAGAGCTAACTTTGTTTTCTGCAAATGTCTGACCAATTGTCCCAATACTGTAATCTACCCTTTTTCTACAGATTTGAAGAAATGCCATGTCTATCATGCACTAATTTTTTTTAAAGATTTAATTTATTTACAGAGAGGGGAAGGGTGGGAGAAAGAGAGGAAAACATCAATGTGTGGTGGCCCCTCAGGTGCCCCCTGCTGGGTTCCAGGTTATTGGAACCTGGCCAATAACCCAGGCATGTGCCCTGACTGGGAATTGAACCAGTGACCCTTCGGTCTGCAGGTTGGTGCCCAATCCACTTAGCCACACCAGCCAGGGCCTCATGCACTAAATTTAATGTGTGCTCTCATCTGTGTATGGGCTTTTCACTCCATTTCATTGATGTGTCTACAAATTCTTGAGCCAGGATCACACTTTCCTATTGTTACAGTATATTTTATGTCTGTTATTGCAAAGTACTTCCTTCCTAATCTTCTTTTTCAATGCTTCCTTGTCTATTCTTACCTGTTTATTATTCCAAGTACATTTCAAAATTATTTTTACCAAGATTCCCCCTCTATCCATACCACCTTTTAGAGGTTCCTTTCACTGTGCTTATGAATAGACCACCGTTTCAGATTATTCTCATCACCTAAAGTGTGGGAGCCAAATCAGAAGGATCATGACTTGGAAGGGCTGGTGCATAATTCAAATGTGTCACGGGGAAGTAGGTCTGGATAATCTCTGAACCTAATGGACTCATCTCTAAGGCTTATTTGCCTTAAATGGGTATGTTAGCCCTGGCTGGTGTTGCTCAGTAGACTCAGTGTTGGCCTGTGAACTGAATGTTGCTGGTTCGATTCCCTGTCACGGCACATGCCTGGGTTGTGGGGCCAGGTCCCAGTTGGGGGCGTGCAAGAGGCAACCAATGGATGTATCTCTCGCACATATATCTCCCTCTCTTTCTCCCTGCCTTCCCCTCTCTCTAAAAATAAATGAGTAAAATTTTTAAAAAATGGATACTTTAAAAAATTCTGATTTCTGAAGAGTAGTAACTTGACAAAAGATTTTTATAGGTCACCAGGAAGAACTGGCAAGGGAGACTGGACACTAAATAGTAATAAACAAAATCATGTTGAATACAAGAAATAGACTTGGGGGCTTGGATGAAAATGAATGAATGAATGAATGAATGAATGAGTGAATGAAAGAAGCCTCTGGTGGTATCCTATCCTACAAGGCACCAATACTGGACCTGTTAAGATCAGTTATATTATTTTATTGTTTTTTTTACATCAGTAACCTGAGTGAAGGAATATAAAAGACAAACTTAAGGCCTGGCTGGTGTAGCTCAGTGGATTGAGTGTGGGCCTGAGAACCAAAGGATCGTGGTTCGATTCCAAGTCAGGGCACATGCCTGGGTTGCAGGCCAGTTCCCAGCAGGGGACGCATGAGAGGCAACCATACACTGATATTTCTCTCCCTCTCTTCTTCCCTTCCCCTCTAAAGATAAATAAAATCTTTAAAAAGACAAACTTAACAAATGTCAAAATATACAAAGCTTACAGAGAAAGGGAACACAGCAGCTGACAGAATCAATTCTAAAAGTTCCTGGCAGGCAATGACGGTCCATATCTAACAGGAGAAAGTTACCTAGGATCCAGACAGAGAACACCACTGAACCAAAAAGTCAAGTACAAAATGCGTAAGTTGGGAGAGATACAGTTTAAGAAGGGCACGTGTGTAGAAAGGTTTCGATGGTTAATTTGGTCAACTGTAACCACGAGACAGCCCTGCTAGAACAGACACGGCTCGCTCGTTTCCGGACGCCCGGCACTGGGCCCCACTCCCTGGCCCACGGTTCAGCAGATACCTGCCAAACGAAGGAGCTGAGGGAAGGAGCTGCCGCAGACGCTGCTGTGGTTTCAGGCCACAAGAAGGCAACACGAAATTGTCATCATGGTTAGATGACCCTACAGTTCTGTGACATCTGTTATGGAAACCATACTTTAGAAGGGATACAGAAGCTAATCTGGGGAAGCGCCCAAGATTATGAGGAGTCTAGATATCCTCTCATGTGAGAATCTGTTAGAAATTCTTTTTCATTTTAAGCTGAAATCTTAAGAGTCAGAACTGCCAGATTATGAAAGGTGTCACTGGAGGTCATTAATAAAGGGTGATTTAAGAAAAAAAAATCAAGAATAGAAGGGAGAATAGACTGTGCCTTTCAGTCCCTTCCAACTTTGAAATTCTTCTAAATATACAGTCTTAGGCCAATGTCTTTAAATTTAGAAAGTCATCAAATTATCAAAACAAAAAAACAAGCAGAAACTCAACTGTGAGCAGGAAAACATAAAAATACCACTGGGGCCCAGTGTTACATTGAGTAACAAGACATCATGGAAAATGCCTGGACTTGGGAATGAGACGACCTCTGTCACCCCCGCAGCCACGCTATTCACTGGCTGTATAACTACGGGCAGTAAGTCACCAACTGTTTACTGGGCACGCACTTGGGGCCAGTCATCGTGCTAAATACCGAGGATAGAACAGATGACAAAATAACCCGAGCTGCTGTCCTCATGGAGACCCTAACGTAGCACAAATATAGACAATCTATTAAATGCAATTCATTGCAAGGATCCAGTGTTGTCCAAGAGATGCCGCTACAACACAGATCACAGGACACCACCCTGGTTAAGGGAGACAGAGAATAGCAACTAACCTACTTCTAAACCTCAGCGCCCTTAATTCTCCTAGCTGAATCACAGGGAGGATTCAAAGAGATAATAAATATGAAGTGCCTAACAACAGTTGGAACATAATAGGTGCTCGACAAATCTAGGCACCCTCAAGTTTGCTACACTTCACAAAGAAAATTTTATTCTTTTTTGTCAACAAAGTACAAGCCTACTCATTTAAAGAGCACACTGCAACATTTGTGGAGGGTTGTCTGGCCAGCAAGTACACCATCAGTAATGAATGACTCACAGCTGGGGGAGTGGATCAAGTTAGAGGCCAACGGGAAAGCAATAGAGCAACCTATTAAAACAGCAATACAGGCTGAGATGGGGTCATCGATTCCATCTGGTATGACGGAGGATATTCTGCCAGCCTGTCCATGTGCATGTGCTTCAGAGCAGCAGGATATTCTCCTTCAACCATAAGAGTGAATATTAGCAAATGACCAGCAAGTGCAAACATACCAGAAAAGCAATAGAAACTGACGAGTCCTCCTGCAGACACAAAAGCAACAATCAAGGCATAGAGAACATCATGCTTCTTCCATCCAGCCACATCAGCAGTTCTCAAAGTGTGGTCCTGGAACCCCAGAGTAGAGGTAGGAGGTGGGTGGAGATCCTTCTAGGGGTCCAGAAAATCAAGACTATTTTCATAATAATACCAAAGTATTACAAGCATAGCTTATTTTATTGAGCTTCACTTTATTGCACTTTACAGATATTGCTTTTTTTTTTTTTAAACAAATTAAAGGTCTGTGGTAACCCGGTGTCATGCAAGTTCATCAGCACCATTTTTCCCAACAGCAGTTTCACTCACATCCTATCTCTGTCTCACATTTTGGTAATTCCCACAATATTTCAAACATTTTTACTGTTATTATATATAGTATGGTGATCTTTGATGTTACTAGGGCGAGACCCTCCACCAGCCAAAAGATTATATCTTGCTAAAGGCTCAGATGATGGTTAGCGTTTTTTAGCAACAAAGTACTTTTAAATTAAGGTGTATACATTGTTGTTTTAGACATAATGCTACTACATGCTCAGCGGACTACAGTACAGTGTAAATATAGCTTTTATATGTGCTGGGAAGCCAAAACAGTCACGTGACTCCCTTTACGCAACATCTACTGCACGCCAGTGGTCTGGAACCAAGCCCTCGGTACCTCCGAGGTGGGCCTGTATTTCCTTTTCCACTCTCATCCTCTCAGGAGTGAACACCAGAATTTTCCACGGGAATGTGCCGATGTCACTGCCCTGATGGCTAAGAAAATGTGTACTTGTGTATTCTAGAATTTTCTAAGATAAGCGCTTTGGGGTGCACTCATAATTGAAGAGTACAAAGGGGTCCAGAAATTAAAAAGTTTGAGAACCTCTAAACTCAGTAATTTGGCCCCTGCAAAAATGACTTATGAGGGAAACAGCCCCCTCTACTCAATGCGATGTTTGGGAGGAAGACTACCCGGTGCAGAGATTACCAAGTGCAAAGGAGAACTGTCGGCTGAGTCTGAGCTGCAGCCCAGTGAAGACAGGCATTTTGAGGTGTGCCATCAAAATGACAGTTGCATATATGAGAAAATAAATTTGAATGTCTCTGATCTCAACCGGAGAGTTTCACTCAAAAATGCTCTAGCAATCTTCACCTTAATTGCACCTAAACCGACAGAGGTGCACCCACCACTCGGGCAGAGGCAACGCTGGCGCTCCGAGAAGTAAACTGGAGGTTTTCCTAGGTTCACTAAATTCTCTTTAAAAATCACAAAATGTTTCTTACAAAAGAGCATCACTTTCTACATAATGCTCTGAATAGAGGCCAGGGACATATAAACGGTTGGTACTTTTTCTCCCTAAACCCCACTCCCCCAAATATGACGGTGACCACAGAGCAAAATGTTCATAATAATTACACTGGGGGCATTCCTTTTTAACCACCAACAATGAACGAAAATTAAAATTCACTCACTGTGCTGCTGTTTCCAAATTTCAATGTTAGTCTTTACACACCCTCTCCCTGACCCTGTTCATAAGGAACTGGAACATTACATCTGGTGAACAACAGAGATTTCACTACACCTCAAATGCAGAACACCTGTGAAGCAGGGGACTGTTGGCTTTTTAAACAGAAGCATATTTTTTAAAAAAAGATGCAGGACTCCTTCGTTCTTCACTAGTTTTAGAAAAAAAATTTCCAGTATACTGCTTCATCACACACACACACACACACACACACACACACACGCACACACACATCTTGCATCAGAAACCTTCAACATCTGCTTACAGCAAATTCTGTGCATTCTGCATCTGGCCCTGTGTTGCTGTAATGGTGACGATCTGATTTCAGACTGCTTTAAAGGCTCATCAATTCTGATCAAAGCTCCTGACTCATGATGAATTTGTTTAATCCTCTGACCCCCTTTGCCAATAACAGATCCAGACAAATCTTGGACTAGTTCCTTGTGTAGTAACAATAGGGCCACCAAGATCACCATATGAGCCACAACCACCTACACAGGAGTCATCATTCTGAGTCACCTGACATTCTGAAGGGCTCCGTGTATCTAACTGCAGAATCTCAGGTTTCATCAGCACCTAAACCAACACGCCATCCTAACAGACTCCAGGTCTTCCTTTTCTTGTCACAGGCCATTAGATGTCCTCCTCTAAGTGGTGGTGGTGGAGGAAGAGGAAGATTCCACGCAGCCATACTACCGCCCTGGCTTCCCTGTCCAGGAGGGGCTCTCACGGAGAGCACGTACCACCATGACATGATCTCTTCTAGATGGAGGCATCGGACGCCCACCCTGACCAGGAGGCCTTCTGTCTAACGGTCTCTTCTCTGCGTGGGAAATCCCATGGGACACCCATGGCGGTCATCAAACAGCGCTGTAAAATTGGGGCCACAGGGCCGTGCACATCCTTTGATGGAAGACTGACGTGAGCGCAAGGATGACCTTCACGCTCCCTACAACCCTGACAGGTCTTCCTCCGACAAGAACGCCTGTCAGTGGGATGAGGACAGCATTCCTGGAAAAGCTGGGTTGTCATCTGAGAGATCTCTGGAAGCTCCTTGATTCTAGCAACTGTGACCCCAATAACTCCCCCTGCCAGACTCTGATGAACCAGCAGTCTCAGTGCACAAAGTCGCTTCCTTTCCAGTGCTGGTAACGTAAGCATTCCACAGCATGAGAGTCGAGCAGGGGCTGCCTGGCTGCAGTGGGTGATAGCAACTGCAGGCCCCCTTCTAGGGATGAGTAGGGATTGCAAGGTGGGGATGAGTTCCTTCAGAACTTCTCCAATTGTTTCTGTATCAGCACTGATAACATGCACTCAGGGCCACTGCAGACAATGGCACTGTTGTCTGTATGCAGGTCCTTAATATTCTTTGTATGTATGTATGTATGTATGTATGTATTTATTTAGGTTATTTTCTTAGAGAGAGGGGGAGAAAGAGAGGGAGAGAAGTATCAGTGGGTTGCCTCTCACACACACCATGACCAGGGACCAAACCTGCAACCCAGGCATGTGCCCTGACCAGGAATCGAAAGGGCGACCTTTCACTTTGCGTAGTGATGCTCAAAGAACTGAGCCACACCGGTCAGGGCGAGCCTTAATATTCTCGCCTCCTTTTCCAGTCACAACCCCAGCACTCTTGCTCTGAGGCAGAATGAAATTCAACCACCTCGTCACTGTTTCTAGACCTTTTAAAAGCTTGTTCCTCTTCCATATCTTCTGCAGAGCACTGGCCAAATTCACCACTGGTTGTTGTGTTGGGGAAGGTTTCCTCTGGCTATTCAGTTTCTATTCTCTTGGATTATAAGGAACACCAATTTATATAGGCTGTAGGCAAGTGGGATGTAAGTAAGACGCTGAGGTTGGTACAACCCAGAAAGAGGATAATCTGGATTTTGTAAATTTCCAGAGTTATCAACCCAGGGCATAGCTTCCTCATAATGTATCCTTAGGTTCTGAGCAATAAGTATAATAGCGAAGACATGAATGGAGATCTCATGTTTAATGAACACCTACAGTATGGCAGGTACTGTGTCAGGTACTATAAACAGAGACAAACAAGACACTGTCCACCTCCTCCAAGGACACAGAGTCTAATGCAGGAAGACCAATGAGTAAAGGAATAATAAAACACATGGCAAAGATGTTTAAGACTGACCCCATTCACTGTGGACAAGAACATTAGGAAAAGAGACCTGCTGGGGGCAGGATAAAAGAATACAGCGGAATTGGCAGCAGCTATCCAAGTTTAAAATGTACATACCCTTCAATGTGGGAGTTCAACATTTACCCTATAGAAACACATTTTACACCAAGACACAGGCACACAAAGGTGCACTGCAGTATTATTCATAAAAGCCAATTTTTTAAATAACTAAATGTCTGTAACAGAAAAGCCATAAACAAATCATGGTACTACAAACCGTGAAATACTATAATCAGTCCCCCACACACAAACTGCATAAACATGCATACAGTAAAATGAAAAGCTCTGGTTATGTGACCAAAAAAGGTCAAGGCGCAGAATATGTACAGTACAATTTAGGTGAGAAAAATATTTGCGTGTATTTGTAAATAAGCATACAGAAGAGAGCCTGAAAGGACACTCACAGCTGTGTTCACCAGGGCCGTCTCAGGTAGGGGAACGGAAAGGGGGTCAGTGCGGTGAAGGAGAACGTTCTTTTTTTACTCTGCTTATGCGTGTTGGTACCTTTTACAATGAAAATCCATTGATGTGTTACCTGTGTAATCAAACACACACACACACACACACACACACACACACACACACACACTGCAGATGACAAGGGCTATTGCATGGTGAAAGTCAGCACAAAGCCAGACACAACTCGGTGTCAGGAGAGCTGGGCTGCAGTCCAGCCGCTCTTGCTGTCGGAGCGCTGTGGTCCTAGGCCCAGTACCCAGGCTCTCCTCTTGCCCCTCCCTGAAGAAGTCCAGAGAGAACGCAGTGGGCCACAGTAGCCCTACCAGGCTGCCGGGAGGACTTGATGACCTCCGATACCTCTGCACCTTTGTTCATGCTAGTCACACTGCCTGGCACATCTTCCGTGTTCCCTGCTGTCTACTGAAGTCAAAATCATTCTGCAAGGCCCAGCTCAAATACTACCTCTTCTGTGAAGCCTTTAGTAGCCCCCAAGTTGGTATTCACACTTTCTTCCCCCACGCTCCCACAGCCTTCTGTTTGCAACTCTTAAAGTATATTTCCTTCTGTGCGTTTATAGCTACTGTGCCTAAAAACCAATAAACTCGAGTGCAAAGACTATACTTTCCAACCCCTAATTGCCTAGAGGCCTTGGACATACTACGATTCATTAAAAGTGCATGTCCCGGGAGGGAGAGAAGGAGGGCGGGAGAGAAAGCATTGGAACATTAAAGTCTGTATGAATATGAAAATCCCTGTAGTCAGAATTCAAGACTGACTGAAAGATACCAGAGTCCTCATTACAGGACTTCACAGGGGCACGGAGCAGCCAGTGTGGTAACAACCATACTAACTATCACTTCCTAACTGTATTAAATGCCAGGTAGTATTAAATGTATTAAATGTATTAACTATCTCTTCCTAACTGTAGTAAGTGCCTTCCTCTGGGCCCTGAGAAGAATGATGCAGAAAGGAGTTAACACGACAGGCCTCATCTTGACAAGGGCCTGGTTCCCGGGCTGGCATCTGGGAACATGGCTTCTGAAAGGTTTCCTGTGTGAGAAGCCTGCTTTCTCCGCCTCTCCTTCTGAGGGTCGGTGTTCCTGGTGCAGAGTGGCTACAGGACTTATCCTCACCAAATACCCTGGCAGAATCTCTGGATAGAGACACTGCACACGTGCTGATACATTTCACTGTGGGGGAATGGAGCACATCAGCCTGACCCCACGGGGGGTGGGGGGCACATGGGAAGTCTGTGCATGAATTTCTCCAGACTCTGCTCGGTATATCTTTCCCCTTGCTGACGTGGTTGTCTGCCCTCAGTACCAATGACTCTGAGCCCTGTGAGTCCTTCTAGTGATTTCCCAAACATGCAAATCATCCTGGGACTCCTAATCCAATTGCAAAAACCAAAGCAGACAAAACAATCAAACATAGCAAACAAAGCACTTCAGAGGAGAAGGGTATCAGCAAAACAGGGCCTTACTTCTCTGGATTGTCTGGAAACTTGATCCGCAACTCTTGGTTTTTATATGATCTTTTTTCAAATGTAAGAATCATTTTCTTCACTGAGCTTTCATCCAATGGCTCCTCCTGGTATAAAAGGACAAATATAACAACTGTCATTTTCCATGGGTTTTACATGCTGCTCTGCCACTCGCCGTTCTGGGTGAAATGCACACAGTCTATCTCCCCCACTAGCTCGAGGGCTAAGGGTCTACATCCCATGCTCGTTGGTATCACTCTGTCTCACATCGAGCGCAGGAAGTCCAGTTTACGGTGTTGGAGACTTAGTCAGCCAATATTTCGTGAGCAAATATTTCATTAGGGCATGGAGTAAGCAACAATATTGGACAACTATTAGTTAATATTATTCTTGTCCTTGTTCTCCTTGGTTGTAGAGGTAAGATAGCACTCAGTGGTTTAAAAAGGCTTGTTCAGTAAGTGACAGTGGCCCTCAATCTTTGCCCCACACAAGGGTCAGCCAACTGTGGTCCGCCAGCCAAATCCAACCCCCCACCCATGTTTGTACCGACCGTAAGAACGGCTGCTAACTGGTAGATTCCTTCCACATTACTGTGTCTGGTCCTTACTACCTGCAGAGGAGGGAGTCACACAGGTTCTTGGAATCCAGATATAACATCAAGAATTAGAGGAAACATTTAAAAACTAGTAGATCACACAGAGTTTTCTTATTTCATATACTAGAATAACACCTACACAAAGGTATATAAATTTCTGAAAACTAAATCATTTCCACCAAGAAAATCTACACTAAAATTTCAGCAATGTTTTCTCTTCAGTTTATTTTCCAGTTTAGTGTAATGTGCCGCAATACACTCTGCCTAACCCTCTCCCAACTCTCAGCTTTATAGCTTTGTAGTCATTGGCCATAACTCACACCTAAAAGCAATAAAGAAACTGCTATGAAGAGACCCTGAAACAGATCTTTCTGAAAAGCACTGAATCATCCCATAATTTTCTAAGTACACTAAAAAATGCTAGCTATTGCTTTGTTAAATCTCGATTTGTTTATATTAGGCTTTAAGAGGAAGATACCGAGAAATTCGTTTCGGGCACGACACACTTCTCAGATGCTCATCCTTGACTCCCGGACCCTAAGACAGTCTCCTGGACCCGCAGCCCCTCCCCAGGGTGGGTCTACAGCCCAAAGAGAGGCTCCCAGACACGTAAAAACCGAAGTCAGCGCCCTGGCACCGTCAGCGTCCCGACCCAGCTTCACCGTTCACTAGTCACACTGCAGTGCTACTGGGCTGAATATAATCCTCAAACCCTCACCAAATCCAATTGTTTCTGCCTCATAATTCTTTCCTGAATTCATCCACTTGACATTCAGAATAAAATTCCAAATCCTTCACGACATGCAGGGTAGGGTAAAAGTAGATTTATAGTCTTGAGTACATAAAATGCAGTTTATTCTTACATCATTATTGGTTGTTGTATTACTTCCCATACAAACAAGCGTAAACCTATTTTTGCCCCACCCTGCACGTAAGGAAGGTCCGACACGCCCTGGCCCAGGTGACTGGCCCGACCCCAAACCAGGGAAAACAGCCCTGTTGGTAGCCCACGTCTACTTGTCCAGTGCTGACTCCTCTGTTCCCTCACAATGCTTGGCACACGGCAGGCACCACGTGAAGATCTAATGAAGGAATGAAGAAAGGAAAAGAGGAAGAGGACAAAGGGAGGAAGGGAGAGAGGGAGGGAGGAAGTACTACCTGTATCTTCTAAGGTCACAGAGGAACTCTAAAGAGATGAGGTACACACGACTGTTTTGTAAACGAGACGATACTACGTCAATGGAAGCTGGTATTCTTACTCTTCACAATAGGCACCATGTGCCCAACATATCGCTGGGATTTAACTAAAATAAACCAAATTTCTAGGAAAGAGTTAAATCACTTTCAAGCAACCTCAATATCCACTGCTCTTCTTTCCCTTGGCTAACTAACATCTTGCTCACCCTGCAGGAAAAAAGTATTAGTGTTAATATAGCTCTCACAGGATTCCCAAAGTCTTGGCCTCTCCAGGGACTGGCCTTCCCTCCTCTAATTTCTCTCCAACACTGCAGGAAAACTGAATTATCAGTCTTAGTCATCGGCCACAGCAGTATCTCCAATAGCTCAATGTCAGGAACCAGAGGGAGATTTCAGAAAGATGAATGCTGGTGAGGTAGCACAAAAAGGACAATAATATTTTACAAGTTCACGTGACTTTACAGGGGCAAACATCACTTGTTTTTCATCAAATGGGACTTTGGTGGCAGTGAGAAAATAACTCCTGAACTTGGAGCCTTCCATGTGTCATTTTTACAAAGCGATCTCTTTTTCCCTGTCCCTTAACAGAAAGGCTGGTCCCACATTATATTTCCGTCTCTCAGGCTGAAAACCACTTACCCATGACAGCCACTATCCTAATCCTCCTGTACCAGCCTTGCCCTACACGGGAATTATACCTGCCAATTAACTGCTGCTGCAGGGCCAACAGATTGAGCAGAAGAAGCTAGTGAGGAGGGAGGGAGGGAGGGCAGAGAGAGAGGGAGAGGGAGGGAGGGAGAGGGCTGGGGGGAGGGAGAGAGAAGGAGGGGAGGCGGGAGGCGGGAGGATGTGCTCCACACGCTGTCTGGCTGAGAGCCTGGCAGGGCTGCTGTCCTCGGAGCGGAAATTCGGAGCTGTCTCCCACCACGGATTTCCAGTGTGTCACCCCCCTTTAGGGGCAGACCCCCAAATTAGCCCTGGTATAAATGCTAATGACAGTTACCATCATAACACAGTAATGACCTTTGTGAAATACAAATCAACTTTTTTTCCCTCTTCGATTCGCACTGTTCCGGCTTCATTTTTAAAATCCAAACTTAGCAGCCTGTCTTTGAGAGAACCAAAAAACAGCTGGGCCTTAAGAATCTATTTCCATAATTCATATCGAACAAAATGCCAAAGTGAAATAACATACCAGTTAACACTTAAGGATTTAAAGAGACACAAAGGTATGGCCATTTTATTTTTAATCACTGATATTTTTACTTCTACTCTTTTCAGCCTCATTCGTTTATTCATTCAATAAATATTTATTAAGGGTCTACGGAGCGCTAGGCATTGCTCTGGGCGCTCTGCGTGCTGAACCAAACAGAGCCGTCCCTATTTTCACAGGAGGCTGAGGAGGGGACAACAAATGAGTAAAATAAACAAACCGACATTTCACATCATGATCAGCACCGTGAAGAGAGCACACCGGATAAAGCAGTAAGAGAAGGAGAGAATGACTTGCAGGGCGACCTCAGAGATCAGAAAGGCTTCTCTGAGGAGGGAACGTAGGAACTGACACCCAAATGAGGAGAAACCAGCTGTACAAAGGGTGGTTCTTCGTTGGGACAAGAAGAGTATTCCGGTGGCACTCAGAGAAGTAAGGACCAGAGACAGGAGCGGGGGCAAAGGCTCTAAAGAATCTTGAAAGCAGTAGAAATGCATCTCTTCTCCTAAACTGCTTTTTTTTTTGTAACCCCTAAACAGCTAATCCCTCAGCTCCCCCAAACTTCTCTAGTTTTGCTGCGTTGCTAATGCCATTTCAACTTCCTGAAGAGCCCATCGTCTGCTTGTTCAATAAAATTCCACTCTGTGTCCTGAGTCTAGTCCAGAAAAGCCTCCTTGAGCCCCTCAGTCAATGCGAATCACCCACAGGTCTGCGCTTGGGCCCCGATTGTGACACACAACCCAAAATAATTTAAAAATTTTATCTGTAATGTTCTTTCCACTTTGCAAAACGCTTCCCCAACGTATTGTCCTACTTAACCTTCATGTCAACTCTGTGAAACAAGTATTCTTAACTCCATTTTACAGATTAAGCTGGAGAGCTCAGAGTAATTAAGTATCTGAGATTACAGTCTACAGAGACCGTCAGAGCCAGCCATCTCAGCCCGCTTCTGCCACCTTACCTCTTCCTCTTCCTCCTCGCCCTCTCTGTCAATAATCTGAAGGAGCCTTTTTTTGTCATCATCTGCTTCTTCTACCACAGTCATTTCCTCTTCCCGATAGCGGCCACGTTCTCGAGTACCAGCCTGTTTGCGACGCATTTTCAGCTCTTCCTCTTCATCATCCCGGGGACGTTTGGTGCCCCTGTTGGGCTAAGAGAGAAAACAAACACAGGATTTTACAGCTGGAAAAGGTGTAGAAGGGCATACCTAGCAAATATTCTAAAAGCTTCCAAGAATTCCCCAACTAAACAGCACCACAGCATACAAAATGGATTAAAGCTCTAAGTGGTATTTTTCAAACATTTAATGATTCTATAAATGCATGATTAAAGTCACCTATAATTTTGATGGCTTGGTTGTTTTTTTTACAAACTTTATTCAATATGCAAAGTTTTACCACTTCACAAAAGCTCCTATGCACACAGAAATCATAAGAAACAGAGTCGATTTGAGATGGGGGCACTGGCTTATGCTCAATTTACTTGTTACTTAAGGAAAAATAAAAAGCCAACTACCTTGTAGGTGACTTTAATACACATAATCCCCAATACCAATCCCTGAGCACATAGCTTTAATTCACATCTAAGGAAGACTACCATCACCCCCAAATAGTTCAAACAGAGAAGATTACATGTAACTTCCAAGGGTCTCCTGCACTCCAAAGCTCCTACTTCATGGAAGAGTACAGTAAGGCCCAGAGGTCAAGTATTACCCAAGGTCACGAAACCAGCAGCAGCACTAAAAACAGAAGAGGCACGGCCTGACCCCTAGTCCTGAGCTCCTTCACTGGACTGTTACGACCTCATTTTGCCTGAACACTGCAGCTTCTGGAGTTCTCGTAGTTGCTTTCCATCAGTGCGGAGAAACAGCATCACACTGGGCGCTGAACTGCCCCATCTTTGCTTTCAGCTCAGGTCACCGCTGCTGCAACTTCTGGCATCTCATTTAACCTAAGGAAACCTTAGTTTCCTCATCAGCAAATGGAGATTATAACCCTTTTCCCTGTGAGTTTCAAAAGGATGCTTTTGGGTATATGTACCGTTTATTTTCTACTTTTCCAGCTCTACTGAAACATAATTGATATATAATGCTGTGTAAGTTCAAGGTGTATAGCATGATGATTTGATTTGCATACATATTGTAAAATGATCACCACACGAAGGTTAGTTAACACCTCCATCACCTCACATAATTACCTTTTTTTTTTCCCCCGGAACACATAAGAACTGCTTTTAGTAACTTTCAAGTTTATAGTACAAAATTGTTAACTATAGCCATGCCATTATACATTAGATTCCCCAGAACTTATTTATCTTATAAGTGGAAGTTTGTACCAAAAGATAAAAGAATTCTAAACTATAACAGCACCAAATAAATATAAAGATTCTTACTATGAGGTAATCCACATGATTCTGTCTTCCCCAACATAAAACATTTGCATTAGCCTCCTCAAATAAGCTATTCTTTATCTGTTATAATAGCCAACAGTATGGTAGGTGTGAGATGGTATGTTATTTCCACACAGGAAAAAATGTCCATTCCTTGCCAGCTTGCTAAGTTGTCTGGTAATAACAGACACATTTCTACTGCACACGTTACACATCTCACTGTGAGCTGACACTCATGCTGTCACTGCACTTTACTGTCCCAGTGGTGCAAAGTCACCCCGGCTATATTCATGTACCCTGCTGGTTCCACAGACCAGGTGCTTCAGTGACTTTAAGCGTATGACATTAGAAAACTCACAATAGACAATTTGGTTGGTGGAGTACCACCTGCTATTTTTCACTCTGTTCCTCGTCTCCCTGAGATAGGTTATACTTTCATATGATCACAACCTCTTCCCATAAATAAAAAAATTCATTGTCATCATTACTGGTCTGCACTTTAAAAAAAGAAAAACGAGAAATCAATATGCCAGTGAACACGGACCACACCAAAACTGAGGTGGTGGTTTTCATGTGCAAAGGAGAAGGAAAGGTGGCTTGATCCTAAAAGAGAGCAGGCTCCAAACTAAATCTGTAGCTCCCCAGCAGGTAAGGAACTTCAGCCCTGGGAGCACTAATTCTTTCAGGCTCATAAAACAAGCCCTGCTGTGATTCTGATTAGCATGAGACTGCGGCAGCAGCCAAGTCAGAGCAGGAGCTCCGCAGCCTCCCCAGAAAGGAGATTTCTGTGTTGTTTATCACTGGAGGCAGAGAGGAGTAGTGGACCACAATTAAAAGGAGAAAGCTAAATACTGCCACAGTTCAGAAATGCAAAACAAAAGAACACTAGCAATACCTCTTTTGAACACATCTGCCAATCCACTTCTTTAAAACAAACATCTCAGAGGTCCAGGAGGAGTTTCATTTTTAACTCCAATAATTTCCACTGAAATAGCACTCCTTCTGCAGAGAACTTAAAGCACCTATTTTAATCTTCGCTACATCTCTGGGGAAGAGAAGTAGTTAACAGTTATATTTTATAAGCAGGAAACAGAATGCCTGAGGTCCTTCAATAAACTCTTGCAAAGACAACCTGGCGCCTTCTAAAAGTTGAACCTGGTCTCTGGGAAATTTGCTAATCTACTCTGATTCCAAGATCCTAACTGTGACGGGTCTGAGGGACTTTTAGGCAAGAACATATATACACATGAATATAATACAAGACGTTGGCAGAGTTAAACTAGTATTTGTTAAACCATTCATCCAGCAAATAATTTATTAAAGAATCCCAAGGCTTGAAGGGTCCTCAAGTAATCAGCTGGCCCAGCAGCAGTCCCAGGCTTCCATCAGGGCGACCGTTTTCAACCTCATGGCACACATGAACTAATTACTAAAATTCTACAGCAAACCCGAAAATATATTTTTTGTCAATCTAAAAGAAAAACAGGTACAATTTTGATTCACTCACACCAGATGGCTACCGTTGTGTTGTCTGTTGTCCTTTTTTTTATTTGACAATCTAATAGAAAAGAGGTCAGTGCCCCTGACTAAATAGCCGGGTACCGCATGTTTTAAAAATTCTTGGGGCACACCAGCACGCCGCATGCAGCACGAGGTCTGAAAACCGCTGCGTGAGGGTAATGTCGCAAGGGGAACACAGATAGACAGGGCCACTGTGGATGCCTGACACAAGAACAGCTTTGTTAATCTTCGTGAATAGTCTCAGCACAGCATCACTAAGGGGGCAGGCAGCGTTTAGGTTCCCCAACTCCCGCCCTTCTCCCATGGGGGTATTCATTTAACTCTTATCATGACACCCTGTGGCAGAGGATAGCAGAGCCCATTAGGATGCTCTGATAGAGCTCCCTCGGCAACACAGCATTTTCCTCTCCAACAGACGGGTAAGCTGTTCAAAGGCCCTGATACGCGTTATTTCAGTACTTTTCTCTCCAAAGGCAAAATCTTAACTTCTGTTCTTTACTTTTCTTCTCAACCCTCAATTGTCTCTTTTACAGATACTGACATTCCACATAGAGAAATTCCTATTCATTATTGAAATGTGACAGCTCTGAATAATAAAGATTAGGATTCATTTCTTGAACAAATGTCAACTATGTATAAGACACTGCGTTGGGGACTGCTGACCTAAGTGTAGATAAGACAAACACTGCTTTGCTATCAGGGGCTTAATAGTCTCAGTCTGTCCAATAAAAATATAATGCAAACTACAGATGTAACATAAAACGTTTTAGCCCTGGCTGGTGTGGCTCAGTGGACTGAGTGCCAGCCTTTGAACCAAAGGGTCACCGGTTCAATTCCCAGTCAGGGCACATGCCTGGGTTGTGGGCCAGGTTCCCAGTGTGGGGCATGCAAGAGAGGCAACCACACACTGATGTTTCTCTCCCTCTCTTTCTCCCTCCTTTTCCCTCGCTCTAAAAATAAATAAAATCTTGAAAAATAACTTTTTTAGCAGACACATTTTAAAAAGTAAAAAGAAACAGATGAAATTAATTTTAATAATATAGTTTATTTAATCCGGTATGTCCAAAATATTATTTCAACATGTACGAAAAATTATTAGTGTGATATTTTACATTCTTTTTTTTATATTAAGTCTTTGGAACTTGGTAGACATACTGTACACTTACAGTGTGTCTCCACACAGACAGAGTCTCGTTTCACGGGCCCAACAGCCATGCGCAGCTAGTGGCCACCGCAGTGGACGGCACAGATCTAGCAGATATTCATCTGAGGAGCTCCTGTCCCCTAATAAAGACCAAAGAGAAATGACTTTCCAGCAACCCTGAGTGAAACAGGGACTCATATAAAGCTGAAGTCCTGTTTGTGAAAGATTCCCTACTAAAAACTGTGAAGCCAACAACACCGAGACCTGAAAATAAACTTCTAGATTATAGTGACCAATATTCACCACTGAGAGACTGATCAGCTGAACAAAAGAAAGCGAGAGTGTGCACGTGGGCAGAGCCTCAGAGCTGTCAAACTGATTTCACTACGGAAGAGCCCAAGGGCGCTGAATCTGCACGGGAACAGGGGCCCCTTGGCCTGTCAGCGAGGTCAGCAGCTCGGGCCCCGGCTCTGCTTGTGTTTTACACAGCCGACCCCAAGACATGAAGCCATTCTTACCAGCCACCTGTGGAGATTAATTTGTTTTGGTATCTGAAAGGTACATGGAATCCGTCAAGATGAAGGAATGGCAAAAAAAAAAAAAAGTTCTTAATAAAGTCATTTCTCTGCTTCTGCTGTCCACAGAACTAGAGGAAAAAATGATTAACTCTTAACTTCTGATGCACCAAAACATCAGCCTTGAAGTCGAGGACTGTTACAACCTTCTCCATTCCCTGCCTTACTCCCAATAGGCAGAGAGCAGTATAAATGCTCGCTAAGAACTGCCCCCACCCAGCCACACAGCTGGTAGCCTTTCTGGGATACACAAAGGAGTCCCACTTGCTCAAAGCTTCCAGATTTTATATACATACGCCTTCACTTTCCAAAACTCTTGAAGCCTATTATATATATGAGAGAGTGTGTGATGGATGATTATGTACATACATAAGGGTGAGCAAGTGTAGGTTTACAGTCGTAATGCAAATACATATAATAATTAATAACTAATAATACAAGAATAAACTCTGTTTCATGTGTCCACAAATGAAAATCTACCTTTGCCTACCCCGGCATATATGTTACCCACCTCCTAAAAACAGAACTCAAGATATTTCCATGAACTCTTTGAAAGAGTTAAAAAATTAAATAAGCAATCTGCCTAGAATACTCCCTGTGTACCTAGACAATATCCAACCTAAGCTTTAGGTTTCATTTTTCCCCTCTCTCTGTTTTTTTTTTTAATTAAAAAGCAGTGAGAAGCGGCAGCTATAATGAGGGGCTGTGGGAACATGCAGTTAGTTATATTGGGCTCAAAGTAATGTACCATAGGAAGAGGCTACATCACCAGAACGAATCCTAAATTAAAACTTCACTATGAAACCCACTCTATTTCCTCTGAGCAGGCAACCTATATTATCACATTTATGGTCTGTCTCGACCTCAATTAGACTTGAGGGTGGGGGCAGGGGAGAAAAAGGACTTCTATAATAAGCAATAATGGTATCATTATGATAAATTATGAAAACACACAGTGCAATTATTAATGAGAAGAGCACATTTGTACCAGGATATAACAGTGTAGATGTGTATTGGGGGGGGGGGAGTCTAAATATAGCTCAATATTCCAAGTTACCTGGCTATAAAAGGGGGTAATTTTCATAAAATGCACTCTCAGATTAATGGAAGAAAAAATATGTTCAATCCTATTAAGGAAATGAACAAAGGCAAAAGAAATCTTCTATAACCTTATGATAAACCAGGAGTTCTTTCCCTACGACAACTTCAGAAGAGCCTTCCAAGTGGGGGTATGAAGAGCTATTTTGCAAATATCAACCAATGATAAGACTCAGAAATTTGAGCTGCAAAAGATAATACAGTTTATCCCTCTTTTTATAGACAGGGAAATCAAAGCCAAGTGGGTTTAAGCAACTTGTCTTTGGTGGCCAAAAATACAAGGCTTCTAATTCCCATACAGTCTTTGTCTTCTCCACCGTACTAACGAGTCACTGCCAACCTGTTTGCAATGGTGATATCCTGCAGGAAGAATGAGTTTTAGAGTCAGATTTTCCTAAATTCAAATCTGGTCCCTCTAACTTAGCAGTCACGGAAAGTATTTACCCTCTCTTGAGTTTTTTCAATCTATAAACTATGAACAATAACCACTCTCACACAACCATTTATGTATAAATGTATGTATGCTCATAAAGGGCAATGTTTCTAAAGTATGAACATAGTGTGGCCCAAAACAATGCGAGCAGCTTTCTACCTGTCTTTGAAACACCTGCTTCAAAATCAAAGCACCTCAAGGTTGAAAAGAGTTTCCCATTCATAGGTTTTTACATGCAGATCCTTTTTTACTGTCAAAATATTGGACAGACCCCCACCTCCTGCTGCACTGTTTAGTATCCAGTGATTGAGAAAAGCCATAATGACAATAAAAACCTTACTTGATGTTTGCTAACACATTTCACTGAATTTGTGTTTTTAACACCCATACTTATGAGAGGGGAAAGGAAAGGAGGGAGAAAGATACTGAGACTCACTCTACAGAAAATGCTTGTGTCCATCTGGATTCATACCCTCTTGCAGCAATTCTGAGGCACAAAGACATTCCAAACTTTAGGAGCCCTTGGTCTGACCCCATACCCGATCTGAGGTCTGAACCCCCTTTAAAACATCTCACTACACACAGGCTGGGGCTTTCCAAACATTTCCAGAGACAGGAATTTAACCTCCTCCCTAATTTGTGCCCTTCCATCTTTTGATCACTCAGTCCATTAAATTGAGGTGAACCTTTCAATTCATCATTTTCTTCCCCAGTCCCTAATCTTCCCTTTTTAAAGCAATATAAAAGAGGTCGCATTTGGAAAAAAAATCTTCATATTATTTTAAGACTGTAGTCTTATTTCTTCATCTCTCATTGCCTTTTCTTTTTCAGAATAAACACTATCAATATGGGGGAACATGCAATAGAGAAGAAAGGGAAGTATATACGTAATTAAATTCCTTCCTACCATTGTTTGGGGATTTCATAATTTTAAAGCTTTCTGATATCTCTTCAAATAATCACACATATGGAATATCACAAACCCAAGTTTGTAGAAGGATTGGTTTAACCAATTTGAAATGCTCAGAATCATCTGCTGTTAACCTTGCCTGGTTCTATTTTGTCAGAATAAAATGGAGTTTTCAGACATTAATTTTTACCAAATGGTAGTGAGTGGCCTGACCCAGAAGTTACAGATGAGCTGCAGTAATGAGTTTTCCCTTGCCTTTGCTGGCTGCACACTCACTGGTGACATTTTACAACTAGGACTTCCAGCTCAGTCAATATTTGCAGGCATGAAACCTGCCAAAGTTTAACATCAGGGATCCCTTGCAAATTTGCTTAAGGCACCAGAACTGAAAAAGCTCACAAGCTCTAATTCTACAACCGCCATCAGCCAAAGTTCATAACTAGGGATCAGAGTCATCACACACCGAATATTCTACCCACCTCAAAGGGTTGTTGTGATGATTAAAACACCTTACAAAAGGGCCCTGTGTAAACTCCAAAGTGCTATACTAATGTAAGGAATTATCATCATATTTTAAAAACTACCCTAGTGAAAATTCCAGATATCATATATAGTTATATATTATACCCTTATAAGACTTAAAGTTTAGCCCTGGCTGTTTGGTTCAGTGGCTTGAGCACTGGCCTGCGAACCAAAGGGTCACTGGTTCAGTTCCCAGTCAGGGCACATGCCCGGGTTGTGGGCCAGGTCCCCAATAGAGGGCGATCAAAAGGCAACCACACATTGATGTTTCTCTCCCTCTGTTTCTCCTTCTCTTCCTCTCTCTCTAAGGACAAATTAATAAAATCTTTTTAAAAAGATTATGTAGAAAAAAAGGCTTAAAACTTTTAAAAAATCAATGAATCATGGCAGTTTTCTGCCATTTTTTTCTCTAGAAGAAAAACCACACACCAAAAATTCCTCAAAAAGCCTCATTTATCTAATTCCCAATTTAAAAAATTATAGGTACTGAGACAATAATAATAACAGAAAAATGTAGGTTTTATTAATGTCTACAGTGGGGAGGGGGTGGAATCAATGTATCAAAAATACAATCACCAACAGTTTCACTTATGACCTATAACCTGATTGGCTGATAAATAACATGGATGTGATTTATGATCTAAATTACTAGTCATGAAGATTCTACTTAATCAATTTTTCCTACCAAATTTTTTTACTACCCGTTAAAACCTTAATATATATTCATATCACCCCCAAAGGGTACGTGGGTTTCTATTTTAGAAATACAAACTATACTTTAGTGTCCATGATTTACTTTGACATGTTCTCTGATTAATTCTGCAGCTGTATCAGAAAGCTGAATGTTGATTCAGTTTATTTATCAAGGCTAACAGAGGCACTGGTAAAATTTTGGAAGTAAACTACCTCCATTTCAGGAGACTTATGAATGTTTTGTCAGCTACACCAGAACCATTATAATTCATTCATTCACTCAGGAAGTGTTTACTGAGCTAATCGAATCTAAACATCACTCTGTTAGGTGCTGGAGAGAATATTAGACATCAGTCCAAAAACAATAACAGAATTACACTGATCTAAAAAAAAAAGTAACACAGACAATGCAAAGAAGGGCAAACCAATAATCGGAAAAGTCAAGGTTCCGGGGAATCACTTAAGAGGCACATAACCTTAGATAAGTCAGTTATAAAAATGACTTATTTACAAATGCATTTATAAAAATGCTCTGTCCTTTTTCAGATACTTCACAGGATTGTCTTTAGTAAAATGAGAGAATGAGATTATATAAGATAAAGTGCTTTGAAAAAAAACTAAGCCTGGAATTCAATTTCTCTTAATGATTGCTAACTGCGAAGTCATATATATACAACAGACTTTTAGAATTACTTATAACTAACTTCTGACAAGAAATGTAAATCACAATTATGATCGAAAGAGAAAAAATACTAAGTCCTCTATAAGGATATAAAAAGGGACCCAATCAAATTAGAAATCAGAGAAATGCACATGAAAGGCTCCAAATAGCCAAGGCAATTTTGAGAAAGAACAAAGCTGAAGGCATCACACTCCCTGGTTTCAAACTATATTACAAGGCTATAGTAATTAAACCAGTATGGTATTGGCATTAAAAGAGACACAAAGATCAGCAAAGAGCCCAGAAATAAACCTATACATATATGGTCAATTACTTTACAACAAAAGAGCCAAGAATACACAATAAAGGACAGCCTCTTCAATAAATGATGATGGGAAAACTGGACAGTTACATGCAAAAAATGAAAATGGACCGCTGCCTTACACCGTACACTAAAATTTAATGAAAATGGATTAAAGAGAATGTAAGACTTGAAATCATAAAACTCCTATAAGAAAACATAGGTGGTAAGTTCCTTGTCAAAAGTCTTAGGGAGGATTTTCCTTATCTGACACCAAAAGCAAAAGCAACAGAAGCAAAAATAAACAAGTGAAACTACATCAAACTAAAAAGCTCCTGCCCAACACAGGAAATCATCAACAAAATGAAGATTCAGCCTACCGAATGGAAGAAAATATTTGCAAATCATGTAGCTAATAAAGGGCTAAATCCAAAATGTACAAAGAATAGCAAACAAATAATACAATTAAAAAATGGGCTGAAGATCTAGACTTTTTTTTCCCCAAAGAAGACATACACACGACCAACAGGTACATAAACGGATCCTCTATATCACTAATCACCATGGAAATGTAAGTCAAATCCACAACGAGATTCTCTCCTCACACCTACTAGAATGGCTATTATCAAAAAGACTAGAAATCACAAATGTTGGGGAGGATGTGAAAAAAAGGGAACCTTTGTGCCCTGCTGGTGGGAATGTAAATTAGTGCAGCCACTATGGAAAACAGTATGGAGGTTCCTCAAAAAATTAAAAATAGAGTCACACAGGAAGCAGCAGTTCCGATTCTGGGTATCTACCTAAAGAAAATGCAAACACTAACTTGGAAAGATGCCTGCACTCCATGTTTGTTGCAGTGTTATTTACAATAGCCAAGATATGGGAACAACCTAAGTGTCCACCAATGGACCAATGCTTAGAGGAAGGAGACGACATGGATGGACCTTGAGGGCATTGTGCTAACCTCTCTTATATGTGGAATCTTAAAAATATAGAGAGAAATATAAATAAACATATCTACAAATGTAAATAAAACCAATCTCATAGATACACAGAGATTCATGGTTGCCAGAGGTAGGTGACTGTTTACGCGTAAAAACCATGAGGTATCATCATCAGACTGGCAAAAATGAAAAAAGTAAAAAGCTGACAATACCATGTGTTAGTGAGGATATGGAGAAACAGGAACTGCTCCAACTTGCTGAGTGGAAGGGGTAGAAATGAGTACAGAGCTAATTTGTGATACCTAATAACACTTCAGAAACATGCAGTCTATGACTATTCTAGCAATTCGACCCTTATGTACAATTACTAATATTAGAGGAATTCCCAGACATATGCACAAGGAGATATTTAACGAATATTCACTGGAGCATGTAAGAAAAAAGAAAATTTCAAATATCAAGGAATACATACTAAGCAATAAGAGTAAAACAAATGCATGGCAATAATAATCACCAAGTTCAGGATAATTACTTCTAAGAAGGATAATAAAGCAATTGGATTAGGGGAACTTTCCAGAACACTCAGTGAGAAGCGGAGGAGCAGCAGCTTCCAGAACTGTGCACTCTTTCCTGCTCCCCCACACCTGCCTGGGCCCGCTCACCAGCTCTCAAAAATGGTGAAAGAAATCACTCACTATGAGGTTTTGGGGGTCAAACCCAATGCCACCCAGGAAGAACTGAAAAAGGCTTACAGGAAACTGGCCTTGAGGTCCCACCCTGATAAGAATCCAAATGAAGGAGAGAAATTCAAACAGATTTCTCAAGTTTAAGAAGCACTCTCTGCTGCAGACAATGGAAGCAGGTGGAACAGGTGGTGGTCCAGGCTCCTCTGTGGACATCTTCGACGTGTTTTTGGAGGGGGAGAAGGATGCAGAGGGAAAGGAGGATAAAATGTTGTGCATCAGCGCTCCTGCACTCTTGGTGCAGTGCCAGACCACTTAATGGGGCCAGCGAGTAACCCTCGCTGCTGGCATTTCATATACAGTAGTGAGTGAGTGGACTATAATCATAACACGCTCACTACTTGCTATTGTTTTTGTTTTAATATTCGACTATAGTAGTGTTTTAAAAGTTAGATGAAGAATAAACTCAAAATCTAAAAGCTCAAAAAAAAAAAGAAATTGGATTAGGGAGGGTCACACAATAAAACAGGATTAGGGAAGGGTACACAGGAGACTTCAATTGTATTTATAATATTTTATTTCTTAAAAAAAAAATCTAAATTAAATTTGGCAAAATGACATGTTTATGCACACACCTGAGGGGAAAGGGAGAGAATGCTAGAAGCTGGCAGGGACCATGCAGACCAAGTCGTGCCCAGCTGGTTGTAATCCCTTGATACTGTCACTGCTAATGTAAGGTCAGGGTTTATGATACATATTGTGTACCTTTATCTCAAAAGATATTTCACAAAGTCACTCCAGCAGGGGGACAAAGATATGTGGACGAATGGTAGTACAGACATGCAGATCCATAACTGGTTGAACCTGGACAGTGTGAGCAGTGAGAGACCTTCATTTAAACTCAAAATAGCAAATATATAAAGTCCCTATCAGGGAAAATGTGACTTAAAAACAAATCATTCAGAAAACCCAATGGTTTTAGTAAATTTCAAATTCAATGAATCAACAGGATGACTGACTATAATTTTTTAAAAGCTAATTCATATTAAGGGTGTATTACTAGAGGCATAACATCTACTTCAGCTTCAGTCCCAAGTCACTGAGTGAGTCACCTCACTCTAAAAGAAGGCATTATAATCTAAATAATGCATGAATAGGACAGTAAAGGGTCTGAAAACCCTGCTATAGAAAAAAATCAATAAGGGAATCAGAGAAGATTCAGAGAGACCCAGGAGTCACCTTCAGTTGTTGTATTTAAACAATTCCTTGGAATGGGGTAAACACCTTTGGCGCTACCATTAATAGCAACTCACTTTCCTTTCCCCTTCATCCCAGCTAGAGAAATCCCACTCAAGCCTGAAGCCCCAGCTCAGAGGTCACCTTCTCTAAGTCTTCCAAATACTCCAGTGAAGACCTCTGAGCTTCCATACCTCCATCAGCACACAACACATGCACTAATAAACCTCCATCTCCTCTACTCCATCAAGGCAGGAATCCTGGGATCCGACCCTTGTTCCTAATACTGCAGCACCCAAGAGTGCCCAGCTCACAGCAGGCACTTACCCATGTTGCTAAACCACTGAGAGACAACTGAGGACAGCTAAACCAATGAACTACAGGAACCATAACTTACTATTAGCAAATGTTTACAATGTCAGCACATTCTCAGAGTTCCTTGGGTCATCAGGGTGACTGCAGCCAGGCGGAATTCATCTGCTCTGTACACCTATATGTTTAATCATCTTATGCCACCCTGGGCTATATTCTCTACAGGGGTGGGCAAAAGTAGGTTTACCATTATGAGTACATGAAACACAGAGATTATTCTTATATTATTAGTAGTTATTATATTATTTATATTACAACTGTAAACCCACTTTTGCCCACTTTGTATCTAGCTTCTTAGTAAATGTTCTAATGGTGGCACCAAGTGATATTCAGAGTAAGAATAGCAAGATTCAGATTCAGACAAAGACCATCAGTACAACCTCTTAATTCAGAGATGAATAAACTAAGACTCAAGGAGTAACTCCTTGAATGTGAAGGCACAGAACTGGGTGTGAATTCCAACCCTCCCTTTTGTAGGAACAGGGTACATGACCTCCAGACTCCTTTCATTAGTTACAACCTCAGAAACTAGCATCTCAGAGGCATAATCTGCATCATCTCTCCCTGCTGCCATCACCTTTCAAACACACTAGAACTCCTGCTACTTTTCTGCCCATGCCTTTAGCCTGGAAAACTCCTCTCTGTAGTTGCTCCCTGCTCAAGCGGAAGTTCGCTGCCCAGAACAGCGTACTGCCACCTCTCCAGATGAAGGTTTCAGCAAGAAGTCCCTGCCCCATATCATTTGGTGAACCCACACTGAGCCCAGGGGGATGGGTTTTTGGGGGAGGGGGAGAGGACCTTCCATTAACGCCAGTCCATGTTGAATTTTTAAATAGTTAATAACGAATTAATGTGCCAAGCTATTTAAAATTATTTATTTTAAACCAAGACTCGGACACATGAAATTCACTTTTATTCAGGGTGACACAAGGCTATGCACTTTGGAAGTATCTGTCTCAGAAGTTGGGGCAGGGGTGTAGAGTGTGGTCGCATTCAGCAGCCCCACAGTGGCTTTGCAAGTTACATGGTAAAACTGTTGCATAAAATTATGCTGACCAAGAAGTCTCCAGACAGTGGAATATTGCCTCTAGGAACAAATAATTTCCTTAAGACTAAAGTGGGGCAAGGAAATCTTTACTTTGTCTAAGTTGCCTCTAAGGTCATCACCAAGAGTCGAAATGGCATTCCTCTTTCAGGACTGGTGGGGGAGGAACGGGTATACCAGCAGGAAGACAGATGGGAAAGAAAAAAGGTGAAGATGCTCTGAGAAAACGAGAAGGGGGATGAATGATCTGGGACTGAGGAAGGTGAGAACCAGATCAAAAGTGAGACACGAATCATCTTACTCATTTACAAAATTTAGGTCTTCCACAGTTACTCATTAATTCTTTAATGGCAACGACATGGCTTTCATCTCAGGAGCCTAGGAGGACATAACTATTACTCTTATTTCTTTTAAAAGCTTAAAAAACTTATCCACATAAGTCTGTTACATAACAGCTGTCACATTTATTTTAAGGAAGGCAGAACTCACATGAAATTTTACCTTGAGTATCTTGTTAAAAAACGGTATTTCTCAACACTATAGGTAATACCCGAGAGTCTGAAAACAGAGCCTGAACACACGGCATGACATTACCAGATACTCTCCAGCACCTGAGTGCTGATTTGCCTGTCTCTCAGCTTGACTGAAGCACCTGGCGTAATGGCCTCAATACATGCCTGTTGATGAGTCCATCAAACACAATGAAGAGAGACGGTTTGATGTCTGCTTTCGTCTAAGAAGCACTTTACTATCCTCAGCTCAAAGGTTTTACTTATTTCTAGAAGCTTTATAGTTTCTAGAAATATAAAAGTTAGCAAAATACCTCCATTCCCAAAAAAGACAATGATGGCAGCTGAGTTATTTTTAGAGTCGGAACTATTCCCTCCACAGAGCCACAGAGAACTTGGACCGCCTGTTCACCTGGAGTATGATCAAAAGGAATTTCTCTAATGGCCTAGGTACCACCTACAAATTCCCACTACAAGCTCTGTCCCCACCACCACAGTGCCCTGTCAGGGAGGCTATAAAATTGACTTAAAAGTGATTTTAAACTAATAAATGCTCACTTCAAAAACATTTTAGGATACTCAATTTCCTAGAGATAACATCTAGTAGACTGGATAAGGTGAAATATGTATCTTGCTGGGCAGGAGAAAACTCCACCAAGGGCTAAGATAATTAAATGAGTATCTTTTACAGATAGATAGATACATAGATGATAGATAGACAGATATTGTCTTGAACCATCTCCACACCTTGTAAAAGTTTTCTTTGAAACTTGGCAGGCTTGTTTATGGAAAAAAAAAAAAAAAAGTTAAGAATTGGCTGCCTTTAAAAAAGGCCTCTCAAAACAGTGCAGTAGCAACTGTTTTCTACACGATGCAAAGACATGATTACGTGTTATGATAGCTTCACTTTCTGATAAAGGAAAGTGGATTTTCATAAGTGGGTTTCCTCTGTGGGTGAATCTCTAATCAGTTACCAAGTAGAGAAAGACATCAAGGCAAACTACCCATTAGCTGTCAATTTAGAATGACTCCAGAAAGCTAGCCCCAGAGCTCCTCTGATATCTTTTCAACAACCTCTTAATCTCGTTTATAACACCTGTGTTAAAGCAGCCCGACATCAATCCTACTCACTTGTCTCAGACTGAAATTACTTAGAAACTTGAGAATCCTGGTAAACATACCAAAAAAAAAAAAACCCACCCAGAAATATACTGGCTAAAAAACCCTGTACACAAGGGAATCCTGCCAGCCACCTCTTTTTAAACTGTGCTGTGTAAGTAAGCCAGGACGGGCCTCAAGAGGCAAAATCAGATATAAATCTCACAAGGAGCTCCTTGGGAGGCACTGAGGCCAGAGAATCGCAGGGTTTAAAGAAAGCAGAAAGAACTACTCCTACAGCTTCCTCATCAAGTGGTTATCCAAGCTGTATAAAGATAATTACCATTAACTGTGTGATTATTATGTACCAGCAACTTAACATTTCATTACCTTTTCAACCCTGCTAATCCCATTCCCTGTTTCTTTGAGTGAGGAAATCAAGGCCCAGGTAACTTGCTTAGGGACTGACTGCCTGAGGTCAAAGAGCTATAAAACAGTGGAGACTGAGACACTGCCAGTCAGTCTAAGCCTAAAGCTCTGGCGACTGACTGGGAAATTATCCTGCCTTAAGGGGTTTCTGTCCTTACTACAGATCTGTTCCCTAAAGTTACTGAAACTTAAGAAACCTTTTAGCAGCTCTATTAATTTCCCTGTTAGAAACCCACAGACAGGACATAAGAAAGTGACACTAAGCCAGTCCCTCGAACAGGGGCACTATGGTCCAGTGGGAAGAAAATGGACTTTTGTAATCAGACACCCAAGTCTGTTACCACTACAGTGTCTGACCGCAAGCAAATCACCACTGTCTCATCCTTGGGAAAAGCCAGTGTGTAACCCTGAAAAAGTACTTAACAAAATGTTAAATAACAAAAAAAATATATCAAACAGAAATGGCTATGCCAAATACAACCAACACAAAATAAAAACTAATCTTGTTGTTTATATTAACTCTTATTTATTGCCCGTAAGGCTGGGTAAAGAGAAAACAGCAATTATGGCCCACAGTAGACTTGCAGTAAATCTTTGGCAAATAAATGGATCAATCAATCTCTTGCTTTGGAGTCAGAGACAACTCAGTCTTAAAAAAAAAAAAAGCCAGTCACCTCTCAGATTCCTACAGTATTAGAACTGAGCTTTAACGAAGCTCATCTTCTGTTGCATAAGGCAAATGTCACCCAACCCAGGGTTTCCACTGGGCCACTATCATTCACAGACACAGCTTCATCTACTCCCCATCAATGAAGAACAGGTAAGAAAGAGAAGGCAACTGCAGAAGTGCTAGGTCTCAACATAATAAGATGCCTAGAACAGATGTAAATTCTGCACCTGATCAGTGGTTCACTGCTTCATTCATTCATTCCCTCATTCTTTCCTTTCTTCAGTCAAGAGACATTTACTGAGCATTTACTATTCAGCAGGCACCGATCTGGACATTGCCTGTGAGGAATGCAAAGTCTGCTGGGAAGAGAGATAATCAAGTAATTCCAATAAAGAATTGTTGGGAAAAGCAGTTTCATGCATGCACTATTTCAAAACCCCACTCAACCACACAAGAATGGGCCTTGGGCATGAAACACTTCCTTACCAAGACATAAGGAGTTCTTACAGGCTGTGCCGGGCTTACCACCTTGTTTGGGAACATCCTACCCTGTTTCAGGCTCAAGGAGTGCTCCTGTCCCTTTGTTCTGCTTTGCATGTATATCGGCGGCCCTCAGCCATACCACTACTTTTCAGGTCAGGGTCCTTCTGCTGCAAGAGAGGGGTACGTGCAGGCCAAATGGCTGCGGGGGAGGTAGGGCGAGTTAGCCACATGGGAGCACTGCACACCCCTGAAGCTGATTTTCCTTCATCCCTTCTCTATGTGAGTAACGCACTACTCCATCCAGTGCTTGACCAAGTTGTGTTTTCCTTGGCAACTCCAACACCAACATGCAAGGGGCAGAAATGTTTGGAGTCCTCCCCAGGGATTGGTAACTAGTGCCCCAGGTTCTGCTCCCCTGGGTTTGATAAACAGTGCGTGGTGTTCTGCTGGACAAGAATGATGTGCGTGGTAGACTGAGGCAAGTACAAAATCGGGTCATGGTAGCATTCTGCTATGTTCTATTCGCTAGGTTATTTGTTTTCTTAAGCTACCTCCATCCCCTCGAGCCTTCTAGTAGGAAAAGATTCTACCATCTACATCCTGGTATCCTTGGGCAAGTTACTCAACCTCTGCGAACCTCCTTTCCTCATCTACAAAATAAGAGTAACACTGACTTCCCAGGGTTGCCTTTAGGATGAGAGGGAATAACATATACAAATCAAATAGCATGATACCTGGCTTTCCGTGGGCTTTAATAACTGATAATTGCCAGCCCTTTGTTTTGTTCTTTTGGCTAGGTGACGTAGGGAGGAGAAAAGATGTATTGTTTCATTTTAAAAATGACAATTTCTGTAAGTTCCTCTGTGAGCTGCTTTTCATTCATTTCAAATCAGGAATATACCATCCCGCAAGTAACCCCCTTCTCTCACAAAGACAATCTGTCAACTAAAGGCAAACCTGCCATTAACGCACAGGCAGTATTTCACGCCCAGCTGCATACTTACCTCCCAACATTATCCTGTTAGGCTCAGTGTCATGGTCCTGAAAAAAGAGCTGCATTCCCCACACTCAGCAATCGGAAGTTCACGTGGTCAGAAGTGCCTCCGCTTCACGCAATGTGAACTGTGGCTAAAAATTGCTTTTTTAATTAAAATGAGACTTCACCTCTTACTGAAATTCACAACTAGAACGTGAAGCCAAATATCAGAACAGTTAACCAGTCTCCATCTTTCTCTAGCAGTGGTTTGAAGCACTCAGAGAGGGTGGGGGGAAATTATCAATTTAAACAAAATGTTTAATCTGCTAATTACAGGACAGGATCCGAGAGGATGGAAAGTGATTTGCAGTCTTCATTATGGAATCCCCATGTGATCACTAGCACAAGTCATGTCAGCCAGAAGGCAGACACCATCATTTTTATTCTTCCCACTGAGCCTTCTGTGCCCTTATAAGTTCTGTGGGGGTGAAAAACAGAAATCTCTGGGGGGAAAAAAAGTAAAAGAATCAGAATTTCTGTCTCCCCAAGTTCATTATGCTGCGTGAGGTGTAAGGATCCCCAGTGAGAAGCCAGAAAGACAATGTTCAATGACTTCACACTGGCAGGCTGAGCAGCCCGAGGGCCTTTGAAACTCTAAAGTCTGGTAAAAACTACCCGGTCCAGGTGGTTCTTAAACAATTCTTTTCATTTGCTGCAAAGTCCTGTCATGGGTGGTAAGAGACACATCGAGAATGTAGGCGGTGCCCACCAACGGCACTGCAGGTCAGAAGGAAAGCTGTGCACCGTCTGGGATTCATGTTCTCTCTGCCCATTCATTCAGATCTCCGTGCGCTAACTCAGGGGGAAAGTCCCTGGCAACCAACTCTGACAAGTCTGGTGGCAGGACTCCCACCGGAGAATCAGCAGAAACTGCAAGGGCAGGCAGGTAATTATGCCCTTTCATTAGGGAAAGTTCCTTTTTAAAAGTTTGGGGGTTTTTCTGTTTTGTTTTGTTTTGTTTTTTGAAAACAAAAAGCAGCCATTCACTGCCACTGCTCACTGCCGTCGCTTACATGACTGGCAGAAACTGAAATTACTCCCTCAGCCAACTGAAAAAGATATCCTGGAAGTAACCAGAAATGGCTGTGCCCCTTTAATTACTCGGTGTAATGCAAAACCAGACACTGAGAGACAGCCACAGCAGATCTGGACAAAACAGCAGTCGTATTTAATCATCAGTGCAGACCATCTGCAACTGTTTTGCAGAGGCACATAAAGTTTATGGATTCCAACGACAAATCACCAGGTGCTGAGGGTCAGCTGCACACTCCTCGGGTCCACTAAGGGCTGCTTTCTTCATTCTCCCCAGGCCAGGGCGCTCAACAAAAGGCACCATGCCCACATTTTCTGTGCCAAGCCTGGCACCCAGACAGGGTTGCTCCTTGATTAAGCCAGAGCACAGATTAAATGTTTAGAACTGGGAAAGTCTGCAAACAACCTAGGCAGGAAAGCAATTATCGCAGGGAGAGCACGAGCGTCAGCTGCAGCCCTCTGCAGCACAGAGGTGAATTCTACCCTGCTCTGAACAGCTACGCTGGCCAGGGTGCGCCCCGACAACCCCTTCTCCATTCCAGAGACGCAGTGATCTTTTAAGACAGAAACCAGATTGTGTCTCTCCACAGCCTAAAACCCCTCACGGCTTCCCACTGTGTTGACAATAAAATACAACAAGTGTAGGGTTCCCCTCCTCCCCAGAGCTGACCTTTCTGTCCTTATCTCAACTGTACCCTCCTCATTCACCATGCTCTGGTCAGACTGACTCAAACTCGACAAGCTCATCCCCACCTCAGGGCTTTTCCCTTGGTCTACATCGCTATTCCCACAGCACTTCATGTGGCTGGATCTTTCTCATTCAGTTCTCAGCTCAAATATGACCACCTGACAGAGGCCTTCTAGAACATTCTGATGTTCCCCTAAACCTCTACTACATCAGCCCTTTGTCCCCTTTTCATATCTCTATTTGAATTACCTTGTTTTTGTTTACCTAGTATTTGTCTGCTTGTATTTGTACTTGTTTTGTTTGTTTATTGTCTGTCTTGCCTCCCTAGATATCAGTGCCATAAACACAAGGAACTGGGACTGTCCAGTGTCCACCTATCAGCTCCACTGTGGGTTGGTAAATAAAAACTAGATTATCTTCATCCTGAGGTCAGCAAAAGATCTAGTGAGACCACTGCAGTAGATTTTCACCCCTTGACTCCTTTTAGATCATCAGTTGCCTGTAAGCATATTATCTACTTGCTCGTTAAACACCCCTTCAACGACCCAGGAATGCCCAAAGTCAGTGACTGAACCTAGACAGATTTGAAATCAAGCACAGAGTGTCACGATGCTTCTCTGCATGTGGCTGCCCATATTTCAGTGGCAGGTTTAAATGATTATTGAACAGTTTGTTTGGCGTTATTCATGTGCTCATTCTGTTAACACATAAAATGGAGGATTAACTGCATTTTTTACTTGACTCCCCCCAACTCTAGTTAAGAGCAACTGAGTTCAACAGACTTAAACATTAACAGTACATCTGTTCTCTGTTGGTGTATCATGCTGGAATGCTATTTTCTTTGCAGTTTTGGATAAAAAGAAAAGAATTGTAGTTACAGTTCGTAGTGTTATGTTTTACCTCTTCGAACATTAATGCTTCCATGGGACTAGCTAATAGCTTCTCATATTAATGATAAGAGAAACTTGAGCATGTTCGGGTTACATAATTACTGACACTTTCAGATCAGTCACCCCTGGAATCCCATGGAAAAGAAAATGATTTTGACCTGTTCAGCTGAAATACTAGAATCAAATGGCTGACCCTGGAGAAGGTAAGAGAATTCCTGCTATATTTTCTCCTAAATCCTTTTTCTGCAGCTATACAAGGCTCAGACAAAAACCAACCACTTCCTTCAAGAACCTCAGTGGGTAAAGAGAAAGAAAGAGTAATTGGTAAATGAGATTCCTGGCACCAGAAAACAGAAAAACTGAGATATCTAAGTGATATTAAAGAGACCTGGAGAAAAGAATTACTGTGCTGATGACACAAATCCTGATATCACTGACTGCTAACTGTGGTGGAATAGAGTGCGTTTTAATCTATCGTGAACAGTTCTATTCTGTGGCACGTGCCGGTGACAAACGGTTCTCATTTCCTTTTATAGCATCCCAAACCTTAATCTTCAAGGGACCAATGACCTTGGGAATACTAAGGCAGCTTTGTAGAGTGCAAGCAAAACATTTTTTTGTTATAGCATATGCACGTAATAACAAAACATATGCATGTTTGTAGTTACATCAATAATAAAAATTAACAGCTAACATTCACTGGGCACTTACTGTGTGTCAGGCACTATACTACTGAGCATTACCCACGCTGTCTCATTTAATTCTATATTTTAAAAAGATGGTGAGGTGAGATAAACAGTGCTATATAATCTCCATTTAAAGAGGAAGACCTGAAGCTTAAAGGGGCTAATTAAATGAACCAAGGCAGCCAACAGAGGGGGGATTCAAGAATGCGGGTGCACTCAGAACACCATGTGCTTTGAATTATTTTCTCCGACAACACTGGAGAAAGTATTTTTACCATCCACATTCTCCAATGTAGTCATTTTTTATATATGAAAGCTTCTCCGTTGGGACAAGCCTTCTAAATTCAATCCCCCAACTTAAACAATGGCCACTGAAGGCTCTCTGCCTCAAGTTCACTTCTGAAGGTAGGCATTTACTAAGATCTATCTTCAAGAAAGCTGAAACATACAGGGCTGAGGTCTATGATCAGAGAAGAGTGTTCTGTTGGCCTACAGAGAAGATAAAAATACACCCACTATGTCAACATCGGAAAAGTAAAGAGTAAGAAGGACTAGAAAGCTACTTATTTGACCAAGTCCCACGAGTCTAAAGTAAGATGATGGTGCTCAAGACAGAAAGGAAGGAATAGAGAGATGATTCCTGATGAAGAAAAAACTTTTCTACGAAGTCCTCCCAACTTCCCAATGCAGAACTGCTCCTGCCTCTGTGCCACTGACCGCATCTTGTCCCCACCTCTGTAAACGGCATTGACGCTGTGCACTGAATTGATCAGTTTTCAAATCTGTGGGATGCCCCCACTCCTCTGTAAATTCCATAAGAGCAAGAAGGGTGACTTAGCCCTGGCTGGTATAGCTCAGTAGGTTGAGTGCCAGCCTGCAAACTGAAAGGTCACCGGTTTGATTTCCAGTCAGGGCACGTGCCTGGGTTACTGTCCAGGTCCCAGTTGGGGGCATGTAAGAGGCAACCAATCAATGTTTCTCTCCCTCTTTTCCTCTCTCCCTTACCCTCTCTCTAAAAATAAATAAATAAAATCTTTTTTTAAAAAGAGGTGCAACTTAATCACTTTCAGCTCTCAACACCTTGACTCCTGAGAGAACTACTCCTCCTCTGCTTATGAACTTGTATGACCAAAGAAAAGAGCCGTGTCTTTCGATCTTTGAGCCCCTTCGTCTTAGAAATAGCTCCAAGCCTTCTTCCAAGTCTCACTGAACAGTGACACCACTGACTACAATGCAAAGTCAGGGTGAGTTGGTAGGGCAGGCGGAGAGAGGCAGAGAATCATGTGACCAGAACATCTGGCCAGAATGCTCGGTAGACACAGGAAAACCAAGTCAGGGAAAGTGAACTAAGAGTGGTCTACGTAAAGGTGCAGAAAGACAGAAGACAGAAGAACGGATGAATCAAGAAAACCCTTGACCTTAAAGAGGGCATTGACAACCTTCAAGAACATAGGTATTAGAGATTCTACGAAATAACTGACCGCTCAAAAAAAAGTCAAGTTCATAAAAGACAAAAGAAAATGACAATTAAATGCAGTATCCTGGTAATATCCTGGAACAGGAAGGACATTAGTAGAAAAATTGGTGGTATTTGAAGTAAGTCTGTGGTTTAATTACTAGTATATAAATGTTAACTTCCTGATCATTGTACTATGGTTGTAAAATATATTAATTTAGGGGATGCTGAGGGAGGAGTACATTAAAACTTTTTACTCTTTTTGCAAATTATAAGTTTAAAATTAGTTCAAAATAAAAAAATCTTAATGTAGGTTTTATAGCAAAAGTAGTAAGACATAATAAGGAAGAAGAGAACAATTCAGAAACTGAAGTAAAAGATTTGAATCCATCTTTCTTGATGCCTAACATAAAAGCACAGATACACGTCAGCAAGCAAACAAGATACTAGAACAAAAGCATTCCAAAAGGGGGAAATAACCAGAGCGTATTTGAAGGCATGTAGTACTTCACTCACTTAATCATTAAACATTTGTTAGGCATCGGTTCTGGGGAAGACATTGCTAGACGCTGGTCCCTGCCTCTAAGTTCACTGTCTAGTGGGCAAGGAGTCTGAACATATGTGTTTTGTGAGTTTGAAAAGTATGCACTAGGGGAAGGAGAAAGGATGAGCAGGTTGCAAAGGGAGGAAATGAACTTAAGAAAAATCACTTAGGAGATAAAACAGAAAACTCCCTGAAATGGGAATAGCACATGAGAATAGCTTTTTACCTGTTACGGATAGTCTCACTACTAACAAGAAATAACTTCAAAAAGCACTAGTCTGAACTGTCGTGCAGAAAGAGCCTACTTCACAAAGCCATCAAACGACCTCATGATTAGGATAACACGAGTCAGGCAGGGCCACCAGAGAATGAAGTCTGCCTCTGAGTACAAAGTGCTCCGAACTCCAGTGTTTCCCGTGCGCACACCACCAACAAAAACACACAGGAGGGCCCAATTACAGACCACATCACTTTAAGAGAAAGAGGCAGATAATGAGAAATACAAATGATAAACACAAGAAAATATGCTTATTAGAGCAAACTTGAATTCACGCTTTCTATACCTATGAGATTGATGGGGAAATTAAATTATGACAACATGTGGTACCAGGATTGAAGCAAAACCAGCACATGCACAGCTCTCAGCACTGCGCACTGACAGAAAATTAATTCCACACGGGCACTTCGTGTTACTTAATGTAACTCCAGCCAGGGTGACCCCGTTGTCTCCCGCCACTCCCCTCACTTACTCAATGCTCTGAACATTTTGCTCCCCCACTTTGGCTTTCACTAATCCAAGCAGAGAATGATTCTCCTCGGCCTCCTTCACTGTCCACAGATTTCCTATTCATTTAAGACCGAGATGCCAATGTCATCTCCCTTTTCTTCAGTGACCAGACCAAACCAAATCCATCCCCATCAATACACCTCCTCTCCTCTCCAGGCATAAACAATCATTCCTTCCATTGTGCTTTATTCATAGTTAGTTGTTAGGATGTCTGTCTTGTTCCTCAAACTGTGAATACTTTAAGGTCCAGGTAATGTCTTAACAATTTAAGTACACGCAGTACTTAGCACAGGATAAGACACGTGGTAATTACTAAGGACAGATGGGAAGGAAAACGCTGCATGAGTAAAGAAATTCACTGCAATATTATCTCCAAGAACAAAAACCTGAAAAACAATCTAAATAATTATAAAGAAACAACTCAGGGGAAAATGGTCGGCCTATCACTTGACCAAAAATATACAAACATTAATAGTAACATAAAGACCATGTAGAAACACAGGAAGTATTTCTGACAATGTCAAACTGAAGATATAGAACACAAAACAGGGTATACACAACAGTTACAGCCATGCAAAACCCCTAAAGACTGTGGGGATATAAAAATATCTGATTAGTAGTTTTCTTTTTCTCAATACTTTAATATTGGTCCTGTCAGCTTACTGTCATTACAAAAAAAAGGACAAATAATAAGGGAAAAGGAGCATGATTACAGATTCCTATAAGCACCTGCAATCTGAGGAAATGCTCTGGTATCACTTCATAGGTGAACAGAGGAGTGGGTGTCTGCAATATTGACAAAACCAAGGGTCTCCGACCCGCCTGCCTCAAACAGGACATTTCTCATGTCACAAAGCAAGTCATTTCCACTCAGCCAAGCTGCACTAAATATGAATTCCTCACTGCAAAACTTCGGATGCAAGAACTTTTCCCAGACATCTGTGGAATTAGTATTAACGAGAACGCCCTGGAGTTCATATGCAAGCCTACGCAGTAAAAACTTCTCAGCCAGGGAACGGATGGGCACACTTCCTGATGAGATGTCTAGGCCTGGAGGCATCAGAAAAGTACATTTCCATATTGGGAACATAACTGGTTTCCTCTTTAAGACTTTTCCTGACACCTTCTGTCCACACTGTAATTCTCCTATCTTCTCAAATGAAGAGTTAACATGTGTCAAGGATATAAGACATATAGAAAAAGGCCCTTGCTGCCTAACTCTATTACTAGAAGAACCAATCTCAGCAGAAAATTGCAATCTTCCCTCCACGTTGTCTCAAAAATGAAATGTAGTGAGTGCACAAAGAATGTTAAATACTTTTACTAAACATTTCTTGAATTACATATTTTCTTTGCTTACCTTAGCCTCCGAATTTCAGGAAAGAAACATAGGTTCTACAGCCCAATCCCCTCGTTTTATAGGTGGTTTTCTAAGTGGTTTTAAAAAATAATGTTCAGAGAGGGGAAGTGACTTTTGTCCTGAATCACTCAGATAAGCAATGACAAAGGAAGGATTAAAACTCAAATCTTCCAGATTTTCGGCCTGGTTCATTCTATTACATCAAGCTTTTTTATCCCTTGAAGTCTCTGGAGCTTGTGGCCTAAATTAATATCACAGAATTTTAAAGCTAGAAGGGACCTCAGAGAGGCTTACTTAATCCCCTCATTAGGCATATGAGGAAACTGAGGCCCAGAAAGATTAAGTGATTTGCTCACAATATCTGAGATGGCAGGGGAAAAGTATAACTTAAGCTCAAAAAAAAAAAAAACTGCAAACTAATGGCCACGAGAAGGGAGACTGTCTCAACTGAAGAAAAATTTTGAAGAAATGTAGATCATTCTAGACCAGGGGATCTCAAAATGTGGTCCCTAGACCCACGGCTTCACGTCACCTGGGATCATGCAAACTCTGCGGTCCCACGGGACTTACTGAATCAAACTCTGGGGGTGGGGTTGTTCAAATCAGACAGCTTTGTTCCAGCATGGCTGTGAGAAATAAACTTTAGTAGTAACGCTGATAACTATAATCAATGGCACTTAAAATTGATGCATTCTTCTATATGTGGAACATACTTCAGTTTTGAAAGTTTTTAAAAATCTGAAAACAAAATGGAAAATTACATTTGGATATTCAGTAGGTTCCACTTCCACCTCTGCTCCTTAACTGGCTCTTTGACCTTGGTTAGGTAACTTGACCTCTCAAACTTAGGGTTTCCTTTTCTATAAAAAAAAAAAAAGCAGGCAAAGGGGCATGTTGAGGATTAAACATAAGAACTTGTCTGAAGGCACGTTAGCTCAGCATCTGGCAAAGCAGACAGACAGTACAGTGGTCAGGAGCTCCAGCAATGAGGTAGGTCCTTTTTTGTACCTCATCTATGCAACAGGGATGAAAAGTAGCACCTTCCACCCTGGCTGGTGTGGCTCAGTGGATTGAGTGCCAGCCTGCAAACTGAAAGGTCACAGGTTTGATTCCCAGTCAGGAAACAGCTTTGGTTAGGGGCCAGGCCCCCAAGTGAGGGTGTTTGAGAGGCAACTGACTGATGTTTCTCTCCCTCTCTCCCTCCCTTCCCCTCTCTCTAAAATAAATGAATGAATAAAATCTTTTAAAAAATAGCACCTCCCTTATAGGATAATTATAAAAATTTTGATAGATGATATAGGTATGTATGCATCTTTCACATCTATAAAACGCTACTGTTTCCAACGAGCTTTTGTATCCATTAGCTCAGTAGACCCTCACGACCTCCACAAAAGGATGTGTGCATTTGAATGACTACAGACCAGATTCCAGACTATCTTTTAGGAACAGGAAGTGTGGACATTGATCTTTCAGAAAGAAAAATGCATGAATAGTGTCTGTGGGGAATGAACAGGGCTAGAAACGTGGAGACCAGGATTCTGCTTTCAACTCTGCTACTATCTGGGCCCATAACCTCAGGGCAGTCCCTTCAGTGAACTCCTAAAATGGGGTTCACTATTCATCTGCAAACAGGTACGTTAAATGAGGCTATCTATAACACCTCTCAGAATAAAACCTAAACTCCATGTCACGGCCCACAGCAAGGCCCACACTGCCTGTCATCGGCCTGCACCTCCGACTTCACCACCTGCCACGCTCCTGCTCACTCACACGTTCCATCAAAACGCTTGCCGGTCCTCTCATAGGCTGCACCAGCTTCCTACTTCATGGCCCAAGCGCTTGCTCTTCCCTCTGCTGTGATCATTCTGCCCGTTCCACTTAATCGGATCCTTCTCAGCCTTTGGTCCTTTAATGCCTATGCCTCAGAGAGTCCTCCCCAGCCCATGTTATCAAAAGTAATAGGCCCTATCTCCCACTCCCAGGGGTCATTTTCTTCAGCAGCACTGTCCAATAAAAATATTTTGAACGCCACAAACAAGTAAAATATATAACTTTAAATTTTCTAATGGTGACATTAATTTTAATGTATTTTAACCCAATATATGGTATTATCATTTCAACATGTAACCAATGCAAAAATTACTAATATATTTTACATTCATTTTTTTATACTAAATCTTGGAAATCTAGTGTGTATCTTACACATATAGCAGAGCCCAATTAGAACTAGCCACATTTCCATATTCCAAGTATGGGCAGTCACATGTGCCCAGTGGCTATCACACTAAACAGCGCAGTTCTACAGTATTACCTGCATACTCTTCAAAGCACTTAGCACACTCTGATTCTTGTTTACTTACTTCTTCTCATTAGTTCCCCACCAAACTATAAGCTCGAGAAACGCAAGAACTTTGTCTGTTTAGTTCAGTGTTGTATACTCATTGGACACAGTGCCTTGGATATAAGGGTTCAATAAATATTTGTTGATCAAATGAATGAATCTCCTCTAGCATGAGTGGAGAGCTAGCCAGTCTACAACCCAAACATATGTACAATCACTCATTCGACAACTCTTTCATTTCCTTGCTTTCGTGTTCAATTACTGTCTTAAAAGGAAAAGTCTCTTGGCTATATCCCTCCCCGTCGCCTCAAAGTTCTGTCTCATCTCCAAGGTCAGTTCTTTGCATAGTCGCTGAAGTAGCAGCACGAATATAATTGTTCCCATTTATTGAATGTTCACTATTTAACAACCATTGGTCTAAGCTTCACAAGAGACCTATGTGGTAGGTACCAACATTGCCCCCTTTTACAGATGAGGAAACCAAGGCACAGACAGGTTAAGTACTTTTTTCAAGGTTCAAAACAGAGATTCTAGGCAACATGGGGCTCCAGGCTCATGACTCTTAATTACCTATCCTCTATACTGCAGAACTGGTCCAAAACAAATATGAGGCTATATCTGTAAGTTTAGTAGCCAAATTAAAAGGCGAGTAGCTACATTAAAAAGTAAACACAAACAGGTACAATTTAAATTATTTTATTTCACCCATTCTCCATAATGATCATTTAACCAACATGTCAATGTCACTGATATGATTGATATGATCGCGTAGTCAACGCACAAATTTTACTTCTTTCATACTCAGTCTTCAAAATCCGGTGTGATTTTACACTTACAGTGCTTCTCAATTCAGACTAGTCCCATTTCAAGTGTTCAATAGCCACATGTGGCTAGTGGCTACAATATTGGATAGAACAGTTCTCCTGCCTCTGACAAGGAGCCTCTTCAGGAAATCAAAAGAGGGAGGAAGTTTTTGAGCTGGGAGCCAGGAGACCTCAGCCATAATCCTAGCTCTTACTTGTTGAGTGACTTTGAAGAAGTCCTTTCTGGGCCACCGTTCCCCAACAAGTACCCTGAACAAGGAGGACAGAAGATTCCTAGGCGTCCAGCCCGTGCAAGAATTCCAAACATTTCCCGATATCTGCAGTTAATATGGGTACAGCTTTCTACACTTTAAAATATGCTTTCACGTCCATTAGTTGATAGAGTCCTCAAACAACCCTGCTAGAGAACTATTCCTGTCTCCGATTTAAACATATAAGACCCGGGGCTCAAAGCGGGCAAAACGATTTGTCAAAAAGCCACGTAGGCAGTCAGTGGAGAAGCCGGCGCTCTCCCACCACCACACAAACTCAGTGGGTGGGGCAGCAGAGAGCTGAAGGGAGGTGGCTGTGAAGATGGCCTGAGGCCTGCAGAAGAGTTGAAGGGAACCAAGCCCAAGGGTAGAGCGAAAAGGAGTCCAGGTTGGAGTTGAGAAGGGACTCGAGCCTTGAGAAGAAATAAACTGAAAAAGCCCAGGAGGTTCTCGAGAGGCAATGAAATGAAATGAGAAGCTCGGACTTCGGTGGCACGAGAAGTGAGGGGACCTGGGCCCGCGCCTGATGACAGGAGCTGAGATAAGGGACTGTTTGCGACCCGCGGCCCCTGCCTGGGAGAGGATACGGTCCCCCAGCTCTCTTGTCCCTCCTACCTGGTAGCTCAGAAGTTCGCCCACATCCATAGTTTCAGGAGCAGCCAACACCGCTAACTCTGGTTCCTTCCCTCCACTTAAACCCAAACCTAGGCCGCCTGGACAGCGATTCCAGCCACACTGCCGAAAAGCACCACGAGCGGGGACGTAGAGCCAATGAGGGAAAAGTGTGCGCGAAGCGCAAGCCAGACACTCTGTGGTTAAAGGCAGCGCTGCCGTAAAGCGCGCTGCATTTGTGACAGCTCTGCTTCCGCCCGAAGCTTGAAGGGGGCGGGGGAAGGGGCGGAGACTTGTAGGGAGCGGTTCTCTGAGTGAAAAGACCATAGGATCCAAGATAGTATTGCACTGCTTCCTAAATGCAGGGCAAGATGCTGGGTGTTTCACAACATCTCTCGCGTTCCTCCGAGTGACCTATGCAATTTTCTCATTTTTACAGATAAGGAAGCTAAGGCATACAACTGCACTGTCCAGTACTGTACCCACCAACCACCTGTGGCTAATTAAAACTTGAAATATGGCTAGTATGAATTGAAATGTGCCATAAGTAAATAAAATATTGGGTTGACCAAGAAGTCCCTTATGTATTTTTTACCAAAATAAAAAACACAGTTTTAATTTTGTCCAATACCTTTATTAATTTGGATATTTTGAGTATGTTGACTATCTCCTGCTATTGTCTTCTAGAGGGTAGAGGCCAGGGGTGCTGCTAAACATCTTCCAATGCCTAAGACAGCCCCACGGCAAAGAATTATTTTGCCAAAATGGCAATAGTACCAAGAAACTTTGCAAACCAGCTGCATTCGAGTAGTCACAAGACCTTCTGCATAACACTGCACAAATCATTTTTTGAATTCAATTGTGTTTTTACCTTTCTTGAAGTAATAAAACATAATACACTGAAAATGTTGTGTATTTTCTTCCATCTTCAATATTAAAAGGCTGCACAAAAATTCACCAATTTTGACATGTTTTTTTAATCACGCTGATGTAACAGCTGTCACAATACAATCTAACAAAATTGTTTCAAATGAAGTTAAAGACAGCTAAACACTACTAGAGCCATCATACCGAAAAATCATAATGGACTTTTTGGCCAACCCAATACACAGGCTTTTTACAACTTCTGTTGATTACATGTTGAAGTGATATTTTGGATATATCAAGTTAAATAAAATCTAAACCTAATTTCACATATTCCTTTTTACTCTTTAAATGTGGCTGTTAGAAAATATAAACTGCATACGTGGCCCTCTTTGTGGACGGCTCCCACTGTATTTTGTTGGATGGGGCTGTCTCAGAAAGTGTATTGTCCAAGGACATACAACCGTTACTGGCTGAAAAACTATTGATGATCACCTTTTCCTTTTTAGGCTTCTGTTCATTCGTCTGTGCAAGACCTGGTGGGTACTGGGTGATACTGTTTCTACCTAAGAGATATAAAAAAAGGTGTTAAGCCTGTCCCTTGGTTCCCTTACCCTTTAGCCACCTGTCCTTCATGTCCATGTCTGTCTTAGTCTGTTCAGATTGCTGTGAAAAAAAAAGTTGTACAGTGGGTGACTTATAAACAACAGAAATTTATTCATCACAGTTCTGGAGCCTAGGAAGGCCATGATCGAGGTACTGGCAGATTCGTTGTTGGGTGAGGGTCTGCCTTCTCGCTGTGTCCTCACGTGGCAGAAGGTGGTGAGGGAATTTCTCTTGCCTCTTATAAAAGCACTAATCCCATTCATGAGGGCTCCATCTTTATGACCTAATCACCTCCCCAATGTTCCACTTTCTAATACCATCATCTTGGTTGAATTTTGCCTTATAAACTTCAGGAGGACACAAATATTCATACCATAGCCATATTTATAACCATCCTCCCCAGCCCATCTTTACTGTCTCCAATTATACAGAAATTGTTTTTATTCCTCAAAGTGACAACTTCTTAGGCCACAAGTCCCACAACTCAGCCAGTTATTTCTCATTCTTCAGGTCTCAAATGTTACTTTCTTTGCGTAACTTAACTCACCTTCAGTCCATGTAAGCAACCTCTCCTCATTATTCTCTTTCCTAGTCCCTCCTCTCCTGCACATAGGTCTGCTTTTGTAATTTGTACTTAATGGTTCATTATTTGTTTATTGACCGACTCCTTTACTGGACTCAGGGTCCATGAGAGCAGGAAGTGTATATGTCATCTTCACCACTAAATCTTAGTACAAAAAGCCTAGTACAGTGCCTGATGGAGGCAGAGGTTTCGAAGTGAGCCTTGTGGGTCATGGTAAAAAGATTAGATTCTATGCTAAGAATAGTGGCTCAATATTAGAAGGTTTTAAGCAGCAGAGTTTTGGGATTGGGTTTATGGTTTTGTTTTTGTTTTTGTTTTTGTTTTAAGAATCACCTTTGCAATCTGCTTTCAACTGGGTTATTTCAGTGCCTTTTCCCCTCCTACTGAGCTCTAAGTATGGACTTTGCCTCGTTCAGGGCAGCAGGATAGAAAAATGGTGGGAGTGTGCCCTTTGGAATTGCGCATCCTTTAGAACTATGTCCTAGTTCTTGATATGCTGGAGCCAGCTTGTACAGACAGGCTTGCATGAGCCTATAGTTAGATTTTCAAGAAATTTGCAAGCAGATTGACATCATCTTGGCTGCTTAAAATTAGCCACAGTGGGAGTACTTACATCATGGAAATTAACAAATGCTGCAAATTGGGGTTATTAGTTTTTCAGTGATTCTAGTCAAAGTTCCAACACATCTATCTTCCTGTGCGCTCTCGGGTAAGTTCCTTTCTCTAAATTGTGGTCTGTTCATCTGTAAGGTATTCCACAAGTATTTACTAAGTGCCTACTCAATGCCAGACACAATTCTGGTTTCTGAGGATATAGAAGTTCGTAAGAAAAAAAGTTCCTGCCCTCCTGCAACCTACAGTCTCCTTGGGGAGAAACGCAGAGGAGAAAAATATCTTCATGAGATTCATTTTACTGCTCCAGAAACAGAGGCCAGTCACTCTACCTCTATGTACCTGATCGCCTCTCCTGCAAAGTGGGCATTAGCTGAATTTGCGTCATAAGATTACCAGGTATTTGCATGAGCTGCTACGTACAAAGCACTTAGCACAAGTCTAGAACAGAAGAGTGTTCATTCATTGTTCGATGTTAATATTGTGAGGAGTAGAGTGGGAAGTGATGGGGATAAGGAGGTTGGGGAAATGAGATTATTCCTTATACACTTTCTTTTGCAGGCATTTTATCTTGTCCACGTGTTTTTAGAGACCAGGCCTTAAAAGAATCATGAGGCAAAATGGTACCTTTGAGAACCATAGTTGGTGAGCACCGTGGAATGGGATAACATGGTCTGGCAAAAAGGTACCATTTGGACTGGATTTCAAGGATGAGATGAGTTTGCCGAGAGGACCTGGTAGGAGACGGGCAACACAGGCAGAGGAAACGGCATGAGCAAAGACATGGAAGTTGGACCATCTCTTGCAGACTGGTCCCAGGGCATGTAGAGGGGATGGTGGGAAGTAAAGCAGGAAAGTGTAGCCAGGGAAGATTATGGACAGGGTTGCCAGATTTAGTGCATAAAAATACAGAACATTCAGTTAAATCTAAATTTCAGTTAAACAACAAAATTTGGTATAAATACATTCCATACAATATTTAATAACAGACTAAAAACTTTTTGTTGCTTATTTGAAACTGATATTTAACTGGGCATGCTCCATTTAATCTGGCAATTCTAGCCATAAAGGATCTTGAATACTAATATATTAAGATATTCCAATTTTATCTTGATGAGAAGATCCATTAAAAATTCCTTGGGAGCCCTGGCTGGTGTAGCTCAGTGGATTGAGCACGGGCCTGCGAACCAGATGATCGCGGTTTGATTCCCAGTCAGGGCACATTCATGGGTTGCAGGCCAGTTCCCAGCAGGGGCCAGTTCCCAGGAGGGGGTGCACCAGAAGCAACCATACATTGATATTTCTCTCCCTCTCTCCTTCCCTTCCCCTCTAAAGATAAATAAATAAAATCTTTAAAAAAAAATTCCTTGGGGGCTCTGGCTGTTGTGGCTCAGTCGATTGAGTGCCGGCCTGCGAACCAAAGGGTCAGTGGTTCGATGCCCAGTCAGGGCACATGCTTGGGTTGCGGGCCAGGTGCCCAGTATGGGGTGCACAAGAGGTAACCACACATTGATGTTTCTCTCCCTCTCTTAGAAGAAAAGAAAAGAAAAATGAATTCCTTAAAACCTCCCCAGAGATGAGGCTTGGGACACTCATGCTTCAGGTCTCAGCTTAATGTTACCGCATCAGAGGTGCTGTCCCTCCAGATTCTCTATTAGCATTCCTGACCATTCTCCTCAGAACACTTGTGATTTGTGTGTTTGTGATTTGTGTGATTTGTGTGATTGGCTCTTTACTCATTTGGAGTCTATATTTCCTTCCATATTCTAAGCCCCAGAATGCCAGAGATTGCTGTGTTGTTCACCACAATAGCCTCAGCACCTAACACAACACCTAGCACTTAATTGGCACTCACTAATGGTTGTTAACAAATGATCCAATCAAACCACTGATTGATTCATTCATCCCTGGCAATATACTATCAAATCCCTACCCTAAATCCTGACAAAATGCTGTTCTAACTTTAAAGATAAGGGAATGGAAGTTTGGAAGAGCTATGTATATGCTAAGTAAAATAAGTCAGACAGAAAAAAGACAAATGCCAAATGATCTCACTTATATGTGGAATCTAAAAAAAAATAAATAAAAACAACAGAGAAGGTTCATGGATGTAGAGAAGACTAGTAATAGCCTGAGGCAGGAGTGGGAGGTGGGTAAAATGGATGAAGAGGGTCAAAAAGGTACAAATAAATCATGGGGATATAATATACAATGTGGTGGCTATAGTTAATAACATCGTATTCAATATTCGAGAGTCGCTAAGAGAGTGCGTCTTCAAAGTTCTCATCACAAGAAAAAATATTTTTAACTATGTGTGGTGATGGATGTCAACTTACTGTGGTGATCATTTTGCAATATATACAAGTATAAAATTATTATATTGCATACCCTAAACTAATATAATGTTGCATCCATTATGCCTAAAAAAATCTAACAAGGGAAAAAGAAGAAGAGCTACACATATGCACCAAGCAGTCCAGAAACATGTGACAACAATGCTAATTTCAGAGTAGTGTGTAGAAGAGAGATGGGAGAAGGGCACCACACAAGAGGCTGTATGTAATCTTTTTCAAAAATGTAATTGTGAAAAATTATCCCTTTCAGAATGCTTTAAAATAGCTGTGGCTGCCTAGGTTCCTTAAACTTTAAGATTTGGGTACTTCAAGATGTAATCAGAGTTGCTTCCTCCATCTTTCAATGCCCCAGTAAATTATTTATTGGAGCAGCCTTTTAAAAAGTACCCACAAAAAACACTCATAAAGTGTATTTATCACCAATATGGAGCTCCTACGCTGCAATTGTGGGCTGATTAGAAACACATGACAGTGCCGGGAAACTCTTGGCTCCCATATTTAAGCTCTGAATGGACAGTGGAAAGGGGGATATGTTTTCTGGGGAGCAGAATGCAATGTCTGAAGTTCAGGAGAAGCCCCTGTTCCCTCCGCCTCTCATTTCCCAAATGCAGGTCCCTGGATCCTCTCTAATCTAATATTTTTAAACAGTTGTGGAAACTGAAATGTAAAGAGCTTAGCTACTTGCCCACAGTCATGGCATTAGTAACTGGCAATACTCCAATCCAAGCCTGTCTGAGTACACACTCCACAGTAGGGACGTGGGCTCAGTTAACCTTTAAACAGTACTTACGGTTCAGGCACAGATTATTATCGAATGCTCAAGAATAATTATTCTCCCAGCATGCTCTGGTTTCAATGAAACATGAGGAGAATTTTTCTTCTTAAATACACTGCGAGCCAAGTGAGGACTCTAGAGTTATGGGTATGCAATGACAAGCAATTATTTTGATGTGGGTTTTTTTTTGAGGTATGATAATAGAATTTGATTAGATTTTTTTTAAGTTCTAATCTCTTAAGATACATACTGAAATCTTTGTAGGAAATAATATGATGATTGGAATTTGCTTCAAAATAATCCAAGGTAGGGGCAGGAATGGGTGAGATGGGAATTTTGAAGCTGGGTGATGGAGACATTGGAGCTCATGTTATTGTTCTCCTGCAACAGGTGGCAGCTGCAGTTGTTCCAAGCACAACGACATCAGGAAGAGGAAGAGGGAAGAGGCGCCATCTTTCCCTGAAGCTTTCTCTTGGGAGGAAGGGAAAAGAAAGGAAAGATGTGGGTCGGCACCAACTGTGTCCCTTGCACAATGAAAGGATTCTGTGATAAAACGTGTAGGGCTAAAAAGCCATGAAAACTGGCTCCCAATGGCTCGTAAGAATGTAGTGATTTACATAAACCCCTAATTCTGAGGGGCTCCCTCATCAATGCCCCATACCAATGATCTTCATGAGTCAGACTGTCCAGGGATGCTTTCATGATAAGGGCTGGGAACAACTATGTTACAACCACTAACTGGAGGTCAGTGAAAAGACATCGGTCAAGGCCACTTTTAGCTTGGGAACTAAACAGGCTCCTTGGCCAGTGAACTGAAGCAGTTTAGCACTAAGAATGTGTATTAGTTACCTATTGCTGTGTAACAAGTTACCCCAAGACATGGTGATTTAAAACAACAGTGAACATTTATTATCTCACATAGTTTCTGTGGATTGAGAATTTGGAAGCTGCTTGGCAGCACAGTTCTGGATCGAGGTCTCTCCTGATTGTAGTCAAGATGTCAGTCACTTCCAAGATGGCTCCCTCAGATGCCTGCAGGTTGCTGCTTCCCATTGTCCAGAAACCACAACTCCTCGCAGTTCGGATCTCTGTCTGGCTGCCTGAGTGTTCAGGGACCACGGTGGCTAGATTCCCCTAGAGCAAATGATCCAAGAGAAATCAGAGCAGAAGTGAAAATGCTTTATGACCTAGTCCCAAAAGTCACTGTCCATCATTTCTGCAATTGCTATAGGATGGGCAGACTATATCTATTCACTGTGGGAGGGGACTACACAGGACATTAATGATGGGAAACGAGATTCATTCAGTCGATCTCGGAAGCGGAGCCTCCAATCCCAGTCAAGCTTTCAGATGACTACAACCCCAGCTTATATCTTTTTTTTTAAGATTTTATTTATTCATTTTTAGAGAGGGGGAATGGAAGGAAAGAGAGAGAAAGAGAAACATTAATGTGTGGTTGCCTTTCACGTGGCCCCCACTGGGGACCTGGCCCACAACCTAGGCATGTGGCCTGACTAGGAATCAAACTGGCAACTCTTTGGATCGCAGGCCAGTGCTCAATCCACTGAGCCGCACCAGCCAGGGCCCAGCTTATATCTTGACTGCAACCTCATGAGACATGGGGAGCCAGAATCATCCATTTAAGCTGGTCCCAGTGTCCTAATCCACAGAAACAATGACATAATAAATGCTTTGGTATTTTTAACTTATTTTTTAGGTACTTTGTTATGCAGCAATAGATATACAAAGCTGAAGCAGGTTAGGTACCAAAGAGTGACATTCTGATTATTGGCAGCTACTGTGACCAGTTGATAAACTGAGCATTTGATTAATACCCGTTAGACTCCCTGAACAATTCCCAGCAGATGTCAATGAAGACAGAGAATGGCCCCGTGCCCCAGATCAGCTGCAGGAGCAGCTGCTAAATTTACACCTTCTCACAGAGGATCACAGTGTACGTCAGTGTATTAAAAGCTCTGAGCAGTCCAATAGGGGGAAGCCTGTTTTAACTTTGTTCGACCCCGTATTTTCCAAGGCCATTTCACCACAGAAGGCAGAAGCCATTTTTCATGTCATGCCTTAGTAATCCCGTGGAAGCAGTGTTATGAGAAACATACCCTAAGAAAGACTGATCTGTGTCAGCCTCTTTAGAAGTTTCATGAAATTCTCTACTCCAAGTGAAATCTCAAGTTTTTGCCTAGAAAAAAAACTACACATGTTCATGTATATGAATATATTTAAAAGACCTAAATTTTCCCAAGCTGGACATCTTGAGCATATAAATGATGTCACAATAACATTAATTAAAATTCTCTGACTCAGATCTTCCACCTGCACCAGCATCAGCCCCAGCTCTCACAAATGACTGAGTTCTTTCTGGGTGTGCATATGACCATGTATACGCCTGGCTGGTCCTCTCTAGGGATCCTGTGCTCTGGTCTCTTCATTGGCACTTCCTGCCCCCAAGTCACTTAAAGCATTAAAGCAGAGCCCTGCCCCCGCCACTGGTACCCTGTCCAGGCCATTGCAATCAGGCTCTCCAGAAGCTGCACCTCCGGGGCCAGACTGTGTCCTGCAGAGTTATGGGGTACAGGCATCTCTCGTCAGTGCTGAGTGACACATTGTCTGGACCCCAAAGCAGTTCTGCTTATACCCTGCATTCAGTTTTATGTCCACTATGAGAGTCAGCCTTCATCCCTGAGTCAGACCAGGGATGATCAGACAGCCACTGATCTGAGGAAGTTGGAGGACTCTAAGATGGACCCAGCGAATCTCCTTTCTGGTATTCACGCCCTGTGTAGACCAGACAATTCCCCATCTATCTTCAGGTGGCCACACACAAAGATTCTTTCCTCCCCGCCCCCAGCCCCAGAGGGCTCGCTTTCCCTCCTTCTCCTCCTTCACCACCCCATCATCTGGTCCCTCAGACCCCAAGCTCCATCCACCCTGCTGGGCCCCGCTCTCTGAATCTTACATGAAGAAGACGCACAGGTTCTGAGCCTGCACGTTAGTGAGGATGGTCCCTGAGCAGTGGGCTTTTGGGAGCTTTAATTTTCTTCTTTTTGTTTATTTGTATTTTCTGCATCTCTATCTTGAACGAACTGTATAAACATCAATAGAGGTAATAAAACAAAACTAATTTTTTCTCTCCATGCTATTTATTAACGTGATTTGTAATGCCACAGTCTTGCTTTGTAAAATTGCATCCCGCTGTCCCCTTGGATGCTGCCTCCCCTCCCCACACACCTCTAATCATCCTATTTCTCTCCGTGATAAACAGCCACTGTTGGTATTTTAGGAATAGGTTTTACAGAGCTTGTTACAGTTTATATTTATATTTATGTTATATGTTTTTATTTATACCACCACCTTATTCCAGAAAGGATTTAAGGTGGCTTACATCAGACCCATAAAACACAGCAAGGTAGCATAAATTAAGAGAAGGTGTTAAAAAAAAAGGAAAACCATGGAGAAGAGCATAACACAGAGATAGGAATGAAGCTAATACGAAAACGCTGACACAGAGTCCTGGCAGCTTGGCCTGAGGAGGCCACTAGTTGGTTTGAAGCCACTGACTAGCAAGTAGGAAGACAGACGCTTGGCCATTAACTATTTGGCCCTTCGTACTCCAACCAGCTCAAACTGTGCTCCTGGGGAGACTTTCGTGAACGGGGCAGAGCTGTTCCAAAATCCAGCTGTGGAGGCTTGGTGGTTCCAGAGCAGTTCATGACCAAAGCATTCAGCAGCTTTCACTTTTTTTTGTATCCTCACCTGATGACATGCTCACCGATTTTAGAAAGAGGGGGAGGGGGAGAGAGAAGAGAGGCATCAATGTGAGAGAGAGACACTGACCAGCTGCTTCTCGTACATGCCCCAACTGGGGACCAAACCCACAACATAGGCATGTGTCCTGACTGGGAATCAAACCTGCAACCTTTCGGTGTACAAGACAACGCTCCAACCAACTGAGCCACACCAGTCAGGGTGCAGCTTTTGCATTTTATGGCAGAGCCTCGTGTAAGACAGTACTTGCTTTTAGCACAAAAATTATATATTTACTCATTTGAAATTTCATTTGTCACTATTTCATGGTATTTTGCAAGAAAGACAATGTTTTCAAAATATTTCTCCACCATCTGAAAAAGTTGGGAGACACCCAGTCTGTGCTGTATGTAGGATTCAACTGAGCCACAGTGTTTGAGCACCTAGAACTGTGCCAGAGGCTGTGAAAGATTTAAGCATGAGTACAGGAAAGCATATGCCTTCCAGAAACGTACAACATAGTGGAGGAGACCCATGCATTTTGATTTTGATTTTGATTTTTGGTCATTCATTTTGAACTACTTTTTCCCTGGGTTCTTAACATAAAGGCTAGGGAACCAAGAGTCTTCATTGCACCCATTCAACAAATACTTATTAAAACCCTACTGAGCATAAAGCAACATCAATTATATGTCGTGTATGTTCTGAAGTCAGAATCTGGCTCTGCTACATCTGGCTGAGCAACCCTGGGCAAGTCACTTCACCTCTCTGCACCGCTTTTCCATCATCTGTAAAATGTGGGTAAAACTAGTGTATTACTCGAAATAATCTAACTGCTGTAATAAACAACAAAAATGGATGTATATTTCTTGCTTTATAAGAGAGTTGAATGTGGATGGTCGGCACGTGGCCTTTCTTCCGAGGGCCCTGAAGACCCAGCCTGGGAGATGGTAAGGGGCTGCCTGGAGATCCAAAGGATGTGTAGGAATTGCGTAGATGACATGGGAGGACCAGGCATCAGGATCGGCGTGTGCAAAAGTCCTGTGGTGAGAGAAAGCACATCTGAGGAACAAAGAGAAGGCCGGGATGGCTGGGGTCCCGGGAGGGAAGGGGAGAGTGGGGCCAGGCGAGGCAGCGGAGGTGGGCGGTGGCTGGCCCACTGAGACCTTGTAGAATGGAGAAGACAATTTGGGCCTTTACCCCACAGAGGAAAGGGAAGCCATCGGGGGATTTAAGTCAAAAAATGTGTCTGGATAGAAGATGTGCTGTTAGCGCCTCTCACCCATATGCCCAGCTCTTACGCTTTAGTGTACAGTGGGCACTTTCAATGGCTGGCACCTGGGTTTCTTTCCCTGAGGACTCTCTCTCTGACCATGGGGACAGGCTTTGCCTGCCTGTGGAGCAGGTCAGAGGAGCCAGAGAGTTAACAACCCTCCCCAACCCCCACTGGGGAGCAGCCCTCAGGCTGATGGCACTTGGCAGATAAACACCAGCTCCCCTCACTCCTCAGGTGCGATAGCTCGGACCCATGTGTTATTCACTGGCTCCCTGAGCTCCCCAGTGGGATCGAGCGGTAGGTGCCCACAATGCAGCCAGCTTGATAACCCCTGGACTGGCTGCCTTCCCTCCCCTGACCGACTTTCCCACCCCCCACCAGCGCTTCCTGGGAACACTCCCTCAGTAAGCTCTGTACATCTGAGTCCTTCTTGCAGGCTTTTAGGAGATCCCAAATGACATAGTCTATCATAAGGATGATGGGTTTCTGGGAAGCAAGGGAGGATGGGGTAAGACCACTTGTCGAGATAGGAGATGGTGCCAGGGCTTGAACTGAGTGACACTGGGTTCGGAGAAGGTGGAGGTAAAAGCAGAGAGACCAAGCCGTACAGCGGATGTGCAGGAAAAGGAGGAGGGCGATGTGACAGCTGCTTCCTGGGCTTTGTCCTGCCTAGAAGGGAGGGCAAGGGGAAAGGTCAAGAATACATATGTTAGTATTTTTTGTGCGTGTCACAGAACAGCTTGTAACCACCAGATTTTCGAACACTCCCTGCTGTCTTTCTGCCCTGCCTTGACACGTCAGGCTCTAGAACAACCTGGCTGCCTCTATCCAGGGAAGCCTGCATTTCCTCCTGCAGGGCAGGATCTAATAACAGCATTCCCAGCCAATAAAGGAGGCTGGTGCACAGGAACAAAATATTGAATTAAGAACAATACCAGAACTGCTGAACTCGCGCCACCCCTGAACTGCCTGTGCATACCTTTGCTCTGCAAACTGGTAACAGGAGCCCCAGGAAAATACTGTCCATGAGAGCAGAAAGGGGGGGGGGAGGGAAGCAAAGGCTTTGCCACAGTTGGACAGCAAGGGTGCAGCCGCCAGAAACCCAGTCTGGAGCTGTGGTCCTGGCCTCAGTCCCGTCTTCATGAAGTTACCTTGGAGGGGAAGAACTCTGAGATCTCTTAATGAGATCAGGCATTCTTGGATCTGCAGCCTGCCTCCACCACGAAGGTTGACTCTATCAGCTTGAGTAAGTGCTTGGATACTTGGAACTTCAGTTCACTGGCTCCCAGCAGTCCCCCGTAAGGTGTCCACAGTGCAGCCTGCTTGGTAACCCCTTGGTTGGCTGTCCTCCTTTCCCACCTCGTCACCATTTGCTTCTGCTTTCCCCTTTCCTTCATGTGACACCCTGACTCTTTTCACATAGTGGGAAGCACGACCACCTGTAGCCTGCAGATTTAAATCCCGCAACTTATACCTTGGAAAGAGATGGGCCCTGCCCCTAGGTTTAGAAGTCTAAAAAGGTTTCTGATTGGTTTAGCTTTGGTTGGGTGTCCACCTCTGGCCCAATTAACTATGGTCAGAGGGGTGGAGCCAAGTAAAAACATCTCACTCCTTCGGGACCCATGGGGATAGAGGAAGGAGGTATGGCTGCTAGAAGGTGGGCTCAGAGGAAGGCAGGGGGACAGGAGGTGGGTATGGCAGGATGAAAGTGGGCCCTCTACAAAAATGGACATCCTTGACACCACGAAATACTGACTTCAGCATTAAGTCCGAGGGATGCCTCTCAGAAATGAAAACCACAATGGCAGAGGGACAGAGTAAGAGCGAGGGGGGAGAGCAAAGCTGCAAGTCAAGCCAAAGAGCCCCAAGCAGTGAGAGGCAGCCCAGGGCTCAGTCCACTGCCTGCTGGCTGCACTGTGTGTGAGGCCCAGGTTGGGGTGCACATGCTTCTCCTTCTTCCTGGTATGTCCTTTAGCGCTGCCTGCTTTTCTCAACTATCAAGGATCTTCAGGTGCAGAATAACATAGTTGTTGTAACTTGAGACGTGAAAGGTCCAAGCAGCCTTGGCCAAGGGGGAAGTCCCCTAAGTAGCCCCGTCTGTGGCTGACCTGTGGCTGCAGAACCCCAACCCAATCCATGAAAACTCCTGCCAGAGCGTGTCATGATGTGGCAAGAGCCGTGGGCTGGCTCCAGCGCTTCCCTTCTGCGCCTCCAGAACCAGGAATGCAATTCCAAGGCCTGGAAGCCGACATAACCACCAGCGCGTGGGAGCTGGATTCGGGTGAGTGGGGGTCAGACGGGTCTAGTCTTCGGGTGAAAGTGGAGTGAGCGTCGAGGCTCCCACAGAGGCCACAAGCGCAATGATGGCAACAACAGCCACCACCGGTGTGACGTGGTGAGCACGTACTACGCACCCTGCACTGTGCCAAGCAACCCTTTCTGTCCTTTTTATTTCAATCACCAAAGCCCTATGATGTATTATTCTTATCCCCAGGAACTGAATCTTACAGACGTCAAATGACTTGCCCAAGGTTACACAGCTAGGAAGCAGCCAAGCTGGGACTTGAACCCGGCCCGTCCCTCAGCTTTACCTCTTCCCCAAGCCTGAGCTGTGAAAACAACCACTTGCCTTAACATCCTTTTTACCTCTTGTATTAGTCAGGATGCTTTGGACTGCAAAAAAGTAATCATAGGCTTAGCTGCTTAACAATGAGAAAAACGTTTCCACTCAAAGATTAAGTTCCAAGGTACGATGGCTGCAGGATGTGATGTCAGCTTCCATCTCCAGCAGCTCAGTGATGTTGTTTCCATTTTCTCAGTGTGTCATCATTAGTGTGTCACTTCATCCCCCTGGTCACAAGATAGCTGCCACACCTCTAGGCATCAGGTACAGACATGACCATATCCTGCAAAAAAAGAGGGACTTACTCCATCTCACAACAAGAAAATCTTTCCCAGAAGCTCTTGGGTAAACCCTCCTTGTATCTCATTGGTCAGAATTTTTCCCACTCCTGTTTTCAAACCAATCACTAACAAGGGAAGTGGAAACTTCATGAATGGCTTGATAAAGCCCATGACTATTTGTGGAAGGACAGATTACCTGCCCCCAACACCAACAAATGGGGTCCTGTTAGAAAGGAGAAAGAGGGCAATGACTGGTTTGGGGTAAGCAAACAAAAATGTATGCTACTCCTCGCTTTTCTCTTTCCAATCCCTACTATCACTTTTCTCTACCAGTTGACATTTTATTCACTCTTCAAGAATCAACCAGAATATCGATTCTTCCAGGCAGTCTTCCCTGATTTTTTCCATCGGATTAATTGCTCTCTTCACTGTGCTTCCTCAGAACTTGGTACAATGCTACTTATGTGGTCTTTATTACATAGTCCTGGGGTGGGGGGATTAGGCTTTAAAGTAATTGGACCCAGGTTCAAATCCCTGGTCTGTTACTTCCTCTCCACAAGCCTCAGTATCCTCATCTGTAAAAGTATACATTTCTTTTCAGGCAGTTTTGAGGATTAAGGCAGAAAATGTGTCTTCAAAGGAAGCGAGGGGGGGGGGGAGAAACTATCAGGCTGGACCAGACAAAACTCAACTCTCAGCAAGAAAAGCAAAAGTCATTCCAAGGTGCCAACCACACACAGCCCCCTTCCCCTGAAGCTGCCCTCTCCCTGGTTTCCCCAAGAAAGTCATTTTTCATCCCCAAGTCATTTGGCTTAGAGAGAAGGGGGAGATGCAGTGGCCGGGTCTGCACGGTGCCTGCCCCACCGCCATCCATCACCCAGCCGACAGAAGCTCACCTCCCACAAATAAAGTTATGACAAGCATCCCCAACCCATTCTTTCAGCCATTGCCTCCCTGTTTCCATCATCTCTGACATTATAAGCCATCAGCCAAGCTGTTTGTCATGCCTCTGACAGGGTCTTCGCATCTCGGGCAGCAGGGCTGTGTGAGGTATGGCTGGACTCAAGGGTGCATGTCCCACCCCCACCTGTCATTAGTGACCTCGAGCTATTTCACATGTGCTTTCAGAAAGGAGTGGGGGTCCAGAGGTGGAACAGAACTGGAGGGAACCAAACACCCGTTCATTTATCCATTCAGCTAACATGTGTGAAAAGTCCTACTGTGCCTGAACCTGGTTTAGGCCCAGCTGCAGCCACAAAGAGCAACCGTGCACAGCCCTTGCCCTTGAGAAGTGCCCAGTAGAGAGAGGAGTGGGAAACAGGCCCTGTGAACAGACAGTGCCAGCACAACTGTGGGAGCACGGAGAGGGGTAGGAACAGAGGGAAGGCTTCCTGGAGGAGGTGTCCTTTGGGCTGAGACCTACAGGATGAGGAGGAATGATATGAGAGGGGCAGAGTGAACGATTCCTTGAAAGGCCCCCTTTCTTCTCTGCAGGTTTGTGTACTGATAAGCCTCCAACAGCAGAGTGGAGTGGAGATTTGGGGGAGGGAGGAGAATCACAGGCCAGACAACTGGAATGGCGTGTGCAAAGGTCACGTATTCATTTCCCAGGGCTATCGTAAATGAGCTGGTAACTCAGAACAACGGAGATGTATTCTCTCACAGGCTGGAGGCTAGAAGTCTAAAATTGGGGAGTCCGCAGAGCTGTGCTTTCCGGGGCCTCTGAGAGAGAACCTCTTTCAAGCCCCTTTCCTAGCTCGCAGTGGCTGTGGGCAAGCCTTGGTGCTCCTTGGCTCACAGATGCACCACTCCAAGCTTTGCCGCTACTTTGTGTGTACCTGGCCTTCCCCTCTGAGTCTCCATCTCAAAGGTCCTCTTTTCTCTTAGAAGGGTAGCTGTCATTGGATTTAGATCCATACTAAATCCGCAATGATCTCATCTCAAGTTCTTTAACTACATTGATAAAGATCCTATTTTTAAACAAGTCACATTTGCAGGAACCTGGGGTTAGGACTTGGACATATATATACATTAGAGGGGACACTATTCAACCCACTGCAAACCCAAAGGCCAGAGAGTATGGCATATTTGGGGGACTAAGAATGGCTAAATGTGGCTAGAACACTTGACACAGGGCCAAGTTCAGATCTCATCCCTGCTACTAATGAGCCACCGAGACCAAGTAAGTCCTTTAACCTTCCTGAGCCTCAGCCTGCTCACCTGCAATGTGATTTGCCCCCTGGACCTCTGAGGACTCTGATAAAGGTGAAAAGTAGTCATTCTATTGAAGGGCCAGCTCCTCAATGGGCGTATGTCTATCAGGAATCTTTTGGTTACCAGAGACAGAAACCAGTCCACACTGGCCTAAGCACGAAGAGGATTTATTAACTTACGTAGCTAAAGAGCCCAGAAATAGAACTGCTTCAGGCTCTGCTGGATTCAGGGCCCAGGTGACATACTCTGGATCCAGTTTCTTCTACCTAGCCTCTCTGTCTTGTGCTGAGTTGTTTCATTTTCAGGTTTCCCGTGGAGGGCCCTTTGTGCTGCGTGTCTTCCGTGGACCCTGCAGATCTGCTCTCTACCCTGTCCACTCTGCTTTGTGGCGTGGAGGCTCCCCTGCGTGAGCTGCATCAGCAGCTCCCCTTGCCCTCTGGCCCCCAGCGGGGTCCGACCAGCCATGGCAGGCGATCAAGGGAGGGAGAAGGTGAAGGTTGACTATTTCTGCCTCCCGGTTCCTCCCTGTCAGGTCCCTCTACTAAAGGCCCCCCGCTCCTATTAGGCAGCTTCCTCTTAAAGCCACAGCTACCCTTCTTGGATTCCAGCAACCACATCCTGCTTTGCCCTTCAGGCCTAGGGGTGCTAAAGTCCCTACTAGGCCAAAGGAACTGCACCATCCTTTGTTGGATTCCCTAAACACTACTGACACCTTTGTAAATAGTCCCTTTATTATACTCTCCTGAAATCACAATTAGGGTATGTCTGTTTCTTTTAAGAATCCTGCCTGATATACCCCACAGCTCATGGCTCCCCTGATCCTCTTCTCTGGGTGGTAAGTAAGCCGCACAGTAGTAGACTGTTACCTTGGTGGCCCCCAGTAAACCATACCTCCCAGGATCCATGACCTTGTGAGTTCCCTCCTATGCTGGATGCTGGCTGGGCTTGACCATATGACTGGCTTTGCACCATGGAATATTAACATATGTATGCTTTATAAGCACTTGTCCACTATTTGGTCCTATGCAGTGAACCCCTATAATATGGGGAGGAGACCATAAAACTTTGGCCATGAACTGACCCGGCTTCTTACTCTAACTTTCTTTTTTGGAAGCTGCTTTGGGCTCTGCTCAGCCTCTGCAAACTCATCTGTAAAACAGGTTGGCTGATGCCTGCACCGATGGGTGGTGGCGAGGGTTCCCAGATCATGGTGACTGTGGAAGACAGACAGGTGCTGCAGACATCCCTTCAGGGGAGAGCTTATGTCCAGCATGGGGAGTACCCTCAGCAGTGTCCAGCGGTCATCCCTTTCAGGTCTGCCTCGGTATCACGGAGTCGCCTAGCCTGAGGTCCCACCGTTCCCAGGACAGCCTGCATCCAGTGACTGAGTGAAGGGTTTAAAGGCTTGTCTAGGCAATCCTCATCCCAGAGCTCCCCTCGGGGTCGGCTGAGGCTTTGCAGAGCCAGGATGAGTTGACTTCACCTATCCAAGTCCGCTTCCTCCCTTCCCTTTTACCGGTGTTGATCCCTAATCAATATCTTGCACCCCAAACTCTATTTATGGAGATCCCATCCTGCAATGGGTGTCAAATGCTTAACCCAGCCTGTGGCATTTGGTGGACAGTTGGTAAAGGCTTGCTGAGGGAGAACTGGCTCCTTGCTCAGGAGAACGGGAAACGAAAAGCTCTCTGGAAAGGGAAATCTCTGAAAGGAAGGAAGGAGGGGAGGGCGAGGGAGGCTGGCGTGGGGACTGCCAGGCAGTAAGCAGGTGCTGCCATGGAAGGGGCCTACAGGCTGGCAAAGGCAGCTCCTTCTTCAGGAGGGACAGGAGGGTCTGTCCAGGGGCGCCCTCCCTACCCCACGTGTCTGCAGCCAGCCTCCTGCTCGCCAAGCCACCAGACCAATCATGAATGAGGCTTCACTCAGCATAGCAGGACTAAAGAGAGGGGCAAATCGAGGCTTTCCCCAAGTGGTCTGTCTGGGGCCCTGAGGTTTGTGACCCCTGGAAAAGTGGCAGAGGCCACTCAAATCCTGAAGCAGAAGCCCCCTCCACCGTCTGTAAAACCTCAGAGTTCTAGAATCTTGGAAGGGGACAGTCAGCCTTCCAGAGCTGTCCTCACAAAACTGCAAACAACTCTTGGAACAAGGGATTCTCCTGTTGAAAGGCTGGGAGGAGCCTGCGGGCTCTTCACCCACGCATTTCTCTCTCCCTGAAATGCTCCGAGGGCAGACCCTAACCGTCTGGCCTGGAGGCACTGACCGCGTTCCTCTAGGCCAGGTGGACAAACCCTCCGGCTGCCAGCTGTTGTGGGTGTGGAGTTGAGGGCACAGGAGGAAACCAGACCCTCCGGGAGGGAGGGGTCGGGGAGGGAGAAATGCAGGGGGACAAGTGTCACAGCTGGGAAGGGCAGTGTGTAGGGACAGCAGGAGGCACAGTAGTGTCGGAGGAGGCACTGATTTCATGCAGGGGAGGGCTTCAGATGAAATGACAGGCCTACCACGCCCGACTGCAGAACCTCAGTGAAGTTCCTTCTCCTTCCTTTCTCTTCTGCTCACAATCCCCTGTTCCCTATGTTTCCACGCTACCCACATCACACTGAGGAGTTCTGGAAGAAGCAAGGGAGACACTGGGCCGATTCCTCCCACCCAGAAAGATCCACCCTTCACAGTGTGGGGGGTGGGCTGTGTGCTCAGTACAGGACCCTCTGCAACGGCAGCTGGAGGCAGCGTGACTGATTTCAGAGAGATGCCCAGGATTTTGAGAATAGAAAGGAGTTTACCAGGCCGAGAAGGTGGAAGTGGGGGGAGGGGAATTCCACAGGCTTTCTGTGCCTGTTCAATGAATTGCTAAGTTCTTCCCTGACTTTCTGGTCCTTATTTTAGAGATGAATTGAAGCAGTTACCCACCCTGAATGTACAAATGGAAAAACTGATGGACATAGGCATATCTATGCAATGTTTTTATGGTAATAAATATTTTTAATTAAGATTCAAACAGCAAAGCATAAATGTTACTTTTTTTCCCATTTTTCCCATTTAAAATCCTAGAACTTAAACACGGTTTGCGGATCTGTTCAGCCAACTATCTTTCTTAGCTCAGTAATGCTAACAGTGTTGAGAACAGAATATGTAATCGGATTTTCGTTGCTCTAAGTAACAGAAAAGTAAAATTGCATTTTATCCTCCACACAGCATTCATTTCCTGTTACCATAATCGCCAAGCTGGGCATACAAAGAGAACAATGTGTCCTGAGCCCAAGCTGGGCCTTGGGATGGAGAGAAGTTTTAAGAGTCAGGGGGAAAAAAAAAAAGAGTCAGGGGCCAAAATGAGAGGAGGGGGGGAGGAATTCTGATAAAGCTAATTTATTTTACTCAGTGAACTGCCTTTATTCTGAGATACGGCCTTCCTAAAAGGGGGGGGGGGGCAGTGTTTAAAATGTCCTTTCATGGTGACAGTAAATAGTCATTGTTGGCCAGAGTTTTTAAATGTTTTAATTTGGCAAAACGAAAAGCAACACTACATTGTTCTAAAAACAAATGTTTGTACTGTACCTGTCCCTGACACCTTTGATTTTCAGAACCACTGAGACAGAAGCCACTGGGGGGTAGGAGACGTTTATGCCCATTCCTTCCCATCATTTGGGCTCTGCTCCCTGTCCCCTGGGTCTCCAGAGTGACCCTTCCTGACAGCCCTGCCTAAAGTAGCTTCTCTCCCCTCCACCATGCCCTCTCTCTATTCCATCTCCCAATTTCTTCCTTTCAGAACACTTACCACTCTCTGAAAGCATTTTGGTAATTTGCATGTACACCTATTTCTGTCTCTTCTATTTGAATATAAGTAGCATGAGCTCAGGGCCATGTCTGTCTTATTCGCACATTCTCCCCAGCACCTAGCACAGGTGCATAGTAAGTGCTGGGGAAGTGCTTGTGGAAGTTAGTTAGTTAGTTAGTTAGTTAGTTATAGAGCTTGGGCACTCAGGCTGAAGAACACCAGGAATATCAGAGGGTGAAAGACACTGTGCGGGTGGGCCCTACAGCTCTGCAGCTGCAGCCGTGGTGCACAGTGACCACCAGTCTCTTAGTCCCCCCCACCCCCGCCAAGGTCTTCTTGGAAGCCCTGGTCCTTTGCACCCTGGTCCTTTGCTCAGCCCACCCATAGGCACAGCCCAGAGGTACCAGAATGTTAATGGCCCCAAGCAATGCTCAACCCCTGGGGAACCCAAAGCTGGTAGATAAGTCCTCCAGTCTCCTGTCCTTTGGGTGAACAACTCTGCACAGTACTCAGAGGGTCCTGCCAGTTGCCCACCATAGTGGTCAGCTCCTTCCCTATCTCCCCACTCCCTCAGTCTTGCTTCCTGTGATCAAATCCCACCCCCCCAACACCCTCAAATCACTTGTACCCAAATCCTTATCTCAGGCTCTTCTTTTTGGGAGCATAGCCTAAGACAGGCAACTCTGAAATTCTCATTCACTCATTCTGTCTGAATCCCAAGTTTCACCTGCCCTCCTGTCCCCAAGGGACTGAGAAATGCCCCTCCCTCAGCCTTCGCTTCTTATCCAACAGACAAGCTGGCCGGGCTTGACCATCTTCCAACACAGCCCTGAGCTCTGAGAAATTTTAATGAAGGGACTTGGCTGGGCACCTGGAAGGCAGGTGCTTTGGAGGCAGAAAGGGAGGGAGGGGACTTCTCTAAATGAGGCTGTGATGATTAAATCATTTGCTATTCCCTGGGCTCCCCCCGCCTTTTGTTCTTTGGCTGCGATGTTCCCTCCAATCCATTATCTTCTCTTTCTCCTCTCAACCTCCAGGCCCACAGCCACCTCAACAGGAAAACTGAGCTGGGCTGAAAAAGTACAGCCAGATGTGGATAGAGAACGTCATACTTTGCAAAAGACTTTAGAGGCCAAGAACTATTTATAAAGCCTTCTCCAGTTTACAAAGCACTTCATATTATTATTATTATTATTATTATTACTAATGTCATTGTAATACAAACGTATATTAACCCCAGAGAGAAATTCTTCCCCCTCTGCCCCTTCTCTTGCTAAGCAAAGGGGAGAGTCTGGCTAGAAGAGTCATGCAATCAAAATTCATTTGTTCACCTCCCCAAAGAATGGACAAGATGGCGGAAGTGGAACAGAAGAAGAAGCGGACCTTCCGCAAGTTCACCTACCGCCGTGTGGATCTCGATCAGCTACTCGACACATCCATCCTATGAGCAGCTGATGCAGCCCCACTGTGCCAGGCAGCGGCGGTGGCTGGACTGCGGCTGTGGAGGAAGCGGCACTCACTGCTAAAGCGCCTGCGCAAGGCCAAGAAGGAAGCACCGCCCGTGGAGAAGCCTTAAGTGGTGAAGATACGCCTGCGGGTCTGTGCCAGAGATGGTGGGTAGCACGGTGGGCATGTACAATGGAAAGACCTTCAACCAGGTGCAAGTCAAGCTGGAGATGATTGGCCACTACCTGGACGAGTTGGCCATCACCTGTAAGCCAGGGAAGCATGGCCAGCGGGGATTGGGGCCACCCACTCCTCCTGCTTCATCCCTCTCAAGTAGCCAATAAAAGGACAGACTTAGAAAAAAATTCACTCGTTCATTCATTCACTGATTCACTTTTTGGTGGCTTCGCTGTGTCTAGATCCTGAGGATACAAGATGGTGTCCTTTTCTCCAGGAACTTATAGCCTGGTAGGCAAGTGTATTGGTCAATGTCCAATCAGGAAACACTTGAATATTTACAAAAGAGCAACTTTCAAGAATGGAAGGTGATGGGAGAGCTAAGCAGCCACTGGCAGCAGTGAAGCAGTCCAAAGATGTGTAGCACCAGGAGCCCACTATCCCCCCTAGGCCTAAGGGATAGAAGGGGGATGGTGTCACCAGCCCAGGAGCGGGGTCATGTGGTGCAATATGAAACAATGGAGCTACAGGCGAGCTGGAGAAATGGAGGAGACGCCGCCACTGGTAGAGATGCTGCTTAAGGCTGAGAGGGAGAAATACCCTGGCCTCTCCTCTCCCTTCTTCCTGCCTTCCAGTCTGCCACCAGTGCCTCCCATTGACCAAACCCGGCCGGAACCCAGCCATCCAAGAAGCCTGCAGCCTGTAGCATTTGACTCCTCCTGCAGTATATAGCAGAGTGGCAGTGAGGACTGGAGTCGCTGGTAAGCAGGAGACACTGCACGAGAAGTCTTGGGATGGGGTGAGAACACAGTGCTGGAGACCACAAGGAAAGAGCTGTGGCTCACCAGGATAAGTGGGAGGAGATCTATTGGAGCTGGGCTTTGAGGGCTTTGAGCTGGGTTTGTCGAGTGTGCAGGTAGAGAGGTGCCATCTGAGTAGTGGCACACAGGCAAAAGTGTAGCAGTCGGGGAGGGTTTGGCTGCAAGTAGCAGAAATCCCATTCTCAGGCCTTTACTCTCACTGGTCCCTTTATTCCCACCCATGCTTAGGATGCTCTTCCCCATCCCTCTGGTCCAAATTCTTCTTGCCCCCAATGCATCCTTTCCGTCTCCTTTTCCTAAATGCCAGAGCTGGAAGCTACTTTTCCAACGACCCCTCACAGGCACAGCATTTGCTGATGTGCCAGTACCTGGCCTTCCTATCAGCCAAGAGCTCCTGGTAGGAAGGAGAGGCATTGCCTCCACTTCTGCTCCTTCCCAGAGCATGGCACTGGGCCAGCCGTCCAGCAGGGACCAATATTGAATGAATGAGTTAACGGATACACACATTCGTGCCATTCCCCTGCTTTGACTACCCCCACCACATCTGTCATAACAATAGCCCTTTTAATTGAATTTCCTTATCTGCTTCCATAAGGGAGCTCACTGAGTCTCTCTAGCAATGCAGTAGATAATCACCATTATCATCTTCATGTGACAGAGGAGGAAACTGAGCTCATAAAATTTAAGCAACTTGCTGAAGTCATCCAGCTTTTAAGAGGCAAAGTCAAGATTGGGGTTTGGCCTTACTAGCTGTGTGAACTTGGAGAAGTCATTTCAAGACTGCGCAGAGCTCCTTCCAAAGCCCAGGCTCCCTGGCTCTTCCCAGGTCAACCAAATGACAATAACAATAATAACATTATCTCGTGTTAACTGAGCATTTATTATGTGTGTGTACTGGACTCAAAGCTTTGCATTCTGTACACTGAAATCCTCTGAATCTCTTTACACTGAAGTCACTGAACCCTGCAAGGTGGATATTCCTGTCTTCACTTTGCAGATGAGGCCATGAAGGCCCAGGAATCAGTCAGTCAAGAAATCAACAAATATTTATCAAGCACCTCCTCTATTCTGCGTATTGCTAGATGCTGGGGACTCAGGGATGACCAAGAGAGCTGTGGGACCTGCCCCCATGGAGCTGATAGTCTTTTGGGAGAAACAGACCCTGAAAAACTAATTAGAAATGATTTTGCGTGCATACCCATGTCCTGGTTGTAATAGGTAGTGTGTACTGGAGAATCTAACCTAGTCTAGAGAGCAGGGGGAGTGGGGGGGGACTTCCTGGAGGAGGTGACGGTTAAGCTGAAGGTGAGTGATAAGCAGGCATTATTTAGATCTCTATAAGGGACTGAGATCAAGTGTTTGGCTATGTTACATGCCCAGTTTGGCCCAGCCCCCCAGATCCCCCAGAGGCCCCACGCCCACTGCAGGGACTGGCGATAATCTCCTAGGCCACCTTTGATGAGAGATTCCTGCCAGGGCCAGAGCATCTGGAGTGCACTGAACCCGGCACAAGCCAGTGCCTTTCAGGAACAGCCCTACTGGCCCTGAGGCTTGTCCTCCAGGCCCTGCTGGCTGCCTGGAGCCTTGGCAGACGGTCAGAAGGCAGCGGCCAGGAGGGAATGACAAAGAGAATTCGATTTCCATTTTGTTCCTGGTTCCCTGTTTCCAGTCCAGATGCCTCCAGATCTAATTCCGAATAAATAATTATACTGAGTAACCCGGGTCCCTTGGTGATTAAGTAAACAGGCCGAGGGGGTGGAAATTGAATTAGTGCGGTGTGCTCAGCCATTATTACCCGCCCCTTCTCATGAATATTAATGAGGGGTTATTCAGAAATGTAAATGCTGCCTCAGGGGATGGGAAGATCGGGGTGGGGGTCAGGGTGAGAGGACAGACCATTAGTTCAGACAGCAGCGTGATCGAAGGCATTTTAAAAATGATGTCAGATCTTTCTCTCCCATACCATGGCAATGTTTCTGGACGCTTCATTTTTATTAAAATGAGGAACAAATTTTAATTTGAGGATAAAATTAGCATTTTCCAAGCAGCTTTGGCAGCAACAAGGACATATTTTACCGGAAAATGGACATTTGGGGCTGGGCGGTGCAGAGTTGGGGGAGCCGTGGCTGATGGACGATTAGTTCTCTCAGTTCATCTCCAGGCAAGGGAGTAAACAAATTAATCTCTGAACAGGAGCAGCCTGGAAGATGATGGAAGCCTGGAGGAGCCAGCCATGTCATAGCTGGGAAGCCAGGAGGTGTCACCAAGGCCTAGGTTCTCCTTTACTGCTGGTTCAGAGAGGTTAGCCACTTGTTTGAGGTCACACAGCAAGGTGGGGCGCTCTGGCTGGGTTCTGCGGGCAAGGTGGACGTTGGGGATGGAGCTGCATCTCCCAGACAAGCTTTGGGCAGAGACGCAGCCTTTCCTTCCCCACCCTTATCACTTGACCTCCATGCCCTGTGCTGTCTCACTTCAGTGGCTCCAGCCTCTGCGCTCGCCATCTCCTCCTTTTGCTACATCCCGTTTCCGCTCTGTAAACTTCAGTGGCTCCCTACGGCCCTTAGGCTGAAGATCACACTCCTGCTCCTGACATTTAAGTCCCTCTAGGATCTGACCACAATCCACTTTTCCAGCTTCAGCCCCCACTGCTCCTTGCAGCTGTGATCAGATGCATATAGGAGGGTGAGAAGGTGAAGGTGGGAAGACAGGGAAGAAGGAAGGACAGGAGGGAGAGAAAGGAAGAGGGAATGAATGTGGAGCATTAAAATATTTCAGACTCGCGAAATATTTTGTATAAGAATAATAATGATGACCGCAAGATCGTAGTAAATGCTCTCGCCTGCTGAGTGGTCACCCTGTGCCAGCCACTGGCCTGGCACCGCTTAATACTCTTTTTGTCCCTGTGAGGCAGGTATTGTTATCTCCACTTTGCAGAGGGGGAAACAGATGTCACACAAGTTGTAAATGACAGAACCAGCCTACAGAACATCAAAATCTGGATCCTTGCTTGTTGCACCTCCTACCTCACATGGTCATCGTTATTTCCATTTTACAGGTGGAGACACGGAGGCTCAGTAAAATTAAGTGATATTTACTACCTGAAAGAAACAAGTCCAAACAAGAGAAATAAAAATTCTCCAAGCCAGCCATGTGTCATCTTCCTAAGCACCACTCCTGGAGAATAAGATAAAAGGCACTGAACAGCCAGGTCCCTGCCCCCTACATGCAGTCCATGGTGCCGGGAGCCCCAGAGGAAATTCACAGCCTCCCAGACACCCAGCCGAACCATGGCCCCCCAACAATGCCCACCAGAGGAAGCCTGTAGCTGGATCCTGTTGATTCTGAGAAGCAGCCTCATCCTGGGGCCATGAACTCCAGGTTGGAGGAATGAAACCCTGATGTGGGACTCAAGCGTTTATTTCCCTGCGCTCTGGACAGGAAAGAGTGAATATGATTGAACTTCTGCATTTTAATGACTTCTTCAGCACGCCTCGCTCTACACGCTCACCAGAATAAAGGCTGGCAGGTGCAGCTGAGTTAATCAGAGTGGATAATGGAGGGAAAGACAGGAATCACTGGCCAAATTGCAGTGGAAAAAAAATGAAGCAAAAGCATGAGATGCAAGTCGAAAGTGTCCAATTAAAGTGTGATGATGTCTAAATGGCAGGGACCACCTTCTCAGTCCCTTTGTAGTTCTAACGCAGCACTAACCTGTGGGGATGCGTGGATCAAGTGGTACATGAGATCATTTTTGGCAGCACACAGGTAAACATTTTTTTATTTGAGTAGGTATGTTTAATAAGAATTAGGAAAATATAACTAGGGTATAAAACCTGTGATTTGATGCATATTGTTGCCTAGAGTGAGTCTAAATTTCACCCAAAGAAACCATTTCATTGCTAGTCAATTAAAGAATGCTTTTAAATTTGAATGTAGCAAACATATAAAGTTGTCACTATGTACCGAAGTTTGGGGGAGACAATATTCTAGCTCCTTATTACTCAAAGTGGGGTCCATGAGTCAGCGGCAGCAGCAGCAGGATCCAAGAGAAAAGCAGACCTTAAAACAGCGTCTGCATTGTAACAAGATTCCCTGCTGATTCACATACACGTTTATATGTATACTTTGTTTTAAAAGCACTGCCCTATCTTATTAATCAGTGGGGACAATGAAGATCTTTTCAGACTTGGCCCCAGAGAAGGAGCACTTGGACTAGGAGGCCATTCCGGCCATGAGATCCTCTGACTCCAAAAAGTTTACAGTCTTGTAATGACAGGAGAGGAGACTGCGGCCCAGAGAGAGCCAATTCAAGACTGCAGCCTGTGATTGTGTCAACCCTGGGACCAGGCCAGGTCTCCGAACATCTGGTTGGAGAGAACGGCTCACAATAAAATTGCTGTCAGCAGTGCGGCCTGGCTTAACGAGAACTGATCGTTAAAGACATCTCCGGGAAACAACACTTAGGCTGGCCAATGTCTTTTGTGAATACAGATGTAAAAATCCTCCATAAAATACCAGCAAACCAAATATAAAGAGGATTACACACTACGATCAAGTGGGATTTATCCCAGGAGTGCAAAGTTGGGTTAATACATGAAAATAAATTAATATAATACACCATATCAATAACATAAAGGACAAAAACCATATGATCATCTCAATAGATGCAGGAAAAACATTTGACAAAATGTAATTCCATCTTGTGATAAAAACACTCAGCAAACTAGGAGTAGAAAGGAACTTCCTCAATCAGATAAAGGCCATCTATGAAAAACCACCCTTGACACACCAAATGTATCCGAATGCATTTTCCCCCTAACAGTAGGGCAAACCAGCACAGTGCTCTCACCACTTGCATGCAGTATTGCAGTGGAGGTCTGGCCATGGCAGGGAGGAGAGAAAAAGAAATAAAAGGCATCCAGACAGGAAAGGGGAAAGTAAAGCTATCTCTGTTTGCAGATGATCTTGTATATAGAAAACTCTAAGGAATCTATATCTTTTTTAAAAAGCTATTAGAATGAATAAATGAATTCATCAAGGTCACAGTATACAAGATCAATTTTCAAAAGTTAATTATATTTCTATACACTAATAATGAACAATCCAAAAATAAAATTAAGAAAATAATTTTTATTCTTAATAAACAAAACGAATAAAATCTTTAGGAATAACTTTAACAAAAAAAGTGCAAAACTGGTAGTCTGAAAGCTACGCTGTATTATTGAAAGAAATTAAAGACCTAAATAAATGGAAAGACATCTCATATTCATGGATCAGAAGATTTAATATTTTTAAGATGGCAATACACTCCAAATTAAAACATAGATTAAATGCAACTTTTATCAGACTTCCAGCTGGGTTCTTGTTTTATTTTGTTGTGTTTTAAAAAGTTTATTTCTTTTTTTTCCTGCAGAAAATAACAGCTGATTCTAAAAGTCATATGGAATTGCAAGAGACTTCAAACAGCCAAGACAATCTTGAAAAAGAATAACAAAATCAGAGGAGTCACACTTCCTAGTTCAAAAACTTACTACAAAGCTGCAGTGAGTAAACTTACTACTACGTTGTGGGGCTGGATAGACATAGAGTTCAATGGAACAGAACTAGGAGTCTAGAAATAAACCCCTACATTCACAGTAAGTTGATTTTCAACAAAGCTGCCAATGGACAAGGATCATCTTTTCAACAGGTAGTATTGAAACAACTGCATATCCATATCCAAAAGAATGAAGTCAGACCTGTACCTCACACCATGTGCAAAAATGAACTCAAAATGGATAATAGCCCTAAGTGTAAGAGCTAGAACTATGCAACTTCTAGAATAAATCAGAGAAGCTAAGCTTTATCACCTTGGGTTAGTCTCTTAGATACAATACCAAAAGCACAAGTGACAAAAGATGAAAGATAAATTTAACTTCATCAAAACGAAAAACTTTTGCGATATTCATCAAGAAAATAAAACCATGACTGACATAGAATGGGAGAAAGTATTTGTAAACCACATATCTGACAAGGGGCTTCAATCCAGAATATCCTTCATATAGTCAATCCAGAATATATGAAGAACTCTTACAACTCAGTAATAAAGATGATGAGTAACTCAATTTTTTAAATGGGCAAAGGATCTGAATAGGCATTTCTCCAAAGAAGATGTGCAAATGGCCAAAAACACAAGCAAAGAAGCCCAATGTCATCAGTCGTTAAGGAAATGCACATAAAACCCAGAGATATCACTTTACACCTATGAGGACAGTCAACAATAAAAATACAGATAATAACAAGTGTTGGCGAGGATGTGAAGAAGCTGGAACCCTTAAGCACTGCTGGTAGGAATGTAAAAGGGTGTAGTTGGTATGGGAAACCATCTGGCTGTTGCTCAAAATGTTAAACAGAGTTACCATATGACCCATTAGTTCCAATCCTATTTATATACTTAAGAGAAATGAAAACATATGTTCACACAGAAACTTGCTCATGAATATTTATAGCATCATTATTCATAATAGTCCAAACATGGCCCTGGTGGGTGGTTCAGTTGGTTGGAGCACCATCCAATACACCAAAAGGCTGGGGGTTCAATTCCCTATCAGGGCACGTACCTAGGTTTCGGGTTTGCTCTCCCATCAGGGTACTTAAGTGGGGCAACTGATTGATGTTTCTCTGTCTCTCCCTTCTTCTCTCTTTAAAAAGAAAAAAAATCAATAAACATATCCTTAGATGAGTGTTAAAATTTTTTTAAACAAACAAACATGAAAACAATGCATGTTTTCCACTGACCAATAAATGGATAAATAAAATGTAGTGTATACATACAATGGAACAGTATTTGGCAATCAAAAGGAATAAAATACTGACATATGCTACAATATTATGCTACGTGAAAGAAGCCAGTCACAAAGGACTGCATATCATACAATCCCATTTATATGACGTGCTCAGAATAGGCAGATCTGTGGAGAAAGGAGACTAGTGGTTGCCTAGGGCAGGGGGGCGGGGGGGTTGCATGGAGCTGGGAAGAAATGGGACCGACTGCTAACAGGTACAGTGTTTCTTTCGGGGTTGATGAAAATGCTCTAAAATTGAGTGTATTAAATGTGGTGATGGTGTCCAACAACTCTAAATGTACTAAAACCATTGAGTCACGCACTTTAGATGGTGAATTGTGTGCTGTGGTGGCCAGAAAAACAACCTCCCAAAGATCTCTATTTCCTAATCCCTGGGACCTCTGAATATGTCAGGGTACAAGGCAAAGAAGGATTAAGGTTGAAGATGAACTTAAGGTTGTTGATCAGCTGATTTTAAAATAAAGAGATTATCCTGGATTATCTGATGGTCCCAATGTAATTACAAGGGACCTTAAAAATTGGAAGAGGGACTCCGAGGAGAGAACCAGAGAGAGGCCATCATGCGAAGGACTCGTCCCAACATTACTGGCTTTGAAGATGGAAGAAGGGGCCTGTCGGGCAAGGAATGCAGGCCAGCTCCAGAGTCGGAGAAAGTACGGAAATGAATTCCTGCAGTGCCTTCCGAGCCCCGCCGACACCTTCATCCCAGCCTGGTGAGATTTGTGCCAGACTTCCGAACTACAGAAGCATAAGCATAAGATAATTCATCTGCGCTATTTTAAGCCACTCAGTTTGTGCTAATTTGTTGCAGCAGCAGTAGAAAACTAATACATACAGTATGTGAGTTACATCTCCATAAAGGTCCTTTTAAAATGATGGTTCTCTCAGGCTACATAAATAGGAGCATGCTGTCTAGCAGAAGGAAGGTGGTCATCTCCTCAAAATCTAAGTGAGGCAGACCCCATCCAGGGTTCAGCTCCCCCATTGAGTTCAGCTCCCCCACTGAGTTCAGCTCTCAATGCTACACTGCGAGAGGAATGCAGGAGAGCCAGGAAGGTTGCAGGGAGGCGGAAAACCACAAGATGATACAGGGTGAGAAATCATCAGGGGACTTGGGCAGGTCATCCTGGAGAAAGGAAGGCCCAGAGGTCTCTGTCTTCTTGTTTCTCAAGGTTGTGGGCACCGAGGTGGGGCTGTTTCCATGTTTCATGGAACATGTGAAGACAGATCTACGGACAATTCAGTGTTACCTGCAGACAGGGTTCAGCTTGTGATGAAGATAAATTTTCTTTGTTTAAAAATTTTTTCACCCGAAATGCAAGGTTACCTAGAAAAAAATAGAAAAATACAAATAAGCAAGAAGAAAGGAAAAAACCCCACAAATAACCACTTAACATTTTGTTGGAATTTATTAATGCTTCTAGCTGCCCCGCTCGGGGAAGGTAACACCATGTCTGCCTTCTATCGTGATATTCCCAGGGTGTGGCTCAAAGTCGCCCGTCCTGGAAGGCTTGCCGAATGAATACATAATGCACACACACATTTTTAATTTACAGAAATGGGATGTTACTGTACATCTTGCTTTCTAACCTTCTCTCCCCCATTACCAATATATTATGCATTTCTTTCCAGTTCAATAAATACACATTTACATTAGGGATGTAATAGATACCGCCAGACTGCAAATAGAATTCAGGGGGCCCATGAATTTGAACAGGAAAAATTTACATTCTTATTTCCCTAACCTCTAACTAAAATTTCTCATTTCCTTCAACTTGAATGAGGGCGACAAGGCACAATAGCATTGGCAGCATCTGCGACTTCACCGCCAGCAGGGATCGCAGATATTTTCATATCAAAATACCATTGTTTCAGGTATCTTCAATACTGTCAACACTTATCATGACTTTGAAATTGCAATGGTGTTTTTACACCTGCCGCTGGATCTTGTTAGTGAGTATGTTAATCAAGCATGATATATTACAATATCAGAAATTTCAAAGTATTTTGATAACTGGATTTCAGTATAATTGGTCTTCTTGGGAAGTTTAACATCTTTTATGTGTTTAAAACTATTATTCTGAAAGAGGGCCCAAGGTCACATGTAAAACGTCCATGGTACAACAAAAGTTGAGAAGCTCTGATGTAAACTATTGTTTTTTTTAAAACAAATTATTTGGAAATAAGTTTAAATTTACAGGAAAGTTGCAAAAAATAGTACATGTCCTCCCCAGCTTCCCCTAATGTCTACGTGCTATATAATCAAAGAATAATTATTGCAGGAAGGAAATTAACATTGGTCCAATGTTGTTAAGTGATCTTCGGACCAAATCAAGATTTCGCCTGTTTTTCCATGAATGTTCTTTTTCTGTTCCAGAATCCAGTTCAGGACCCTGCCTTGTGGCTCGTTGTCATGTCTCCTTGGTCTCCTCTAACCTGATGATTTCTCAGTCTCTCCTTGTCTTTCATGACCTTGTCTGTTCTGAAAAGCACTGGTCAGTTAATCCTCAGACTGCCCAGCAGTTTGGATTTATCTGATATCTTCCCAGGATTAGATGGAGGGTGAGCATTATCTAAGAATAACACAGGAGTGATGTAGCAGAGGAGGTTAACATGTCTTTTTTTTTCTCTCCTAACAGTCATGAGGCTGAGGGTTAGGAAGTAGGGAAGACCAGACAGGTTGGAAGGAAGGCACAAAAGAAGAGGCTGGCGGAGCCAGGGCTGAGGACCCGACACATCTGCATTACATTCAGGCTGCAGAGTGTCCATTATATATTTAATTGGATGAAACATCATTTACTTAATCAGTCCCCTTCCAATAGACTTTTAGCTTATTTTCAGTTTAGGGCCAAATAAATCAAGTAGCACTATGTGATGAGCAGAGCTGCCTAGAGAAGGAAACGGCAGCCAGAGGGGTGATGAGACTCCTGTCCCTGGAGGCATGCAACAGCAGAGTGGCAGCAGATGCCGCACCCAAGTTCCTGCCAAAGAGCATTTGGTGACCCCGGGCACTAACAAAATGCGAAGGGATAGTAATAAAGGATGCTCACCTCCCCCGGATCTCCACTCGGGCACCCCTTCTGCAAGGTGGGGAGGGCCTCAGCCCCATTGGAGAGTGAAAAAACGCTCCCAGAATAGGCCAGGTCTGGTTAGTATTCTGAGCTGCCTGCTTCACTGATGGCTAATTGCCCCTAAGAGCTGAGATCATTGGAGGGGAAAATGCAAGGTGGTCTGACCTTTGCTGGGCTCAGCCAGCCAGCCAGCCTCCCAGGAGAAAGGTCTGCACTGCCACTCAGCTCGGCCCCTCTCCCTGCTGTGATTGCTAATGGAGCAGGGTGGCTCAGGGTCCCAGCGCCAGGCAGGGGAGTGCCTGGGGGCTGCAGGGGCGTCAGTGCTGACCCTTTTGGCTGCTGGGTTCCTAAAATGTGCACAGTAGAAGGTATAATCATTTTGGAAAACTGTTAGGCAGTATCTAGGAAAGCTAACCACATGCCTGAGCAACCCAACCCTTGCAGTCCTAGGTATATACCCAACAAAAATAAGTGTTTGCTTCTACCAAAAAAGATTCATGGAAGCTTTACTCAGTCTCCAAAAGCTGGAAACGACTCAAATGCCCGTCAGTAGTACAGATAAACAAGCCGTGATATATTCATAAAATGGAGCACATTATGCCAAAAAAAAATAAGCTACTGCTACATGCAAGAACATGGATGAGTCTCCAAACGTTGTGTTGAAAGAGAAATCAGACACAAGAGGCCGTACTGAATGAGTCCCTTTGCATGAAGTTCAAAAACAGACAAACTGTGGTGACAGAAATGAGAATGCTGGTTACCCTTCGGAGGAGAGGGGCATTGACTGGGAATGGGTCCGTGATGATGGGGCTTCTGGGTCGCTTTTCTACAGTTCGGTCTGGGGGGCAGTTCTGGGGTGTAAACACTAAGTAAAAATTCATCAAGCTGGACATGAGTTTCTATGGCTTGTAAGTCCTGCTTTAATCTAACAACTGCAGCAGCAGCAGCCGCAACAAGCAGGTTGAGAGTCAGGGGCAGACTCTGCTGGCTCAGGGAGGTGGGAAAGGGACAGGGAGTTGGTGACAGGTCCCCGCTCTGTCAGGACTTGCTGTGTATCCTGCAGATCAACCTCTCCAAGTTCTTCAGCTTGAGAGGGAGCTGATGACTCCTGCTGCCCTCGCCAGGGTATCGTGTGGAATACAGGAGGGTGTGTGACGACTGCTGACTTCCAAATCGGGAACTGATGTTGGGGATAGACTCGGCCAACGTGTATTAAGCACACACATGTGCCGAGGGAGGGACCGGGCACCTAGGACACACAGATCAGACCCAGCCTCAGACTAAGTGGGGATAAAAGCAACCAACCCTCCCAACAAACAAATACAAATCACGATGAGGGTTATACAGAGGCCAACAGGCATGAAGATGGTAAATAATCAGAGGTGGGGTGAGGCCATGGGACGGCCTCTCAGAAGAGATGATTTAGAAGCAGAGACTTGAAGGACAGGAAGGGGTCGGCCTGCAGAAGGACATCCTAGGCAGAGGAATCCAAGAGGGCAGAGACCCTACAGCTGGAAGGAGCTGCTGGAAGGAGCCACGTGTGCTCACCGAAATGAAGGGAGGCCTGTGTGGCCAGAGAGGGCAAGCCAGGCAGTGAGGATTGTGGGGGCCAGGTGGGGCAGCCTGTGCACCACCTGGGGGGCAGGGTAAGGGTTTGGGGTTTTAGTTGGGACTTACCAGAAAGACAGTGGAGGGCTCTGAATCAAGAAATAAGGTAATCTGCCCTGGCTAGTGTGGCTCAGTAGATTGAGTGCTGGCCTACAAATCAAAGGGTTACCAGTTCGATTCCCACTCTGGGCACATGACTGGGTTGTGGGCCAGGTCCTCAGGAGGGACCATATGAGAGGCAACCACACATTGATGTTTCTCTCCCTCTTTTTCTCCCTCCTGACTCCTCTCTCTAAAAATAAATAAATAAATAAAATATTTAAAGAAAAAGAAATAAGGTGATCTGTATTTTTAAAAGATGACTTCAATAACTAGCTATGAGCCAAACATAAAAGATTACATACATAATAATTTATCTGTGTGAGATCCGCACATCTCGCCGAAGTAACCAGCAGTGATGGGAGTGCAAATAGCAGTGAACTTTGAGGGTTGTGATCTTGGAGCTGCAGGATCCCTCCCTCTCTTGATCTGGATGAAATGTGCAAACATTTAAAAAGTCACCGAGATGTGCACGGAAGACCAGTGCACTTCATGGCGTACCACACTATTTGTGCACCATATCTTAGGAAAAGAAAAAGTAATAAAACTTAAAATGAGCTCACATTTCTCTTGGCTAACATTGTTTTTTAAAGTAAGGTTAACGGAGATAAAATTTCCATACAACAAAGGCCCCCTTTTTAAAGTGCACAGTTGGATGAGTGTTGGCAGATGGGTACACCAGAGTAACCACCACCGCAACCTAGACATGGAACATTGCCATCGCCCCCCAAAATTGCCTGGTGTCCTTCGCCGTGGATCCCCGCCCCCACCCCAGCCCCGGCAACCGCTGGCTTCTGTGTCTATACCTTGGCCTTTTGCAGACTGTCATTTATTGGAGTCACTTAGTGTTTAGCCTTTTGAGTCTGCGCAGAACGCTTTCGAGATTCATCCATGTTGTTGTGGGTAACAGTGTTTGTTTCTGTTTATTGCCAAGTGGTATTTCAATGTACGGATGTACCACAGTTCATTTATCCATTCGCCAGCTGATACACTTTTGAGTTATTTCCAGCTCGGGGCGATTATGAATAGAGCTCTTACAAACATTTGCATGTGGGTCTTTGGTGGACATAGGATTTCATTTATTTTTAATTTTTAATAAATATTTTATTGCTTATGCTACTACAGTTGTCCCATTTTTTCCCCTTTGTTCCCCTCCACCCAGCCTCACCCCACCCGACCCCCTCAGGCACTCCCCGCACCACTGCCAATGCCCGTGGCTCATGTGCATACATGTTCTTTGGCTCCGGCCTTCACCTTCTTACAACCAGTCCCCGCTCTCACAGCTGCCAGTCTGTTCCATGCTTCTGTGTCCCTGATTCTGTTTTGCTCATTAGTTTATTTAGTTCATTAGATTCCACATCTAAGTGAGATCATATGATATTTGTCTTTCACTCACTGGCTTGTTTCTTTAGCATAACAGTCTCCAGGTCCATCCATGCTGTCTCAGAACAGAAGAGCGCCTTCCTTTTTCCTGCTGGGTAGAATTCCATCGTGTAAATGTACCACAGCTTTTTTAGCCACTCATCTACTGATAGGCTGTTTCTAGATCTTGGCTATTGTAAATAACGCTGCAGTGTACATACAGAAACATATATTCTTTTAAATTGGGGTTTCAGGATTCTTGGGATATATTCCGGGAAGTGGAATCACTGGGTCAAAAGGTTTCCATTTCTTTTAAATATGCATGCTAGTATTTGGATTTTTGGAATATTTGATAAATGCATGTTTAACGTTATAAAAAACTGCCACTGTGGTTTTCACAGTGGTTGCCAGGCCCTAAATACATGATCTCATTTTACTCTCAGCACAGGTGAGGAAAGCGAGGCTCAGAGACTGAGCAACCTACCCCAAGCCCCGCAGTGAGTAGGTGACAGTCCTGAGCTCCCAAAGTCCCCCAGGCAAACCCTGCTCTCAAGCTCCTCCAGAGTGGCCGCTCCTCTGAGTAGGGCCCATGGTCTGCCCAGGGCCAGGCTCAGACAAGTTCCAGACAAAAAACTAAAGAAGAGGAGGAGGCAGGGGTGAGGAGGCAGGGAGGGGAGGAGGGGGACGTGGGGGGAGGAGGAGGAAGAAAAGAAGAAGAGGAAGGAGAAGGAGAAAGAGCATAAAGAGAAGGAAAAGAAGACAAAGGAGGAGGAGAGGGGGAAGAAGGAGGAGGAGGAGGAAGGGGAAAAGGGGGAGGATGAGGGGAGGACGGTGGAAGAAGAAGAAAGCAAAGGAGAAGAAAGAGAAGAAAGGAAAGCCAGCTGATGTGAGAGTGGAGAAAACTGTGAGCTACAGACAAGTATTAATTTATCTGAAGTCAGCTGTTTTCCTCTGCTCCCAGTGTCCCTTGGTCCCCTGGCAAGTTTTCAAATTAAAGTGCTGCAGGCACCCCTCTCTTTTCTGACCCCCATGTGGCAACGGCTGGCACGGCTGGGGCCGTGGCCAGAATATTGTTTGGAACCAGCCAACCAGAGCCCCCACCCGCCCCCAGCCCAGACAGACCTGGACACCGGGCTGCTGGGAGATGGCTTTTCTGAGACAGGCCTGACTTCGCGGAGCCACGGGGGGAACTGAGGTTAATGAGATTCTGATGAACCTGCAGTTTCCATTTTGCGAGGGAAAGGGCCCAGAGCCTCACTAATTAAAGGGAACTGACCTGTAAAATGAGTCTGGGGATGGATGGTGGGGCAGGAAGGCCAGCCTTTTTTTCCTTCTTTTTTGGAAACTCTATAATTTGGGAGGATGGTGATTAATTTCCAAAATACACTTCCGAGTCTCACCTTTCACACAACATCGCTCCCTTCCTCACAGCCCTTTGGTTTTTCAGACAAATGTAGCTCTCATAAAGCCAGAAACACTGACAGCCCCCAATGCCCCCAGATGCAGTGTTCGCGACGGCCCCTGACAAAGACCCTCCTGCAGACTTTGCTTCCCCTACACATCTGTCTCATGGCTCAGTGGTGAGGTGCCTCAGACACGTCGGGGTGAGTGGAAAGGGAAACAGGGGCAGCACCTGGGTGCAGGGCGGGGTGTGGAATGCCCCTTCCTTTTTCCTTTAAAAAAAAAGAAAGCCAGAGCCTTGGCTGGTGTAGCTCAGTGGATTGAGCACAGGCCTGTGAAGCAAAGGATTGCTGGTTCCCAGTCAGGGCACATGCCTGGGTTGCTGGCCAGGTCCCCAGTAGGGGACACATGAGAGGCAACCACACATTGATGTTTCTCTCCCACTCTTTCTCCTACCCTTCCCCTCTCTCTAAAAATAAATAAATAAAATATTTTTTAAAAAAACGAAAAGAAAGAAAGGCAGGACCGTGATTGGTAGGAAGGGCAGAGAACAAACCCCAAAACAGGATGTACGCTCCTGGGGGGAGGGACCAGTCCTGTGAGAGGGAAGGTCAAGGTGAGGCCTGCCGCTTCGGGTTTCTCAGGAGCTTCTGTCCACCCAGCTCATAGTCCCCTCGTCCACACTCACCTGAAGTTTGATGGCTTCATGGCCCACAGCCTGCTTCGGGGAGTCCGTGATAAAGACCCCAGCTGCCTTGGTGGTGCATTCTAGTCATGTGGGGAGAGCAGGCCCAGAGACTGAAAGGGACGGGCCCAAGGACGCCCAGCAAATCAGCCCGGACCTGGGTCTTGAGAGGGGCAGCAGGAAGGATGGGGGGAGGGAATCTGAGGAGCAGAGAGATGGACACACAGGCTGAAAGAGCACGGGGAGATTTCTGTTGGTTGTGTACGCAATAACAATAATATCTCACGGTCATTGAAGGCGTATTCCATGCCAGACCCTAGGCTACGTACCTGTCAGCCGTCATCCAATTTAATCTTCCCAACTCCAAAAGGTAAGGATTCTTACCCTCCCATGGGGACACCGGGGTTCAGAGAAGTTAAGTGACTTGGTCGCATCTGCTACGCTCCCTGCCATTAATCACCTTCGCCTATGCTGGGGGCAACCCCGGGGGCCTGTTCACATGTGCCGTCCCCGTGAAAACATTAATAGTGCCCCTTTCTCTGTCCAAAGTGCCTCGGTTTGGGTGAAACACCATCTGGCTCCCCTCCTCAGACTGCATCTTCTAAACCGCTCCCTGTGGGACATGCCCAGCCCAGGATCCGACACACAAACAGCCAAACCCAAACTCAGTCCCCTCAGAGCTCAGAAAGCAGGAGGTGGGGCCCAGGGGCAGGGGCTTCAGCTCTGGAGTTAGCCAAACCTAGGCTCCCACCCAGCTGCGTGACTCTGGAGTGGTCACTTGACTTCTCTGGACCACCGTTTGCCCGTCTGTAAAGAGGGGATAACCATGGCTACTTCCCCAGGTTATGGGAATGACCTGGAGAGCGGGGTGTAAAGTGCCAGCGTCTGTTTGCCGTGATGACGTGGCGGACGCAGGATTCTAGCCTGTGCCCTTTCTGCTGCACCTGTGGGTGTCCGCCGTGTGCACCGGGTTTGTGTGCCAGGATAGAGCTTGTGTACAGCTCTTTCTCCAACAGCTCACTTTGCAGTTCCTTGCCAAAGGGCCTTTGCACATGCTGGGGGTTTTGTTTGCTTGTTTAGTGAAAAATTGTATGCCAGGCACCATTCTAAGCATATGGCATATGTTAATTTACCTGATCCTCCTAATTGCCCTATGTTTAAAAATGAGGAAACTGGGGCACAGATAGGTCAATCAATTTGCTCAAGATCACGTAGCTATTGAGAGGCACATCTGGGAGCTGAGCACAGTCAGCTGGGTTAAGGGTCTACCCCGTAACTACCCACCTCTGCCCCAAAGGCACCTCACCCTACTCCCATCCCTGGCCTCTCTGCTGCCTCTGATGACTCCTGCCCACGCTGCCTGCCTTCGCTGAAATACCACTCCCTGCACTGACTGCCCAGCCTAAATCGCATTCTCACCCCTGCCCGTGGAATAACCCCTTGTTCCACTCCTCACGTTCCTCCAGAGCTGAATACAGTTTGTTATTCTCTGTTTAGTTCATTGTCCATCTCCCCCACTAGATAGTACATTCCAGAAGGTCAGGGGCCATTCTTATGTTCTAGACCCCTGGAACCATGCAGACACATGATAGGCGTTCAATAAATATTCGTTGAAGGAATGAATGAACTGAGGCAGGGAGGAAGGTGGAAAACTAGAAGCTCCCTGCAGACAGGAGCTGCCCCTCACTGTGCTTCATTGTCCCAGGAGTCTGGTCCATGGTCTCCTGGTGCATAGTAGGGCTCTCAAAATTGGTTGACGGACTGCATCAGCAGCTTGGTAGACCCACCCCCTTGGGCCCTGGGGCTGGGGCAGCCAGACGGGGCAGGGCTGGTGCCAGGCTTGGAGCAGGTAGGGACTCAGTACCCTGTAGCTACCAGCCTTTCCTCTGTCTACGCCCATGCCTCTCGCCAACCCGACCCCTCCTTTCTCCCTTGTTTTTTTCCTTTCTGAGATGAAGCAATGAAATGATTTTTCTACTTGAGCAGTTTTCAATTTAGATTAAGAAAAATGTGGTCTGCAGTCACTCAGCAAGAGGGCCCGGCAGCCTCGTCCCTCCAGGGACTGGGGGTCTCTCAGCCGTTGACAGAGCAGAACTGGTTCTGGAGGGAGGAATGTGCAGAGGGTTCTTTCCACTGCCCCCTCACCCCCTGTCCCTCACGCTCATTCCCATGACCCGGCCTCCTCCTGCCTTCCTGGATAAGGGACCAGGACCAAGAGTCAGACAGAGGTGGGTGAGTTCGGGCTCAAACCCATGCAAACTTTGTGACCTCAGGCAGGTTCCATACTTCTCTGAGCCTTCTTGTTTCTTTGCTAAAGGGGTCAACGGTACACTCTCCAATTTGGTCCCTGCCTCCCACCCAGATGGAAAGGCTCCATCCCAGCCTTCCAGGCTGTGGAAGAATAAAGAGCAAGGACAACACAAGGACTTTCTGTTGGGGTGTGACAAAGTGGGTGGAGCCTCAAAAACCCCAGGGTGGGGGCAGGACGCAGGAGAGAGGCTGAGGGTAAGGAAGGCTTCACCAGCACAAGATAGATGGAAGGTTCCAAGAGGCCCTCAGGGGGTCAACTAAGGCCAAGGCCAAGGGTGTCCGTGTGTGTTAAGGGGCAGGGGAGGAAAGAGGTAGAACTTTGAGGCCACAGCTCTTTTCTGATCCTTAAACCTTTATTCCTGGGTTAGATTCCTGTGCTGTTTGTTATTGTTGCCTTTCAAAAAAAGAAGCCACTTTTGCTTATGTGGGTAAATAATTAATTCTAGTTGGCAGCAGCTCTGGGGTCAAGCTTCCCTGGGTCTCGTTTCCTGCCCCTCCTCTCGGTAGCTATGTGATCTTAGGCAAGTCATTTGCCGCGTCTTAGCCTTTCCAAAATAAACGTGTAATTTCCATACTGCTCTGCTTTTGGGGGTTTGTTTGTGTGAGGTTTTTTTATTTTGCAAATCAACTTTATTGAGGTAAAACTCATAAATGATAAAATGTGCCCATTTTAAATGCACATTTCCATGAGTTTTGACAAATTTATACACCCATATAACCATCATCACGAACAAGAAAATGAACATGTTTATTATCTTAAAAAGTTCTCTCGTGTGCCTTCCCAGTCCTTCTGTTTTCTCTAAAATAAAAATAATGGGTTCTCCAGCCCCCGTGACAACAAGTCTTGGGACCAGATAAGCAGTACGGGGAGGTGCACAGTGCGGACGCTGTGACTTAGCCTGCGGGCTCCTACCCCCATATTCAAGCACAAACTGCCACGAGGACCCAAGGACACATGTGTTCTTTCTTAGAAAGCCCGCTACTGCAAGATCCGAGGTGTGTTCTCTGGCACCGACGGCCAGTGGTGAGCCACTAGACAGCCAGTCCCTCCTCACGCAGACAGCAGCTCCAGCTGCCAGCTGGGCTCCCTGGGCCACTTGCCATGTGTCCTTCTGTCTGACACCTTTAGGAGTTTGTACACTCACTGCTTCAGGGAAGGCTCATGCCTGCCACGTGTCACCCGCCATTGTATGCTTTGTGCCTGGGAGGGGCCTGGCACACAGTAGGTGCTCAATATCTAGGTGTAGAATGAATGAATGAGAAGGGGCTGCCAGCCAGGGGACCCCTGATGAAGTGTGAGGAACATCATACACTTCAGCCAGTGGTTTCCCAAACGTCTGTCCTTCCAGGCCCACCTTCACAAATGTGCTTGGGCGTTACCATCTCATTTATGTTACATTAGCTCAACAAGTTTTGTTCTCTCTGTCGCAGGTTAAACAACCACAGCACCATGGTCACCTGATATACATGGAAGTTCCATGTAGAAAAAATATATATATATATCATACATGTGAGGTCTGTCCGGAAAAAGTCCAGCCATTGTTAATGTAATGAGAACGGCTTGCATGGCATCATCCATGTAACCTGGCAGCCGAGGAGAGTGGACTGGAATGCGCATGTGTGAACAATGATGACTTCACTGTACTAGTCAGTGGGGGTGGTAGACACCATTGAGTGAGCATGTGTACTGTGTGGCTGTCACATTCAAAATGAGCAAGGAGAGCAATGATTCTGCATGAAGCTTGAACATTCCTCCACAGAAATTATTTGGATGATTCAGAAGGCTGCAGCTGTGGGCAACTGGTGATTGGCAGATTCATCACGACCACAAACCTGCTCATGCATCACATCTCATGCAGTTTTTCAGCAAAACATCAAATCACCCAGGTGACTCAGCCCCTCTACGGCCCAGATTGGCACTCTTCAACTTCTAGCTTTTCCAAAAACTAAAATATCCTTCAAAAGGGAAGAGATTTCAGACTGTCGAGGAGATTCAGGAAAATACAACAGGGCAGCTGATGGAGGATGGGAGAACTGTGTGAGGTCCCAAGGTGCCTGCTTTGAAGGGGACTAAGATGTCATTGTCCTATGTACAATGTTTCTTATATCTTATATCTTCTTCAACAAATGTCTCTATTTTTCATAGCATATGACTAAAAAACCTTCTGGACAGACCTCATGTATATGATATCATATATATAACTTACTATTTCAATATGATTTCAAACTCTTCAGAAAAGTTGCAAAGAAAAGCTATACCCCCTTCACCCAGATTCATCCTTCATACATTTTGCCCCCTTTGCTTTCTCATTCTCTCTATAGACATTTATACCTGCATAGCTCTGTGTTTTGGAATTCACTTTAAAATAAACAGTACACTAGATGGTAGTACTACTCAAAAACACTCACTGCACCCCTTACTATGTGCTTCCCTGCAAAGCATTATACTTCCTGCCTCACTGTCTAGAGGTCTGGCCACCTGACGTGCTTTGACCAATGAAATGTGAGCAGAACTATTGTGTGACACCTCTGAATGGAAGCTTTCAGAGCCGTCATGTGGCTCTGCCGTTGCTCCTTTCCCAGTGTAACCAGGAGTATTCGAGGCAGTGGCTGCCCCTTTAGCACAGTTTTCGGCACAATGACATGGAGTGGAAACAAAGCAGACCCACGACTGCCATGCAGCGTGAGCAAAAAGTAAAACCTTAGGTTGAAAGCCATTGAGATTTATCTGCAGGACAGTCATGTGTTACAGCATAACTGTATGCTGACAGATACAAATGCATCACTATGAAAATGAAAAGTGTTTATGTAGCACCTAAAAAACCTGGTATTAGCCACGGGAACCCCCAAAGTTATGGTTGAATAGCCCTTTTAATAGAGGGGGAAATGGGCGCTCCCAATGGGTAAGTAGTTTTCCCAAAGCCTCACAGTAAGGGAGGGTGGCAGAGACTGTTTAGGGCACTGATGTCTGGGGGCTCAGTCTAAGGGTCAGGCAGTGAAACTGTCATTTGGCAAAACAGCTGTGTCAGGGACGCCCCTCCTAGACCAGCTTCTCTCCTTGCTGCGCACCTAATCTTCCCCCCTTTGGTGCCTCCAAAACCACCAGGAGCCCTTCTGGCTCCATCCCTGAAGCTTCTCGCAGCTGAATGCCAGGTGATTCCTGTGAAGAAGTTTGCTGCTAAGAAAAGGTGTTAACTGTTATGAAAATGCCAGCATAACTAAGGTATTAGCTAATAAGGATTAACACTTCTCAGGGTGTTGGCATATTAATAAGGAACCTCAGGAAGACCCCACAATATCAACAGCCTGAAGAACAGAACTCAAGTGGTGGCAGAATAATTTGGTTCTGCAATTCTTAGGGCCCCTGTCGGGAACTGGGCCCTGAGCTAAGACAGGCAGCTACCATGTTGCATGTACATAGGGCTATAGAGTATACACAGCACTTGACAGTTCACAGAATACTTCCTTGTCCATCATCAGCCCAGGGAGCTAAGATTTTCTACCACGGCCAGTGAGAGAGCTAAAGTCCAGAGACGGGGAGCGAGTCACTCAAGGTCATGTGAGTGAAGGGACTGGGCTTGCTTCCACCATTATCTGACTCCCAGCTCAGTGCTCCTTCTGTGGACCCCAACATCCTAACACAAGTGGAGGAGTAACCGCTGGAGGCCAGAGCACCTCAGTTCACATCTGCCTTCCTCCTGGGCCTAAGATGGGCTCTCACCACAAGGAGTCAGGGCCAAGGCCAGGCTGGCTCTCAGAATAGCCATGTCTTTCCTGCTAACTTGCACTCACCTTTTCAAATTCAACTCAGGCATCACTTCCTCCTAGAAGTCTTCTCAGATGGCCATACACAGCCTCTCTCTGGGCTCCCAGTATATGGAACATGTCTTAGTCCTACACATTACATCAAAATCATCTCTTTACAAGCTGGAGAAATCTATTTGCCACCAGTGCCGGGCACACAGCGCAAAGTGGAGGAAGCTGCCATAAGCGCTTGCTGAATGAATAAATGACTGAATGAATGAATGGCTCCCATGGTTTGTAGAGAAAACTCACAGAGTAAACTCCATTGTTCACCCTCCTGGAGTGAGACTTATACAAAATGTGGTCATTTTGATGTGAAACAAGAGATGAGCTATTCTCATTTCCTAAAAAAAGGAACAATATTTTACTATTCATCAGCAATAGTTCATTTTTGTCTCTTTGGGCACCTCTGCACATGTGAATGTGCATACAGGTTGTGTCTACCAATCAGCACTTCCCCAGTATCCTCTATGGAGTAGTGAGGGCCGCGGCTCGTGAACAGAATGCTTTGGAATAAAGGACCGTCAGACTGGACGTAACTGGATGTTAGGAGAGCGCAGGAGCTGGGGCTGCCCAGAGCGGGATGAGACCACAGAGGGGACAAGCTGTGTTTTCACAGAGGGAACCATGGAGGGGATGCAGCCACTGGAGATGAGGGAAAAAGCAGAGAGAGCAGAAAAATGGCCTGGCTTCTCCCTCCCATCTGCCCTCCATTCTCTCTGTGCTATGAAATGGGAAGAAAATCAAAGATGGGGCCTGCTCTTAAAGCTTGCGGGGCATAAAGCCTCATTCCACAGAGTGTGTTCCTCAACATGTTGTCCTGCAAGACACTTCTTGAGAAAATGATTCCGAGTCAGATCAAGTCTGGAAATGCTGTGAAGCTTCTGGAGCACAACAGAGGTGTAGACGCCTTCTTCCTTGTCTTGTAGTGAGCCTCTCAGCCCTGGAAGTGTGCAAGCAGGGACTGCACCAGTACTTCACACAGTATTCAAAGGGAACCTCCTAGCTCTGGTTATCCAGTCAGACTAAACGGTGTTTAAGGCCCTCCGAAGCTCTCCTCCCCCAGCTCTGTTAATGGCTCTACCATCCATCCTCCTGGTCCCTTGAAACACGAAGCTACTTGTGATGCCATCGAGACAGGGTCCTTGAAGGTCCTGATCAAATGCCACCTCCCTTATGAAGTCGCCCCAGAAGCCCCAGCAGAAAGGAGAGTTCTCTTTCTGTCACTGCATGGCTTTCCCTCCCTGCTGAATGTAGCCACTCCTGTGTTGGTTGGCTTGTGTCTGTGTCTTATCTGGCCTGCTGGACTGGAAGGTGGAAACCGAAACCCATTCATATCCCCTTTCATACCTCATCCCAGTGCCTTGTTCATAATAGATAGTCAATAGGTGACTGGATGGATAGGTGAATAGATGAGAAAAAAAAGCAAGGGAGGAAGAGAAGAAAGAAAGAAGAAAAAGAGTACAAAGAGATGGAAGAGAGGGAGCAAGGCTGGGTGGATAGATGGATGACAAGAGTGTGGATAAATGTGGGGATGAGAAAATGGGTGGATGGATGGATGGATGGAAGAGTGGATGGATGGATGGATGGATGGATGGATGGATGGATGGAAGAGTGGATGGGTAGATGGATGAGGGACTGGATGGACTGACTAGTAGATGGATTGATGAGTAAATGGATAAACAAAAATATAGAGACTGTGAGGTGCTATGTAGTGGGTGCTCAAGAATTGATATGTGGGTGCAACAGACTGGTTGGATGGGGGACCTTGACACTGTGTTTGCAGAACACTTTTACATAAGATTCAGAGACGCCCAATTGTTCCAGGTGAAAGAAAGGAGGAGGAGGTGATGGAAACGGTGCAGAGTTGAAGTCCCACTAAGCCACCCCTCAACGCTGCCACTGTAGGTATAACTATAGTAATAATGTCAGATAGCAAGATCCTGAAAATCCACACACCTAAAAAGATTCAAAGGTTTTCAGGCTCTGTGTTTCTAAGACTTGGCATTTAAGACTCTGTGTCTTTAAGAACTCTTTTCTTTCAGAGCAGGCTGACAACTGTCAGGGAGTTGGAGGGGTGGGGGCGGGGGAAGTGAGCAAAAAAGAAGAAAAAAAATTCGTGGACACAGACAGCAGTGTGGTGATGTCCTGAGGGAGGGGAATTGGGGAGGTGGAGGAGGGTATGGGGGGGTAAATATGATGGGAGGAGACTTGACTTGGGGTGGTGGATGCATAATACAGTGTACAGCTGATGTGTTCTAGAACTGTGCACCTGAAACCTGTGTCATTTTGTGAACCATTGTCACTCCGATACATTCAGTAAAGTGGGGAAAAAGAATTTAAAACATTCTTTATCTCTACCAACTTCAGCAAGATGCCAGGCACTGTTCTGAGCGCTTTACAAGGAGTAGCTCCTTTCATCTCCACAACCACCCATAGTGCAGATACTCTCATTATCCTCTTTTTTTTTTTTAGATTTATTTATTTTTTAGAGAGGCAGGGAGGGAGAGAGAGAGAGAGAGAGAGATCAATGTGTGGTTGCTTCTCACATGGCCCCCACTGGGTACCTGGCCTGCAACCCAGGCATGTGCCCTGACTGGGAATCGAGCCTGTGACCCTTTGGTTCACAGATCACACTCAATCCACTGAGCTGTGCCAGCTGGGGCTCTCTCATTATCCTCTAAATGAGGCACAAGGATGTTGAGTGATTTGCCTTAGATCACACAGCTAATAAGCAAGGGGGCTTGGACGTGAACCCAAGGCTAGTCAGGGTCCAGAGTCCATGCATTTCACTGAATGATCCTGCCTAAAGGGACTGAGAATCCTGTAAACCTAAGTTTCAAAGATTCAGCGCTCAGGGCTGAAAAGCCCACAGTTTGGTGGCTCTGAGCGTCTCTACACTCAGGAGGCTGGGTCTTTCTCCTGCAAAAGGCTAGAAGGAGCCTTCAGAAGCTGGGGAAGGAAGGGAGGGGAGCCCAGCTAGCTCCTGTAAGCGCCAGCCCAGCTGATGCCAGGCGCCTGGCCGTCAGTCTTCCTGTTAACCTTGCGGGAAAAACACATTTGTGGCAGATAACAGGCACAAGAGTGTGTGCCTGCCCTCCGCCCGCTCCCGAGCCTGATGGATGGGCTACATGGGCCCCCCCTGACCTGTGTGTGTACCGTTATCTGCTCGGCCAAGGGAGGCTTTTCATCATGTGGACAGCTTGGCAAGGCACACCTGCTGGGCCTGTGTCAGCCAGAGCCTCCAGCATCCCAGGAGGAAAGAAAGGAGGTAATGGGAGGGGTGGGGCAGGAGAGACACAGAGAAGAGGACCAAGAACCCCATGACAGCAGCAACTCGAGCCCAGAATTGGCCCTGAGGGTGGCACCAAATTCTGGGCACAGTGGGTTGCTTCTGTTTCTGGTGATACCATGGATGTGCTGTGTGACTGTGGGCTACTTACTGAACCTCTCTGGGCTGTAAAATGAGATTAAGTTTCATACCCAGTCCCTAGGTACTGTCAGTTCTATCTCCCAGTCTGTCATGATCCTGTCCATTTCTCACCATCATCTCCACTACTACCATCATGGTCTGGGCCACCATCCTCTCTTGCCTGAATCCCTTGCTTTCTTTCCTCTATGCCAGCCAGAGGGATCTTTATTTACAAAGTCAGATGACATGGATGCCCTGCTTAAAACCCACCAGTGGATCCCTGCCACATGTGGAAATAAATCCAAACTCCTTCCCCAGCCCCTGCAGATTCTGGCCTTCGCTCCCCGGGCAGCATCCCATCGCACCTGCTCACTGGCTTACCGGCTTCCAGCCACGCTGCCGAGTCCTCTCCCACCTCTTGGTGTTCGCACATGCTGTTCCCTCTGGTGAGTAAGCTCTTTCCCCTGTGCTTTGCACAACCGGCCAGCTCCTTATCATCCACAGATACCAGTTGAGTTTTCATTTCCTCTGAGAGGTCTTCTAAGGCTGAAATAGACCCCAGACCCCAATTTCACTCTATCATAGCACCCAAACTATGCCATTCCCAACACTTCTTATAACCCCAAATTGTGTTGTTAGTTTATTTGTGCATTTATTTATTGTCCGTCTTTCCTGCTAGAATGTAAGCTCCAAAGGGTCATGAGTTCCTCTTTATTCACCCCTGTGTCCCTGGATGCTTCCTCAGTACTAAGCCATAAGTTCTCTTCCAGCCCAGGGTCTTTGCACCAGCTGTCCCTCTGCTTAGAAGCCCTCTCCCCCTAGTTAACTCCTACTCATCCTTTAGATCTACGGCAGATTGTATTTTCCAAAGATCATCACAATGAAATCTTTCATCTTCCATGTTCTTCACAAAATATGGCCTTGGTACTTTTCCCCTTGATTTGCAGTGGGCCTATGACTTGCTTATAATGAATAGGATACAGTGGCAGTGACCATGGGACATTTTTGAATGAAGGTCAAGGACACTGGCTCTGCAGCCCTGAGCAACCATGTGAGCGGCATGACTGTCCAGAGGACACCACACTATGAGGAAGCCCAAGCTAGCTTATTCGGAGAGACCGCATACAGAAAACCCAAGACCACATGCAGAGAGAGAAAGACATGCCCCGCAGCCCCCAGCTGCTCCAGCCCCAGCCACCATCTGGCTGAAGCCTGGCGAGGGACCCTGACCCAGAACTGTTTGGCAGGGCCCTTCTAGACTTCCTGATCCACAGAAACCAGGAGCAGCAACATCATGGCTGCTGCTTTAGCCACAGGTTCACTAATTACACAGTGCAGGTGACCAGCACAAGGGATCAGCTTATGCGTCACCTCCTCTGGGAAGCCCTCCCTGATTAGAAGCACTGGGCCAGGTCCCCCTAATTCTTTTATATTTTTCTTTATAACATATCATAGTTGGTAATTATACATTTATTTACATGCTGGTTGATTTTTTTACTCTCTCTTCCACTAACATGCACTCTGTGAGGGGGGAAGGGGTCATTGTCTTACTCACCAGCCCCTGGAACAGTGCCTGACTCATAATAGGTGCTCAGTAAAAACCACTGAATCAATGATTTCTCCAAAGTATCACAGCAGCCTTGCAAAGTGAGCTCTATTTTCTCCATTTTGCAGACAAAGAACCTGAGACTCAGAGATGTTTCATCCTTGTTCAAGGTCACACAGCACAGACGGATCCTAGTGCTCTGACCCTAGAGCCAGAGCCCATGTCCTGACAGGTGGGGAGGGAGTAGGTGCTGGAATCCCAGAAGTGGGAGCTCAGAGAGACTACAGTGTCCTTTTGTTTTATACTCAAAGAAAGACAGGCCCAGAGAGGCAAAGGGACCTTCCCCAGGTCACGCAGCTCATTGATATTCTGGCTGGGACAAGCCCCAGAGCCCACACTTTTGGCCTAGAGCTCCACTGCCTATATCCTCATCGCTGCCCTGAAGGCCTGCTGTGCAAAAAGGCCAAGGGCTAGACTCAGGAGGGTCCAAGACAGGAAAATGCACTGTCCCTTTGGGGAGAGGAAAACCCAAATTTCCATGTATAGAACAAAGGAGACAAGAAAAAGTAATTATTTATGGAAACCTAAAAGATACCTAAGAAGCCTCAAAGATAGTTCTCTCAGCAAGCCTATCCATTATCACCACCTTCCACAAGAGGAAACTGAGGCTGAGAGTGGTGAAGGACTTACTCAAGGTTACCAGGATTGTAAGTGGCAAGGTCAAGGTATGAACCAGATTTACCTGAGCTTCTTCTAGTATGCCAGGCTGCCTTGCCAGGAGCTAAGAAAGTCTTGAGGTCACATAAGAACAAGGAATCAAGGAGGGCTGCATGGAGAAGGGAGCACCGGAGTCGAGCCTTGAAAGAAGTAGTGTGGTTTCCAAAGAGTGAGCTGGGAAGCGCATTCCAGGTGAAAAAGTGGGGTGTGGGTAAGGTCAGGAGGTGGGACCGTGATGATCCCGAGGAAGGTGTACAGGCTGAGGCTCCAAGTGGGGAACTGGGCTGGGCCTCAGCAGCCGGAGTAAGGACCGAACCCTGGCGTTCTTGCCCTCCCTCACCTCTGCAGTCCCCCGTCACCTTCCCTGGCACCCACCCCACCCCCACCCCCGCCCTTGCCTCAGCCAGAGCAAGGACCGGAAAATAGATGAGTCTGTTTATGAAGCCCATAATGTTGCCAGCAAAACAAGGCGCTCAGCAGAGCAGCTCGGCGCCTCTAATGGGATATTATTTATGTCATTTTCCTCCCAGCACTGGAGCCATTACCGCCTGGGACGGCGCTCCGTCACCCTCCGCTCCCCCAGTGATGTTCCAATGTCATGCTGAAGGATGTGTGCTGCGGTCGTCCTGGCTGGACCTGGGGGCACAGGGGCTGGGCCGGACAGCAGGGCAGCCCCCTGCTCTCTGCCAATGGGAGGCCGCCGGGCCCACTCCTGCCAGCGGGATCTAGCTTGTCCTGAGCTGCTCTGGGTGCTGGCCATCCTGCCAGGCACTACGAGTCCTCCCGTGGCTCCCCATTGCCCTACAGACAGAGTTCCCTGTCTCCTGCTGGTCAGTAAGGCCTCTAGGGCTGGGCTCCCGCCCACCTGTCTACCTTCAGCTCTGGCCACTTGTGCGTAAATTGCGGACTCAGGCAGACCTGGTGCACCAGACCCAATTTATGTGTCTTCCCAGACTGGCTCAGTCCCGCCTGTCTCCTCGTGCTCAGTGGCAAGCCTGGCCGCTGCCGTTGCTACATCTTCTCAACAGCTGCCTCAGTCTCCCCCCCGGTGAGGTCCAGCCTTCATCCTGGCCTCCAGTGAGCCAAGCTGCAGCAGCTGACACAGGGATCCAATCCAGTCTGAGAGAGGCTCTGGCTCCTTCTGTCACTTTCACGTTCAGATAAAGCCCCATCCACGGGACGTGGGACCCAGCTTTCTCCATGGCTTCCCCGAGGTGCCAAGGAACATCCCAAGGAGCAAGCTGGGACTACTGACAGCTGGGGGCTCACAAGAGGCAACCACACATTGATGTTTCTCTCCCTCACATTCTCCCTCCCTTCCTCTCTAAAAAAATAAATAAATAAAATCTTTAAAAACAAATTAAAAAAAAAAAGAAGTGGAGGCTCCGCGTGGTTTGCAGATACGCCACCCCAAGTGCCATGGCGTCCCGCTGCCCTGGCTCAAACACCTGAGGCTCAGAAACAAAAAACACATCCCCTTCGTACCTGCCTTCCCTCCTCCCCACCTCGCTTCCCTCTCCCCTTCATTCTTTCACCCCCACGATACACGTGAGCTTTGCTTCAGCCTTTTGTTCAACTCTGATTTCACTACTTCTTGCTCAAGTATCTGGGACAAGTTAAGGAACCTTGGAATCTTTCTAAGCTGTAATTTCCTCTACTGCAAATGAAGAGAATATTAGTCCCGACCTCCCAGGGCTCTTCCGTGTCCTTGGTCAATGTCAGGACCGCCTGCATGTCCTCCACTTCCCTGTGCACCACTTCCCTGTGCCAGACCCTGGCATGTAATGTCTTCTTTTTGAGGAACAGTCCTATGCCCACCCCATTCATCCTTCATGGAGACCTTAGATATCATCACCGGGGGGACACTCTTGCTCCCCCAGATTGGGTCAGTGCCCCTCCTTTGGACCCTACGGTCCCATTCGCGCCTCGTCCCTAATTTCATCGAACGTTGAACTGTGCCTGTCTGTCTCCGCAGACTGAAACATCCAAGGGCAGGGTTGTGTGTGCTCACCTTCATCCCCCCGGTACCCAGCGTAGTGCCTGGATGCAGAGTGTGCTCCACACTCGGTGCGTTCAAGTCCTCTTTCCTGAGTGAACGGATGACCTCATTTCCTCCTCGCCACAGCACCACACTGCAGGGATTATCACCGCCTTCTCATTTTCTGATCCGTTCACTTCTGTTTTTATCTCTTTAAATTTCTCCCTTCCATTTGCTTTGGCTTTATTATGTTATATACTCAGAGTGTCTCAAATTGAAGTTTTAATTGATTAATTCTTTAAAAGTCTTGCTTTTTCACAAATGTGTTACAGGCTAAAGATTTCCCTCTGAATATTATCTTGTCTGCATGCCGCTGGTTGGGATATGACATACTCTCATTGCCTTTCCGTTCTGAATGGCTTGTATTTGTTTCCATTTTACAAGTCAGGAAATTAAGAATCAAAAGGTCTTGCTCAAGATCACAAAGCGAGAATAGGGCAGAGCTGGAATTTGAGCCCAAGGTAGGAACTATTCATTCATTTCTCACCAACCCCCTGCCCCTGCTCGGGGCCTGCTACTGAGTAGGGACTCGTGAGTTATCCTTTTTCCAGCCACCCCCATTTTTGCAGATAAAGGAACCTACCCAGAAAATCATACTGACCTGCCCAAGGTCACACTGCTGGTAGGTGAAGGGGCTGGATTTCCATCAGCAGGCTGGGTGGATGACTGGGGTGGTTGAGGGTCAGAGATATTAAAGGAGGAAGCAGGAGACAAAGGTTCCAGGTTTTCTCTCCCCTTTTTTTCCCTGGTATCCTCAAGGGGTCAGAGGTGGGCACCAGGATGGGCGTCCAGCTGGCCTATGCCCATCAGCAAGGAGCCTGGGTCTGGGTGCTACCGCCAGCCCCACGCTGCCCCCTGACATTCTGCCTGAGTTTAAGCATCGCCCACCTGGAATATCAGCCCTCTTTGGGCAGCCCTCTCCACCTCCTGTCCCCTCAACCCCATCCAGGACGCCTCAGACATTGTAAATCCCAGCGTTGGTCCTGCCCCACATTGTTCAAACCCCCTCAGTGGCTCCCACGCCCCTGGGACAGGCTCCAAAGCCCTCACTTCAGTATTCTAAGATCCCTGGTCTTATCTCCTCCCCCTGCATGCTCCGGCACACACACCAGGAGCCCGCAGCTCCTCCCACACCCCTGCCTTTGCTCCTGCTGTTCCCTCCACCGGGAACGCTGGGCTCCTGGGGGCTTGGCTCACTTGCTGCCCCCTCTGAAACTCTGGCCCTGACCTCTCTCATCAGGATCGATCACTTGCTCCTTCCCAACAGACCCTCAGCAGATGCTCTCTCCCTCCATTACAGCACATACACGGGTAATTGCAGATCAATGGCCCTCACTTACCAAGCACCCCGAGTACCGGTGCTGCTCTAACACACATTTGAAGGCACATCCTCCTTAACTCCTTACAACACCTTTGTCCACCCCCATTCCACAGAAGAAGAAACTGAGGCTCAGAGGTATCGGAAATTCCCCCAAGGTCACACACCAAGCAAGCCCAGGCTTTCCGACTCCAGAGCCAGTTATCGTAACTGCTTTGTTGTGCCCCTTTGCTGTGAGTCCCCCCACTTCGAGGGGGCGGGTGGGGGGACTGTGTGGTTCTGTTAGATCCCGCCAGCCCTTAACTCAGTGCCCGAACTTGTAGACATATTTATTAGCATCCATCTGTTTTGAATGAAGCGTGAGATAACAAAGAGTGGCTGAGTCCTAAACGCACTCTGCACTTTATTGAGTACCTACTATGTGCTGGGCACTCTTCTGGGTATTAGGAACAGAGCAGTGAATAAAACACAAAAATCTCTGCCCTCAAGGAGTCTGGTGAGAGGAGACAATCTGCTGGGGCGAAACCAGCAACCGAAGATAAGTAAGTAAAGGGTTGAGTACGTCAGATGACAAAAAGGGCTATGGAGGGAAATGGAGTGGGGTGACAGCATGACATGTGGGTGTCCACAGTGCAGGACAGAGGCCCCTCTTCTGGGCCCCCCTGGGAGAAACTGATCCACGAGGAGACAGATCTCCGTTTGTGGGGCAAGGGCAACATGGAGGGGTAGGGTAGGAGAGCGGATGGGGTGGGTGGGCAGGTGGGTGGGCCCAGGGCGAGGTCAGGCTGCCTCCCCTCCACCAACTTGCCTTGCCCTCACTCCCGTCACCTCCGGGCCTGGCATCTAACAGGCTCAGAAAAAATGGCCCACGGGAGGAGCCTTCCAAACCCCCTCCTGCCCCTTCCAACCTCAGCTGAGCAGTGGCAGTGTGGCAGGAAATGGCAGCCAAATAGCTGCCTCCTCGTGGGCCTTGTCGATGGTCCTCACTGTCTTCACTCCTGTTCTCTGGCCCAGGGGTACAGGGCAGGGGAGGAGGGCTGTTCTCTTCTGGCCTAGCGCACGATGACCTTGGCAATGATGTCCTTGAGGGTCCCCAAAGGAGGGGTAGGTTTTGGGACCTGTGTCATTGTTTTTTATCTGGCAGCCCCAGAACTAAGGTCACAGCCTCCAGGAAGCCTCAGACATCTCAGTTTTATTCAGGCTGGGGTGCAAGAGGAGACTGACCTTCAGTGAGACCTCTGTGCCAGCCATTTCACTCACACAATCGCCTGCATCCCTCACAATCATCCTATCGCTCTGTGTAAGAAATGAGAACACTAAGGCTCAGAGAGATTAGTTAATGAGCCTGAGATCACACAGCAAGTAAAAGGCAGACCAGGAGTTGTACTCAGGTGGGTCTCATTCAAAGGCCTTTGCTCTGTCCTCTAGAACTCTGGGCTCCAGGGTCATTCTTTCTGTTTCTTGAAACTCCTAGCAAAGTCCAGTGCAACCCGTTAGTGAGCTGCAGACAGAATACATTGGGGTCTCAGAGCAGCTGGGACTATGCAACCAGACGAACCTTAAGTTCTAGCCCTGACTGGTCCACATCATAATTCTGAGACCTCAGGCAAGTCTCTTTCCCTCTCTGGCCCTCCGTTTTCCCATCTGTAAAGTGGACAAAAGGATACCCTTTTTCTTGACCTGTTTTTAAAGGTGGGTGAGATAGCTGCTGGGCAAGAAAGTCCTTGCAGAAGGTGCTGTTTGGAGACAGTGCAGTCACAGCGCAATCAGAATCCAGGAGGGGGTTAAGGAGAAAGGAGCTTTTGTTGTTCCAGTGGCAGTGGCAGCATCTTTGCAGTGAACTTCACCTGTTTACAGTCCATTAGAAGCCATTATTGCTGTGTCTGGGGCAGATGCACACCCCTGACCTTGACGCGTGTCTGACAGCCTCTGGCAGCAATCTGGGGAACAGGAGTCACTTTGGCAGCATTTAAAGGACCACAAGGGGCTGGAGGCCTCTTCCAGTGCCCTTTTCCCTCCCAACTCCTGGTCCACAGCCTCTGCCGGCCAGAGGGCGGAGGAAGGGGCCCAGCCCAGGTTCCAAGTGTTAGGCCATCTCCCAGCCCTCTTGGGGTGAGTCTCCAGGTCACCACATTGAATTTTCAACTTTAGTAAAGCCACAGTGAGTGAGGAAGAAACAAGTAGACAGCTTGGGTTGCAGGGATGTCAGAGGATTTTGATCCAACCCCCTCCTTGTATCCAAGAAAGGAAGAGACCTGCCCAAGGTCAGAGAAAGAGAGCCAGAAGGACAGCTGAGCTGCCTTGGCTTTGAGATGCTAACGGTGGGAACGTCAGGCAGTGGCCAGTGGCCTGTTGGCAGTAGACAGGACAGAGAGGAGGGTTTTATGTGACATTGAAGTTGTCACCTCTGGCTTCAAGAAAGGCAGACTCTGGATGTGGGTGGCTCCAAGCCAAGGTTCTTCTTACCAGCTTCCAAGGCCTGGGAGTGCAAGGGAGGGAGGACAGGAGATGCTGCTGCCATTGCAAAATCAGCACATTTGTCTCAAATTCTTTGCTTTCTTTTTCTGCCCAACTCCCCTGTTTTGCTTTTTTAATAACTTTCCCCAACATGTTCAGTGTTCCCAGATTTTCTCTCTATTTCTCTTCAATAAACTCTTTTTTCCCCAGAAAGTGTCATTTATACTCAAGTGTAAATGACTGACAACTCTAAGTTAGTGGCATTGCCTCATATTTTAGCAGGACTTTAAGAAAAAGGTAGGAAGAGAGCCACACATCCCCACTTCCCCACTTAATTAGAACTCTGTCTTTCCCTAGTAAGTTCTTATTTTTCAAGATAGCACTCAAAAATTTCTTCCTCAGGAAGCCTTCCTCTGCCCTCCAGGCTGACCTGGGCCTCTCTACTACACCTTCCTAGAACTGAGTTCCTTCTCTTTGGAGATATCCATCTTTTGGGGTGATTATTTGCCACATATCTGTGACCCAGATTAGACGACGAGGTTCCTAAGGGCACCTTTTTGCTCTCCAGTGTATATCCAGCACCTAGGAAGGTCCCTAGAACATAAGAGATGCTCAATAAATATCTTTTGCATGAATACATGAACTGTTGAGTGAAAGACACCTGAGGGAGCTATGGATTCTGGACTCAGTCTTCATGCCATAATGAACAGCCCCCTGAAAGCAGTGACACTCGCTTAGGACACCAGTGGATCCCGCTGTTGCTCCACCCATCCCCCCTTTCCCAGGCAGGCTCAGCCATCCCTCTGCAGCTCAACAGCTGCACCCTTCTTTTCAAAATTGCCCTTAGCTGACCAAGGCCACCTCGTCTAAGAGTGTCACCTTCCCTCTCTCCCAGGCAGCCTACAGCCAATGATGGCTGACAATGGGGAACAAAAAGTTGTCCCCCTTGCCTCAAGTCAGGGACAACCCTGCAGTGCCATGTAGCCATTTATACTTCAGGGCCCTCTCTGGGTCAGGCTAAGGATAGACTTGACCCAACATAATATCCTTGCTTATCCCCTTCCCTTTCCCTCTCCTCTCCCTCCCTCTTTAGTGGCTTTTCTAAAGAACACTTCCTCAATAAATCCCATGCACTGAGTCCCCCTCTGTTCCAGAACCCCAACCTGAGACCAGCACTTCCCAAGGCTGTCATGGGCTCTAGGTTCATGACCTCTCCCTACTGGGGAATTAATATTTACTAAGCACTCACTAAGTGCCAGAGTCCATGCTGGGTGCTTTACAGCTATCACAACCACCTGATGAAATAGGTCCTATTATTAACCCTATGTTATAGAGAAAGAAACAGGGTCACAGAAGGTTCATGACTTGCTCAAAGTCATACAGTTGATAAAGAGTGAAAAGGGGATTTGAGTCCAGTTCTAACAAGTAAGGCAATGATGGCTACCTATCATTGTAAAGCAGGATGGCTATAGTTGTAATAGTAGAGGGAAAAAAAGGAAAATCAAGGAGTTGGGGAAGATGGTAAAGAAGACTTCTTAAGGGAGGAAACATTTGACTCTTGAAGAATGAAGAGGAGGCTTTCAAGTAGGTGAAGAGGAAGGAGGGCCTGCAAGACAGAGGGAACAGAATGTGCAAAGGCAACGAGGAAGAAATAGGCATATATTTCATGTAGTTCCAACAAAGAGTGTGATGCACATTGAAAGATATGCTTCAGATACAGGCTGGGACTGGGGCCTCATAGGCTTTGGGTGCTAAGTTAGAAAATCTGGACTTTGTCCTATAGGAAGTTAGGCACCATGCTTGGGTTTTAAGCAGTGGAGTAACATCACATATATCTGTTTAGGAAACTTACTCATGTCCATAATGGAAGATGGATTAGAGAGGAAGACTTGATTCAGGAGGCTATTTAGGGAAAAGAGGGCTAGGTTGCCTTTTAAGGCTATGAGGATAAAGAAAAGTAGGTAAATTCAAGAGAGAGTGATTTGGGAGATAAAAATAGCAAGTGTAGGAGGATGAACTTGGGAGACGAGAAAGAAAGAGGAGGCTGGGATAATGCCCAGGTGTCTGTCTTGGGCAGAGCCTCTTTCTGAAGTGAGAAAATGGAACAGGTTTGGAAGAAGGATAGTGAGCTCAGTTTTGTACATGCCAAACATGAGGGTTTCTCCTGGGGGGAGTAGACACATGGCATATCTGTCCTGAAGCCCAGGAGACAGTTGGCAGTTGATGTCCTCTATCAAAAACTCTGATTGGCTCTCTGTGACATCATAGAAGTGGAAGGTACAGTAAATGAGGCCTTGACCGTGAAAATATTTATTGGTCTAACTCAGTCTTTTGTTTTGAACTTACTGTCCCAGGTGAGTTTGCCAGAATCAAATTCTTTCAAACTAAGCTCTTTGGACCTTTCCAAAAAATGTTTAGGATCGTGAGCTTCCTGCTGTTTGGTGCCTTCTCCCCCCATCCCCACACTGCCACCCAATCCTTTACCCACCTCTCCCCCACCTCACCTCTCCAAAAAAAGAAAGGGAAAAAAAAGGTGGAATGGATGATTTGGGAGCAGAAAACCTCCAAATGGGGAGGTTATATCCTCCAGACAGCAGCATCAATCACCACATTTTCATTATTAAGTAACATCGCGGTATGCCGGGCTGATTCTGCACCTTATCTGAACCTAGCAGCTGTGCCCTAAATTCCAGCCGTGGCGCCTGTCTGCAGGAATTCAGTTGCCTGTGTTTAAAATGAGTGTTAGCATCTATCATTTCCCCACACCAAATGGTTTTGTGTCAGTGGTTGGCAGTGCTAATCCGTCACTGGGGTACTCCACTGCCCGGCTCAATACCCTCTTCGTCACTGTTGGGGAAAGAAGAATGGGAGGCCCCCGGGATGGGGGAAATGTCACCGTGAGGACAACTGCAACATTTGGGACTCTTCCACACACACACACACAAATTGGGGTAGGAGGAATTCCATCTGTGTCTATTGCAGGCTCTGACTTCCTATTCCACTGATTCTTGGCAGTGAGGGGTCTTCCATCATCTATTCTTGAGTCAGTGTGGTAGTTGGTGAAACGTGGCCACAGAAGACTGCAGGCCATGGCTCTGTCCCTGGTGCTGAATGGCTGTGGTGCTGGGCAGGGTTCTCAGATCTCCAGGGTGCAGAACCACAGAGCATGCACTGAAGAGAACCATGCACCATCTGGTATGGCATGTCTCAACCCTTTTTGAGAGTCAGAACTCTTTTAGGACCCTCAACTCACAAAAACATGCAAAACCCAAATTTTGCATACACAGACCAAAATTAGCCTATTATTTATGGGATTCGTGGATCTCAGATACAGTTGAACTTCTTCATTTGACAGAGGGAGTGGCCTTCTCATGGAGGAGAGGCTGTCTGTCAAAGTATGCAGAGTGAATAGGAAGAATTTTGGGTAAGGTGAATGAATCTAAGGGAGTGAGATATAGTTGAAAACAGAACGGTTTAAAACCAGGGGTTTGAGTCAGCTAGTAGTTACTAGTTTTGTGGCTTGTGGCATGTTGATACACTCCCCCAAATTCCATTTTCTCATTAAGGAAACTGGACAATGGAAGTGCAGACTGGTGCCGCCACTGTGGAAAGCAGTGTGGGGAATACCTCAAAAAATTAAAAAAGAATCTGCCTTTTCACCCAGCAGCCCCACTTCTGAGAATATATCTGAAGGAACCCAAAACATTAATACAAAAGAACATAAACGCCCCTATGTTCGTTATAGCATTATTTATAATCACCAAGATATGGAAGCAGCCCAAGTGTCCATTAGTAGGTGAGTGGATGAAACAACTATGTTTTGTAAAACAACATTTACACAATGGAACACTACTCAGCTGTACAAAAAACGAAAATGCTATCCTTTGCAACAGTATGGATGGACCTGGAGAATATTATGCTAAGTGGAATAAGCCAGTCAGAGAAAGGCAAATACCATATGATCTCACTCATATGTGGAACCTAGTGAACAAACTAAACTAAAGGTAAACAGAGACAGACTCACAGCTGGAGAGCAGAATGACAGCTAAGGCAGAGCGGTGGGGGGTGGAGGGATTGAGCAAACAGGAGAAATGTTGACCATGGACATGGACAACAGTGTGGTGATTGCAGGGGGGTAGGGGGACATAAGGGTACTAAATGGTAATGGAAAATGCAATAAAATATACTGTAATTAAAAATAAAATTTTTTAAAAGGAAACTGGGTGATAATGATTAGTAGGATTTTGATAAGGACTAGTGTTAGTGGGGATAACAGGCTGTGATAAATGCTGAGATGCACACTCAGACACCTCTTCAGAACTAAAAGATTTATTCCACCAGTGGGAGTGCCACTGCAGAAAGCCACCAGTTATCAGTCTCCTACAGGAATTGCCTCAGCTAAAGAGACCTGCTTCACCCACAGTGACACCTCTTCCTGGGGCAGCTTGCACCCAACAGCTGATTGAAACAGCAGTGTAAAGACCCACCCCAACTCTGGACAGCTGAGCTATTGTCCCAGCTTCAGAACCATCCATAGGGGTGGCCGAGGCCTCTGTTGAGTCTGCATCACAGGTCTGCCTACTTCTCTTTTCCAAGCCCACTTCCTTCCCTTCCCTTCTCATCCAGGGGCGTTGACCCTAAGAGCACTGCCCCCCACCAATAAGCACCCTGTATGCTGATCTCCACCTTCGAGTCTACCTCACAGAGAACCCAATCTGTGATATCAGACTAGGTCACATGCTGTTGGTTAAAAGGCTCCTGGGTTTTCCCTGGTGTTCTTGTTGCTTGCATTTGGAATCCATGACTCCTGTCTCTCAGTCAAGTGCTTTCCTGGAAAAAAAGCTATTAGCTCTGATCTTTCCATTGTCCCAGTCTGCTTCTCTTTCACCCACTGACTCGTGCCTCTTGGAAGAAGATGACACTTGGGCTACTGTGATTCTTTCAGTCCAACTTCTGCCTCCAGACATCAGAAGGCCTCAAACTGACCAGGCAGAGATGCTTAAGCTACTTGACAGAGTGTCCACAGCCATCCCCCTTCCTGCTCCACCCTGGAGAGGCTCACCTCCCCCCTCATATGCACTTGGTCCTCAAGGGATACCTGGGCAGTAGCAGCACTATCTGCAGCCAGAAAACTCACACATTCAATACTCAGCCAATGGTTGATGAGCACATGCTGTGTGTAAGGCTCTGTGCTCTAGGGCAAATCATTTCCAGTCTTATCTTAGGGGGCTCCAGGAATAGAAACACTCATTCATTTAGTTGTCCATTCAAGCAATACTGATGGAGCCAAGCCTTCTGTTGTGCCCTGGAGAGATAATGGTGAACAAGAAAGATGTGATCACTACCCTAAAAGGATCACAGCCTAGCATCTCCCATTCCAATAGGATTTTCCCAGGGTTTTGTTCCTTCTTATTTACCAAGAAATTCTTCCTTCTTCTAATCAAAATCCCTTTGACTTTAAACTTGTCACGTGCTTATTTTTCCATTCTGTGTGGCTATTATCTCACCTTTGAAGAGCCTCTTACCCACCAGGCCTTACATATCTCTCAGCTTCTCTCTCTCCCTCTCTTTTTTTTTTGACAGAATCATCTTTGAATAACTCTAGGCTAAATCAGATTGACAGTAAAGAGGCCAAGGTCAGAACACCATTCACCCACATTGGTTCATTGGCATCGCTGGATAACCAGATGGTGCCTACTCCTAATCTTTGCCCACCCTCCAGGCCTGAACCCAGAGGGTGGGTGAGACTGCCCATCACTGGTTGAAAGCATCATTTCTTTGATGAAGGACTGTCTTGCTATCCTTAGTGTCCCTCTCTGCAAGAAGTAATTATACTTCCTATTATGAAGACTGGAAAACTGAATCACAAAGCTGAGAAATTACTTGGGCAAGGTCGTCCTACTCTCCTGAGGTTGAAATTCTACTGAAAGGGAAGACTGACACATGCAAACAAGCAGACAGGAAGAGCAAGCGACAGGTAAGAAGAGAGGGGAAGGTGGGGGTAGAGGAACATGTAAATAGGGCCAGCATGAGAGAGAGGCAGAGGAAATGAGAAGAGCGCACAAGAACTCAGCCCCAATGATGGCTTCTTTGCTTTCCAGAGGCATTTATCTTTCCTTTGACCTTATATTATAAGCACCTATTTGTGTTGAGATTTTAAATTGAGATTTTTCTTTTTAAAAAACATCCCTGTGCAGTTAGCACAGTTCTATATTAATTTCTATTCATGCCAGTGGGTTCAGTATTTTTTTTCTCTAAAATCACTGAATTGGAAGGGACAGATTGAAAGTCATTTGGCTTTGCATTGGCCTGGATTCAGAGCCTGAGGCCCAAGGGGTAGAGGTGAGGTGGGGCGGGGTGGGGGGTCAGTGCGCCAGGCTGAAAACTGGAGGGGGGCTGCCCGGCAGTGTTGCCAGGCCCCTGACTTCTGTCCAAACCACACTGCATGCTGCATTGTCAGCTATGACATTCCTGTGTAAGGGGGCTGGTGGGAGAGCCAGAGCCACAGCCCCCTGGGACTCAGCCATTCGGCATCCTGGAGGAGGTGTCTCAACGGGATCTTGAAGCCGATGGCAAACTGAAAGTCCACGTGGTCCAGAAGTTGAGTTTGGGCCTGGGAATCTGACTGCCTGGGTGTGTGTCCCAACTCCACCCATCACTGTTTACATGACATTCGCTTTGCCTCTCTGGGCCTCGATTGCCCTCATCTGCAAAATAAGATCAGTAAGAATGATGACCTCCTAGGGCTAGTGTGAGGAGTCAGGAAGTGACGGCTCACCAAGACCTGGGCACAGTGTCTGGTGCCCAGCAGGTGTTCAATAAACATTTGTGGGTTGCATAAATGTCATTCATGCACTTACACAGGAATCTGCAAGCAGAGGAGGCATGGGAGGTGACCAAGTATATAGGTTTCTAGAAACAGGTAGAACTGGGTTCAAACTGTTGTGTACTCGTTTCTCTGTTGGCTGAGAGTCAAACTGCCTGCATTTGTGTCCTGGCTTCACCACTTACCGGCTGTGTAACCTCACACCAGTCCGTTACTTCTCTGAGCCTCTGTTTATTCATAAGTAAAGTGATGATGATAATACCTACCTCACAGTGTTGTTGGGAAGACTAAATGGTAACACACATACAAAGGGCTTAGTGTGGTGCCTGAAATACAATAAGAGCTCAATGAATGTTCATTAAAAACAAAACATACCCACACATAGGAATTCACAAAGCAGAGAAATGCAGTGGTAGGGTTTGAAAACAGAGGGCAAAGCAGGTGCAAAGGCCCAGAGGCATGAACAGTCATGTATGATAAGGAGGCTGGAAACAATATGGCATGACTGGAACAAAGAGTGAGTAGCCTTTGGCCACGCTCTTTCTCCTCCCTCACCATCCCCTGCAAGGCTAACACCTTTGGCTCCCCTCTGAGATGCCTCCCCCACCATCCTGAGTCTCTGGATATTCTCTATCTCTGAAACTTGTTGTTTTTCTTCACAGCCCCTAGCATTTCTTGCCTCTGTGTAATAATTCACTGGTTTGATTCCTGTCTGTCTCAAGACTGTAAGTACCACAAGGGACCTTATCTCTTGTACCTTGTACAGAACTTTCCACACAGTAGACATCCAATAAATATTTGTTAAAAGGAAGAAAGGAAGGGAAAGAGAGAGGGAGTGAAGAGGGAAGGAAGGAAGAAAGGAAGGAAGGAAGGAAGGAAGGAAGGAAGGAAGGAAGGAAGGAAGGAAGGAAGGAAGGAGGGAGGGAGGGAGGGAGGGAGGGAAGGAGAGAGGGAGGGCAGGAAGGCAGGAGGAAAGAAGGGAGGGAGAAAGAGACCATAAGATGAAAATTCTTTATATCCATTTTACAGATCTAAAGAGGCTCAAATAAGTGAAGTCCCCTCCCATTGGCCCATAGCTACTAGGAAGCTGTGATATGAATTCAGGCCTAACAGACCCCCAAGTCTACCTTCCCTCTAAACCAGTGATTGTCAGAGATGATCTTGATCATACAAAATAGATAATCAATTAGATACCAAATGCGCTTGAACCCAGCATAAGGCTTAAACAATAGAACATTATGGAGATTTCTGATGTGCCCCGAGTTTTCTTCCTTCCCTGCCTCCCCAAGCATAAGCACCATCCCAAGTTAGCTGTTCAGCATTTTCGTGCATGTTTTTATACTTTTTACACTGATGTGTCTCCTCAAACATCATTGTTTTATATGTGTTTAGACTCTTTATCCTGCACCTTTCTGCAAGCTACCTTTTTTTTCACTCAATATCATGTTGTGTGCTCCTTCCCCACAGCTCCATTTTATTTCTTTTCACTGCTGTATATCGGTCCCCCGCATAAATAATCCACAGTGTATTTATCTTCTCTCTACATTGATGGACCTAGAGGTTGTTCCCAGCTTTATGCAACATGTAAACTTTTCTTGAGAAGGAATTTTTGGTGGAAGCTCAACATACAAAGCAGATAAAGTGTATCTGGTCATCCCAGTTGAGGAAGGGGCTGTCCCAATGGCCAGCGATGGGCTTCTGCTGCCAGGAGATCTGTAAATATTTCTGGGGCCGTCCTCCACATCAGCCTTCAGCAGCAGGCAGGAGGGGAGGTGAGAGGAGACAGGACCGTGAGAAAGAGGTTGATGCTGCATCAGATTTGAGTCTGCGGCTTCCAAGGAAGGCTAAGCGTTCCTTGTCGAGTCTTTTCTGGGTCCATCCAACCTTATCTTCAGATACACACATGCACACAGACACTTCGTGTGATTCCAGGTATGCATCATGCTTATCCCCACGTCTCTCTCTTACTCTTCCTGCCTGGTATGCCCTCCCTGCCATCCTCGAGTCCCACCTATCGTTCAAGGCCCAGCCCACTTCTCACCTCCTCCATAAAACCTTCCTTGACTACCCCAGCTCAGGCCACCTTTCCTAGAGAGCTCATCTCCATCTGTGAGTTGGGTTAACTAAAAATTAGACTTGCCTGGGTGTTTGTTCCAGGTCAGTTGAGGCAGATGAACCCCAGCCTGACCACCCACCAGCTTACATTCTGTCCCAAGTCCTTACAGTGCCCTGTAGAGGTCTGCAGCATCTGGCACTTAGCTTCATGTGTTTCTCTTTCCCTCCTTTCTCACCCTGGTGAGATGTGGGCTGGGCCTTGAACACCAGCCTTGAACACCAGCCACACCAGCCTCCTTACCAAACCTGGCACATGCCAACCTTACTCCTGCCTCAGGACCTTTGCCAGGCAGGTATGCCTTTCCTCTGAACAGGCACATGGCTTGCTCCTCACTTCTTTCAAATCTCTGCTCCAACACCCTTCAGTGAGCCCTTTTCTGACTACTTTCTTTACTTGCGCCCCTAGATCTTCTATCCCCTTTCCTGGTTTATTTTCCTCCATGGGCCTTGTCATCATCTAATATATCAGATATTTCATTTACTTTTCCTGTTGATTAACTACCCCCTCGATTAGAATGGCAGCTCCACGAGGACAGGAATTTTCATCTGCCTCACTCACAGCTGCAAACACAGAGCCTAGAACAGTGCTTGGCCCATAGGAGGAGCTCAACACATATTTATTGAATCAATGGCTTTTCGTTTCTTCAATGTAAAATGGAAACACCTCCCTAAATCGGGACCTTATGAGGATCACACGAGTTAACAAAAGTAAAGTGGCGCTTAATAAATGCCACCATCACCCCCAATCTGAGTTCCCTGCCAACTCAGAGATTCTATAAAAGGTGTAGAATGAGTTCCCTCTACTGAGTTGACTCTCCTTGGAGTGGCAACTCCTACTAGTGGCCACTTCTGGAATTACAGGCATAGTGCCCCGAGGAAATACAAGCCTGTTCTTAGGGGCTAAACTTAGTAAATCCCCTTCTAAGGCCAGCAAATATGCCCAGACCTCCTGAACCAGGCTCCAAGGAGGAGAGCATCCACCAAATGTTTGAGACACCTTTGGGCCCACATCTAGCTGCTGCAGGCTCCCACTTTCCCCAGCACCCACCTCTGCTCCTTTCCTGGGTCTGGTTTTTAATTCCATTGCACTATTTGCCTTTGCCTTCATTACCCACTGCCTGTCACAGAGAGGTTAAAGTGTTGAAGCAATGTCATTTACAGACTCCCGTTGCTATGCAACACACCCATGTGAGCCTTTGAACTTCTTTCTTAGCCACTGAAATGTATCTGGTGGAGTGATGAGGGCCCTGGCGAAACTATTTGATCACCTGGGCCAGGCTGCCAGCCTGGTTGTCCTGTCCCTCTCGGGGACTGGACAGGACTGGGGCTCTGTTTCTCCAGGCCTCACTACCCTTGGTCTCCCCTAATTAACCAGCACTGCTCAGGGCCTCGTGGGTGTCCAGCCTCAGGGTACGCGTTCCCAGCAGCAGAGATGAATCGGACCCGGACCTGCCTTCAAGGGCCTCCCTGTCTCAGCTCAGAGAGAGACTCCCAAACAGGCCAGAGATGCTCCAGAGAAGGTGACTCTTTGAGTTTCAAGAAACTTTCCAGTGAGGGCCCAGGCTGTGCAAATGCCAGGAAGCAGGGAAAGCCCTGGCGCCTCTGGACGCCGGCTCTTGCCCAGAGCTGTGGGACAGCAGGAGGGTCTGGTCCTGGGCTCAGCTGCCGACCTTCTGTGTGACTTCAGCTCTGCCCTTGCTCCTCTCTGGACTTCAGTTTTCAGTGGGACATGGTCAGGACAGACTGCACAAGCTCAGAGTTTAACAAAGTGGTGCCGTGTGCCTACTGTGTGCATGCTGCTGCGGGTATGGACTAGGGTTTGCACACTTTGTGATAAAAAAAAGTTTTGAATTTACTTTAAAGAGCATTAGACAAATATATAACTAGTACATCAAGAAAGTGATGTGACATTTTTCTTTAAAATTATTTTAGTTAAGTTTTTTCCAAACAAGTTATTTTAAAGAAAAATATTGAGTAACTAATAATATAGGTGGTGCCTAAAGATCTTGGAATGCCCACGATTTCAGAAGCACTAACGCAGGCTTTGAAAGCTCTTCTACTTCGTCGGCCACTTAAGGACTAAGGCTGCCCAGTGCTTCCCATTACTCCTAAGCCACAGCCCTGGGACATGCCAGCTGAGATGTGACTTTCACGTTACAGATGAAGTACCTGGGCCCAGTGGTTACACAGCAAGTCAGTGGTGTGGAGAGCTAGGCTTTGAGCCTGTGCTCATTCTCCACATAACACGGATATCGCTCACCGGTCTCTCCCAGCTCCCACGTTCGGCGCAGGCATGAACTGTGACCTTTCACTGACAGCATCCGGGAGCACACCTGCAAAGTCAGCCATGCCGGAGACAGTCTGCCTCAACAGACGTTGAGTCCGTTGTTTCTCTTCTCTGGGCCTTGGTTGTGCCATCTGCACAATGGGAGAGTGCCTGACGAAATTGGATGGGACCTAGAGTCATTTCCAGCTACATGTTCTTGAAGACAGAGGTTTTCAAGGGCCTCTGAATGTCCAGGAAACTAGAGGGAAGGGGGAGAGGCAGCTGCTGCATCTCAGGCCTCATTTCTGTGCAAATTGCTCTGAGCTGCAAAGGGCCCAGGGACCTGAAAAGATGCTTCTGTCATTGCTTTGGCCTAGACTCGTCCATCTCTCCGGGGGAGCTGGCTTGTTTGGCTGGATCTATGGGGTCTTCTGAGGATACCCCTTCCTTCCTGTTACCAGGTGTCAGTGCCTGACTGAGAGGGTGACCAACTGCCCAGTTTGCCTGGGACTCAGGGGTTCCTGAGATGTGAGACTTTAACTTTTGAAGTCAGGATGGTCCCAGGAACACTGCGACAAATTATCTTCCCGCTGCCTCATGACAGATCTTGTGCTGAGAGCCTAACTCTCCTCTCCTCCGGGAGTCCTCATTTTCCAGAAGAAAAGAGCAGGGACTCAGAGAAAAATGAATTGCCAGGGTCAGAGCTGCCAGGGGTGGGGCTGATTCTCAAAGCCAGGTCTGGGGTGGCACTTGACATAAATCCTTTCATGGCCCAAGAGCCTCGGCACGTCCAGAGGGAAGTCAGAGAGGAGGTGGGTGGCCCTGAGTCAACACCCTGAGGCTCTCTGGCCTAGGTCCTCTGTGCCCAAAATGACATTGTCCTCTTTCCCACGAAGGTCAGAGACTTGGGCTGTGGTGCAGGCTCTACCCCCCACTGGCTGGGTGAGCTCGCACAGATCACTTGCCTCTCTGACCCTCAGCTGTTTCTAACCAGAAAATGGAAAAGTTATCTTGGAGCCCCTTTAAGACAAAAGCTATACATGAGGCTTAGAGAGCATCAGGTTGAATTGCTTCTGCATTTTACAGACAAGGGAAATTAAGGTCCACAGAGAGAAGCAACTAAACTGCACTTGCCTGTGGTCATGGAGAATGTGGTCAAAACTCAAAGAGGAGCAGAATCAACAGGAAGAAAGAAAAATAGGGAGGTGGGGGTGGGGGAGAGAAAGAAAACAAGTGAGAATTAACAGCTGCCCTTACTTAGTTTCTGGATCTAGCCATGCCTGAAGTCCACTTGGGCATCCTAGCAATTAAGCCAGTAAATACCTTCTACTACTTAATCCAGCTTGAGATGTGTTTCTCTCCACTTACAAACCAAAGAATCGTAAGCAATTTATACCAGTTCCTTTATCCTTCCATTTAGGGATCTGGGGATATGTGTTTTAAGTAATTAATTCATTCATCCATTCAACGAACATTTATTAGCACCCACTGTGTAATAGGTCTGGTACAAGGAGCGCAGTGATGATATAGTGATAAATGAGACACACAGTGGGCCTCAGAGGACTCGCAGCCCAGTTAGGGAGGCAGATTGGAGAAGAAATTAGAGCAGCGAAGTGTGGTGGAAGTCTGCAGAGAGAGAGAGACCGCGTGGCGGAGAGGGCGAGGGGCTGCCAGGCGGATGTGGGGTGCCCGCACAGGCAGGCAAAGAGATAGAAACCGTGGTCTGCCCCTTGGAAATGATATGACATGGTTGGGCATGAAGAGAGGTGAGAGAAGCAGAGGAAGAAGAGGCATCTGTGTGTGGAGCCGGGGTCAGTTTAAACACAGATCACCCACCTCCTGTTCTGTGACTGCATCCTGGGTGGACCTGCTGGGTTTCCAAGATGAGTAGGATGTGACCCCTCCCAGGGTGGAGGGGGAGCCAGAAGCCCACAAACAAGGGTGCTGGGATATTACGGAGGCTCGGGGAGAAGTCTGCCTGTTGAAATACTGAGGGGGGTGGCCAGTTCCAACTGGGGAAGGGGGTGTCACATAAATGTTCTTACAAAAATCAACTAAGCTGGGTGTTTTAAATGATGGTTAGGTGAGCAGGGATGGAGTGTGTGTTTCAGGCAGAATTCTAGGGGCAGGGACGGTCAAGGGCATGGAGCTACGGAACAGCCACCACATCTGGGCGTCCGAGTAGCCTCAGGCAGGCAGACCGAGTGCAAACCTTATTCTGCCGCTGCTTCGGGCGAGTTTTCCCCAGAGCAGACCCTAAGCCAAGCACCTGGGTGCAGGCAGTGTGTCGGAGAGGTGAGCCCAGCACTCGGAGGAAGCAGGGTGAGAGAACAGGTAGGGGAGGAAGCCAGTACAGCTGTGTCCCAAAGCAGGCTGCCACTGTGGGCAACGGCACCCCAGTCTGACCGAGGACCTGCAAGAGCCTGTGTGGAACAAGAGGTGTCTCCTGAGAGGCCAGGAGGCTGGAACCTTCCCTTCTCCGACTGAGGGCTGCCCCTGAGGTTTTAACTCCAGGTCCATCATGCCTGCCCCTGTGGGGTCAGCCCACTGCAGCTGGCCAGAGGATGTTCTCGGCAGGTCCGGGATCTGTCTACAGATGACCCCTGGGGCAGTTCAAAGTCGGGACGGGCCCCTGCCACTCACCAGTTGTGTGAACATAGCCTTTCTGTGCCTTGGTCTTCTTTCCTGTAAAATGGGGCTGATAACAGTACCTCCTGCACAGGAATCATGAGAGTGTGAAATGCCTCTTGCAGGTTCCTTGGAAATGGCTCAGAAAATGGTTAACTATTGTCATGTTTAGGGAATTGCGACCAGCTCTGCGTGGCTGGAATGGAGGGTGGAGGCGACAAGGAATGAGTGGGCAGGGAAGGGGGTGGAGCAGAGAGGGCTGACACTGTCAGCACGGGTGGCGAGTCTGCACCAGGGCGGAGGAGGGGAATGCGCAGGCCTTGGGGAGGGAGTTCAGACGGAGGGGAGGGAGTGCAGGTGTCTCCCTGAACAGCACCTGGGCCAGGCATTCATTCACAACGGCCTCCATGACTTCTCTGCCCCAAGCACCCTCCTGGGAGGTGGATCCTGGCCCGTAAAGGCTCTTAGTGCAGGCAGGGAGATAACACTGGAGCAGCAATAATGGTAAGTTGAGTAAAAGCCATCAGAACTGCCATCCGAAAGAGAAACAAGGAGCTAAAGAAGCTGAGTGGGAGGGAAGTGTCACTTCCGGGAGGAGAGGTCAGGAGATGCCTGACTGGGTTGGGGGTGGAGTTCAGGATCTGGGCCTTATGGGAAGGACAGAGATGTGGGCAGGCAAAGTAAGGGCGAGGCGCAGGCTCAGTGAGGGCAGAGAGGCAGGACTTCGCAGGGAGGGCTGGGTGGGTCCGTGTGACTGTGCCTTCAGAGCAGACCTTCCTGTGTAACTCTTTGGAATCAGAGTTACCTTGGCATGTCCAATTTGAGACCATATTTGAGTTTAAAAGTTTGACAGCACTGGCTACTGGTATAGCACAAACCCTACATGGGGTGTATGGGGTGGGCACCCCAGAAGCAAAGATTCCTGTGTATGTGATTCATTAAGGGGGTGCTTCCCAGGAAGAGTACGAAGAGAATAGAGAAAGCAGGCCAGGGAAGGGGAAGAAGCCAAGTAAGATACGTGTGTTGGTTACTACTTATTGCTGTGTAACAAATTTCCCCAAACTTAGACTCTGAAACCATCAACACTTACTATCTCAGCATTTATGTTGTGGGCTAGCAATCCAGGATGGTGGCTTAGCTGGATGGTCTGGCTCAGGGTCTGGCAGGAGGGGGCAGTCATGGTGTTGGCCAGAGCCACGGTCATCTCAGGGCCTGAGGGCGGATCTGTTCTAAACGCACTTTCGGAGTGTTGCTAGACCTCAGGTCCTCGCTGGCGGCGAGACAGACGTGAGGCCCCTGCCGCACAGACCACTCTGCAGGGCGGTTCATACATGACAGTCTGCGGAAAGACAGACCTCCCTGAACCAGAAGCCACTGTCCTCTTATAACCTGTTCTTGGATGTGACATCACAGCACAGCCTACACTCAGAGGGTAAAGATCGCACAAGGGTGTGAAGACCACGAGGCGAGCATCTTGGGGCCGCCTTAGAGGCTGCCGACCACGGTGAGATGTTAGGCGAGTCCCAGCCTCAGCCTCGTCCCACGGGAGCTCTGGGGCATCTATTACACCTCAGAGTTCGTCCAGCCTCCAGGCAAGGAAACTGGGCTTTCACAGCCCCGAACCAGCCTGTCACCGCCGAGGCCCCCCAGGTGGGACTCAACACCCAGGCATTTCACTTGTTTTACAGGCAAGGCAGCTGCGTGGGCCGAAGGACAGGCCTCTGAGGACGGTCATGGGTGGGAACTTTCAGGAGCAAAGCACACAGAAGTTGGGGAACACACACCTACCCCGTAAAGAGATCCAAGGAGATCCCGGTGGCCCACTGATCATGTCCCCGACAAGGGGGTAATTCAAACACATGTAGCAACATAAAGAATGTCTATTTCCTTTAACCGTCAGTCTCACTTCTAGAAATTTCTCCTGCAAACATACTGAAGAAGAAACAGCCTAAATACTCATCAGTAGGATCTGGTTAAGGAAGTTATTCACAAGCTGAATTATAACACAGCTGCTAAAAGAACTAACATGAAAAGATCTCCCAGACACATCACTAAGTGGAGGGAAAAGCAGAGTGTATTGACCCTGTTGGAGAGAAAGAAATGATTTGTATACATCTGTACTTGCAAATGGATGGGAATTTTCAGGTAAGATAAGCAATAAATTATTATCAGCAAGACGAAGACTGAGAACCTGGTGGAAGAAATTTTTAGTCTATGTCTTTGGCAATATAAGAACCTATGTCTGTGTGCATATATTACTTTGATAGTAATGTTTAAACTTGTGTTCAAACAAAATGGACTGAACCTGGAAACTCAAGTCCCTGGACGCCATCCACACGTTGGTGACACTTCCAGCCCCCTGACCATGATCTGAGGACTCAACAAAAGTGGCGTCTCACGCAGCCCAGAGTTGTCACTGGGAAAATTTTTGGTTGGGTTCAGTGAGATTGTATCTATCACCTGTCTAATTTGTTTCTGCTTTGTGTTCTGTAAATTACTCTGAAGAGCAGATTGTATTTTCTATTTCACTCTAAAATTTTATACAGCCCTTGGCCAAAAGCATTAAAGATCTGATTTTGACAGCTATGTAAATTACCAGCCTGCAGCAGCCTGCTCCTCTCTGGCCCCATCCGGGTCATCTTCTTCACGGTCACCTCCAAAGCTCTAAGCAGCAAATCCGATGCCTTCTCTCCCACAGCTGCTGAAAACTCCCCAGAACTCCCCACTGCCCACAGCATAAGCAAAAATGGTAAAAGCAGCCACTGATTGAGCGCTGACTATTGGTCAGGCCCTGAGCTTTGTGCTTTACCTGGGTTGTCTGAGTTTTCCAAAAAACCCTGGGAGACAGGGATTATCTAAACTCTTCGAAAAATGGGGACACTGAGTCACAGAGATATGAAGTTGTTTTCCAAGTTCACACAGCTGGGATCTGGCTGAACCCCAACCCAAAATCCCATTTGGCTTAAAGAGCTGGATCTGGGTTCAGAAAACGCAGACAGGGCTGGGGAGGGCGGTAGGACCAGATGAGGAAGTGCCCGGCATGGCAAGGCTGAGGATAATGGGGACCAAGGACGGCTCTCTCCTGAATACTCTAGTCTTTGTTCAGAATGACCCAAGATGCCCCCTTAAGACCTTCATGGTCCCCTTCCTCAAAAAACTGTTTCCGTGTTTTCTACCTCCCGGGAATCATGCATTCAACAAATTCAGTGCCATAAACTGTTACGTCTAGGGACACGGACCTGCCTCAGATGATTCAGGATGATTCAAGCACATCATGTTCGAGCTCACCTCCTGCTATGTAGCCTAGTTCCTAACAGGCCCAGACCGGTACTGGTCTGAGGTCCAGAGCTTGGGGACCCCTGTTCTAAGTCACCGTTTCTTACCTGAATGACAGCACCCTAAGTGGATGGATTTATGTCAGTTACAGAAAGTGGATGTCAGTTACAAGGTGGGCACCAGACAGATCTCTGGGATGGACAACGGGCTCTATAGGACAGTGCGTGTGTCCCGGGAGCAAGCTGTAGTTGAGGCAGGAAGATCTGTGGCAAGCACACCCAGCCCCCTCTCTGCAGCTGGCCCCTCCTTGCCATAGTCCTCCTGATAGCCCCAGAGGGACTTCACACAGGCAAATGACTCTGAGGAACTGACTTGTGCCCCGGTCTTAATTTATAAAGACGACTGAGTGACAATATGAAGAGGTTAATGCCATTGAGAGAATTTTTATCACTTACATGTCCTAAGAGAGGGGAATGAACCGTACCACGGAGGGCCACACAAGGAAGCACCAGGTTTGGTCCGGAGGCAGGAGCGGGAGGAAGGGGAAGGCATAGCCACGGCCGTTACGGGGGTGTCTGCAAGAAAGGCAAAGCAGTGCTGGTTAGTGTCAGTGACTCCAGCGGGCCTTGGGGCATAGAGGCTGTCCCTAGCTGTCTGGGTCCTAGCCCTGGGTTGATTTAGGGCTGGGGATATAATGGCTTTGGTATGTGTTAGATGAAGGAGATGGTTTCGAGTATGAGCTCTGGATAGCAGGGAAGATAGACAACTTTGGTCATCAGTTTGGGCCTGTGACTGATGGATGTCAAATACATAAATACAGAATCTGAGAAAATCAAGTTCAAGTAAGAACCCAGTGGAAAACCACTGACCCTGTCTGGTTCTTACACATGCACCCATTTCACAGATGGGAAAGGGGAAAGGACCACCCCAAAGTTTACACTGCATTTGGATTGTGATGAGGGCCCACGCCTCTTTCCCTGAGTCCTTTATGCTGGTAAGTGTTGGGGAGCGTTTGCAAGGCTAGGTAAGGAAATCTTCCCCTGCACAGGTTTTACCATTCCTGCCCATGCCAGCTGTGTGCACTGAGCTTCCAGCCCTGCCTGTCTCACTGGCCCTCCCCAAACTAGTCAGCAGATGAGAACATCACCTCTCCGGTGGTAAGTTCAATGTCAACATGATTCCATCTCAATAATCTGTGAGTCCAAACCAGCCAGGGCAGAACGACAGGCACAGTGTGAGACTGCTGTTCAGGCCTTTTATGCCCTCCTCTTAGAGGTTTTTCCCCTTCTCTCTCTCTCTCTCACACACACACACACGCACACACACGCTGGCCACTCCTGGTGTGGTCACATTCCTCAGGCCTCAGTGGTAGCATCCCTCTCTTGGAGAGGACTTGCTTGAACACTCCGTATGAATTACTTCCCTGCGTGCAGATAGTGTCTCTCCCAGCACCTGTTTGTAATATATATTGTCTGGTTTATCTCCCCACTGGCTGTTGCTTCCTGAGGATAGGATCATGTCTGTCTGATTTCAACCTCCTCCCCAGTGCCTGAAACATCTAATGCAGGCAATGAATGACTGGTGAATGAATGAATGAACGAGAATGGGGCTCAAAGAGGAGACATTATTTGGCAAGGCTCCCAATTGCTGCTATAAGGAGCAAGGATAGATTCTGGTCTGTCTGTCCTGGCCCTGTCTCCCCAGGAGCTCAGGCACCAGGGAGTGGATTCAACCTGAATTGGGGGGAGGGTTCCTGCCCCCCACTACCTTTCTACCTGGAGTCTCCCATTCCCCTGCAAGTGGAAGGCCCAGGATTCCTCCCCATGACACCTGTCCCTGGAGCGCACCCTCCCCGTGGAAAAAAGAGGGGCAGGGCCGCTGGCCCACCCTGCCCCGCCCCCACACCAGACCCCTGACCGAGCGGAGAGCGAGTAGTAGTCGAGCGCCCACCGCCTCCGAGCCGCAGCAATCAGCCGCCCGACCTCAATTAGCCCAGTGCCTACGCGCGCCAATTACCGCGTCAATCACTGCGCCAGAGGCAGTGGAGGGGAGAAAGGAAGCGAGTCGGAGAGAGGGAGGGCTGGCTGGAGTAATCTTGCTGGCCCCAGACTGGCTGAAACCGGTCCAGACTTCTGAAGAAGAGGCTGTTCAGTCCCCTTCTGCTTCTGGCCCACCCCACACCCCCTGCTCAGGCGACCTATGCCATCACTATTTTGGACTCCTGCCAGATCAAGGGTTGGAGGGCCTGCACCCAACACCATCCACCTCCTCAAGCCTCTTTCCACTCACACCCTGTGCAAGCCTCAGTTTCCCCACCCACCAGATTCTAAGTTCTATTAGAGCTTGTATTTTGCCTATCTTGTATACACTAGACAATAGTGAATAAATGGTGACTATATGAATAAAGCGCAAATCTGTTACATGGGAATCAAAGTACTGCAGAAGACGGTTGTGGTGATAAAGCGAGATGTCAAGAGAATTACAAAGAACCGGCACACAGCGAGTGCTCGAGAGACACTGTTACTGTCCCCACCCATTTAATCAAACAACATCTAATGGCACTGTCTTTGTGCCAGGTTCTGGGCAGGCTGCTGGGGGCGCAGCCAGGAGGCTGGTCTCCTGTACACAGGAGCTCGTGATCTGCTAGTTGAGACCAGATTGTTAAGGTGTATATCCTCCACCTGATGCCTCACTTTTCAGGCCCCAAGGCATTTTTGACCTTGAAAATTATGAGGTGGGGGCACAGCGGAAGGACAGAAGAATGAGACAGCGGGGTAGGAGAACACCAAGCAGGTGAAACAGTCCCAGCTCCTATCCTTGAAGAATTTCCCACCTCCCCGCTCGCCCCCCAGCAGACAAACACACAGGGTCCCTTAGTTTTTGGTCTCCTGGTGCCCTTTTTCATGTTTTCTTCTTCTGGTACCTTTGATGAACCCCTTCGCTCCCCAACCCTCTGGTATGGAGTGGCCGTAGTCACGATGCTTCTCCAGCTGTGACTTGGTTGGCCAATCAGAGTCTTCCAACAGCCTGGACACAATGATTGGTCCAAAGGCAGGCCCGTGGCCCCAGCAAAGCCAATCAGTGTTTTGCCCTGGGATTGTTATAGAGAAACCGAGGGGCGAGACTCTCAACTAGAGCAGCTAAGATGGTTTGGATCTGGGCTTGGTAGTGGCCATTTTATTAGCCATAGTGAGAGGCATTTTGCATAAACAAAGCTACACCTGAAAAAGATGGAAAGACAGAGTGAGACGTTATTTGACTCCTTGGGTCTATCAGTTACGTGAACCAACAAACGGAATCTTGCCCAAGCTGGTTGAAACTAGGTTTCTGTCCATTGCAACCAAGGATTTTTCCTTTTCAAAAATTTCCACAAATGGTTGTGTCTCACTATCATAATAAAAAAATAGAGATTCTTTAGAAGTGCTCAGAAAGGCGATGTGCATTGTTTTCTGTTCATTTGTACTTTGTATCATTTCTACAATGACAAGTATTACTTCTGTGATAAGAAAAAACAAGCAATTATTTGAAAACAGATAATTCCCCTCTGATGCTGAAACATAATGAGTAAAAGAAGCCAGGCCCAGTTCGTACTGTAAGATTCCATTCCTGCGAAGTTCAAAAGCAGGCAAACTGAGCCTATGGTGCTAGAGGTCAGAGGAGTAGTTACCCCTGCGGGGATGTGGACTGGGAGGGGCACCAGGGAGACTTCTGGACTGTTGGAAACATTCTGTATCTCAATCTGGGTATTGGTTACATAAAAACGCCATTGAGCTGCCGCTTAAAAATTTGTGCATTTTACTAGGTGCATGTTAGACCTCAATAAAAAATTTTCAATAGAAAAATAGCATGATTGATACTTCCAGGCACTCTAATTTTACATGGAAAATGAAAACTCTTTTCTTCACAGGAATTCAGAAACAAAATAACTCAATAAAACAATTTAAGTTACACATTAAAATAATTAAAGACAAGATCACGAGGCCCCAACCTTCTATCAGCACCTCTGAAAAGGCTTTCTCCCCCGAGGAGCTTCTCCCCTGCTGAGCTTCTCCCCAGCCCCGCGGTACTGTCTCCGAGTAAGATGTGAATCAGAGGCTGGTGGATGCAACAGAACTGCATCGTCCTAGAACAAAGAACAGCCTGGCATTTGGAGCGGAAAGGCCTTGCTTTCCCAGCAACTTTGCAAAAGTGATTTCTAGTATTAATGGGCAGAACCTTCTCCTGGATTGATCCCCCTTTTCACAAGACTAATTATAGATTTATTAATATTTATGGGGCTCTCGTCACAGCCGATAGCTCTTATTTGAGGACATTAAGCCTTATCTCAGTACCTCCAGGAAGGGGCATTTGAAGCCAGCTCTAATTGGGTGACCCGCAATCAAGATAGAAGGGAAAAAATGACAATAGCTGGCCTGTTGCCATATATTAAAATACGGTCCACCCAGCTTAATAATTATCTTTAGAATTAATAATCTTGCTAGCCCAGGTTTGGGCCCTAATAGCAGAAAATCGTATTAAATGCTTTGCTAAGAGCAATCAGCTTTTTGATAAGGCTAATGGCCCTGGCCCTGGCCCTGGCTGTTTCTCATCTCGGAGCTCTGTTTTCCTTCCCCAGCAGAACGCTACTTTGTTCCTATGGCTTCTCATCTAGAGTCAGCATCACCTCGTGCTGTCTCCTGACAGGGCTCCTGCTGCCTCTCTCAACCCCATCTGATCCATCTTCAGTGCTGCAGTGAGACCTACCTTTGGATGATGTAGCTCTGGCCCTGCTATGTCCCTACTCTACCATCTTTAGTGGCTCCCCATTGCCTACCGAATGAATGGCATGAATGAGGCAGCGAGCCCTCTACAATCCAGCCCCAACTGCTTCATACTTTGGTCCCTTCAAAGACCCAAGTCTTTAGCCACATAGGACAATTATTTCTCTGTTCCCAGGACTCACCTTTGGTGTTAGAGAAATAACACGGGTTTGGAAATTGGACTACCTAGAGTCAGACCTCAATGCTGCCAGTTGTTTGACCTTGTGCAGAATGCTCAACTGCTTCAAGCCTCAGTTACCTCATCTGCAAAAGGGAGATAAAATACTATCCACCTCATATGGTTTGTTCCAAAGATTGCATGTGAGCAAGTAGGCAAAGTGCCTTGCCCAGCCAGAGTCTGGCATACCTGCAGAACAGGTGTGCAGTTAATGCTTGTACCTCCCCCTTCCTAATTTTACAACTTTACATCCTTCTACCCAGAGTGCAGAGGAGTGTGGGGCTTCAGAGCTCAAGTGATTGAGAATTCAAATTCAGGCCCAAGTGATCTTGGTAAGTGTCTTCATCTCTCTAAGCCTCAGTTTCTTCATCCATAAAATAGATATAGTAGTTTCTACTACCTACTGCTGTTAGGAGCTGTAAATAAAACATTGCATGCAACACGCTTACAGTGCCTAGCACATAGTAAGTGCTCAGCTAACATTAATTACACTGTTGTTGCATTTGCAGTCATCAGAGCACCAAAGGCTTTCTCTTCCAGGAAGCCCTCCTGCACCTCACTTTTTTCTGACCTTGTCTTACAATGCTGTGTACTCTCCACCAGTTATTTGCATGCTTTTATCTGTCCCCTCTGCCAGTCCCCAACTGGGCTCTGAATACTTAGGGACAAACCATGCCCAGCTCTGCACTGTCTCTCAAGGCCTTCAGTGCCTGGCATGAAGTTTGGCACAGAGCAGGCACTCAAATGTTGATAATGATAATAATTATAGCTGATAAATACTGAATGCTCACTATGTGCCAGGCAGTGCAGTGAGTGCTTTAAAACAACTCTTTCAGCAATTACATTTTAACATCCATAGCAATTAACAATTCATTCTTACAAAGAAGCCCATAAGGTGGGTGCTGTTAGTATCCCCAGTTTATAAGGCAGGAAAGTGAGGTGGGGAGGGGTGCAATGGCTTGCTCAGGTAGGAAGTAGAAGAGTCAGGGCTCAAGTGCATGCAGCCTAGGGGCTGCCAGGAGCCCTTGCCCACCAGCAGTAGGGAGCTGAAGTTGGCCGTGTTCCCCCAAACTTGTTTTTGGCAGACCCAGGAGGCAGAACTTGGCTTTCTTTCCCCCAGGTAAAGAACAGCACAATCTCTGTGCAAGACTCTCCCCAACATTCTCTCCTTGAATTGAGCACTCTTAGCCTCACGTTATAAAGATGGCAACTGAGGCTCAGAAAGGTCAAGTGAATTACCTACGGTCACAGTGGATGAGTGGAGGAGCTGGGATTTGAACCCAGGTTCAGCAGCTCCAGTCTCCTTCAGGATTGGTGGGCTCAGTCAGAGGTATGAGGTTTTTTTACTCCAATTTTTACTTGGCTGTACCCCATCCTGACCTCTGTGCCTCTTTCCGAGGACTTTGACATTTTGCCGTGTGGACAGCAGCCCCTACTCTTGCAGGGCATGAGGACTCTGGGCCCTTCCCTGCATCTTCTAGCCCTTTCACCTCACACCAACAGGTGGTCTCATTTTAACACCATCAGAGTTGTCTTTCTGGGATCCAGACCCTGCCCTGCCCGTGGCCCTTGTCCCGTTCAGCTGAGGGGCCCAGGTGTCCTGAGCCTGCCTGGTCTTCCTCCTTGAGCCACAAACGCTGGGACTGGAAATCAAAGGCAGGCATCTACCTGAATTCTCCTTCCTGACAACCAATATGTGTAACAGCAGAGAAATGTGCAAAGAGCTGTGTGTCTGGGGAGGACGGATGTGCCTGGGCGAAGCAGGGCAGGCTGTCTGGAAAAAGGCACTGTGAGCTGGCCCAGAAAGGATGAGTTCACTGGGCAGAAGGAGGAAACCAAAGCCCTGGGGGCAAAGTGAGCAGGAAATGCAAGGAGGCATAACACTGTCCTCCAAAAAGAGCCTGGTTGGCAGAGGCCAGAGTCAAAGCCAGCGATGTCAATCCACCGGGTGTGGAGTGGGGAGCGGTGTCTGTGATTCCAGAAATTTAGGAACTGGGGCTCACCCTTCTATGTAGAGGGACCAAGGAGCAGTGGAGCGAAGAGCTGCCCCGTGACACCCCCTGCTGTCTCTCAGCAGCCATCACCAGATCAGCGATTAGGTGCTGCCGACAGGTGCCAGGCCGGCTCCCGCTATCGCTGCTGACACCCTGACAGCCGCTCCAGCTGTCTCCCAAAGGAGAGAACGCACATCTGAGACCAGACTGATGAGGTTGTCTCCAGACAGGTGGCTGCGGAGGGAAAGGGAGACAGGCCCTACTACACTGTACACCCCACACACCTCCCCAGCGCCCCCCAGCAAGGAGCTCTTACTCACCGGAGAGCCTCAAAGGGCCTTTCTCTTGCTCATTGGCCCAGGCGTGTGCACAGACATGGTCTTCAACTGGACCCGTCTGAAAGCCCATCTAGGCACCACGTGACAATGATATGCATGTGCATGGACACTGACATGCATCTGCGCTGGAGCATGTGTACACAAACATGTGCACACACATTTATACCAATTCTCAGACAGAAAAGCTTCCACAGGCACACACATCCACATTCTAATTCCTACCTATTCGTGAACACGAATGCACCTGTACTCACACATAAACATCCAGCTTCCAAAGCTGGGTTCTCTCCAACAAAGACTCTAAGACAGGGGTTTAGTAGTTGCTTTAGGATCACAGTGAGGAAGACAGGAGACGAGGAAGGTGTGGTAATGAATGGGCTGCCACTGGGGGGTCCCTGAGAGTCAGTCCTGCCACATAAGCCTGTGGCTCCTATACGTTAACTTTGCTGCACCTCTAGCCTGAGCAGATCCAGGAAATGCCCTTAGATGGAAACAAAGACATAAGCATAGGCAGGAGCCGTCTGCAGGGAATAGACCAGGGAGGCCAGGGACATGAGTGGGGCAGTGGAAGTGTCTGCTCCACACAGGGTATGCCCAGTACACGTAGTCTCAAAAACGTGTGTAGCAGGCCCTGGCTGGGTGGCTCAGTTGGTTGGAGCATGGTCTGTGCACCAAAAGGCTGTGGGTTTGATCCCTGGTCAGGGCACATACCTAGGTTGCATGTTCTATTTCCAGGCATGCATAGGAGGCGACTGATCAATGTTTTTCTCTCTCTCTCACACTCTTTCTCCCTCCCTTCCTCTCTCTAGAATCACTAAACATATCCTTGAGTGAAGATTCTAAAAATCCACATTTATAAGAGGAAGTTAACAAACAACAACATATGAAATAATGAAATATCACCTCACACCTGTCAGAATGGCCATCATTGAAAAGACAAGAGATAACAATTGCTGTCATGGATATGGCGAAAAAGGAACCCTTGTCACAGATTGTAAACTGGTGCAGCCACTACGGGAAACAGTTGGAGGATGCTCAAAAAATTAAACATAGACCAAGGAGGAATTTCAGGGTGGATGGACGGTGCCAGCCCCTGAGCTCACCGCTGCTCAGCCCGAGGTCGCAGACTGGCATGAAGCCATGCAGGTGCCCTCTGGGCCTGCTCAGCAGCTTCCCACTGAAGGCTGGAGCACTCAGCCTGCCACTGAATTGAGGTCTGCAGTGCCCCCTGCGCAGGACTCTGGATGGGCAGGGAGCACCACTGAGTGGCCTTGTGCTGTTCTTCCACCAACTCCTAAACAGAATGGATATAAGTTTCATGGAAAATAAGTAGTTCCTAAAAGTTGGAAAAAAATTAAAAATATGGTAACTTCTGGGAATATACCCAAAGGAAACAAAAACACTGATTTGCAAAGATATTTGCTACCACTGTCCAGTTTAGCATTATGTACACTAATCAAGACATGGAAACAATCTAAATGTCCATCAGCAGGTGAACGGATAAAGAAGTAGTGAGATATATACACAATGGAACATTATTCAGCCATAAAAAAAGGAGGAAATCCTGCCATTTGTGACAACATGGAAGGAACTTTAGGGCATTGTGCTAAGTGAAGTTAGACAAAAAAAGACAAATACTGTCTGATCTCACTTATATGTGGAATCTGAAAAAAAAACAAAAACAAAAGCAAAATGTTATAGAAAAGATCAGATTTGTGGTTACCAGAGGCAGGGGTAGAAAGGGGAGGTAGAAGGAGAAAGAATTGGTGGAAGATGGTCAAAAGGTACAAACTTCTACTACAAGATAAGTAAGTACCAGGGTTGTAATAATGTACAGCATGATGACTATAGTTAACACTGCTGAATAATATAAAAATATATTATGGGAGTCGTTAAGTGAGTAAATCTTAAGAGTTCCCATTGTAAGGGGAAATTTTTTTTCTTTTTTCTTTTTTATTGTCTCCATATGAGATCATGGATGTTAACTAATTGTGGTAACCACTTCACAATATATGTAAGTTAAACCATTATGCTGTGATATATTAAACTGATACAGTGATCTACATAAACTATATCTCAATAAAAGTAGAAAAAATAAAAAGACCAAAAATAATTAGAGAAAGAAACACAGGAAAAATATATGTATTGATTTCAAGAGGCACGTTTTAAACATATTAACATCCCTAAAATTAGGAAATACTTTACAATTAAAAGAAGCAGTGAGGACTTCCAGCCAAGATGGAGGCGTAGGTAGACACACTGTGCCTCCTTGCACAACCAAAAGAAGGACAACAACAAATTTAAAAACGAAAAACAACCAGAACTTCCAGAAAATCGAACTGTATGGAAGTCCGACAACCAAAGAGTTAAAGAAGAAACATTCATCCAGACAGGTAGGAGGGGTGGAGATGGGTAGCCGCATGGAGAGAACTCACCTGTGACTCGGCTGGAGGACCTGGGCAGGCAGCAGCTGGCAGAGTGGGTGGTCCCATATTTGCGTGCGGATAAACTGGGAGGAACAACCAGGGAGCAAGACAGACCACGCAACCCAGAGTTCCAATGCTTGGAAATAAAGCCTCAAACCTCTGACTGAAAAAACCTGTGGGTGTTTGCGCCAGCAGGAGAAACTCCCAGCCTCATAGGAGAATCCATTGGAGAGACACACGGGGTCCAGTCCTAGAACATACACAAACCACCACCTGGAAATCAGCACCAGAAGGGCCCAGTTTCCTTGTGCACAGAGGAGGAAGTGACTGAAAACCAGCAGAGAGCTGAGCGAGCGGCACTGTTCCCCCCGAGACCCCTCCCCCACATTCAGCGCAGTGACGTGGGTTACACCACCCTGGTGAAAACCTAAGGCTCCGCCCCTTACTATGTAACAGGTGTGCTGAGACAAAAAAATATAGCCCAAATGAAAGAACAGAACAAAGCTCCAGAAAAATATAACTAAGCGATAAGGAGCTAGCCAACCTATCAGAGGCAGAGTTCAAAACAATGGTAATCAGGATGCTCACAGAAATAGTTGAGTATGGGCACAAAATAGAGGAAAAAATGCAGGCCATGAACAGCAAAATGAAGGAAAATGCACAGGGAACCAACAGTGACAGGAAGGAAACTGGGACTCAAATCAGCGGTTTGGAACAGAAGGAAGAAATAAACATTCAACCAGAACAGGAAACAGGAATTCAAAAAAATGAGGAGAGGCTTAGGAACCTCCAGGACAACTTTAAATGATCCAACATCTGAATCATAGGGGTACCAGAAGGAGAAAAACAAGAGCAAAAAAATTATAAATTCTTTGAAAAAATAATGAAGAACTTATCCAATCTGGTGAAAGAAATAAACTTCCAGGAAGTCCAGGAAGCTCAGTGAGTCCCAAAGAAGCTGGACCCAAGGAAGCGCACACTAAGGCACATCATAATTACATTACCCAAGATTAAAAATAAGGAGAGAGATACTTGTAAGGACTTCCGCCAAGATGGAGGTGTAGGTGGACCCACCTCACTTCCGTGCACAACCAAATCTAAGAACAACTATTTTTAACAACGATAATTACAACCAGACCACACAGAAAATCGACAATACGGAGTCCAAAAAAATAAATAAATAAAGGACGAAATGCTCGGCTAAACGGGTAAACCAGCAGTGAAGCTGGTTGACCGAAAAGATCCCTGACCTGGTGGCACGCAAGCAGCTGAAGGCGCGGATCGATCGCAGGCTCACTGCGGGCGCACACAGGGAAGAGGAGCGGCTGGCTGTCTGCGGTAGGTCGCGCATTTGCGTGCAGATAAACCAGTGAAGAGGCCAGTATTGAGACCGCAGGGCGCGGGGCAGCAGGCTCCCACAATTCTGCTTGGATGAACAGGCTGGGGCAGTGGTGAAAGGGGATGGACTGGGCTAACGGAGAGGACCGCCATTGCTCCCTCTCTGACCCCGCCCCCACACACAGCGTCACAAACCAGCGACCTGGGTGGCCCCGCCCTGGTGAACAACTAAGGCTTTGCCCCCCTTACTTACCAGCGCAAATAGACCAAAAATGGCTCAAGAAAAACTCAGAGCCCCTGAGCCAATAAATCTAAGTGATGAGGAAATAGCCAAACTTTCAGATGCACAGTTCAAAACACTGGTTATCAGGATGCTCACAGAACTGGTTGATTTTAGTCACAAATTAGAGAAACATATGAAAGCTAAACTAATTGAAATGAATGGTAATGCAAAGGATACCAATAGTAATGGAAAGGAGTCTGGGACTCAAATCAATGGAGTGGACCAGAAGAAAGTAAATAATTGCCAAACAGAAAAGAATGAAGAAACAAGAATTCAAAAAAATGAGGAGAGGCTTAGGAACCTCCAGGACATCTTTAAACGTTCCAACATTCGAATTATAGGGGTACCAGAAGGGGGAAAGGAACAGCCACCAGTGGAAACCGCATTTGAACAGATAATAAAGGAGAATTTCCCCAATCTGGCAAAGGAAATAGACTTCCAGGAAATCCAGGAAGCTCAGAGAGTCCCAAAGAAGTTGGACCCAAGAAGAAACATACCAAGGCACATCATTATTACATTAGCCAAGATTAAAATGAAGGAGAGAATCCTAGAAGCAGCAAGAGATAAGGGGACAGTCACCTACAAAGGAGTTCCCATCAGGCTGTCAGCTGATTTCTCAAAAGAGACCTTACAGGCAAGAAGGGGCTGGAAAGAGGTATTCCAAGTCATGAACACTAAAGACCTACAACCAAGATTGCTCTATCCAGCAAAATTTTCATTTAGAATGGAAGGACAGATAAAGTGCTTCTCAGATAAGACCAAATTCAAGGAGTTCATCATCACCAAGCCCTTATTATATGAAATGTTAAAGGGATTTACCTAAGAAAAAGAAGATAAAAAAGTTGAACTCACTGTGAGCAAACTCACAGTTATTAACAACCACACCTAAAACAAAAGCAAATTCAGAGGACAGCTGGATCAGGAGTGAATCATAGAAATGAAGATCATGTGGAGGATTAGCAACAGGGGAGTGGGAGAAGGAGAAGGGGGGAGAAGGTACAGAAAATAAGTAGCATAGACAGTAGATAGAAAATAGATAGGGGGAGGGTAAGAATAGTAGGGGAAATACAGAATCTAAAGAACTTGAGACACGTGTTCATGAACTAAAGGGGGGAGATGGTGGGGGAGGGGCATGCAGGGTGGAGGGGGGAATAGAACAAATGTAATGGCATAATCAATAAAATTAAAAAAAAATAAAGATAAGGAGAGAATCTTAAAAGCAGCAAAAGAAAAGGAGACAGTTACCCACAAAGGAGTGCCCATAGACTGTCAGCTGATTTCTCCAAAGAAACCTTACAAGCAAGAAAAGTCTGGAAAGAAGTATTCAAAGTCATGAAAGGCAAGGACCTACATCCAAGATTACTCTATCCAGCAAAGCTTTCATTTAGAATGGAAGGGCAGATAAAGTGCTTCCCTTTAACTTCCCAAAGTTAAAGGAACCATTATCACCAAGCCCTTATTATATGAAATGTTAAAGTGACTTATCTAAGAAAAAGAAGATGATCAAAAATACAAACAGTAAAATGACAACAAACTCGCAACTATCAACACCCAAACCTAAAAAAACAGAAACAAACTAAGCAAACACCTAGAACAGAAATAGAACCACAGAAATGAAGATCACATGGAGGGTTATCAGTGGGGAGTGAAAGTGGGAGAATGGTAGAAAAGGTACACGGAATAAGAAGCATAAATGGTAGATACAAAATAGACAGGGAGAGGTTAAGAATAGAATAGGGAATGGAGAAGCCAAAGAACCTAATATGTATGACCCATGAACATGAACTAAGGGGGAGGAGTGTGGGGGGTGCAGGATGAGGGGAATAAAAAGGGGGGGAAATGTAATAGCCTAATCAATAAAATGATTTTTTAAAAAGAAGCAGTGATGTTTAAAATTTCTTCCTAGTACATAAAATGATGATACCCGGTATTTTAGATAAGGTCTTAAATTTAGTGAAATGTGCTGTACATGTAAGTCCTGCCACGTGCCCAGAGCATTTCCCAAAGGATACACAAGAAACAAGGGGAAAACCATGGGAGGGATGCTAACTTTTATTTTATCACAGCTATATCAAAATGTAATTCATTTGTCATATCATGTATCCTCTAAAAGTATACATTCAGTGTTGTTAGTGTGTTCACAAAGTCGTGGGATAATCACCACTATTTAATTCCAGAAGATTTTCAATTGTTCTCCACAGAAACTCCATACAAAGTAGCCATCACTCCTCACTTCCCCTGCTCCCAGCCCCAGGCAGCCACTAATGTACTTTTTTTTTCCTGTATCCATGGCTTTTCCTTTTCTGGATATTTCATATAAATGGAATAATATAATATGCGGCCTGTGAGAAGCTTCTTTCACTTAGCATAATGTTTTAAAGTTTCATCCATGTCGTAACATGTATCCCTACTTTATTCCTTTTCATGTCTTAATAATATTCCATTGCATGGATATACCACATTTTTTTCCCATTCATCAGTTAATGGATATTTTGTTGTTTCCACCTTTTGCTATTGTGATACTGTTGCTATGAATATATATGAACAAGTTTTTGTGTGGACATGTGTTTTCCTTTGTCTTGGACATCTAACTAAGAGTGGAATTGCTGGCCCATATCGTAACTCTATGTTTAACCTTTTGAAAAACTGCCACTTCATCCTCAAAGACACTGTTCCATTTTACATCCCCATCAACAGGGTATGAAGCTTCCAATGTCTCCAAATCTTTGCTAACACTTGTTATTGCCCTTTTAAAATTATTACTATACTCATCCTAATGGGTATAATGTGATATTTTATTTATTTCCTCTCTAATTTTTATTATTTACTTCGTCTGCTCATTTTGGATTTAGTTCTTCTTTTCCTAGTTTCTTATGCTAAAAATGTAGGTTATTGATTTGAGAGCTGTCTTTTTCACTATAGATGTTTATAGCTATAGATTTCCCTCCACACACTGCTGTAACAGCATCCTATAAGTTTTGTCGTGCTTTCATTTTCATTCATCTCAAAATATTTTCTTATGTTCCTTGTGATTTCTTCTTTGACCCATTGATTATTCAATAGCATCAATTTCTACATGTTCATGATTTCCCCAAATTCTTTCATTATCAATTTCTAGTTGCATTCCATGTGGTCAGAAAACATACTTTGTATGATGCAGTATATTTTAAATTTATTGAGACCATTTTTGTGGCCTAACACATTATCTATCCTGGAGAATGTTCTATGTGCCCTTGAGAAAAATGTGATTGTTGACAGATGTATTCTATAAATGTCTGTCAGGTCAATTTATTGTATTGTTCAAGTCTTTTATTCCCTTGATCTTTTGCAGAGTTGTTCTAACTATTATTGAAAGTAAAGTCCTAAAGTCTCCATCTATTATCGCTGAATTGTTTATTTCTTTTTAAAATTTATTTATTTATTTATTTATTTTTAGAAGGGAAGGGAAGGAGAGAGGGAGAGAAATATCAGTGTATGGTTGCTTCTTGTGTGTCCCCTGCTGGGAACTGGCCTGCAACCCAGGCCTGTGCCCTGACTGGGAATTGAACCTCAATCTTTTGGTTCACAGGCCTGTGCTCAATCCACTGAGCTACACCAGCCAGGGCTGAATTGTTTATTTCTGCCTTCAGCTCTGTCAGTGTTTGCTTCCTATATTGGGGGGTTCTGTTGCTTGGGGCATGTGTGTTTATAATTTCTCTGTATTTCCCAATAAATTAGCCATTTTATAATTATAAAACGTCTTTATCTCTAGTAACATTTTTTGTCTTAAATTTTATTTTGTCTAGTATTAGGATGGCTTCTCCAGTTCTCCTTTGGTTTCTGTTTGCATGGTACATATTTTTTCATCTTTTCACTGATGAACCGGGATTTATGTCTGCCATTTTGCTTTATTTTCTTATGCCTTATGTCTTTTTGTTCCTCTCCTCCTCCGGTACTGCTTTGTTTTGTGTTAAATGGATGATTTTTAGTATGTCATTTTAATTCTCTTGTTGTATCTTTTATTATACTTTTGAGCTATTTTCTTAATCGTTTCCCTGACAATTACTATTAACATCTTACAACGATTTAGTTTGGATCAATGCCAATGTACTTTTCACACTATACAAAAACAGCTCGAAGAAAGCTTTATCCTCCCCTCCTGCTTTGTACAATCGTTGTCACACAAATTACATCTTTATACATTAAAGCCCAACAATATAGTCCGATAATTATTGTTTTATGCCATTTGCCCTTTAAATCAGGAAAGAAAAGAAAAAGTTACAAACAAAAGTACACTTATGCTGTGTGTGTTTTCCCATGTACCTGTCTTTCCTCTTTACTTCTGCACTTCTGCTCCTTCGTGAAGACTTGAGTCACTCCTGCTTCGCATGTTTCCATTTCATCCTAAAGGACTTCCTTTAGGGTTTCTTATAAAGCAGGTCTGTTAGTGACAAAGTCTCTATTTTTTTTTATTATCTGGGAATGTCTTAATCCCTTCCTTTTTGAAGGACGGATTTGCTGGATCCTGCTCTGTCCTCTCGGGTTGCTGCCAGGCTGCTGGTTCACACAGCGACTGTGGCAGCAAGACCCAGGTTCCAAGGCTCCGGTAAAACTGGGAAGAGGGGACGAGATTAAGGCGAATTAAAACATCATGCAACTCACTGTTTTTAATGAAGATTCAGCCATTTTCCTTGAATAAATGCTCCTCAAATTGTTGTCTTTAGTTTCCAATATTCAAAAAATAAGTGCATTTAAGAGTTTTTCCAGTGTTCTCATTGCTTTTATGGAGTAGATATTTGGAAGCTCTCCCTCCACCATTCCAGGGGTCAGCCACTAGGAGACTTTTCCTGTGTAGCTTCTGCATTGTATGAAGTGTTTTTTGCCATGCCCAGGTATTACCCAAGCAAACAGTAACATATATGCAAAAGCGAAGAGGGTAGGTACACACATGTGCAAGCACTCACATAGCGATGTGGGAACCCACGTGCATAAGTAGACTAATCTGTCCGTGGCACACATTTGTTCTTCCACATACGGGAGTGACAGGGTCAGCTCTGTGCTTCAGAAAGGTCGCCCTCACCCCTGGTTGCCAAGCGGAGCATGGAAGGGATGAGGTGGGAGGCAGAAAAGCCAGGAGGAGGCTGTCATCCAGCAATAGCGATGTGTGGCCTGGCCTAGGTCCGGGGGTGGCCACACTAGTCCACAGCTAATGACCCCCGACTCCCCCATGTATACATGGGCCCAACCACATGCATGTGCAGGTACACAGTCCATGTGCTCAGGCATGCATGCATCCTGGAACATGCCATTGGAGTCAAAGAAAGATGTGATACAAATGTCCCAGAGGGGCAGGAGGACCGGATTGTGAACCATAAGGGGACTTGGTGAGAAGGACAAGATTCTGGAAGGGAGAGCCCGATGCTCCCTTCAATTCTGTCCTTGGTCCCCTGACTTGCTGTCAACTCTTCCTGTGTGACCTGTCACTTCCCTTCCCCTGAGCAATTTCCGCAGATGAGGGTTATGTTTGTTTGTTGCCCTGATGCACCCCCAGAGTTCTTCTCATCCTCAGCCCCCGGCCACTTCATTGCAGGGAGCACACGGGCGGAGGCCGAAGCCGGCCGGGCGAGATCCCCGCCGTAACAAACACGCTGGGTCACCTCGAACCTGTGCCGACGCCGAAGACGGCAGGTCTTCTAGCTCCAAAATGCCACCATTCAGAATTCTAAACGATGCGATGTCTTTTTATTACAAATCATTTCAAATATCTAAAGAATAATAGAATGGAAACCAATGTACTCGCTACCCAGTTTTAACATAACAAAATTATGCCTTTTTACCTTTAACTTTTTAAGATTCATTTTTGTCAGCAAACAGATACATTCATCTGCTCTCAGGCCATTGAGAGTTCAGGTGGTGTCCAGGTCCTCGCTGTTGTGGGCAGAAGGGCTACGGGCATCGCTGTCCTGTCTCCCTGCGTAGACACCGGGGAGTGGACCCGCTGAATATTCAGCTCCCTGAGATTCTGCCAAACTGTTTTCCAAGGCAGTTGCGTCAATTTGCACTGGGCCAGCAGCGTCTGAGAGGTCCCGGGGAGCTGCGTCCTCTGCTATCCTCACGTGACAGGAAGCTGCCCACAGCCAAGAGGAATGAACAGTAGCCACGAACAACAATCGATGTGAATCGCAGCAATATCATAGTAAAGTGGCAGAAGGCAACACCAGGCAGGCCGCTCTTTGTAAAACTCCATAAACAATTCCCATACACACATACGTATGTGTACGTGTATGTGCATGTGCATATATATGTATATGTGTGTATATAATTAATAACTATTCTTTCAAAGAAATAAAAGGTTACATTGACAACCGAAGACCCCTGCATATACCACTCCCCAGTTCAATTCCCTTCTCTTTCTCCCCAGAGCAGATGAAACTCTCTGAGGGAATCGAACGTGCTGCCTTCTCAGCCATCTGTTTTTGGTTTAACGACTGCGAATGCATCCCCACTGTTGGTGAGTTTTTGATACTTACATTAATGGTGTCAGATCGTAATAGCCTCCTGCAACTTGCTTCCCCGCCCCCACTCACCATTACAGTTTTGAGATTTATCCATGTCGCTACCTGGGGCTGAAGTTCATTACCTGTCACTGGGATAGTCAGTTTACTAAATCGCTACACTTTAGCCACCTTCCTATAGATGGCAGTTAAGTAATGCTGAGTGTTTCTGATAATGAGATTCTAAATTCCCAAAATTGTACCATTTATAGTATCTTAATAATATCTCAATATCTCAAAGGATCATGTCAAATAGTCCTTTTCAAATATGAATTCATTTTTTTTTACATCCTTGCCCTTGATTCTATCTCCATTGTCCAGTTGGTGCCTTCTTGGTCTTGCGTTGGCAAAACCACAGCCCTGAGAGGAAAAGAAAGGACTTTGCACACAGACGACAGAGGTAGAAGAGAGACTGGTGGTCTAGGAAGTGACCAGGCTCACAGTTACCCCTGAGACCCCAAGGGTCCCCTCAGCTGGGCTTCAGGGGAAGAGCTGGAGGGAAACCAAGAGCTCTTAAAGCCACAGGCCCTTGAGAAAGGAGCCCCACCCTGTCTCCAGGGCTGAGGGTGAGACAGAACCTGCAGCCAGGAGTGGAGAACCAGAAGCAGCATTGCCCTATTCCCGTCTGAGAAGATGTGACTGGGTGCACAGGCCTGAGGTGCCCGACGTGGTGAAGGAGCACAGGTTGAACTTGCCAGGCCCGGAGCAGGCCCCCGGCCAGCCGCACACCACCACCGGGACCAGCAACAGAGGGGCAGCGTGTCCTGCTGGGCAGACAACAACTGAGGGTCAGTTGTCCTCCCCCACGGTCTGCGTCAGTCCCCAAAAGGTCCTCCAGCCCCATGAGAAGGGAGAGCCCAGCTGCCTGTATTTCTCCCACGGTGGCAGAACAGGGCCCCCAAGTGGAAATGACGGTGCTTTGTAGAAAAGACAGCTATGTTCCTGGTAAACCTGGGTGTGGGTGGAGAATTACACCCTCTGCCCTCAGAGTTCAGGAATCTGGGTTTCTAGGACAATACACTTTCCAGGTTCCCACATCTCAAGTTTCCAGGGCTGTTTGGAAGAAGGAAAAATCTAGCCCTGTAGCTGCTGAGGACTTTGCTAGGGTTGGGCCCATTTTCCTGTCTCTGCCCTGCTTCAGGACAGTTAAAGAATAAAGAGGTCTGGGTGGGGAAATCCTGTCCTTCTTACCCCAAGATTCTGCAGGGTCTTGACGGGGCAGGGCTCAGAGGCCCGAGGTAATTGAAGCTGCTGTGCTTTTCCTTGTGGTGACCCTGGTCCATTCAGTATGTTTCCCCAGAGGGGAAACTGAGGTCCAGAGAGGGCCTGCTTTGCCCTGCTCACACAGTTGGCAGAGCAAACCCAGGCCACTTCCCACTCACCCTCGCTCCCCTCCCCACTCATGACTCCTTCCCCAGTCTGGGCGGCCTCCAACCCTCCTCTAAGGACAGGAACCTGCGGTGGGAGTCCAAGGTCAGCTGGGAACGTGTTCCCCACTGCCCAGGCAGCCACTGCTGGCTCCCCTGGCCCAGGCATCTTACTGCCGAAGGTTGCCATCCATTTTCTGTCCACCTCATTTGTCTAAAACCCATGAAGAAAAATCACTCCTGTCTCTCTGCCTTTGCTGCTGTTGTGATATATGACCTCCATCAGGACCCCGTTCCCCAGCTGGCACCCTCCTTCTCCCCCAAACCCGCCAAAGCTGGGGTCCGGGAGAAGGAGCGATCCTAAGCCAGCTAGCAGGGTGCATTCTCAGAGACATTCAGGAGACGGATGGCTCTGCCTGCCTGGGCTTTGTGGAGGGAAGGCAGCGTCGACATTACCGATCATCGCTGTGTGACCTCCGGCAATCCACATCACCTCTCTGTGTAATAACTCCCAGCCCACCCCCTCCCCCAGAAGCCACACAAGGTCTAAGAGCCACACAAGCTCTTACTTCATCTGCTCTTTCCATCATCTCTGCAGGCTACCTGATGAGAATAAATAAATAGAAATCCTAGTTTCCATTTACTCTTCATGCCAAGCCCCGAGCTGGGCACTTGATGAGCCTCAGCATCTCGGAACAGAGCCATACACACAGAAAACAAAAGCACCACCCCAATGTCGAAATACAATAATCAAGCACTTCCTACAGATGGAGGTGCCTGAAATGAGGAAGGGGGTCCCTCTGCTAACTAGGGGGGTGGTGTAGAGAGTGGTGTGTGTATGTCTGTGCGCCCAGCTCTGAGGGGCTGAGCTCTGAGGCTCTGTGAGTGGGGGCGTGGGCTCTGGAGTTGCATTGCTTGTACTGACACCCTGCTGTGTGACCATGGGCAACTTGCTTGGCTTCTCTGAGCCTCTCCTGACTTCTGGAGAGCTGGTAATGGGAATTGGGAAGGGGTGGGGGGTGGAGAAAAGAAAAGCTATGAATGCCAAAGTCACTAACTTAGCACATATAAAGTGCTAAGCATGAGACTGCAGACTGTGAGATTGTGAAGAGCGCTGGGAGTCTGCCCAGAGAACAAGGTGGGTGAGTGGTCTGGGCACAGGGAACAGCCAATACACAGTTGTGGACGCTGGGAAACCTGCGCTGCTGGGAGAGGCGGGAGCTCAGTGTGAGTGGCAGGAAGTGCTGACCCAGGAGACTTGGAAGGCCGGAAACTTCTACCCCACCCCGGGGGCAATGGGGAGCCATGGACAGTTTTGAGCAGTAGAGTGGCAAGGTCAGACAAAGTGCTAGAAAGATTCCATGGATAGTGAGTGGGGAAGAGAGGTTGGAGGGGTCGAGCTGGGATGAAAACCTTGGTCTCTCCTCTCAAACGCTCTTGCACATTTTCAGTAGGATTTCAAATCTTTAATAAACCAGAGCTGGATTTTGCTGAAGTCCCCAGGTGCTGGCCAGGTTCCCATTTCACATATGTGTTGGCGAGGGGGTGGGGAGGGAGGAACCCAGCTTCAGGGGGGATGCTGAGGGCCAGGTAGGGAAGGGCCAGGACAGCAGCCCCCCCCCCCCCCGCCCCGTGCTTTCTCAGTGGTCTACTCAAGCGTTGCTCCCTGCGAGGAGGAGCGGAGGCTGTCAGGCGTGTCCAAACTGCGCTCCTGGCCGCCTCGATTTCGCAACCCCCGAGCAGCTCAGACACCGTGAATGGACCGGAAATTGAATGCAAAATCAAAATGCAGCACATAAACAGATGCAAAAGTCATTTGGTGCCAGTAACATGAATCACCTCTGGACTCCAGCTGGGTGAGTCCCACGGAGGCTGAGCTGGCCTGGCCCAGAGGGGTGTTGGACGGGGCACCCCCTATGTCCACCTTCCCTGGCCCTCTGCCACTGACCTACACTGCTGATTATCTCCAAGGTCAGCCAGTCCAGCTCCTCAGCGTGCAGGCAGGGGAACTGAGGCTCGGAAAGACAGGACAGAGAATTAGGGCCCTGGTCAGATGGACCTGAGTTTTGATCTATCTCCTCCACTTTCTAGCACACATGACCTTGGGCCTGATCCTCAGTTAGGTCACCAGGCAAATGGGGAGAGGGCCGTCCTCACAGTTCGGGTGGGGAGATTGAAGGCAACACTGGGTCAGGAAGGGTGCCCAGGGTCAAGGCAAGAAACAAGCAAACAAGATTTTTTATGCATTTATTTGAGCCAAACTGACAACAATTGCTAGGAAACAAAATCTCAATGGATTGAGAAAATGCTCCAGGAAATGGCAGTTTTATCATTTGTTTTATGCATCAGAATCAACAGGGAAGATATAAGGGGGTTCCATGAAATCCACTGGTGCTAGATTAAGGAGGCAGGAGAAAGCAAAGCTAGAGATCCTGGAGATGGGTAAACAGCAGAGCAGACACATATTCTTTCAGTCTGGTGGGTGCAGGATAGTTAACAACTGACGTGATAACAATGAGGGGGTCATACTGAACTTCCTTCTCTCCCTAATTCCCCACACTGAAAAAGGGAATTCCCCAACCCCCAAGTCCCCCAGCTGGGCACCCTGGGTGCTGCAGATGAATTTTTCATTCCCTCAGCGCCCAGCTGGCAGATGAGAAGGTAGCACTGACGTCTGACCGTCAGGGGCACCAGCAAGGCACGTTATGGTTTGCAGAGCTTGTTTCCCGGACTCGGCTTGGTCCTTTGTCTCTCCCACCCCCACCCCCACCCCCATCAACTTCACAGACAAAGAGAAACTCTGGCGATGGAAGTGATTTCCCCAGGGTCACATGCTGTGGCGTTGAACAGGGACAGCAGGGATTGGAATGCCAAATCCCTCTGTCTTTGTGTCAGTCATTCCTTCAACAAAAGGACAATGAGCACCTGCTGGCTAGGGCAGGCTGAGTACTTTGGGGCCTCCTCATTCAGGCCCCGGTCTGCACCCTGGGAGCGGCGAGGGTCCCTGGGTGGCAGGCCGAGAGCCAAGGCTCCCCTGGGCCTCCAGGAGCTGAGGGGACAGGAACAGAGGATCAGAATGGAAGACGAGAGGAGGGGCCTCTGGCTGGGGCCACGGGGGAGCCGACACAGCAGAGAGAGAAGGGGCGGAAAGAAAGGCAATTGCACCTGACACGTCTGGTAAGTACCTACCATACACACCAGGCACTGAGGAGACAGTAAGCAAGACATAAGCAGACGTGGGCCTTACACTCTGGTGGCGAGAATGACATTAAACAGTCACCCTGATTTGTAATCATTCACTGCAAACAGGGCATTGAAGGGACATGGAACAGGTTCTGGGACTATTTGATGTAGGGACATGAACTGGGCCTGGAGGATCAGGGAGGGCTTTCTGGAGGAGGCGGTGCTTGGATCGAGACCTGGGGAGAGAAGGAAAAGGAAGCAGGGAAAGAGAGAGGGAGGGAGGGAAGGAGAGGGAGACACAGAGACTCAAGGACGGGGAGAGAGGAGGAGAGACAGAGAGCGGAAAGAAAAAAACAGAAGAAAAGAATTTGAGAGAAGGGGGTGGGCAAAGAGAAGGAGCCAGAAACGAGAGACAGTTGCAGAACGATGTGGAGAGAGGCAGGTCAGACTCAGCCAGCCGGACAGGCCGACCGCGAGGGAAGGCTGGGGGAAGACGGGTCCGAACAGAGAGACAACGAGCCAGGGAGAAAGGGAGGGTGACGGGGAAGAGTCGGCCCGAGGCCTCCAAGCTCCCCACCCCCTGCCGCCTGGACTTTCATCTCTGATTCGTGAGGAACTCGAGTTCCCCCGGAGGGAAGTGTGGGGAGTCCGGGCTGCAGCTGAATAATGCATTTCGCATCCCAGGACTGTTTCATCTTTCCCTCTGTGAACTTGGATTCTAAAGCGCAGTGTGGCTGTGCCCAGTGGGGGAGGGGAGTGGGGAGGGGGTGCTGCTGCTGGGGGCAGGGCTGGGACTGGCTGGCCAGGCCCCCAGGGCAGACCCGGCCCGAAGCTCCTCCCTCTCCCCACACCCTCAGTGAAGGGTCTCACCCCGATTTTCAGGAGGAAATGAGCTTCTGACGAAGAATCAGCTGTCAACTAAGGTGCTCATTACCTGTTAACAGTTGACGGTTGACGAAGGCGTTGGCCCTTAAGTAGGATGCGCTCACTGTTAATTAGAACTGTTCGCTGGCAACCAAGGTGCTCGGCAACTAAGGTTTTTGTTCGCAGTTAACTAGGGTATTAACGGTTAAGGAAGGTGCAGGGTGTTAACCAGGGTGCTTAACATCCACTACAGTGTTTGTTAATAGGGTGCTTGCTTTGAGCCCCCCATCCTCACCTCCTCACACCTCCCCCCCCCTTCAGTGCCTCAGTTTACATATCCCTTCCAGTGCATTCCCACCACCTGATCTCCTGGAGAGCCTCTTTCCTCCCAGCTGGGGCTCCCAGGTCCCAGCACCAGCACCTGGCTTGACCTCAGAACACCCCTGCCACACCTGGAACTGCCTTCACAGATGGTCCCACCAAACTCCCTGGTCCTAATCTTGGCAAGAGGGAGAGCAGAAGGCCTCCCCAAAAGACCTTCCTTTTTAATAAGGAACATTTGAAATATACGCACAGCCCAACGCTAACTCGCTGGCGGTGGGAGCCGGGCGGGAGGGAACCTGCTCCCGGGCCCTGCGGTCCTGCAGAATGGACGGGCTGTGGCTGCCGTGGTGGGGTTGCCATGTCCCTTCATGCGCTGCAGGCACACCTGGGGACCTGCCAAGATGCCAGGGGCATCAACTATCGGTCTTGTCCTTTCAGGCTGAAGCGTTCTTTGTGGGGACACCTAGAGGATGGGAGCCCCAGGGCTGGTGGTCTAGGATTCCCGAGAGCCACCTGCCCCTGGCGACCAGAGGAGCCTGGGGTGCAGACCCCTCAGCAGTCACTGCCCTGCTGGGCAACAGTCATTAAGTCATTGCCCTCCCTGGGCCTCAGGTGTAAAGCTGGATTTGAACCAGCAGATGGTGGAGGGCCCAGCCAGCTTCAACTTCTGGGGCTGCTCGTCAAGATCCATTTTAAAGATACGAGCACATTTCCCCTGGCCGGTGTGGCTCAGTTGGTTGGAGTGCCATCCAGCAACCAAAAGGTTGCAGGTTCGATTCCTGCTCAGGGTGCCTATGATCCCTCACCTGGGCAAATACGGGAGGCAACCAATTGATGATTCTCTCTTGCATCAATGTTTCTCTCCCCGCCTCCCTTCCTCTCTCTAAAAGCACTGCCCTACCCCAGCTCACCGCACTCCCCACTCTTGCCCCACCCTCCAGCCACGCCAGCCTCCTTGGAGAGCCTCCTGATGCCCACACTTCTCCAGCCCCTGGGCCTGGGCACATGCCCCTCCCCACCCTCCTCTTTGCCTGTTGACTCCTACTCAGTTCAAACGCCAGTTCTCTGGAAGCCCCTCCCCGAGCCCCAGTCCAGCTGGATCTCTCTGCTCTGTGCACCCTTTGGAAGCACTGAAGAGAGCTGCAGGGACCAGTTAGGTGTGCGATGTTTTCCTCTCTCTTCTCCTCTGGACTCCTCTCCACAGGGTCATCCCCCTGGACATGGGTGACCTTCGTGTGTCTCCATCCTAATCTCCTCTTCCTGTAAGGACACCTGTCAGATCATGGTGAGGTCCCTGAGACCTTCACACCCCCAGTGTCTGGCACAGGGGGCACTTCGGAAGTATTTATGCAATGAATGAATGAAGGAGCGAATGGGTCAAAGAGTGAATGAATGATGTCAAGGATTCTTACACACACTTCCGGAGAGGGAAAGGGAGAAATACGCGAACAACCACACAGGGCTCAGAGCCAAGGCAGGAAATCAAACCCCGCTCGCTCCCCTCTGCCAAGCTGACACAGAGAAGTAACTTGACTGCTCTGAGTCTCGTTTCCCCATGTGTAAGATTTGGATAAAAAGATAACCTCTGGACTAAAGTAGAAAATGAAATGAGCTAGTGACTGGGAAGTGCCCCCAGAGCTGGTCCGGAAACAGAGACGCCAGCCATCCCGCACCCGCACCCGCCCGGCCCCAGCAAGGCCTCTCGTCCCCAGGCCAGAAGCAGAGCTCACATCTGGTGCCCCAGCTGGCACCTCTCGGCCAGGCAGAGAGAACAGCTGTGGCTGTCAGTCCTCACAGTGGGCCTCCTGGACCAAACGCTCTTATTTAACTCTCTCAATAGCGCCATGAGGAAACGGGTTCCTCTACTCACCCCATTTTACAGAGAAAAAGACTGAGGGGGAGAGGAATGGCCTAGGATGTGTGGGGGGGAAGGACGAGGGCCCTGTGTGAACCCCTCTTCTTCAACCCTACCCCCACACCGCCTCTGCATGCCCTCTCTCTCTCTCACCTTTCTCTCTGTCCAAACACATCTCTTGAAACCTTCCTACAGCTGTCGCCCCATTGCTGGCTGTGTCTCCCACTTCTGGCCACTTCTTGTCCCTTGTCCCCCACCAGCCGCCATCTTCCCTTCCTCCAAAAGAGAGCCCGGGGAGCAGGCCTCAGCTCTGCCCAGCTCTGCCGTTCACTGGCTGTGACGCTGGGCCAGCTGGGACTCATTTGCCATCTGCAACGTGGGGGTGAGCATACCACCCCTAGGGTTGTTGTACAGGATAGCAGAGCTAGTCCAAGCGGAGTGGACACTGCGGAGACCCCCAGACCCCTTTAACTCCTTCTGTGTGTTTGCGCCCCACCACCTTTGGGTTGTTGCTAATAAGCAACCCTAATTCAGAGGCCTGACCTCAGCCTACAGCGTGCCTGGAGTGCCTGGCAGCTTCTGTGCCCTGGAGTCACCTGTGGCCAATGACTGACAGGTGCAAGCGTGTAGGAGTCCAGCTCATTTGCTCCCAAGTAGGACAAATTCTGAGCCCCGTGGCATCATCTGGCTCGTTTAGCAGTGCCCTCACCTAGGCACAACTCAGTACATCTGCTCAGGAATCTTGGTCTCCAGGTCTGCTTCTGGGGACCCCAACCTAATCAACAAGTCAAGCTGTTTAGCACGAGCCTGGCTCAGAGTAAAGGCTCGCTTCATGTTAGCTACTACCGCTTTATTTCTGGGCAACTGAAAACAAAAGCCTGTGCCTTTCTGTGCCTCGATGTCCTCATCTGTAAAATGGGCACAATGAGACTTGCTCTGTGTATATCTTCACTGAATAATGAAATGAAGAAATAAGCAAATGCCCCACCTTAGCTGAGGGGTGGCCCTGGGTGAAAGGACAGTTTCTGCCCTTCCTCATCCTCCGGGCAACCAGTTGCCCTCCCAGTCTCGGCAGCTGTGAGTCACCGACTCCGCCCCCTCCAGGCTCCTCTAGCCCAGCGGAGGGAGGGCAGCCCTCAAGCTCCAGACACTGACATTGACCTTGACGTCAGGACAGCTCTCTTCTGACTCCATTAAAGGCCCTCCCAGCCCCAGCTGCTGCAACCTGTCCAGGTTCCACTCTGAGGCCTCAGCAGCCACCCCACCCCACCCAAGGTGTGTCCTAAGAGGTGACTGTTAAATTTTCAGGAATTTGAATACACTGGTTGTCAAACAGTCGGCAACTGGAAAGCCACTCTGGTGGGAATAACTTACACTGTGGAAATGGGCAGATTCTACAAATGAGCCTTTTCTTCCCAGAGCTGGTTTATCAGTACACGATTGACCGAATCCCTTTACTGGACACCTGCCTGGGCCCCATGCTGGCTAGACTCAGAGAATATATATACATTTTTTCATTTCATTATCCCCTCAGGTCTGCCAGAGAATATATTCTTTTAATATATATAATTAAGCTTAAAAGGGTAAATTACTTTGTTTTCTAAACATGGTCTTTTCAAAGACTTCTCTTCTGTGGTTAGATAGTCACCTTAGGAACTACAACAAAAGGAATGATTTCACATCCACCCCTTAGCACCTCCACCCCAAACCTCCTCCATACGGAGGCCCACCTTGACTTTCCTTTAAAAAATATCTAGATGGCCCTGGCTGGTGTGGCTCAGTGGATTGAGCGCTAGCTGGTGAACCAGAGGGTCGCTGGTTCGATTCCCAGTCAGGGCACATGCCTGGGTTTCAGTCCAGGTCCCCAGTAGGGGGTGCACGAGAGGCAACCACACATTAATGTTTCTCTCCCTCTCTTTCTCCCTCCCTTCCCCTCTGTCTAAAAATAAATACACAATATTTTTTTTTAAAAAATCCTAGATTCATAGGATCTTAGAAATGTGGAGTCCCTGAAACTTCAAGGTCTAGATTCTGGAATCCTGAAACCTCTCCCTCCCAGACGTTAGACTTGGGACACCCCACACCCCAATCAGTGGAGCCACGTCATATTTGGGGGTTTGTTTCCAGACTTAGCGGGGAGCAGATAAGCGGGGAGCAGATGTTACAACCTGGTGCGAACTTCCCCTTATAAATCCTTCAGAGAGACCGTCCATCACCACCCGCAAGTCCAGGGACGAGATGCATCTCTGCCTTTTCAACCGAGAGGAAGATCGGTTATGTAAATGAGTAATTACAACAGTCTGTACAATATTATACATTATTTAAATATATACCTTATAGAATTTAAATATACAAGTCACTAAGTGTGTAATTAGTAACACTGGTACCTTAAACTGTGGAATTTTACTCAGCGTGGTGAGATCATGTCCACAGCACCATGAGTGGCACCTGGAAGGCAAGGCCAAGGCCATTTTGCATCTCAGGGTGGGCACAGAAACCACGAACCTCTCTCCCCACCCCCACGCCCAGTCACAGCTGAAGTCGTGCACAGCCTTCAATCACAGTAAAGTCAGAAACATAGAAACTTGAGGTTGGAAGAGACCTCACAGCCAGGGCCTGTCAGACGCTGAGATCGCCTTTACAGCATCCCACCCGCCCCGCAGGAAAAAAAAAAGGTGATCCGGTCGGCTTGAATTCCTTCAGCAGCAGGGAGCTCACCACCTTGCATGACAGACTGACTGCATCGCTCCTGATGACCTTTAATTATACTGTGGGAACAAGATGTATCTTCCCTTACTTCTGACCGGCAACGAACACCCCCAGGCTCCTCCCCTGCAGGAGCTGGGCCGCTGAGCGAGGCGGGGAGCCGCAGAGTGGCAGTGCCGACACAGAAATCGTGCTCTGGACCAGTCCCTAACGAACCTAGTGGCCCCACGACCGCAGCCCAATTTCGCAAGTAATTTCTAAGTATTCGTGGCCCCCCTAAAGTCCCATGATCCAGTCCAAATCTTTTACAGGATAGATGACAGCTTTGGGGTCAGGGGACAGAAGAGACTTCCCAAGATCAAGGTCACACAAGACCTAAGAGACAGAGTCAGGATTCGCACCTACATTTTCTGCCTCAGATCCAGAGAACTCCCCTCACCCGACTCCCTCATCAGGCCCTTTTTCCCAGCCAAGCCCAGGACCTAAACCAGCCCGGAGACTGAGATCTGAGGCAGAGCCCCGCCCCCACTCCATCCACCCTCCCCCCGTCACTGGGGTTGGAAACTTGTTAGCTCTTCCCGGCAACCCCCCACCGAGGGGCCTACCCAGGCCACTGAGGGGGCGGACAGCTGGGCTGGGTGATGGGTGGTTTTAATATTTAAACACAGTTTGCCGCTGCACAGCCAAAGGCAAAAGCAGCTGCCTCCTTTTTCTTTTTCTTCTCCTTCCTCTTTTTCCTTCCTTCCCTTTTTTTAAATCTTTAATGTCTCCCGCCAGCCGCCAGTGGGGGAGGTGTTGTTTGAGGGCCATATTTCAAAGGGTTGCCACAGCTGGAGGGATATTCAGAGCACTTCAAGCCAATCCATTGTGTATAAATATATAGATATATATATATAGGTTTCATTATCCCCTTCAGGGCTGCCAGAGAATATATTCTTTTAATATGTATAATATATTTGAGCTGCTACATGACTCGCAGCAGGGGAGGGAGGGCGGGTGGCCCAAGCTGACATTTCAGAGGCGTTTCCAGAGACGGGAAAACAGCTGACTTCGGGAAAGTGCAGGGCTCTGCCCGGCCGAGGTTGGTCTCGTCGGCAGGACAAGGGGTCTCAGGCGTACTCCCCACCCCAGGCCTGGACTCGGCACTGGCGGTTATTTGGTCCTTCCAGAGCGGTTCATCCGATCCGTTTGGTTACCCGCAGCCTTCCATTGTTAAGTGGTCTTCAGCTATAACAAAGGATGCCGGGCAATGGTTACTGAATCTGGGGCGGCCTCGGGAGTCGCAGGCCGTGTGCTAGCTGTGGGATCTTGGGGAAGCTGCCTCAACTGTCTGAACCTTCGTGCCTTCGTCCGTGGAAGCAGAGAGCGGGCCTTGCAGAGGGAAAGCCGATCTTGTGTGTGAATTCGGAAAAGAAGTGCCACGCGGGGGGCTCACGACTGGGGACGCGACCCAGTTACATGACTCTGGAGAAGGGACACCTGTGTTGAGACCAGAAGGATGACCCTGGATGAAGAGGGTCAGGGAGGGAGAGTGTTCCATGTATGGCGCATGCCTGCTGAAGCAGGGGATGGGGTCAGAGGGGACTGGGCTGCCCTCAGCTGGCAGACATGGCTTAGAGTGAGCTGAGGGTCCCAGTGGCCCTCAGGGCCTTAGCCCTACCGGCCTTCACCTCGGCAAGTGTGCAGTGCCAGGACTGCAGCCTCGGGGTCCCGCCTCGCTTGCCAGTTGCTCTCGGTGCTTCCCTCAGCAACTTCCCGGGAAGAATATCATGTCTTCCTTGCTAGCTAGAATTATTTATAAATGAGGTCAAAGTGAAAAGCCAGCTTGTTTTCTTCCTGGCTTTTCTCGGCATCTCTGACTCTCCAGCAGCCCCTGCTAATTTATCTCTCTCTGGGCTCCCTCCTGACCCTCCTGACCAGGGCTCTTCCTGCATGTGGGCCTGGCCACCTGGAAAAGGAGGACAGTGGTCACCAGGGACCTTGTGAGAGCAGAAACCCTAGCTCTGGGGCAGAAGGGCCTATGCATGGTCCCCAGCCAGCTGAATCAGCACCAGCAGTGGCTTCTGAGTCAGTAGATTTGGGGCTGGGGAATCCTATTTCCCAAGCTCCAGGGTGATGCTGAGACAAAGCCGGGTTCAGGGGCCTTGATCCTGGAGTTCCAAACTACGACCCACAGCACAGGAAGGTGAATACAGAGGGAGGAGGCGGGGCCCTGATGTGGAATCCCCAAACTTCTGCCAGTAGCTCAATTCTGTGGCTGCTTTCCTCAGGCACCTTTCCCCATTTCGGTAAAGGACACTTCCAATCATCAAGTTTTTTAAGGCATCATCCTGGACTCCTCCCAGTCTCCTCCCTCTCATCTACCAGTGCAACCCATCACCCCCACTTTAAAACATATTCAGAATCCTTCACATCCATGGCTACCACCCTGGTCTGAGCTACCACATCTTTCCCCTGAACTGTTGCAACAATTACTATTGTCTGGTCTTCTGACTCCCATCCGTGCCCTGCGCCGGCCCATTCTCCACCCAGCAGCCAGAAGAATCTTTTAAAAATATATAAATTCGATCATTTTCCTTGCCCTATTTCACCCTTTCCACTTGCCTAGCCTCTGCATGGCTGGCTCCATCTCATCTTTCAGCTCCCGGTTTCAATGCGGCCTTATTAGAGGGCCCTCCCCTGGCAGTTCCTGCTAGGAGAGTGCCCCCTCCTCAATCATTCGTCATCCCTGCCCTTTCTGGGCTTCCTTCACAGCACTGACCGCAATCCGCATTTATTTGTTTGTTTGCTGTTTACTGGTTTGACAAGCTGTCTCCCCCCTCCGGATGGGGAGGTCCCTGGGGGCAGGGCCTCATTTCTCTGCCGATTGCTCAATTCCCCACTCAAGGCAAAGCCGGGTGCACAGCTGGTGCGCACGGTGAGCTTCCCAGAAGAATGGAGGGGCTGTTTGGTGGACCAGACTCACCATTTTGACTCAGGCTGCTTAGGTAATGAAAACGCACACTCTTTGGTCAGATGGTCATCTCGCCATCCAAGCGCACAGTGTCCAGGAATGAGTGGGGGTCTTTTCTGGAAGCGGTCGTGCCTGCGCGGTGCAAGAAGGAGTTCTGAGGACACCGGCCCAGACACCTCTTAAGCCTCCAGCCTGAGCTAGGATGAAGCAGAAAGGAAGAGAAAGAACCAGAGGTGTCGGTTCCCTACATACCCATTTTACAGATGAATAATCATTCCTGCAGAGCCCCTTCCTCGCACTGGGAAACCTCCAGAGGCGCAAAGTCCCCAGGGTTGCCCTCCACACCTCAGCCCGGGGCTCACAGACTTCCCAGCAGCTGATGAAGGTCTCTGGGGGGACTGAGAGGCCACGGAGTCCATCCCCCCCGCCCCGCCCTCTGCCTAGAAGCACGTCTGAGCAGCCCAGTTAGAGAACAGTACCCCCACCCTTTCCTACAGACCCCCCCCCCAATTAAGTCTGGAGGTGGTGTGGCACGCTGGGTTGGGACGGAGATCTCAGTAGCATTCCTAACCCTTTCTGAACGACCGAGGGATCTTGAAGCTGCGAGAGTCTCAGAACCAGCTGAGAGGGATCTCTCGAGATCCTCCCAGTGCACCTGTCGGGAGTGCACGAGGCGGCGCTCCTCCGTGGAGCACTGGCGCCACCTGCTGGACTATTGCGGGAGGGCAGCTCTGGTTCTCGCCGAGGCCAGTGCTGTCAGCGGGCGGGGTTGGCTGTTCCCCCGGACTGCAACCACAGATGGCGAGAGATCAACAGACACACAAATACCCACCGGCCTCAGACGCTCCAGGCCCACTCTAAAACATGGACACAATACCACCCGGGCCCTTCTCAGGAGCCCGGAAGAGCATGGAAGGGGTGGCTGGTGGTGGAAGATGTGGGTAGACTTTGGACCCGTGGACAAAGGTGGGGGGGGGGGGGAGGCTTGTGGTGTGGGGGGGACGGGAAGAGGCAGGCTCGCATAAACACTCCAGGTGGGAAAGGCATACCCAGTCACCCAGCAGTGGGAAAAGTGCCACTCGCAAGGGGTAGGTCACGTCCTCAGGGAGAGGAGAGGAGGCCCACCCCACTGTCACAAGTCAGCGTCACAGGAAATCCCTCCTCTGTGCATTACTTCCCTCCAAGTTTGGAGAGTATCCAGCCCCACAGGAGCCGCAGCGGGAACCGGAGCCTGGGGAGGAGCTCCTGGGGGCTCAGACCCCTGGCTTGGAGCTCTTCCCTCTGGAAGTCAGCCTTGCTGGCTCTCCACTCACTCAGTGTGGACCTGCTGAGCCCTGCCTACAGGCCACGTGCTGGCTGGGACCTGAGCCTCCAGTCGGGGGCAAAGTCCCCACCCTCTTGCAGCTTGCTGGGAAAGATGGACCATTAAAAAAAAGCAAGCAAATAGGAAATACGATGCCAGTTGATAATGCAGCAATTCCACTGCTAGGTGTACTCAAGAAAAATGGAAGCCTGTGTCCATCTGTCCGCAGAAAGCCTTGCAGGAGAATGTTCACAGAAGCTTTAGTCCTCATAGCTGAAAACCGGAAACGGCTCAGGTGCCCAAACAGCAGAGTGAACAAACAATTCAACTACGTCCGCACAATAGAGCACAGCTCAGCAATAAGGCTGAATGAATAACCAATACCCCCGACAACATGTATGAATCTCAGAAACACGATGCTGAGCAAAAGAAATCAAACACCAAAGAGTACATGCCAAATTAATTATTCCACAGTGTGCAATTCTAGGAGAGGAAAAGCTAAACTACAGTGACGGCAAGCAGACCAGTGGATGCCTGGAGCAGGGAGGGAGCTGTCCAACTGGTGGTGGCCAGCTCCTTTTGGTGGCCAGATGACACAGGGTATGGTGGCCAGATGACACAGGGTATGGTGGACACTGATAGTGCCACGGCCATCAGCCCCCACACCGCAATGGCTTCCCAAGTCTCTCTACCTAAGCGAGTCGCCTGCCCACAGTACTGAGCTTGGCTGGATGCGGAGGACAAGCCAGGAGTGTTTAGCCTCAAGGGTGACCCTCAATCAATGAGGACCAGAATGTAGAGGGTTTAAATACCGCATCTTCCTCCAGGGCCAGGACGACGGTGTACAAGGCAGGTGCTGAGAACTCAAAATGTGAGATCCTCACTCAGGGTTGTGCAAATGTAGAATCAGCACCTGAGAGTGGAGGCCTTCTTAAACGTTTTTATAACAGTTTTAGAGATATAATTCACATATCATCAAGTTCACCTTCGTAAAGTGTTCCATTTAGTGGTTTTCCGTATATTCATTAAATTGTGCAACCATCACTGCTAATTCCAGAACATTTTCATCTCCCCCCTTCCCAGGAAATCCTGTACCCCTTCCTTAACCAGCTACAATCTCACATTCCACCCCACCCCGGCCCCCAGCCCTAGAGAGCCACTAACCTACTTTCTGTCTGTATGGATTTGCCTAGTCCAGACATTGTTAGGCTGGAGTCGCTCAAGAAACCAGACGGACACAGAGCGCTAAGGAGCAGGGTTTATTAGTGGGGAATGAGGGAAAGTGGAGCCAACCTAGGGAGGTTGGGGAGCCAACCGAGGGAGGTTAAGACTTGCTCGGTTGTTCTTAGAGCAGGATTTTTAATTGCAAAATCCCGCAAAGGGTAACTGGTTGGGGTGTCAGAGTCTGATTGGCTAGAGCTGGTCGCTGGGTGCCATTTCTGCTGACCATTGCTCTTGATACATCATGTCAGGCTCAAGTTAAAGCTGCATCCTGTTATGCCGGACGGGCCAACCCCAGACCCCAATCATGGCCGGGCATCTGTTTGTCCTGGGCAGGGTCAGCAGGCAGTGTCCCAGGCAGGCATTATCCCAGGCTATACTTTCCCACAGTACGGTTTTCCCGCCTGGTGATTTTCCATTCCTCCTAGGCCTACCCAGGTCCGTCAGACATTCCACAGAAATAGAATCATACACTTTGTGGTCTTTTGTGTCTGGCTTCTTTCACTTAGCAGGTGTACCCTGTATCAGCCCTTCGTTCCTTCATATAGCCGGGTAATCCCCCACTGTATGGAAAAGGCTCATTTTTGTTTATCCATTCATTAGTTCATGGACATTTGGGTCGTCTCCACATTCTGCCAGCTGTGAAAATGTTGCTATGAACGTTTCTGTACAATTTGGTGAAGATGTATGTTCACTTCTCTCGGGTGTATAGCGAGGAGTGGGATTGCTGGGTCACGCGGTGAGTCGGCGTTTAACTTTCGCCACCCTGTTCTCACAGCCGCCCCACCTTTTACATTCCCGCTGACAATACACGAGGGCTTCGTTCTCTCCACATCCTCACCAACACTTGTTATTTTCTGTCTTTTTGACTACAGCCAACCAGAAGGTGTGAAGTAGTATCTCATTGTGGTTTCTCCTTGGCTTCCTCGCCCTGGGCAGCACATCCTGGCTCCGGCTTCCTCACCCCTCCGTGGGGCCTTTTTCCTGCGTCTCCACCTAGTTCCTCAGAGGGTTCTGTGGGGTCCGCGGCAGTGACGCCCCCACCATGCCCTGTGTGGGCTCTCTCTCCCCTGGCTCACTTCCCAGCTCCCACACATGCTTCCTGTGATCACTCTCTATGCCAAATCCTGGTCTCGGGAACCCAAGCTAAGGCACATTGCCTGAAGGGTCACCATGTGAAATTAAGAAACTCTTCTAGGATCAGTGAGAGGGGCTTGAAGAGTTTCAAGTGGAGGGGTGATGGAGCCTGATCTCTCTTCTAGAAGATCACACCGGCTTCCCTATGGGAACAAGCTGTGGGGCACCCGGAGCAGGAGGGGGACGGGAAGGAGGTACCGTTTCCACCGTCTGGCTGGACTGGCCGGGGCCGCCAGGAGCGAACGGACCAGCAGAGTGTCCGACGAGGACCCAGTGCTTGCGAGCTGCTGGTGGGATCACACGGAATTGAGAAGGGGTGGGGAAACCTCTGGATCATGGACATGCCTGGGAGAGAATTCAACAGCGTGGTGAGATTTCAAGAGACGGACTTGTGTGTGTGTGTGTGTGTGTGTGTGTGTGTGTGTGTGTGTGTGTGTGGCACCCAGGGGGAGGGCAAAGTGTGAGCGAGCACCGAGGCAGGACTCTAAAAGAAAAGAAAGGAGGTCGTGGGCCCAGAGCCTCAGGGGCCTGGGGGGAGCGGGGAGAGGCAAAGTGAAATGGTCAGGGCAGGGTGTCCCTGCTTCCTGGAAACTTGTTGGAAGTTGCAATTACCAGACAGACCCTAGGTAATGAGAAATGAGGCAGGAGCAGGAGCACGCAACTAAAGTCCAGGGCCAGGGTGAAGGTTAAGGTTGGAGGTGGACTGGGCTTGTCTTCTTATCTTTTCACGTGGTCTTTCATGGAGCAAAGTTTGTGATGGGGCCAAAATAGATGAGGTCAGATTTTCCTCTTGTGGGTCATGCTTTTGCTGTTCACTCTAAGATCTGTCTAGATCCTAAATATTTTCTTTCTTTTTAACTACAAATTTTACAATTTTCCATTTAAGTCCGCAACACATTTTGAGCTAATTTTTTAGTAATATGTGATATTTAAGTTGATGGGCACGTTCCTGTGTGTGTTCGCCTGTGGACTTCCAACCGTTCCAGCAATTGAGTTACCTTTCCTCCACTGAATTGCTTTTGCATCTTTGTCAGAAATCAGTTGGGCACATTCATGTAGGTTGGGTTTGGGTCTCTCTATTCTCCTACATCAATCTGTGTATCTACCCTTCTGCCAGTACCAAACAAGCCTAAATTTCTGTAGCTTTATAGTAAATCTCATTATCAGGTAGAGTAATTCCTCCCATTTTATTTCTCTGCCTCATAATTGTTTTACTATTCTAGGGCTTGTACAAAATATATATATTTATATTTTGCTAATGTGGTGGATATTACATTGATCGATTTTTTTTATGTTGAACCATCCTGGTACCACCTGGTCATAGCGTATAATCATTTAAAATGCTGCTTTTCATATTTGGTTTGCTGGTTTTCTGTTGAAGGTTTCTGCACCTGTGTTCACAAGGAAGGTTGGTCTTTAGTTTTCTTTTTTTTGTTGTGTCCTCATCTGGCTTCGGTGTCAGGGTAATGTGTGGAATGAGTTCAAGGTGTTCTTCCTTCTTCAAACCTGCTGGGTTTTATCAAATGCTTTTCTGCATCTATTGATATGATCAGGTGGTTATCATCTTTCATTTTGTTTATGTGGTGACCACAATTACTGATTTGTAGATACTGTGCCAACCTTGCATCCCCAGGATGAATCCCACGTGGTCCCAGTGTATGACCTTTGTCATGTATTGCTGATCCAGTTTGCTAATAGTTTGTTGAGGATTTTAGCATCAGTATTCATTTGGATATTGGCCTATAATTTTCTTTCTTTGCAGTGTCTTTATCTGGTTTTGTGATTAGGATAACGCTGGCCTCAGAAAATGAGCTTGGGACTCTTTCCTCCTTTTAAATTTTTTACAATCATCTGAGAAGGAGAAGTGTTAGTTCTTTGAATGTTTGGTAAAATCCACTTGTGAAGCCATCCAGTCCAGGACTTTTGTTTGTTGGATTTTTTTAAAAAATTACTGCTTCAGCCCTGCCTGTGTGGCTCAGTGGAGAGAGTGCTGGCCTGGGAACCAAGGGGTCGCTGGTTTGATTCCCAGTCGGGCACATGCCTGGGTTGCAGGCCTGGTCCCCAGTAAGGGGCACGTGAGAGGCAACCACACATTGATGTTTCTCTCCCTCTCTCCTCCCTCCTTTCTCATCTGTCTAAAAATAAATAAAATCTTTAAAAAATTACTGCTTCAATCTTACTAGTTGTAATATGTCTATTCAGATTCTCTGATTCTTCCTGAAATAGTTTTGGAAGATCATGTTTAAAAAGTTATCCATTTTGTCCAGATGGTCCTGTTTTTTGGCATATAGTTGTTCCTATTTTCTTACAATCCATTTATTTCTTTGGTATCAGTTGCCGCTTCTCCTCTTTCATGTCTGCTTTTGAGTCCTCTTTTTCTTTCTCGACGAATCTGGTTCAATGTATGTCAACCTTGTTAACCTTTTCAAAGAACCAGCTCTTGATTTCATTGATCTTTTGTATTTATTTAGATTCTATTTCATTTATTTCTTCTCTAATCTTTATTATTTCCTCCCTTCTACTCACTGTGGGCTGTTTGTTCTTCTTTTTCAAGTTCAAGTGTAGAGTTAAATTGTTTATTTGAGATTTTTCTTATTTGGAGGATAGCCCCATAATACTGTGAATTCCCCACTCAGACTGCTTTTCCCATGTCCCACAGATTTGGGGTGTGTGTGTGTGTGTGTGTGTGTGTGTGTGAATCAATAGATGAGTTAAAACAGATAAGAACGAGTCCCCAGGCAGAACTTCAGGTTCCCAGTCAAGTAACTGTCCCGTTTTCAAAAACCTTTTCTCATATAAATATAGGGTCAAACAGTATTTTCACTGTCATTCTCCAAAGACCAAAAATCATTTGTTGTTTTTTTAGTTTTGTTTTTTAAGTATATTTTGTTGATTATGCCATTACAGTTATCCCAATTTTTCCCCTTTACCCCCCTCCGCCCTGCACCCCCCAACCCTCCAGCATTCCCCCCACCCTTAGTTCATGTCCATGGGTTGTACATATAAGGTCTTTGAATTCTGTTTCCTATATCATTTTTGACCACTCCCTGTCTATATTATGCCTGCCAGTTATGCTTCTTCTTCCCTGTACCTTTTCCCCCCATTCTCCCCTCCCCCTCCCCACTTAAAACCCTCCGTGTGATGTCCATTTCTCTGATTCCGTTCCTGTTCTATCGTTTGCTTAGTTTTTGTTTTCCTTTCTTTTTTAAGGCTCATTTGTTCATAGTTTTTTATCTTCTTTCACTTCTTCGATAAGTCCCTTTAACCTTTCATATAATGAGGGCTTGGTGATGATGAACTCCTTTAACCTGACCTTCTCTGGGAAGCACTTTATCTGCCCTTCCATTCTAAATGAAAGCTTTGCTGGATAGAGGAATCTTGGATGTAAGTCCTTGCCTTTCACGACTTCAAATACTTCTTTCCAATTCCTTCTTGCCTGCAAGGTTTCTTTTGAGAAATCAGCTGATAGCTTTATGGGCACTCCTTTGTAGGAAACTGTCTCCTTTTCTCTTGTTGCTTTTAAGATTCTCTCCTTATCTTTAATCTTGGGTAACTTAATGATGATGTGCCTTGGTGTGTTCTTCTTTGGGTCCAACTTCTTTGAGACTCTCTGGGCTTCCTAGACTTCCCAGAAGTCTATTTCCTTTGCCAGATTGGGGAAGTTTTCCTTCACTATTTGTTCAAATAAATTTTCAATTTCTTGCTCTTGTTCTTCTCCTTCTGGCAGCCCTATAATTTGGATATTGGAATTTTTTAAGTTGTCCCAGAGGTTCGTCAACCTCTCTTCATTTTTCTGAATTCTTGTTTCTTCATTCTGTTCCAAGTGGATATTTCTTCCTTTTGTTCCAAATCATTGATTTGAGTCCTGGTCTCCTTCCTGTCACTGTTGGTTCCCTGAATATTTTGCTTTACTTCATTTTGAGTATCTTTCATTTGTTCTTTCATATTTTGACCAGGCTCAATCAGTTCTGTGAACATTTTGATTAGCAGGCCTTTAAGCTCTCCATCAAAGAGGCTGGCTGGAGTTTTGCTCAGTTCTTTCAGTTGCTCAGTTCTTTCATCTCAGTTATTTCTTTGTCTCAGTGCACCTGTTAAGTTGTAAGGGGGTGGGGCCTTAAGTATTCATCCGGGCAGGGCAACCCTCCCTGCTGTGCTGGGGTGATGCCTGTGGGGGAGGGGCCAAGAGGGAACAATGCAGCTCGCCTGCTCAGCTCTAGCCCCAATTTCCAACAAACTTTTGTATGAGACTGGGAGTTTCTCCTACCATGGCAACCCCCATCATAGTCCACAGCCAGCTCGGAGTGTCAGTTTCCCCAATCAGTCAGCCACACCCGAATGGTCAGCCACTGTGCTGCAAGTTCTCTTCATCCACCCGTCTAACTGGTCTGGTTTTCTTTAATTCCTTGGTTGTCAGAGTTCCATGCAGTTTGACACTTTCAGCTGTCTTTTTAGATTGTCTTTATCCTCCCTTTAATTGTGCCAAGAAGTGAAGGGTTTCTACCTACATCTCCAAAGATTAGTTATTTGACCTCAAGAATTTTTCCTCTTTGAAATTGCATTCATCAGGTGATGTAAATTTTCTGACAGTCATTGTTCATGTCCATGGGTCATGCGTGTTGTGTTCTCACTTTCATTTCTTTCAAGGCATCTTTTGATTTCTCCCTTGATCTCATCGTTAACCTATTCATTATTTAGTAGCATGTTCTTCAGTCTCCCTGTCATTGTGTATTTTTCAGTTCATTTCCTTGTGACTGATTTCTAGTTTCATGCCAGTATGGCCAGAGAAGATGCCTGATATGAGTTCAATCTTCTTAAATTGATTGAGACTTGTTTTGTGTCCTACCAGGTGAGTTAACCTAGAAAATGTTCTATGTGCACTTGAAGAGAATGTACATTCTGCTGCTTTGGAGTGAAATGCTCTGAAGACATCAATTAAATCCGTCCAACCCAGTGTGTCATTTAAGGCTGCCATTTCCTTATTGATTTTCTGCCTGGAAGATCTATCCATTGATGTCAGTAGGGTGTTAAAGTCCCCGACTATTGACTGTGTTACTGTCAGCATCTCCCTGTATGTCCAGCAGGATTTGCTTTACACATTTACATGCTCTTGTATCAGGTACATAAATGTTTACAAGGGTTACATCCTCTTGTTGGGTTGCTTCCTTTATCATTATGTAGTGTCCTTCTTTGTCTCTTATTATAGCCTTTGTTTTCAAAGTTCACGTGTCAGATATGATCATTGCTGCCCCAGCTCTTTTAAAATTTCCATTTTCATGAAACGCCTTTTCCCATCACTTTACTTTTACTCTGTGTGTATCTTTTGTTCTGAGGTGGGTCTCTTATAGACAGCATCAAGGTCTATTGGGAAAAAGTCCAACCAGTGGTAATATAACAAGGATGGTTTGCATGACATGAATGTTAACCTGGCAGCCAAGGAGAGTGGACTGGAATGCACATGCCAGAGCAATGACGACTTCACTGTTGTAGTCAGTGGGGCCAGTGGGAAGAAGCCAGTGAGTGAGCATATGAACCATGTGACCATCCTATTCAAAATGACTGAGTAGAGCAAAAATTCTGCATCAAATTTTGCATTAAGCTTGAACATTCCGCTACAGAAACTCTTAAGATGATTCAGAAGGCTCTCAGGGACAATGCCATGAGTGCAGCACAATCAAAGTGCGGCACAAATGCTTCCAAGGTGGTCAAGAATCTGTTGAAAGTGATCCTCTTTCTGGAAGGCCTGCAACAAGCAGAACCCCTGAGAATGTTGAATGTGTAGGGCCTGCAATCAACAAAGATTTCTGGCTTTTCCCAAAACTAAAATCACTTTTGAAAGGAAGAGATTTCAGACCATTTGATGAGATTCAGGAAAATACAGCAGGGCAGCTTATGGCAATTCTAACACAGGATATTGCAGTGTTTTGAACAGTGGAAGAGATGTTGGGAGAACTGTGTAAGGTCCTAAGGTGCCTACTTTGAAGGGGAATGAGCTGTCTTGAGTATTCTTCAACAAATTTTTCTATTTGTCATAGTGCATTGCTGGCTGGATACTTTCTGAACAAGCCTCATATATGTGGGTCTTGTTTTTTTTATCCATTCACTACCCTATATCTTTTGATTGAAGCATCTAAGCTATTTACATTGAAAGTTATTACTGATAAGTATGTATTTATTGCCATTTTATTCCTTTCACTGTGCTCCTGTTTTTTGTTTGTTTTTCTCCTCCTTCTAGCAGGCCATTCAACATTTCCTGTAATACTGGTTTGGTCGTAAAAACTCATTTAGCTTTTTCTTGTCTGGGAAGCTCTCTATTTCTCCTTTAATTTAAATGACAGCCCTGCTAAGTGAACCAGTTTTGGTCGTAGGCCCTTGCCTTTCCTCATTTTGAATATTTCACACCAACCTCTTCAGGCCTGAAATGTTCTGTTGAAGAATCAGCTGACAATCTTATGAAAGCTCCCTTGCAGGCGCTTTCTCTTGCAGCTTTTAACATTGTCTCTTTGTCTTTAACCTTTGCCATTTTAATTATGATATGCCTTGGTGTGGGCTTCCTTGGGCCCATCTGCTTTGGGACTCTCTGCATTTCCCGCATTTGTGACTGCTTTCTTTTTTCTTTCTTTCTCTTTTTTTTTAATAATGTATTTTATTGATTATGCCATTACAGTTGTCCCCTTCCCCCCTTCATTCCCCTCCACCCTGCACACCCCCTCCACATACATCCCCCCTTTAGTTCATGTCCATGTGACATAAGTTCTTTAGCTTTTATATTTCCCACACTACTCTTGCCCTCCCCTTATTTTCTCCCCACCGTCTATGCTACTTATTCTCTGTACCTTCCCCCTGCCCCATCTCCTCCTCCCACTCCCCTGTTGCTAACCCTCCATGTGATCTCCATTTCTGTGGCTCCGCTCCTGTTTTAGGTGTCTGCTTCGTTTGCTTTTGTTTTAGGAGTAGTTGTTAATAACTGTGAGTTTGCTGGTCTTTCACTGTTTATATTTTTTATCTTCTTCTTCTTAGACCAGTCCCTTTAATAAGGGCTTGGTGACAATGAACTCCTTGAACTTGACCTTATCTGAGAAGCACTCTATCTGCCCTTCCATTCTAAATGAAAGCTTTGCTGGATAGAGCAATTTTGGATGTAGGTCCTTGCATTTCATGACTTGGAATCCTTCTTTCCAGCCTCTTCTGGCCTGTAAGGTCTCTTTTGAGAAATCCGCTGACAGCCTGATGGGAACTCCTTTGTAGGTGACTTTCCCCTATCTCTTGCTGTTTCTAGAATGCTCTCCATTTTTATTTTAGGTAATGGAATTATAATGTGCTTTGGTGTGTTCCTCCTTGGGTCCACCTTCTTTGGGACTCTCTGAGCTTCCTGGACTTCCTAGAAGTCTATTTCCTTTGCCAGATTGGGGAAGTTCTCCTTTATTATTTGTTCTTATAAAATAAGTTTTCCACTTGTTGCTCTTCCTCTTCCCCTTCTGGTGCCCCTATAATTCAGATGTTGGAACGTTTAAAGATGTCCTGGAGGTTCCTGGAGGCTCCTCATTGTTTTGAATTCTTGTTTCTTCATTCTTTTCTGTTTGGTTATTTCTTTCTTCCCTCTGGTCCACTCCATTGATTTGAGTCCCAGTTTTCTTTCCATCACTGTGCATTTTCCTTCATTTCACTTAGTGTAACCTTGGTCACTTAAAAGTATTGGCTCTGGGACTTTAATCTGTTCTTCTGTTTGAGTCATAATGTTTTGGTCTGTTTGCGCCTGTTACATATGAGGGGCAGAGCCTGGGGTGTTCACCAGGGATGGGCAACCCAGTGGCTGGGTTGTGATGCTGTACGTGGTGGTGGAGTCAGAGAGGGAACAATGGCACTTGTTCTGCTCTCTCTCAGATTTCAGTCCCCTCTGCTGCTTCCCACGAGCAAATTGGGCCCTTCTGATGCTGGTTCCTGGGTGGGTGGGCTTGTGTACATTCTAGGACCCTGTGGGGTCTCTTCAACAAATTCTCCTATGAGGCTAGGAGTCTCTCCTGGCACCTTTTCAATCAGTGCTTTTAGGCTTTATTTCCCAGCTCTGGAGCCCTGGGTTGCGGGGTCTGTCTCACTGCCCATTTTTGCCTAGTTTGTCTGCTCAAGAATGTGTAACTGCCATCAGCCTCACACTGCCTGTGCTCCCAGGTCTGTTAGCCACCGCCTTTTCCTGCTGCGACCCCTCTCCACTGACTCCGCCCCTCTTACCAGTCTGGTTGAATGGTTGTCGGACTTCCGTACAGTTCAATTTTCTGTCTATTCTGGTTGTGTTTTTGTTTCTAAATCTTTGTTGTCCTTAATTTTGGTTGTGTGAGGAGGCACAGTATTTCCACCTACACTTCCATCTTGGCTGGTCTTTTCTTTCTTTCTTTCTTTCCTTTTCTTTCTTTCTTTCTTTCTTTCTTTCTTTCTTTCTTTCTTCCCTCCTTCTTCTAATCCTCGGCTGAGGATATGTTTATTGATTTTAGAGGAAGAGGAAGAGGAAGGTGGAGGGACAGAGAGACAGATATTGATATAAGAAACACTGATCAGAGACCCCTATACATGCTTCAACAAGGGCTTAGTGATTATTTCTTCAAATAGGTTCTCAGTCCCTTGCTCTATCTCTTCTTCTCCTGGTATCCCCATGATATGCATGTTGTTATGTTTCATATTGTCCCCAACACTGGGGCCATGGACCAGTTCCAGTCCATGGCCTGTTAGGAACCAGGCCACACAGCAGAGGTGAGCATGGGGCAAGCCAGTGAAGCTTCACTTGCATTACCTCCTCAGCTCCACTCCCTGTTTTAGCCCCTCCCCAAGCCTCAGCCCCTTGTCCATGGAAAAACTGTCTTCCACAAAACCGGTCTCTGGTACCAAGTAGGTTGGGGACTGCTCCCTTAAAGTATCCTCATTATTACCTCTGGCTGGTGTGATGCAATGGATTAAGTGGCCAACCTGCAAACCAAAGGGCTGCAGGTTCAATTTCCAGTCAGGGCACATGCCTGTGTTGCAGGCCAGGTCCCCAGTAGGGGGCACATGAGAGGCAACCACACATTGATGTTTCTCTCTTTCTCTTTCTCCCTCCCAAAATAAGTCAATAAAATAAGAAAAAAAAGTGTCCTCGTTTTTTTAAATGCCTTTTTTCTTTTTGCTGCTCTGTTTGGGTGGCTTTTTTCTACCTTGTTTTCTAAATCACTGATTCCATCCTTTGCTTCACCTAACCTGTGGTTTATTCCTTCCAGTTTATTCTTCATCTCAGATATTGTATTCTTCATTTATGACTGGTCTTTTTTCATGGTTTCTATGTCCTTTTTCATGCTTTTGAGCATCCTTAAAACCACTGCTTTGAACTCAGTCTGATAAACTGCTTGCCTCCATTTACTTTAGCTCTTTTTCTGGAGATTTCTCCAGTTCTTTTGTTTGGGGCCTGTTCCTTTGTCTCTCCATTTTGGCTGCCTCTTTGTGTTTGTTTCTGTGTATCAGATAGATCTACTATGACCCCCAGTCTTCACGGGGTGGTCTTATGTAGTAGGTATCCTGTGGGGTCTAGTTTTGCAGTCTCCTTGATCACCTGAGGTGTGGGCCCCAGTAATGTCCTTTGTGTGGGTTAGGTGAGCCCTCCCGTTGTAATTGAGAATTGATTGCTATGGGCACTCAATGTTCATGTGTAGGATGGACCCCCAGGCTGGCTGACTATAAGGCTCAACCTTGACCACAGTCAGTGAGCTGCTGTGCAGGTGTGGACCACACAAAGTGGAACATGCCTCAGTATAGGAAACTGGTCTGCCTGCCAGTGGCGAATGTAGCCCAGCCTCTGACTCAGAAAACCGGCTGGGCAGCAAGTTGACACACAGGCCCCGAGCCCATGGATTGGTTTTCCTTTTGGGAATCAGGCCAGCATTGTACCTAGACTGCTATGAGGCTTGCTTTTTGGTAAAACTTCCTCACCCTGAATTGAGGCAGAAAATGTTTACTGCATATCTTTAAATTCCTAAGGTCTGTGCTAAACCTCCCAAGTATGGAGTGTAACCAGTTCAACTACTTTTTCCCTTGCATCTGCCACATCCTTTTCTTTGAAGTAATGAGCAACGTTCTTTCCTTTGTTACCTGTAAAAGGTAATCACCTGAAGCAAACCTGTGCATAGTAAATGAGGACCATCCTTCAAGTAATGTACCCAGAAAATCAATAAAAGCCTGCCCGGGTAAGGGTCAGGGACCTCTCTTACTTAGAGAGTAGCCATGCTGCCCCTTTTTCTCCACAGGACTTCTGTAGTCCCTGTGAATTTGTTTATCACAGCCACAACACACAGACCCCAAGGGCCAAAGTCTGGATCACCTCAGCAGGTTTTGGTGCCTGCCAAGGACTCCCTTTGGATATGCTGCTTATGAAGCTTATTAGATCCCACTCTGTTGTTTGAAGCTGGACACTGGATGTATTGGTTCTGGGCCTCTTGGAAGGGACTCCGGTGCAGACCAACATCAGGCCTGTTTGTCACTGGCCCTGGGCAACCTATTTGGAGCTATCAGTGATCCACAGTTTGTGGCTGCCTCTGCTGGGCCTGAGTGCAAATGGGAAGGACCAAGCTGTGCTCCAAGGCCAACTTTTACCAGCACCAAGCCCTGGGGCAGGTCAGCAAGAGTCCCAATCCATCTCAAGATCTACCTGCTCCTGCCTCTGCCTCCCAGCTGCACATTAGGCCCAGTCACTGAAAGAGCCTCTGGCTGTACTCTTCAGCAGGGCATAAGCCCCGCAGGTTGGAGAGGATACCAGCGCCTGGGGCTCTTTCCCCCAGGCTGATGCCCCACCCAGGGGCTTGCTCCGCCCAAGAATGATGGAGTCTGCAGTACAATAGAATGACTCAGCACCGGGTTGCTGGCAGCTGTCCCTTCAGCTTCCCTCCCCAGAGCCATAAACCCCAGACTCTCCTTACGTGCTCCACCATCCCTCTGGCAGAGCCCAGAGTGAGTGGCTGGGAATAAGATTTTGTGCAGTGGCTCTTTTTTAACACAGTGCCTTTGTCTCTAGTAAACTCCTACCTCTCCCAGGGAGACAGAAAGTTCACTGCTTTTCACAGCCAGATGTTATGTGTCTCTTACTAGCTCTGGTGCTGTGGACTAGGGAGCCTGGCTTGAGGTTTAGACCCCATGCTTCTTAGAGGGAAGCCCCTCTGTCTGCAGCTGAGATATCCCTCCAAACCTAGGCTACTACCCATAGGAATGGAGCCAATCCTTTTCACATCTCCACTCTTCCTACCAGACTCCATGTGGCTTCTTCTGTAAATCCTTTGTTATGACTTTTTTTTTATTGGTTATGCCATTACAGTTTTCCCAATTTTCGTCCTTTGTCCCTCCTCCACCCTGCACTCCCAACCTTCCAGCATTCCTCCCTTCCCACTTAGTTCATGTCCATGGGTTGTACATATAAGGTCTTTGAATTCTGTTCCCTATACCATTTTTTACTTCTGCCCATCTATTCTATGCCTACCAATTATGCTTCTTCTTCCCTGTACCTTCCCCCCTTCCTCCTCTCCCCCTCCCCACTGAAAACCCTCCATGCGATCTCCATTTCTGATTCTGTTCCTGTTCTAATTGTTTGCTTAGTTTTTGTTTTGATTTTCTTTTTTTTAAGGTTGATTTGTTAACAGTTTGTTTGTAGTCATTTTACTGTTCATAGGTTTTAGTCTTCTTGCATTTCTTAGATAAGTCCCTTTAATATTTCATATAATGAGGGCTTAGTGAGTAGTGATGATAAACTCCTTTAACTTGACCTTCTCTGGGAAGCATTTTATCTGTCCTTCCATTCTAAATGAAAGCTTTGCTGGACAGAGGAATCTTGGATGTAGCTCTTTACCTTTCATGACTTCAAATACTTCTTTCCAATTCCTTCTTGCCTACAAGCTTTTGAGAAATCAGCTGATAGCCTTATGGGCGCTCCTTTGTAGGTAACTGTCTCCTTTTCTCTTGTTGCTTTTAAGATTCTCTCCTTACCTGTAATCTCGGGTAACGTGATGATGTGCCTTGGTGTGTTCCTTTTTGGGTCCAAATTCTTTGAGATTCTCTGGGCTTCCTAGACTTCCCAGAAGTCTATTTCCTTTGCCAGATTGAGGAAGTCTCCCTTCATTATTTGTTCAAATATGTTTTCAACTTCTTGCTCTTGTTCTTCTCCTTCTGGCACCCCTATAGTCGGATATTGGAACATTTAAAGTTGTCCCAGAGGACAACCTTACAGTTGAGGCTGTTGTCAGCCTCTCTTCATTTTTTTGAATTCTTGTTTCTTCATTCTGTTCCAGGTGGATGTTTATTTCTTCCTTTTATTCCAAATCATTGGTTTGAGTCCTGATCTCCTTCCTGTCACTGTTGGTTCCCTGAATATTTTGCTTTATTTCACTTTGAGTATCTTTCATTTTTTGACCAGGCTCAATCAGTTCTGTGAACATTTTGACTAGCAGGCCTTCAAGCTCTCCATCAAAGAGGTTGGAGTATTGGTCAATTCTTTCATTTGGGCCCCATTTCTTTGTCTCAGAGCATCTGTTAAGTTGTAAGGGGGTGGGACCTTAGTTATTCACCAGGGCAGGGCAAACCTCCCTGCTGTGCTGGGGTGATGCCTGTGGGGGAGGGGCCAAGAGGGAACAATGCAGCTCTCCTGCTTGGCTTTAGCCCCTTTCCAATGAACCTTTGTGTGAGACTGGGAGTTTCTCCCACCTTGGCAACCCCCACCATAGTCCACAATGAGTTCAGAGTTTCAGCTTCCCATTCAATCAGCCCCGCCAGTGGGGTCTGAGGCCTCACTGCAGCCTGCTTCACCTGCATGGGAGTTCTCTCCTCCAGCCCACTCGAGTGGTCAGCTGCCTTGCCTTGGGTTCTCTCTGTCCACCTGTCTTACTGGCCTGGTTGGTCTTGTTGACTGTTTAATTCCTTGGTTGTTGGAGTTCCATGCAGTTTGATTTTCTGGCACTTTTGGTTGTTTTAGATTGGTGTTATCCTCCTTTTAGTTGTGTGAGGAAGCAAAGGGTTTCTACCTACTCCTCCATCTTGGCTGCAACTCATAAGAATTTTCTTTAGCAAATCTTCATTTGATTATTTGAGAAGACTGTTTCATAATTTAGTTGTAATTGCAGTTTGAGCCTGGGAAAATGTGAGAGCAGCTTCTACCTACTCTGCCACCATCTTGGATCTTTGAAACTTCACATTGTTGAAATCTAATGTATTTTTTTTTTATTCAGCAAAATCCCTAGTCAAAGTTTAGCTTCTAAAGTTTAGTTTCAGTTTCAAAATTGTAGAAAAATCTAGACCCTTTGCCTCAGCAGTCTAAGCACACGATACATATTCCTAGGGGGGAAATTCAATTCTTATGCAAAACAGACTACTTAATTGATAGAAAATTTCACAAAATATTCATACCTTCTCTTTGTAACTATCATGTTCAACCTCTCAATTTATTATTTTTTTTACTTTTTATTGAATTTATTATTGTGACATTGGTTAATATAATTATATAGGTTTCTGTTGTAGAATTCTGTAATACTTCATCTTTGTATTGTATTGTGTGTTCACCACCCTGAGTCAAGTCTCCATCACCATTTATCCCCCCGCACCCTCTCTGCCTTCCCCCACCCCCTTTCCTGCTGGCAATCACCTGTTGTCTGTGTCTATGAGTTTTTCTTTTGTTTGCTTAATTCCTTCACATTTTTCGCCCAGCTTCACAACCAAACCCCCTCCCCCTGACAGTCTTTTCTCTATCTGTGAGTCTGTTTCTATTTTATTAGTATATTTTGTTCATTAGATTCCACATGTGAGGGAAATCATACACTTGTCTTCCTCTGACTGGCTTATTTCACTTAGCATAATGCTCTCTAGGTCCATTCATGCCATAGCAAAGGGTAAGATTTCTTTTTTTTTTAAATTTTTTACCACTGAGTAGTACCCCACTGTGTAAATGCACCACAGTAAACGTATCCACTTATTTACGAATGAACACTTGTGCTGCATCCAAATCACATCTATTATAAATAATGCTGCAATAAACATAGGGGAATATATATTCTTTCGAATTAGTGTTTTGGATTTCTTCAGATAAATTCCCAGAAGTGGAATTGCAGGATAAGGCAGTTTTATTTTTAATTTTTTGAAGTAACTCCATACTGCTGCCCATAGTGGCTGTACCAATCTCTTTCCCACCAAGAGTACACAAGAATTCTCTTTTCTCCACACCCTTGTGGACACTTGTTTGTTGATTTATTAATGATGGCCATTCTGGCAGGTGTGAGGTGATATCTCACTGTGGTTTTAATTTGCATTTCTCTGATAATTAGTGACACTCAGCATCTTTTCCTCTCTATTGGCAATCTGCATGTCCTGTTTGGAGAAGTGTCTGTTTGAGTCCTTTACTCACTTTTTAATTGTGGTGGGTTTTGTTTTGTTTTGGTATTGAGTTTTATAAGGTCTTTACAAATCATGGACATTAAGCCCTTACTACATGTATCATTGGCAAATATGATCTCCCATTCAGAGGGTTCTCTTTTCATTTTGTTGATGTTTTCCTTTGCTGTACAAAAACGTTTTAGTTTGATGTAGTCCCCATTTGTTTTTTTCTTTTGTTTCTTTTCTAAGGAAATATAGCATAAAAAGTATTGCTATAAGAAATGTTCAAGATATTACTGCCTATGTTTTCTTCTAGGATTTTTATGGTTTTGAGTCTTACATTTAAGCCTTTAATCCACTTTGAGTTTATTCTTGTGCATGATGTAAGAAGGTGTTCATCTTTTTTCTTTGCACGTATCTGCCCAATATTCTCAACACCACTTATTAAATAGACTATCTTTACCCTATTAAATGTATGTTTTTGCCTCTTTGTCAAAATTAATTGACCATAAAGGCATGGGTTTATTTTGGGGCTATCTGTTCCATTATCTATATGTGTTTTTATGCCAGTACCATGCTCTTTTGATTACTATGGCCTCATAGTATAGTTTGATGTCAGGTAGCATGATCCCTCCAACTTTGTTCCTATTTCTCAAGATCAATGTGCCTATTCAGGGTCTTTTGTGTTTCCATATACATTTTTGGAATAGTTGTTCCAGTTCTGTGAAATATGCCATTGGTATATTGATAGAAATTGCATTGAATCCATAGATTGCTTTGAGTAGTATGGACATTTTAATGATGTTAATTGTCCCTATCCATGAACATGATTATGCTTCCACTTCTTTGTATCTTCTTCAATTTCTTTCATGTCTTCTAATTTTCTGAGTACGGTCTTTTATATTCTTGGTTAAATGTATTCCTAGGTTTGTTTGTTTGGGTTTTTTAATGCAATTATAAATGCAATTGTTTTCTTAGTTTCCCTTCCTGATAGTTCAGTATTGGTGCATAAAAATGCAACTGATTTCTGAATATTTATTTTATATCCTGCTACTTTACTACATTCAGTTGTCAGTTCTAGCAGTTTCTTGGTGGAATTTTTAGGGCTCTCCATACACAGTATCATGTCATCTGCAAATAATGACAGTTTTACTTCTTCTTTTCTAATTTGGATGACTTTCATTTCTTTTTGTCTGACTGATGTGCATAGACCTTCCAATACTATGTTGAACAAGAGTGGCGAGAGTGGACATCCCTGTCTTGTTCCCAGTCTTAAGGGAAGCACTTTTTGCCCATTGAGTATGATGTTAGCTGTGGATTTGCCATAACATGGCCTTAATTACACTGAAGTATGTTCCTTCCATTTCCACTTCGCTGAGAGTTTTTATCTTACTAAAAATAGGTGCTGGATTTTATCAAATGCCTTTCCTGCATCTGTTCATATGATTGTGCTTTTTATCCTTTATTATGTTTATGTGGTGTATCACAATTATTGATTTGTGGATATTGTACCAAGCTTGCATTTCTGGAATAAATCCCATTTGTTCATGGTATATGATCTTTTTAATGTATTGCTGGATCAAGTTTGCTAATATTTTGTTGAGGATTTTAGCACCTATGTTTATCAGGGATATTGACCTATAAATTTCTTTCTTTGTAGTCTTCATCGTTTTTGGAATTGGGATAATGCGAGCCTTGTAAAATGAGTTCGAGAGTCTTCCCTCCTCTTGAATTTTTTAGGACAGTTTGGGGACAGGTGTTAGTTCTTTTAAGAGGGAGTTTTCATCAGCCAGGTGAGGTATTCTGGCAGTGGGAACAGAAGGTGCAAAGGCCCTTGGACAGAAAGGGAGCCTCCTAGGTTCCTGCACTTGCCAAGCTTGCTTCTTCTACAGCCTCTCAATTCTGTGTGCTCCAAGATCCTGAAGATACATTTCCTTTCACTTAAATTAGATGAAATTCCACTGCTTCCACCAATGGGATATACTCTTTGCATTTTAGGCAGGGATTTTTGGCCACAGACTGCACTCTTTTCTCAGGGTCATGTTAACCTGAATCTCTCAAATAAATTCCTACTTCAGTGGAATTGTTGGCTTCTAGCCAACAAGTTTCTGTGCTAATGTATGTGCATCTGGTTTCTCTAAGGAAAAGTAAAGAGTATCCTTTTGTACAAGTTAGTATTGAAAAGCAATCTGGTTTCCTTTTCCTTTTGTTGCTTCTTCAGAGTGAGTCATTGGCACTATTCTACACACTGCCGGGGCAGCAAAGCCCAGCACTCTCTCTCAGCAACACTTCCGGCACTCACTCATCATCTCCTCCCCTCCCTGTGACAGCAGTAATCCCCGTGACAGCAGTAATCTCCCAGCATAATCTACACCAAATAGAACCAACGAAAAAGCTTCTCTGCCCTCTGAGGTAGATCTGAACTCAAGATAATCTCCCCAAGTTTGCTCTTCCCTCATTCTAATCCATTTCAGTAAATGCACCCATTTTTCAAGCCAATATCCCAAGAATCATCCTTGATTTCTCTCCTTAGCCCATCACATTTAAGCAGTCAGCAAGTCCTGACAGCCCTGCCTCCAGAACACGTCACACACTGGCCCACCTCCCTCTATCCTCACTGCCTCCACTCTCAACCAGGCCACTACCACCCAGACACTTGCCTTGGCCTCCTATCGCCACACTTCCTTGTCTTGCTCTTCAATCTATCTACTTCAGCTATAACAACCTTTTACAAATTCAAATATTCTGCTTAAAGCCTTCCAACGGCTCCCCATTATCCAAACTCCTCGACTTGGCCTATAAGACACCACATGGTATGTTCACGACATAGACCACTCCCCTCTCACCCTCCAACCCAGTCACACCGACCTGCCTGTGGTCTCTGGAACAGCCCTGGTCTCTCACCTCTGAGTTGTCTCAAATTCTATTCTTTGCCTGTAATGCCGTCACCCATTCTCATGATCCAGAAAATTCCTTCTTCCTTTTCCAGGTTCAGGTTAAATGTCACCACCTTCAGGAAGCCTTCCTTGACCACCCCCAGACTAACTTAGGTCCCTTTGTTTATAGTTCTTTCTGGTCACACAGTGACAAGCTTATAATCTTGTGTTTCTCACCTGGCTCCTCTGCCATCAGCCCGTGAGCTCAGTGAAATCACTCTTTCTTGCTCACCACTGTATTCCTAGAGCCTAACATGATGGCTGGCTTATATTTGGCACTCAGTAAGTGTTAGCTATAGAGATGATGAATGAGTGACAGCTGGGATTCTGGAATTGAGCCTCACTGCAAGACCCTGGCAGGATCCCATAATCTTCTCTAAGGACTTGGCCCTTGGAAGGAAAAGCTCCCTGGGTCCTAAATATTCTAAGAAATACTGCAGAGTCATTTTATAGCTTATCCAGGCATGGGGTCTACTCCTTATTTATTCTAAAATAGCTATTGATTATAGGTATGTATGAGGCTGAAATTTAATTTTTATGTTTCCCCAGTATTCATTCAGAAACCTGGCATAGAGGGGTTAAAAATGCAGACTTCTGGGGATTCAAACCCAGCTCTCTCACCTAGACAACTGACCTGTCTTCCTGAATCTTCAATAGAATCTATACTTTACAGAGTAAAATGGAAAGTTAGCTACCAGCACCCATGTAACACTCAGTGCCTGGCACACAGAAAGACCTTAATATACCATCACTGTCCACGCCATTAATAGGTTGATGACTGTTCGGTAAGAATGTTAGGCATTTCTTCATATTCCCACTAGGTGGCGGCACAGACTTGGTTAAAATGGCAGCACCAGCCTCCAAGAGTACGAGCCCTAAGGACCCTGAAACAAAAGGGCTCTGGGGCTGGAGAAATTGAAGGCGGAGTAGGCAGAGACCTTACAAAGTCAAAAGAGATTTGAACCCACTTGTCCTGCCTCCTTAAGGATAGCAAATTCAAAAGCCATGGTGGGTGGGGGGGCTGGGCTAGGTTATTTTACCCACTTGTAGTGCTAACTACGTGAGGGTATTATTATTCGAAGCAAGTAAAACGGGAACTCGTTGAATTCCCAGAAACAACCATATGGGGTCAATCCTAATGTCTTCCTCATTTTACAAATGGGAAAAGCGAGGCACAAGGAGTTAAGTAACTTGTTCAGTGACACACAGTGGGGACAGAAAAGTCCTGAGGGGGATTTAGAAGGGGTGGACAAGACTAGGAGCGTGTGGAGCAGGAGAGAGCAGGATCGTAGCTAAGTTCAGATGGCAGGCGGGACAGGCCTGGGCAGGAAAGTGAGGTCTGCTGAGCAAAATCTTAGGGCAGAAAGACCTTCCAGGTTCCTGAAGTCAGAGCCCAGCTTTGGTGTCATTTCTACCACCTAAATCTGAGCTTGCAGGGTGAAGCGGTCTAGTGGGTACAGAGGAAGGGAACCACCAGGGTAAGAGTCAGCCCCATGTTAAAAGGCCCTGCCTCATCTTTTCCAGTTTTCTGAGGCCCCAAAGAGGAGAGGGTTGGCCACTGGGGCCTTGTCAGTCAGTGCCCAGACCTGGCATGAAAGTTACAGGAAGGCAGAGTCCCTCCGAAATGGACCTTCTGATTCTTGCTCAACAGCACATGTCACCGGGCATAGGTTGGCAGAATCCCTTTCTCTCTTCTTATATTTTATTTTTCTTAGGGGTAGAACATACATAAAGTCCCCTTAGCTTGTGGAAGAGTGCGATGAATTTCTGCCCATTAATCACCAACCAGATTAAGACATGGACGTTTTCCAGCACCCTAGAAAAGTCCCTCTTGCTCTTTTCCCATTTCTACTCGGCCTCCAGCCCAGATGACTACTATTCTGATTTCTTTTTTTTTTTTTAATTATTATTTTTTTTTTTTTAGAGGGGAAGGGGAGGAAGGAGAGAGGGAGAGAAACATCAATGTATGGTTCTTTTGTGCTCCCTTGGGTCGTGTGGTTCGCAGGCCCGCGCTCAATCCACTGAGCTACACCAGCCAGGGCACTATTCTGATTTCTATCATCCGAAATTAGTCTCGCATGTCCTTGAGCTTTACATGAACGGAATCATACAATAAGTACTATTTTTGTGTTTAGATTCCTCTAGTCCACATACTGTGCATGTGATTAATCTGCGGTGTCACGAATGTCAGTATTTTGTACTTTTAGACACAAAGTGTAGTATTCTGTTGAATAAATATGCCAGAGTTTGTTTTTTAATTCCCCTTTTGGTGAACATGGAGCTATTTCCAGTTTGAGCTATGAATACATCTGCTACAAAAACTCTTGCACAGGTCATTTTGTAGACATAGGCACTCATTTATCTTGAAATGAATTCCTAGGAGTGGAAATTCTAGGAAATTCTAGGTTATAGCATAGCTGTATGTTTAGATTTAGTACAAACTGCCAGTTTTCTAAAGTGGTTACACCGATTTTCTCTCACTAGAAGTGTGCAAGAATTTCAGTTGTTCCACCTCCAAGGCAACACTGAGCCCCTTCTCTTTTTCTAAACAAGAGTTTTCACTCGAAGACTCCTCTTTTCCTCCAGAGTCAAGTATCGAGTGTACGCAGCATAGGTACACTGATCCCTCAGCCCATAAGCATCAAGACAGTGAGAGGCACATGCAGCTTGTTTGAGTCTCTGCTAGAGAAGAGATGGGCACCTCTTTACATGGATGTAACCCTAGGAACTGCGATGGCCATCTTATGACCGTGAGCATAAAAACAACATGAAGACGGCAGAACAGAGATGGAATGGACTTGAGAGATAACATGGCCTTGATGACTTTGCCGAGCCACTTGGTCAACCTGCCACTGAGTGGTAGGCTACTTATTTTTTTAGGCCAATTCAGCTAAGATCTGATTTTTCTTTCTTTTAGGAACTTGCAATATAAAGGAACTTGCAATTGTCAAGTCATAAACCTTCCTTGTAACCAAACCCAACGGTGCCATTTCTGTCCCCACGGTCAGCCCCACTGAGCACTCTCTTTCTTGAAACCTTCTCCCTGGGATCCCATGCTGCCCTGGTCTTCCTCCTCCTCCACTGGTCACTGTTCTCCAGCTCCTTTCCTGACTCCTCCTCTTCTGCCTACCATCTGATCTACCTTCCCTCCCTTCAGATCTCACGCAGCATCACAATACATCACTTGTGAGTGGCTGTTACCCACATATGTATTTCCTGTCCAGGTCTCTCTTCTGAGCCAGCCCCAATCTCATACGAAACTGCCCACTGAGCCTCTCCACCTACATGCCACACGGGCATTTCAAACTTACCTTCTCAAAGCCAAACTCTTGACCTTCCCCCTCAATCTGATCCTTCTTCAGGCTTCACCACTTTGGTCAAGGGCTCTTTCACTCCTTCATACTCAAGACAAACACTCAGGTGTTACTGCCAATAAATACCTCAGTCCCCAACCACATCCAATTTTACATCCTTTACATTTCTACCTTCCCAAGCCACCGCCCGATCTGAGTCACCATACTCTGCACCTGGATAGCTGCACAACAGCCTTCTAACTGGCCTCCACATGCCCACTTCCACGTACCTTTAGAAACCCAAATTTGGTATCATTCCCCTGAAGAAAATGGCTTCTCATTACTCTCTAGATAAAACCCAAATTCATTCAGGAGCTCTACCCGCACAACTCCTTGCTCACCTCTAACTCTTACCCTGCTTCCTCCCACCTTCACCTCTAGGTCAAGTGGTTCTTTCTGCCCAAAACATTTCTCCTCTCACTTTGGTGCTATACACCTCCTAATTGTCCTTGGTCTCTCGGCCTAAATGCCAGCTTCCCAACACCTCACATTAGGACTCCATTAACTTTTTATAACTATACTTTGCCCCACAGTGCTCCCCGTGATGCACTGGTTCAATTACAATTATTAACATACAGTGTATGACGATTGTCCTTCCTCTCCCTTCCCCCAGGTCTTCCTCACTAGATTGGCAGGGCTTTGAGGTTAGAACAGTGCCTATCCTACCCTCCATTCTACCTCTTTGCCTCTAGCACTGCACTTACACATAGTTAAGTGCTTAGGAAATGTGCTTAATTAGCTAATAATTGAATACACTGACTCATTCAACCCCCATAACAACCCTGTGAGGTAGGTATTTCATCAGACAAGGGGAAGCTGGCAGTCTGGGCAGGCAAGTGGCTGCCCAAGGTACAGGGCAAGGGGAGGAGTCAGGTCTTGACGTCAAGTCCGGTATTAAGTCCTGAGACCAGATTTTTCCGCTCCTGAGCCTTGGCCCACTAGTGAAAGGGCCAGGAAGGGACCGGACTTTGAGCCTCGGCCACCCACGTGGACCAGAGGCGATAGGTGTTCACTTACAGAGACCGAGTTACGCCCCCGCTGATATCAGGGAGTAAAAAATCACAATCTGCTGCATATGCATGAGGGGACCATGGGTCCGTGATTCTGGACTGTCCCGAGATGCGCCTGACTAAAAATTCTTCTGGCTTGAAGACTTGAGAGCCCGCAGAGTTCCGCACACGTACGAAAAAACTCCTCAAAAGGTCATTTGCAGTGGACGTTTGGGGGATATCGGGCGAGGGCGTTCTCAATTTGGATCTTATGATCAGGCGTCTTCTATAGACAGCCAGTTCTCAGAAGGGGTCCTCGGCCGGCTGGACTAGAAGACGAAGGGGGCGTCTCCTGTGCTTCCTGAGACGTCTTTGGAGAGCTAAGGTGGAGGCCGGCTGCGACCGTGCAGGCGACAGTGGCGGCGGCGCCTAATGGCAGGGCTCTCAGGTACCGTGGTGTCGGCCTCCTGGGGGAGGGGTGAGAGGCCCTTAATGCGTCCGCGCCGCCATGTTGCCCCTTTGGGGTCACCTTAGGCGTCTCCCGTCCCTCTTCGGGATTTCTCTTCGCGCACCCTCTAGCCACCTATGTCCGGTGTCACGTGATTGCCCTGTTTGGGCCCCAGCCCGGGCCTTGCGCGGGGAAGGGGGGGTCCTTTCCCTGCCCGAGGGCGGGTTACGGGACTCCTGGGTTCTTGTAGCCTCCAAGGCTAGCGCTCGCCTGTCCGCTCCCAGGATGGAGCAGGCAGAACGCAGGGAGCACAGGGCTGGGGGCGCGACCACCCTTCTTGAAACCCGGGTCCTGTGGCAGGGGACCCGACTTCCTGGAGGCCTGTCACTCTGTACCCGCCACTTTAGTTGCATTTCTATGTCGGAAGGGTTGTGGGGTAGAGGAGAAAAGGGTCTCCCGCCCTGGGCCCCTGCTTCAGTGTCTGGGGTGGTAGGTTGACTCAACTTTGAATCTTGGGCCCTTTTTTTACTCTCTTTAGCTTTACGTCGTCTGGACAGTCGTTCCTTTTCCTCCCCTATATATGGGGAGTGGTCCTCAATGGCAGCCGAAGGAACGGAATGCCTGGCACACTTGTAGCCTGGAAAGAGGAATGGGGGATGGGGGACAGTTGCTTTTCCCTCACTCCTTCCAAATCTTTCATTTCCTTCCAGGCCTCCGTGTCCCTTTTCAGCGCTAAATGTTGGGACAGATTGGGGTCTGTCCTAGGAAAGAAATGGTCTTTCTTATTTATAGGTTTGGATCGTGTTTTATCCCTTTCAGGGAACTGGTGTGTTGGGGACAGCTTCTGTTTGCCCTGCCTGACATGGTCCAGCCATCCCCTCAGCCTTCTGGACGGCAACACCAAAGCCAGGACCAAAAACAGTTTCAGCTTAAGTGCTAATGCCAAGTGTTAGATCGTGTTTATTTGTTTTAAATAAGAGACTAATTAATGTCAAGCAAATGTGTTAAAAGGTTCAGAGCCCTTGCCGATTTCCAGTGACCATATCAATTCTGTATCTGAAATGGGTCTTGTTATAATTCCAGCCAAAAGTCATTTAATCTTTTATGTGTAATACGTTGTTGTTTTGAGGAGGAATCTGGAAGTCTGGGTTTGGCCACCTTTTTGTTGTTGTTCTCTAATATTGGAAACACTGAAACATATGCATTTCATTTAAACCTGTAGTTGTGTGATATACCAAGGACCACATGTTGCCTGCCTCTCTGACTTCCTGTCTGGGAATGCTCAGGAATCTGGGTCCTGCTGGGGTGTGGGCCCTGTGGGAAGGACAAGGGGACGAGGGTGAACAGGATCTTTCCCAGAGAAGATGGTGACATGTCTCTGGGGCATATAGATGAAGTAAGAGGTCACCACTGGAAAAAAGAGACCAGATTAATGTCGCCTGTGTGTGCATGTACGCACTTGTGCATATTTAAGTCCTTGGGGGCAAAACTAGCTGCAAATTCAGACTCTCACTTTACAGTGCTGGCTCCTGAGCAGGTACATATTTGAAAATAGCAAATGGCTCACAGCAGACCTTCTCCCTCATCCAACACACGCATAATAAATTGTTGCTGTTCCATGGAGGAAGCTCAAGAAACTTGGCCTCCCTGCCCCTTCCTTCAGTCACAATCCACATACTTCATAGATAGAGGTAACAGTGTCACATAATGCCCCTGAGGGTCAGGGTACCCGAACTCCCCTGCAGCTTAACTTTAATTGGTTAGGCTAAGAAATTAACATTCTTCTTGGGGCAGTTGCACCTGTTGCTGCAGCTCCACGCAGCCATCCCAGTTCTCTCCCAACTCATCTCCTCTATCCTTGGCCTTGTCGGGGTAACAGAGATAGTTCAGGGAAAGGGGATGCCTGTGGACTTTTAGCCTTGTGGACTAAGGAATCTGCAATAAAACTCTGTAGTCATTTTCAGTTCCTCCCATTGCTCTCTATCAGAATACAATATTTTAATGGTATCACTGCTGGGGAGGGGGATTATAAATAAGATGTGTTTGGATCAGACTTTTAGGCCTAGCACTGGAATAGAAAGTGAACACACTCCCGTCTTCTCTGTTGGGTTGTGTTTGCTGCCAAATCATGAGGGTTTGGGAATGGGGGACCAAAGGAGGGCGTGGATGTGTCCATTCAAGCCTGCTCACGTGGGTGTAGGTCGTCATCTCACCATGCCCTGAGCCCTGCTGATGTAGGTGGAGCAAGCCCCACAGATGGGCTTTGCCAAAATCCTCTGGAAAGCCCTGGGGCTTTCAGAAGCCTCCTGCCTTTTAGAGAAGGCACAGGAGACTTAAGAGAGGCCTGCTGTGTCCATAGCAGCCAGACTCTTCCTAGCTGCTGCAGCCTGTCTTCCTGAACCCAGCTACCCTAAAACTGGGCTGAGGTTAGAGCATCCAAGGCAGTGGGCACACCCCCTCGAAGCCTCTGAGGGGAGGGGCGGCCTTCATTAAGAATACATGTTGAAATATGTTCATGGTTCTGGGGGTCTAGTGTGGAAAACCACAGAAACTCCAGTCTTCAGACTTGCCAAGGGATGGGCTTCAGGAGGGAGGTGTGGGCATTGCCTACTGATGAGGCAAGAGGAGACCTGTTTTACCTTCAGGCTATGGTAAGAGGTGAAGCCACCCAGCCTAAGGAAGATCGAGTCTCCGATTGCACATCCCCATTCCAGTCCCGTGAGTCCTGATTGCTATTTTGATAACAGAATGTTTCTAGTGTGTTAGAGTTCACTGAGATCTTAGCAGCCCTTTTATAGACGGGAACTAAAGATGAGGGTAAAGAAGTGACCTGGCCAGGTTCCCTGGGCTGACTGATGGCAAAGCCAGTATCAGAACCGAAGGTTGCATCCTATACCCCCATAATCCTGGGATGCTGGGCTGCAGTGAGAGGTGCTGGTAGTTGGGTTGAGAAACACAAGGTGCTTGCTGAGAGGAGGAGAACATTAGGCTCAAGAGAGCAAAGTGCTTTCCATTCCAGAGTGTGTATGACAACTGTGACTAAGGGATTTGAGGAAGTGGCAGAGAGAGATTTATGGCCCTCCAACTCCCTCCCTTGGTGTTGACCCAGGAACAGGTGTGTGGTGACAGGGACATGTAAAGCCACAGACAAAGCAAAACAGACAGCACGGCCAATTGGCGAGGCAGTCAGCTGACCCCATGTGGAAGGAGTCCCAGTTCACTGAGGAGTGGGCAAGAGGAGAGAGGTTGAGCTCAGCAGCCAACCCACCCACCCACCCTGACTTGATGGCAGGGGAGAGCCCAGGACCAGGGACCTGGTAAGCACCCCTAAGAATGTGGAGGCTAATGCAGAAGCAGCACAGAACCCAGTACTGGGAAGAGTGAGATGGAGAGAGGTTGCTGGGGATAGCAGAAGAGACCCTGGAGAGTAGGGCAGGTTGCCTTTGTAGTGGTTCTGGTAGAAGTTATAGGGCTTGGAGTGGTGAGCTGGGTCAGGAGGCACCACAGCACACTGCTTATCCTGTACTCATTGCCCGAGCCAGCGCCCACCCTGCCCAATTCTCATTTCCTTGGAGGTCCAGGATGAAGATCACTTTGTGTTCTGAAGTTCTGACCACCACCACCCCCGCCGCGTCGCTAGTGCCCCATTTTGAGAGCCACTCCCACTACTCGCCTCCTCCCATCTTTCCCAGTGATTACCTGCCGAGGCCCCTTTCCCAGGACAGGTGAAAGCACCCACCCCTCTGTAAGGAGGTAGTGATCCCTTACTCCCAAGACCACTAGTGAGGACTTCTCTCTTAGAAGGGGGTATGTGATCCTTCATCTCAGGAAATGCTGAGATGGAACTGGCTGTGTGAGGGTCCCAATTTATTCCTGTTGAGTTGCCTTCCCTCCTGCCCTCCCTCTCTCAAGGATCCTGCTCACTCCACAATGGGCACCTAAGCTCAGTCTTAGATGTATATATCGCAGCCGCAAAAGAAGTCACAAGAGAGAACTTTTTGGTGCACCTGCACCGCCCCGCAGGGTCCTAGGACACTGTGCAAGACGGGGAGGTACTTTTTTTATTTTTTGTAGAGGTGGTCCCTGTCCTCCAGGAGCTTACAATCTAGCTGGGGAAACACAACTAATGCACACTACACAATCATTACAATTAGCGATTACCACAATATTGACCACAATTGCGTGAGACCAGGGAAAAGATCAGTAAGTGGCTGGGGGCTCGGAGAAGGCGTTTTAGTAAAGTTGGGATTCTTTTACTGGTTGAATAGGTCCGAATTGAGTGACACATTTTTTTAGGGTGGGGTGGGCTTGGGAGGCAGTGAAGGGGAATTGAGGGAGCAAAGGCAGCAGGGCTGGAATGCACATGCCGTAGGCAAGGGACTGAGGGCCACGCTCTGTTTCTTAACCGTCTTCCTCCCTTGCCCATGCCCTCCAGTCCTGCCACACAGGCATGTAGTTGGCTCCTTGTCTGCTGCTCAGAGATTCAGGGCTTCAGCTGGTGGTGTTGGAATGTCCATTCTGCTGGCTGGTGTGGTGGTCTGGATCTCTGTGGTGGGCCTGCTGCCGTGGCCGTGGCTGTGGGGCTGGATGTCGCTGTTCCAGCTTGGTCCAGATCGGAATGCCTATGCCCAAATCTCAGAGGTCTGCTCCCTCCATCCCCCCTCCTCCCTCTACCCCGCCCCCCAGTGGGAGGGGTGCAAAGGGGGTTGGGAAGGGATCTGGTATTGTCGTCATAGATTGCAGTGCTGCTTCTCCGTAGGCCTGCCAGCCCCTCACTGACCTTGGCAAGTGCTCCTCTGGCGAGAGAGCACAGGGGACCCCCCATTCCTGGGCAACACTGGCTCCCATGCTGGGTGAGATGCACAGGAGCACCTGGTGACAAGGCCGCCCAGGGCTGGGGGCTGCGGCCTCAGTTGGGGGCCCGCCGGCGCTCTCCCAGCACCTGCCGCCCAGTCCTCGACACGGTGTACGCCAGCTTCTGCAGGGAGTACCTGAACACCTGTAGTGAGAGACCCAGGACCTGCCCTTAGTGGCCGGCACCCGCAGCCTATCTGCAGCGCTGCTGTGCCCGCCCCCACCCCCGCCCCCTGCCCCGCCCGCCTGCCCTACTGGGAAAGGCGGGCAGGGCGCAGCCTGCCCACAAGTCAGGGCAGCTGGAGCTTTTCCAGCTGGCCCGAAGGCTGCATGGTGGCAAGCTGATTGGACCTACAACTTATGTATACCTCACTTCTTGCAATGGGCTGGGTCCCTGGATGATTTCGAAAAGGGAATCCTACCCAGTAAATGCAGCATTCCAGGAACACCTTGAAGGAAATATGCAATTCCTTTGGCAAAGAATTCCTTAGCAGGGAATTCTTCCTGCAAAGGGTATATTTAGAATAAATGATTTTATGGGCAAAGTGCTTTCTTCTGATTTTTTTCTTTTTAAACAAAGCGCTTTGCCTCAATTTGATTTTTTTTAATAAAGTGAAATTGGATTTTTAGGAAGCAGTTTTTCTCTTCCGTTTTTTTGCAAAGAGCCTTTTCTTCTATTTTTCCTCAGCGCTTTTATCTGATTCACTTTCTTGTTAGCTCCTTTGTCTGATTTTTTCTGCAATGCGCTTTTTATCTAATGCAATTTTTCTAAGTGTTTTTGTCTATTTTTCCTGCAATGCGCATTTTCTCAAATTCGTTTTTTTCCCCCATGAATTACTTTTTTCTAATTTGTTGTGGGTTGGTTTTCGTTAAGTGCTTTGCATTTGTTTTTGAGAAGTGCATTTTCTAACTTATTTTTTGCCCCAGCCCCGCAATCACTTAATTTTTTAATGTAATTTCCCCGCAATGCGCAATTCTTTAAGGCAGAAAATTTTTGCTCTGCGAGTTGTAAAGTCTGTTTTCGCAAAAACAGACGTGCCCCGCCTCCCTCCTGGGATCGAGTCTGGGTATAGCGGGTTTTTCTTACCACGTTGGTCGCTAAGAGCCTCGGCGTTCCTTGGCGGCTGGCGCCCGCCGCGCCCCAACTCTTTGTTCCCGGCCGGGCGCGGGCGCACTGAGAAGGGTCTGCGCTAGGAGGAGGGCGCAGGGAACGGGTGGGGGCGCGTGGTGCCGGCCGGCCGCGGCACTCGGGCAGGCAGGGATCGCGGCAATCAGGATAGGACGGGTCGGGGAGGCGGCAATTACAACGTGGGCTTGCCGGATTGGGGGCGCGTATCAGGACCCCTCTCCCACCCAGAACCGGGGCCCACTTACCTGCAGCAGCACGCGGAAAATGTACCAGCCGATGATGAGCAGTTCAGCCGATGCTACTGCCACCGCCGCCATGGTTCCGAGAATGGGTCGTCGAGAGTGAGTGTGCCGAAGGCTGCGGTTCGCCGAGGGCCGCCGGTCTCTCGGAGTCCGCTGTTGGGCGCACTGCCGCAGCCGCGGTGGCCGCGCCTTAAGTATCCACCCGCCACCCAAGTGCGCATGTGCGTTTACAGGGGTCTAATGGGGGGGGGGGGTAAGCCGGAGGCGCTTCTCATTCGCTACGAGAGGAAAAAATAATCCATCTGCTCTTTCCACACCGACCCCCGCCTCCCTAGTTTCATCTTAGCCCCTTTCCAGAAGATTCCGCCGTCCCCGCTTTTGAATTTTAGTGTAAAATGGAGGGGAACTGCGACTCTTAGTAGCACATACCGCAAGGGTAGGGGGAGTGTGCCTCTTGGTGCGGACCTCTTCTCTTTGAGCCCAGTGTCCCGTGCCGTACCAGAACCTACCTTGGGCCCCGATGGAAACCTAATTTAGAGAGGGATCATCGACCCTGCAGAGTAAAAAGGATGCCCCTTCCCGGAGTCTTAGCTTCACAGGCCCCTGTTCAACACTTTTTCTAGTATCTGATGTGTTGTAAGCCAGCGTCCTCTGTTTCACAAGTCTGCGTGCGAGTAATCTTTGAGTCCCGCTTTTTTTTACGGTTGCCAGACCTATGGTGGTGGCGATTATAGGAACCCTACAGTGCACTAAACTCTAGGCGGGAAAGTGGTAGTTATCTTTCCTGTGGGAAGGTTACGGGAGGGTTTGGTGCCTTTGTATAAGCGGGGCGGGATAGGATGAGCTGTCCCGTGAAGGGGTCCAATGCTTCCTGGGATAGTTTGCTTTGGGGCAGGTCATTTCAACCTCTTTCTTCTGCTGTGCTTCCCCCAAGGCCCCGGTAGGTCTTCCTCAGCCAGCGAGGTTCTTTGTACCCGTTGCGCTGGGTGGCTGGAGCGAGGTTTTGCTACCGCCACCAGAGGGTTGTGGCTGCTGCAGGTCCGTTTCCAGGCGCCTCAGTTAGACCTTGCTGACCGCGGTCTGCGAGCGTGGTCACGGTGCACCAGTGGCCCACCTCTGGTGGGCACCTCTCTCCAGCACGCTGCCTGGCACAGGGGCCAACTGCCATTTGTCCCTATGTGGACAGAAAATAATTTTGATTAAAAGCTCATAGAGGTCAGGTTCTATACCATGCCAGCAGCAGATGGACAGTGTAAGTCATCCAAGCGAGGTCAGTTTGGATGAAGTAGCATGGTGATTTTTTTATATTGACTTTCGAAGAACTTGGCTGGTTTCGGCAAAATGATGCCAGGCTGTTTGAAAAAGGCAAGCTCGTCCCAGGCTGCCATCTTAAAGTATTTGATGGTGCGGCCGCCTCTGCAGCTTCCTGAAGCTTGCAAGGATCCATTGCTTTCCATCTCCTCCGTCGGCAGTGCGTGTGCCGCTAACTGCTCTAACTCTACTCAGCACCCACTGTGAGAGAGAACCCTGTGCTAGTCCTGTGGGGCATGACTCTCCAGTGGCAACCACAGGGCGGTATTGTGAGGTCTGGACCTCTTGAGGACGGGCTGCAGCCCCAGGAGGCGATACATGATCTCTGCTGGGCAGGGCCCAGGCAAAGCCAGTCCACTGTTTGGGACCTGCGGGAAGAGCCCCCAAGAAGCACCAGGGAGACACCCCAGGGGGCTTCCAGAAATGGTGACTCGGAGATGAATAGACTTCCATGGGTGGGCAGGGAGGCAAGGGCATTCACATTTATTGTTGTTAACCATGATCCATTTTCCCAAATAAGTATACATTCTGTTCCTGTTTTTTTTTTTTTTTTGTCTGTCTGTCTGTCTTTTGTCTGTCTGTCTGTTATGTTGACTTTTCTCTTCAGGATCCCTGCTGCCTTGGTGATCCCAGGCTGACTGCCAGAGAGCACAGCGGCTCAGCTCCTGGAGAGTGAGGGTTGAAGAAAGCAGAGGGCAGCCGCCCGCACCCGCTGGCTCCCATTAGGTCGGTTCCTGCAGCGGTGCCCAGCGGCCTTGGCGAAGGCCCTGCCTGACAGAGATCATGTATTGCCTCCAGTGGCTGCTGCCTGTCCTCCTCATCCCCAAGCCCCTCAACCCCGCCCTGTGGTTCAGCCACTCCATGTTCATGGGCTTCTACCTGCTCAGTTTCCTCCTGGAGCGGAAACCTTGCACAATTTGTGCCTTGGTCTTCCTGGCAGCCCTCTTCCTCATCTGCTATAGCTGCTGGGGAAATTGTTTCCTGTACCACTGCTCCGATTCCCCGCTTCCAGAATCAGCACACGACCCCAGTGTTGTGGGTACCTAACAGTCTGCCTGTTTAGCTTTCCAAGGAAGCAGAAGACGGGAGGGGAGGCATTGACATAGGTCATAAAGCATTGGAGTTTCAAATCCCGCAGCCCGCGGGTGCCACATTCCTGACGGCGCCTTTTTGGCCTGTGATGTTTTATCCTTATAATGTGAATAATAGCACTGACCGGTGCTTTTATTGTAGAATCCTATAGTCGTGGGAGGTCTTGTGGTTGTGTGTATTCTGTTCCCATCTTGGTCCCAGCTGGCAGGATGGCCACCCCCCTCGCCTCATTCCTGCGAGGAGTCTGCACCCATCCTGGTTAACCACCCCAGCATGACCTGGGCTGATAAAATGCCAAGTCTCATTGTCACCTCTGTGACCCCTCCTTGTCAGGGTCTCCTCCTTCTCCAGTATGTTCCCAACTCCTCAGTCCCTCCCTTTAGTTTCTTCTACCCCTTTCCTTTTTGGGGGGAGCATCTGTCCAAGACAGTGCTCATATTTGCACTTATCTCGAATTTAAAGAGATTGCTGACGCCCAAGAGCCTCGCTTTTTCATCCTTCTTTCCCTCGTCAGCAGGCTAGACAGAAACATGTCTTGACTGTTTGTTGTTCACAAAATCTCCAGTATTTTTTCAACTTCATTTTTAAGAAAGAAGTAACCAATACATGTTACTCTTTCACCAGGGGTCTGGGCTCATGCCCAGCCTCACTTCCTTTGCCCTTCCTCCTGCCTTCCTCAGCTGTCCCCAGGAGGGGGCGGGCTGCCTCATCGTGTCTCCTGTGCATGCTCTGCAGGATTGAGGTGTAGCGTGTTCGTGTAGATCTAGACCTGGCCGTCCCCAGCCGAGTGAATGGGAGAGTACGGTGTGTTTCGTAACAGCCACGATCCCCTCGATAGGTGTTTGGATATTTTTTGGTGTGCCGTACGTGTGTGTGTACGTGTACAAATACATGTGTATATTCCTTTTCAAGAAGCTTTATTGAACGTGTTCTGATTTTGAGACTTAGCAATAGCTAGCTATAGTGGGTGCCGCTACAGTGTTTATTTAGCATGGGTATTGCAGAGTGACCAGCACACTGGACTCCAGGGTGGTTCAGACGAGACAGAGAGGAGCAGTGGCTGTCGTCCTCATGCCTGGAGCTCCTTGAGTCCTGCACACAGAGACTGTACATTTTGAAGAATACACAGGAAGACTTTGTGACTGTCACTTGCTTTTTTTCTGTTTCTGCACTTCTGTAACAAGTGTGGGCAACAAGACTCTCTCCTGGCCTTTGCCCACTGGGGATCAGCACGGTTGTCCCTCCAGTCTACACCACACCATCTTTCTCTTGCCTGAGCGGGGAGGCAGGTGGGCCAGGCAGAGGACAGAACTGGATGCAATCCATCTAGGGAATGGGACCGCAAGGCCACACTTGTGGAACGTTTGGACTGCATTCTGGAGCTTTTACTTCTGGTGTGTTCGTTGCACAGCTGTTTGAAATGTTTAATAAAGCTTTATAAACTTTACTTTGTGGTTTTATGTGGCTGCAGTCCATTGGGGTTGTGGTGTTGGATTTCTGAGTTGGTGGGGGCCGGGGGTGGCACGGAGGGGCTGAGTCTCTGGCGCCAGAGTACCTTAGCCCGAAAATCTGACCTGCTCTCTGGAGAGCAGATGGTGGGGGTGGGGGAGGGGGAGCAGGGGCAGGCCAGGCGGTGAACAGGAGGGAGTCTGAAAGTTTTCAGAGTTGAGACACTCGAGTTTCTCAGCTCCCGTGGCTTCTCGCCTGAAACTGTTTCCCTCCATAGGAGACTTGAGTAACCGATCCCCTGACAACTTAAGACAGCTGGAACCCTAATCATCAAGGATTTTTATGATGCTACTTTTGAAGTAAAAATAAAGTGAAACCCCTTATGCCTTATGGCATCTGAACTGGAAAAATAAAGGCTGGCCGTCCAACGGGGGCTTAGGCTTAAAGCAATGGGTACAAGTGCCACAGTGGTGCGGGCTGGTGTTGGCAACGTGCACGTACTCTGTGGCTGTGACCTTTGAGACAAAGCAGGGCATCTCGCCAGGGCCCTGTGCTGGGTGTCTGCCTCTTGGTCTCTTCTGGAAAACCTAACAGGAGCACTACATGTCCAAGACACAGCTGTTGTGATGAGGGTTTGTTGAGATAACAGTTGCAAAAGATCTTTGGTAATTTCATAGTTCACCTATTTTACCTAGGTTTTTAATTTCTCGCTGTAGTTCTGTGTAGTTTTCTCCTGTCCTTTTAAATCTCCCTATTGTCTGTTTTCCTTTTTTCATTTCTGCTGTTGCTTATCAGTGTTTTCTCTTGGTCAAAACTTGCCAAAGCCCTGGCTGGTGTGACTCATTTGGTTGGAGTGTTATCCCGTAACTGCAGGGTTGTGGGTTCAATTCCCTGTCAAAGCACTTACCTAGGGTGCAGGTTCGATCCCTGGTCCAGGCACAGAGGCAACCAATCGATACTCTTCTGTCTCTAAAAGTAATTTAAAACTATCCTCAGGTGAGGATTATAAATTAAAAAAAAAAAAAAAACTTGGCAAAGATTTGTTCATTTTAAAGGTCTTTTCAAAGAATCAAACTTTTATTGATTATATCTGCTGAGTATTTTTTTTATCTGATTCTCCAGTGCTTTTCTGTCTGAATTCTTCTTTTCTGGGTTTTGGGATATATTTCTTGGTTCAGCAAAGTCTTAAGCTGAGGAGCACACATGTGGAAAGGAAGGTTTGTTCAGCAAACACTGAGTCCCTGTACTGTGATTGCTGGGGATTTCAGGGGCAAGACCTGGGCCCGACTCCACAGGACCACATGATTCTAGCCTAGTGGGAAGACTAAGAAAATAGACAATTGCAAATTCCAAAAACAAAACAAAACAAACAAAAAAGGCTTTTGTGGCCCCACTCTCCTGTGGAGGCACCTGGATGATAAATGAAGCCAAGATTATTGCTTATTTTGCTCTCCCTTAGAAACCAGCTTTCTGTTGCAGGTCAAGCTTGCTTAAAAGTCACAAACAGGCCTCCCTCTGAAAGATTTCTGACCCTTCCCAGCAGGGAGCCTGCAGCCCAGCCCCTCCCAAGGTGACTGCCAACTCAGCACTCTGCCCAACATTACTTTCCACCTGACCAAGGCAGCACCAACAGCACCCCGCCCCCTCTTCCTGAACCGCCTTTCAGGAAAAGGAAAAGTAGATGCCTCTTCTGGAGCAGAGCAGAAGCATGCTCTCCAGTTCTGCTGGTCTCTGGGCTCCTAGTGCAACATGGTACCTGCCTGACCCCATGGGGCCCAGGACTGGGCTGCTTTAGGAACTAGTCTGTGTCCTGCTCTGGGCCTCAGTTTCCTTATAGGTAAAGTGTAGTCTTTGGCGTAAACACAACCTTTCTAGCCCTAATATACAGGGAATCCTTTTTCCTGGGATATTAGGGTCTCCTGGATACATCGGAGGAAGGTGACTAAGCTCTGGGAAGGCGGCAGTGCCCTCACAGGGCAGCCTGCATGTGCTTTATGCTTAGGCAGTAAGCCCTGATGTACCGGTGTCAGAAAGCCTTCCTGGACTTCATCCCGCAGCCTGGAGATCCACTCGCCTAAAGCACTATACTCAGCCCTCTGTTTGATGCTGGCGTCAGGGCTAGGCACCAGCATTTTGTAGTGACTGGGTTCCTCTTGTTTCCGAGGGGGCCTGAGTTATTATTCAATCGGCAGGTCCTTGTCAGACTCCCATGTAGGAAGGCAGGACTTTGGGCCACATAATAGACAAGGTGGACGATCTGTGCCATCAAGGAATCATCCGGGTGTGTGTGTGTGTGTGTGTGTGTGTGTGTGTGTGTGTATAAATAAAAAATAACATGTATTGTGGTAGGTGCCATAAGAGGAGTCTAAGAGGGAGCTAATGTAGGCTGGGGAGGACTGATGTTCAGGCTGCCCCTGAGGACAAGTATAAATGTTTGAACAGTGAAATAGTAAGTGAGATGCTAATTCCCACCATTGGATCAAGCATCTGACTGGGCTGAAAGTAAAATGAAGGACCACCAGTAGTACTTGGCTACTCTGCCATCAGAACCCAAAAAGGCCTAGTGATCAGGTTTTGGCTTAGAGGTCAGTCTATTTAAAGCTAGAGGACTGTGCCGGGAGGCACGGGGTGTCTAAGGCGAACGTGGTGGTGGCAGAGCCCGAAACTCAGTCCCAAGAACTCTTCAGTTTCCAGCTGGCTGGACCCTCACAGACAAGGGTCTGATGGGAATAAGAGGTGACCCAGTCAGAACAGCATTCGAGGTGGGATTTTTTTTTCAATAGGGAACAGGGTAGCATTTGAGCAGTGATAGCAGGAGGGCCATCAAGAAGGTCATTGCCCTTTCTAAGTCATTGGGAATGGGGAGAAGTGGGGAAGGCGGGAGAAGGCAGGCTGGGGAGGGAGGAGGACAGAAAGATGAGAGAAGGAAAGCTGACTCCCATGGAATAGCTGCAGGAAAGGGGCCAGTGAAGGGTGTGGGAACCCTGTCTCCGGCACCCAGTGCAGAGCTCACCCCTCACTCCCATCCCCCCATATTGGTGAAAAGGTCACTGCTCTGAAAAGAGGGAAAACTAAGGGGTGCTCATCTCAGCAAGTGATGGAAGCTGGTCCTGACTGTTAGGGGCTTATCTGATCTCAGCCCAGCACACTGCCCCCCTTTCCCAGTGTCTTCCTGAAAGCCAGAGCAGGGGTAGGGCTTGGTCTACCAGGCTTCTAAGGGAGAAGTCCATATCTTGAGAAAAACTTCAATTAGAGAGTGGGCTCAAGGTGAAGGGAAGAAGCTGCCTAAGCAACAGCTAACGAGGCTTCAGAGAGACGTCCTTGGTCTCCCCTTGGGCTATCAGGGCTCAAAGAGTGGGTCGGGTTGAACTTGGAAACAGCTTAGGACTAATGAACCTTGAGAGGAGAGGCCTCTGGGAGTCCCAGGCCCTATGTCCTTGCCTTTGTGCCTACGCCTCACTGAGCCTCAGTTTCCTTACCTGTAACATTGAGTATCATAACATCCACCGTAGCCTTGCTCAAGGTGAAGTCTTCACAATGTTATTTCCTCTCTTCAGTGGCCCCCGACCAACCACTCTTGAACTCAGGCAGAGATGCAATCTGATCATCAGCTTTCCCATTCATTCATTCATGTAAGGAGCATTGAACTGATGCAGAATGAGTCCAGCCCCTCCTTGAGGGGCTCAACTCAGCAGGAGGGAGTGCAGTGGGAAGTCCTGTAAGCAGATAATTACAGCGCCATGTCATTCAGGCTGTGGCGGGTGGAGTTAGGCGAGGAATTGAGAGACTGTGTGTCTCAGCATGAATCTCCTTATTTTTACAAGCCCCCAATGACAGTCTCCTAAAAGGGAGAGGATATCGAGGCACAGCCCTTTCCTGAAAGGCCACAATGCTTGCTTCGCATCCCTGCTTGGCCACCAGCTTGCTCAGGACCTTTGTGGATTTTCCCTGCTCTTGGAGAGAAATCACTGTCTCTCCAGCCTTTTCATCATGAGGAACAAGTGTCGGGATGTGTTTGGGTGTTGTCAGATGTGGTTTGCACATGACCCTCTCCAAAGACTAATTCTTTGAGTGATTCTCGCCTCTCACCACTTTTCTTAAGCAGTTTGGCAGTTTGTGGAAAGTCAGCACTTATATAGCTCACCACATCTTCCAACCCTAAGCCCTCTGCCAATTCCCGGCCCCTGCACTGATAGTGGCTGCCCCAGGGGTGCGAGTGGGTGGGGAGAAATGGAGCTTAGGCCCTGAGCCTGACCCTCATTCACTGCCCGTGCAACCTTGCTTTGCTCTGCTCTGCTCACTCTTCTGCAGGGTGCTAGACCAGGAAGTCTAATATTTCTAAAGCCATCTTCTGTGGAACATCAGTGAACTTTACCCTTGTTACGTCAGTCTTAGAGATATGGCATAAAAGAAAGTGTGTTAAAACAAACAAGTTTAATCAAAAGATCTTTTGTGTTAAAGAATCAACTTTGAATGTCTTGGGTGCAGAACTTTCAAGAATCTTAGCTTAAAATCAAGGCAGACCTGGCAGGATCTCTGAGGGAGGAAGACAGATAGCCCTTCAGTGGTTCCCTGTTACCTGTGGTCCCAACTTCTTAGCTTGGCCATCAAGACCCTTGAGGGTACGGCTTAGTCTTTGTCCCTTGACCACGCACAGTACCTACCTGACCAGGCCTGGCACGGAACCTGTCAGTTGTCTGGCTTGCAGGGTCGGGGTGGGGGGTGGTAGATGGACAGGTGGCTCAATCAATCAATGTCTAGACTCCCTAAGGAATTAAGTACCTCATTTTTTCCTAGAAGTAATGGAATTGAGTTTGTCTCCCAAGTCTCCTCTTGACAGCTCCGAAGTGACACTATTTCCCAGTCTGCAGACTAATATTTTACACACACATATCATGGACACTGGTATCTCCCAAAAATATGTGAGAAGAACCTCGTAAAAGGCTCCACAGCCTGGTGACCTCCCTGTGGCAACATGGGGCCGTGAGTCCCCTCCCCTCATTGGATCTCAGTTTCCCCATTTGTCAAATGAGGTGGTGGGACTAGATAATTCTTGAGTTCCTTTCTAGCTCTAGCATCACCCTCAGATGCCTTGGTACCCAGGGCAGCAATTAGACAAGGGGCATGATGACTCCAGGATCTGGGTCAAGTCCACATCTTAGAGCATGGCGGAATCATGGTGATGGTTGCAGCACCCTTGAAGATGAACTTGGCAGTAACTGGTCAAGAGGTTTTTCTGCTATGGTGAAATGTCCAGGCAGAGTCTATACAGGTAGGTTGATGCAGGTGAGGAGTGGGGATGGGGTCTCCTCTTATAATCCCTAAATAATGTTGCCTTGCAAAATCAGAAGCCTCCAAGACTGGTCGCTACCAACTATATTCAGCCATTAATATTGGCAAAGTAGGTGAACCATCTTTTCATACCCTGGCAGGGCCTCCGGAAAGGCTTTCTGCTCCTACCTCTTAAACGCCTCCCTGCACTTCACTGTCACTGTGCCTGAAAGCATTCCTTCCCACAGCCTTCCAGACCCCTGTCCAGGGGGTGCTCTCTGAGAAGGCCGAGGCCCCGGTGCCATAATCAGCGACACGTGGCTTCGTTCAGAGTCAGAGCCACAAAGGAAAGGCTTGTCCGATACGGGGGCCCTCACTATTGAAAGAAAAAAGAAATTTATTTCCAATCTCGCCCCAGAACACATACCCAAATTCAAAAACTATTTTATTTTATTTTTTTTTCAAAAACTATTTTAAAAGATCCGTAAGGGGCTATGCATCCACTAAAAACCAGGAGGAATGGAATTGGATATTTAACAAGCGTCTGAATGGGGGGTGGGGTACCCACTAAGCTCAAAAGCAACAAAGTGACATCAAGAGAGTGAAGACCAACCAATCTGACTACAACAAAACTAAATATTTACAAAGTCAAACAATATCACCAGCAGAACCGAAAAGCAGAGAGGGTAAACTATTTGCAGATCCATAATGTATGGAAGGACACAGGCAAAAACATCCACAGTAAAAATGCAACAGATAAGTATGTAATTCACCTAAACAGAGTCCACAGAAGAGGGAATAGAATTGACTAAAATTTTTTTGAAAAAATATTTCATTAATAACTGAAAAATATTAAGGAAATAAAAGTTTTTACCAACAAACTAGGAAGAAGTGTTTAAGAATGCCCAATGCCAGTAAGGACACAGTGGAACGGGTACTGCTACTCAGCGCTAAAGCAAATGTGAGTGGGTGTAAGCTTTTTGGAAAGGAATGTGTTGGTTGAAGAGATGGAGAGATGAAAGTTTCACAAAGGGCAAATGGTCTGTGTATTTATACAACATCTATTCAATGTCTACTCTGTGTCAGGCATGGTGCTGGGTATTAAAATCAGAAGATAAGATGTGGTGCTTGCTCAAAGAGCTAAGAAAGACACAGATACTAAAATGATACGTAGTAAGAAGATGGTCAGAGATACACTTCAGACGTGGGCAAAACATGGAGCCACTGGGGTGGGTGGTGCCAGTGTGAAGTTTTCTGGGAGCACCCAGGGGCGTACCCAGAAGAGGTGCCTGGATGAGTAGTTTCCAGGTACAGAGCAGAGACCAAAGTGAGAAGCATCCTGGAGGAGCCTGTAGACAGTTCGGGCTGGCCAGACCAGAGTGTGAAATAAGAGGCAGGGACGGAGAAGGCAGGACCAGATCACACAGTGCCGGCTCTGTCCGACTGAATGGAGAATGGGGTCTTTTCTGGCCAGGGAACCATGGAAGAATTTTGAGCAGGCAGGTTTTGTGGTGAGATTTGTTTTAGCTTGATTATTCTGGTTGCTTGAAGACATGTGGAAATGCAAAAAGGCCAGCGAGGAAATGACTGCCTTGGTCCAGGTAGAGGGGTAAAGGCCTGCATGAGGATGGAGGCCAAGAGGATGGCAAGAAGGTAGAATTAGGAGAACCTGCAGACCAGGGGTGCCTTCCATGTTTCCCTCTTGGGTTACGGGGTAGATGGGAGAAAGAACAGAGAGAAAGAACAGACTTTGGGGACTAGCCGGAGGAAGACTGTTCAACTCAATTTTGGACAAGTTGAGTAGAACATGGGTGTCCAGGTGGAGGCAGGAAGAGGGTTTGGATCCAGCAGGAAATGTGAACAGAAGATTGGGATGTGGTTAATGGCAGTTCTAGCCATGAGCTTTGGTGAGGTGGCCCTAGGATAATGTGGTGGCTGAGGAGAGAAAGGGGGTCTGGGCAGAGAACCTAGTCCCTATTTAAGGGGTGGGTAGAAAGAGCCCACGAGGTAATAAAGGAAGCCAGAGATGGGAAAGCACCTGGAGCCTGTGTTGGCATGGAAACCCCAGGGATGTGGAACATTTCCAGGAAAGAATAATAGGCATAGAAAAGAGAAAAGCCAGTTAGATAAAGACTGAGAGCCCACTGGATGAAGCAGTTAGGGGGGCCCTGAGTCATCGTGGAACCCAAGGTGGGCAGAGGGAAATGAGAGGGGAAGGGAAGGCAGGCAGCGTGGCCGCCTGTCCTGGGGGTTTGGAATCCTGGGGAGAATTGGCTAGAGTTACGATTTGGGTCAGGGAGCACTTTCTGAGCTGGCCTGAAAGGAAATAGGGAGAGACATGATAGAAGAGAGGGTGACAAAGCTGTCACATGAAGTCCTCCTGTCTGCATAAGTCAGAGGCAAGATAGAGGAGAAGGGTGGTAAGGAGGGAAGATGTTCACAGGTGACCTTGACTAGAGCCGTTGTCAAGTTGGAAAGTATATAGACCGGTTAGGTGCTCACAGGGAGTGTGGGCACGTCCCAAGGAGGATCGATGGAGAACTAGGAATTAGATTAGAAGAGAAGGCACCGAGTTCCTGGAGCAGGGCCAGACGCTGAGCTGTCACGGGCATGTTAGGGATGGAGACAGGAGGAGGGTCCTGCTGAGGAGACTGAGCAGGGGCCAGAGGAGAAGACCAAAAACCCAGGGAAGAGAGCATTCCCAGAGGTCAGAGTGGACACAGGTGGGTCAGATGTACAGTAGTCGGTGAGGTGAGGGCACCTCCTGGGTCCGGTCTTTGGGGACCTTTCCCATGGCAGCTCTGAGGAAGGGAGAAGCCCACCTGAGTGGTGAATGATCTGGTTAAGAAAGCAGAAGGGAAAAGGGGACCTGGGGGGACAGTGGGGTCAGGGAAGGCGCTGTTTCTCACACGCTGACTTTGGAAGGGAGGAGGGCTGTGTAAGCCTGGGTTTGAAGGACAAGGGCAGGTAATGAAAGGGGCCCTAGAGCGCTGGGATTAAGTGCAGAGGTGAAGGGATTAGTTGGGTTGGCGGAAATGGCCAAAATTGATTTATGTACATTTTACCAAGTCACCTGATCCTCATGTTCTCCTGGAGGCTTTTCCTGTGCCCTCTGGGTGCTTAACTAGAGCTCTAATTAGCAGTAGTTTCATCCTGCCTGTGTCCGAGCCATGTCTTATTCATTCTTCATACCTTTGGGCACCTAGCAACAGGCAGTGAGCTGGGTAGGGGCAGAATAATTACTTTCTGCTGGAAATCAAATGTCTGAAATAGAGGTTCAGAATTTGTTTTACCATGGAGATTCTGTGACAATTCCCAGGTAATCAATGAACAAGGGGGAAAAGGTCAAGGTTGAGGCTGTATGGATCTCAGGAAATACACTCTGCATTCCAGTTTGGACATAGCCCTTTCCAGTTTATCTGGTGGGGTCATGACCATTGTCTCCTCCGGTCATCCCAACCCCATCCTCCCACACCTAGTGGGCCACCCCTAGCTCCATTTCACAGGTTAGGAAACAGACCCAGAGAAGCAGGTCAGAGGGGGAGAATGATGGGCAGTGAAGTGGGTGAGGACTGGGGCACAGTCTTAAATGCTGTGTCTTCACCTCCACCACCTGGCAGTGTCTCCTCGACATCCAGTAATTCTACTTCTTTCACATTCAGACAGCAGTCCAAGTCTGAATGGGCCTTTGGTGAGAGACCCTTGGTCTGACTGGCTGAGCTCAGGCCTTATGCCACCCCCTGCCAGGACCTGGAGGATGAAAGGCAGGACCTGGAGGATGCCCTGGCTGCTGTGGCTCCGTGGACTGAGCACCAGCCTGTGAACTGAAAGGTTGCTGGTTGATTCTCGGTAGGACACATGCCTGGGTTGCAGGCCAGGTCCCCAGTTGGAGGCCTTGTGAGAGGCAACTGGTATGTCTCACACACTGATGTTTCTCTCTCTCTCTGTCCCTACTTCCCCTCTCTCTAAAAGTAAATAAATAAAATCTTCAAAAAAACAAACAAAAAAAGAACCTGGAGGAAGGGCCTCCGTGGCTTCTGTGTGAGAAAGCAGTCCAGGTCCTACCACAGCCACATAAAACGGGGAAGAGGCAACTTCGCTAAATGTAACAAGAGGCACTAGGGAAGAATAAGGGGTGCCAGAAAGCCCAAACCCACAGACGTCCATTATAAGAAGTAACTAGCCTAGAGGCAGGGAGGAAGCCATGTCCAGAAAAGAGAGTGAGAGGCCTAACCTGGGCCAGTGGAGGTGGAGAGAAATAGGTTAGAAACTTGTAGTAGAAAAAAAAAACAAAAATAATTGGTGAATGACTAGCCATGAGGGTGCAAGATTAGCCACTGGGTAAAGTTGGGTGTTGGGGTGAATGGTGGGGAGGCCCTGGGATGGGGAACACAGCAGGGGAGCCACTGTGAGGGGCAGAACTGTGGATTCAGACACAGCCAGCAGGGTCAGGGTCAGGGTCAGAACCAGGTGGCACCCAGCAGGCACTTGGATCTAGATGTGGGGCTCAGGAGGAGGTTTGACTGGAAGTACCAACTCAGAGCCTTGGCCATTCAAAGAGTAATGGGAACCCTGAGAATGAGTTGAGCTCACCAGAGAGAGAATGGGACAGGACTCGGGGCAGAATCATGAGTTACAGTGACATTTGAGGAACTAATCAAGGTGTGGGCAGGCAACAGAAAAGAAAGAGAAGCAAGGACCTCAAAGATGCAACAAACAACTAGGAAAGTGGGTTGCCGTGGCAACCAAGGTAGTGAAGAGTTTCAAGGAGAAAGTAATCAACACTGTTGAATGCAGCTGAGAATTCCAAAAAGATAAAAACAGAATTTTTTCTTTGGATTTGATGATTAGTAAGCCTTTGGTGACCTTCATAAGAGCATTTTAGGGGAGTGATGAGGGGCATAAGCTACAATAATGTCAAGATGTGAGGGGGCGGTGAATCCATCACTAAAAGCCCTTTGAAGAGTCTGGAAAAACTTCTAGGTGTGAGGGGCAGGGGTGGGAGGTTGAACATAAGAAAGGCATGAGGCATTTTCTAGGCAGACATTAACTCCCAAATGTGATACGCATTTCTTAGTGACAGAAGTTCACTCATTCCACATCTTCTAATTTAGCACCCACTGTGTGCTGGCAGTGTCCTAGCACTGTGGATACTCGGGTGAAAGAACTAAAGCAGACAAAGTCTCTGTTCTCATGGGGCTCGTATGGGGTAGGGGGGAGACACATGCTTCGGATAATCACACAAACGTACAACTTCCAGCATTGATAGGTGCTCTGAAGGAAAGGTAGTCAGTACTGGAGGGTGTACAACAAGGGGACCTGCCCTGGGCCGACTCCAGGAGGAGGTGACACTCAAACCAGGTTGTTAAGACGGGGAAGGAAATTAATAGGACAGAGCAAATTGGGGAAAAGCATTCTGGGCAGGCTGAACAGCCTGAGCAAAGGAGGTGAGGTGAGACCAGAGAGGCAGGCGGTGCTGGCTCTGTAGAGCTTCGGCAGCGGGGCTGAGCTCCTGAGTACCTCTGCAGACACAAGGGGAGCTGGGTGAGACCTGCCCTAGTATGTCGCTATAGCCTGAGACTGTTCTGTGGAGAACTTAGAGGCAGCCTGGGTACACTTGGAAACCGGTAAGAAGCTTTTGTTGTCATGGTGGCCAGGATCCGGACACATCAACAAGTTCCGGTTAGACTTGGTGCAGGGTGGGATGAAAAGGAGCAGGGAGGGCAGGAGGTTTTCAGGATGACCAGGGTTTCCGGCTTGCCTGACCAGTGAGGTGGCAGTGCTGTGCTCCGAACTGGAGAGCCTTAGGAAGGCACCAGGTCTATGAGGCAGCACCCGAGTCTGGTGGTGGACAGCTGAGACTCACCCAAATGGAGGTGGTGGGGAGGTGGCTGGTTGCATAGATGCGGAGTACAGAGTGGGAAATGACAGAGACCGGTTCATGGCTCCTGAGGAACCCTGGGTGGCATGTGAACTGAACTGACACCAGGTTTCTGGAGCATTCTGGGGCTGTGAGCACTGCTGAGGAAGAAGCCAGGAACCTAGCCCAGGAAGCACCCACATTCGAGGACTGTAAAGAAAGGGCCAGAGTGGTCTTTCAGAAGAAAGTTGGAGTGGACAGCAGAGGGTATGTGCAGGGAGGTCAAAGACAAGGGCTGGTCCTTGAGCCCCTCCAGTGTGCAACCACACAGTCAACATGGCGCCCTGGAACTAAGTGCCTGGTGGCCATGCAGATCCCTCTGGGGACATTTACCAAAGGTAGCTTGGGGTGGGGTGGGGCGAGGTGTTGTTAACTAAGGAGACAACAGAGGAAGGAGCAAAGTCTAGGGCTTTTTAATTTTAATTTTAATCTTAAAGGAAAGAGCAATGCTGGCATATGAATATTCCAAGGGAAGTGAGCCTGAGTGATGAAGCGATTAAGGACAGAGACAATTACTGGAATGAGCTCCCCCAAGGGCTGGGATCAAGTGTTGAGGTGGATAAATTAGTTTGGGGCAATAATGTGGATTTGACTGGAAGGGGCAAAATTAAATTATTTACCTTTTAGAGAGTAACTTGATCTCCATGTTCTTTTGGGAGCTTTCCTGTGACCTGCGTCCTCACTGCGATGCTAATTAGCACCGCTTTCCCCCTGCCTCATGGCAGGGGTGTATCTTCCTATTTTGGGGGTTTCTCTGCACCTAGCAACAGGCAGCAAGCTCTTCAGGTGCCTGATCGGTGTTTTCTGCCCTGGAGTCAAATATCTGAAGTCAACATTCACACTTTTGACCAAAAGGAATTGTCATACTTCAGAAGTTTGAATGCAGGAAAGAAGAAAGAATTGGGATACTAAGTCGTGGGTGGCAGGGGTGTGGGTGGGTGCAGGAAAGTGGAGGAGTGGGTTCCCCTCATCCTTGTAAGTTCTGTGCCATTTCTGCATTCCGTTTACATTCACCGTCTCAATGAACTTCCCATCCCCCTACAAGACACAGAGCATTACCCCATTTCACAGAAGAGGAAGTGGAAACCAGAGAAGGAAGTGCCTTACCGACACACAGCACCAGAGGCAAGGGCTGGGTTCAGCCCTCGGTCCGTCCAGTATTGTGGTCCTTCCCAGGACCAGGATGAGCTTAAGGGGAAGAGGGGTCTGCCAGGCCCGGGTGAGGATATTCCGCAGGCACTTGCAGAAGCTCGGCCGTCCAGTCCAGCTGGAGACCTACCAGATATGCAAGCATCCTATCAGTCTGCAGTGATGGGATCGGCAGCACTGGCATTAGGGCAGGAAGTGCTCTGGTTAAGAAGCCTCCCCGCCAAGTGAATGATATAGATATTCTATATTTGCATCTAAAATGCCTAGATTTCAATAAAATGCTTCAGTCCTTAGCCCATCTGAAATGTTTTTTCATGTATGCTGTGGCACAGATCTAATTTGATCTTTTTCCAAATGGATAGCCAGTACACACTATTCAATGTGCCTACGCCACCTTTTCTCCTAGTTCCCTATGTCTAGACTCTGTTCCAATCTGTTAATCTATTTGTCTACTTCTAGGCCAATACCAGATATTAATGAGCAAAGCTTTATCTTGCTACCTGATACGGTAAGTACCTCTTTCTTCCTGGTCCTTTATTCTTTTTTTTTAAATTACCTTGGTCATATTACACATTTACTTTTTCACATACATTTTAGAATCAGCTTGTCAAAGTTACATGAAAAAAATCCTGTTGGAATTTGGAGCGGGATTGCATTGAAGGGAAAAATAGCATCGTTAGGATATCAGTTCTTCCCACCTGTGAACCTGGTGTCTGTCTCCATTTAATCAGTCTTATTTGTTTGGGTTGGTTTTTAATGACTTTTAATAAAGGTTGGTTGCTTTTGTCATAAAGGTTTTTCACACTTCTTAATAGGTTTAATCCTGAGTACCTTATCAGTTCTGCTGCTTTTGTGAGCAGAAAAAGTTGGGTTTTTTTCTTTTTTCTTTCCAAATTTTCATCAATTTATTCATCATGATGCTTTATTCACAGACACACTCAGAGTAAATGTACTTTGTCCCTGGGCACACAAATGAGAACACAGTACACATGTAAAGTAGAGCTAATTGGCTGGAAATGAATTAGAACTTTGGAATTAAATTTTAATTATACAAATAAAACATGAATATATTTTCTTTTAAATAAAATTAGACGGTTACAGATAAAGAGGTTTCTACTAACCCACCACACCTCCTCCTCAGGCCCCTCCCCACGTTCAGAAGTAGTTGCTTTTAGGCCTTTGCTGTTTGCCCAAATGTTTTCCTATTCCCATTGAAACACATCTTTGATGCTTTTTGTGTGTGCGTTTGCACAGACATGGTGTGTTGCTCTCAGCTCAGTGTGCCCTGCTGAACAGTACAGCTCGCCTCGGAGCTGGCAGTGGGCGGCCGTGACTGATTACACCACGTCTGGGCTCCTTGTTTCCTCCTGATTGACTATTAAAATGTTCCCAGTGTCACTCCATTAAGACGAAGCCGTAAGAGCTTCCTTGTACATTGCCCAGTGGCGCACATTCAAGTGTTTCTCTGAGAGATTCTTAGAAAAAGAACACATCTTAAATTCTAATAGAGACTGCTAACATGTTCTGCAAAGCGCCATGCTAACGAAATCTCCTGCCAGCGGTGTGTGAGAGTGTCCATCTACCCAGACCACCTCCAAGTTCTACATTTTTAACCAGTCTGATGAGTGAAAAATAGCATCTTGCTTTAGCTTGCATTTTGCTGAATTTACCTGCAAGGCTGAATGAAGTCTTCACGTGTTTACTCTCCATTTATATTTCCTCCTCTGGGTTGCTTGTTCATACCCTTTGCCTATTTTTAAAGTTTCTTTTTTTGGTCTTTTTGCTGTTGACTTTTAGGAGTTCTTTGTGCATTCTGAATACTAATCCCTTGCTCTATATATTGCAAATGTTTTCTACATTCTTGTCATTTAATTGTATCTTTTGTCTTGGAGAAATTTTACTTTTTGACACAAATTTATCAATCTTTTATGACTTTATAGTCTTATATAAGAAAGCCTTCCCTATAACAAGATCAAAAGTACTTTCTGTTTTATTTTCTTAAATTTATAGTTCACATATATGCATATATTTAAGCCTTTATACTGTGTACAAAAAATAAATTCTATGTGCATGAGTCTTAGAATCTAACTTTAATCCCTCCTCTGCCAATGGATAGGTAATTGTTTCAACACCACTTATGGAATAATCTTATCATTTCTCCACTGATTTCAAATTGCTACCTTTGCCTGACACTAGATTCCAATGCAGCCCTGTGTCAGAGCCCTTTCTGGCCCTCTAATCTGTTTGTCTACTCCTGAACTTGATAATGTGCTTTGTTAACAAACGAGACAAACCCCACCCTCCTTGTTGTTTCTGCCAGTTGCCCAGGTCATCCTTGCACTCTTGTCCCACCACATGAATTTTAAAATCAGCCTGTCACGTTTCAGAAAAATCTCCACTGGGATTTTAACTGGGATTACGTTAAGTTTATGGATAAGTTTGAAGAAAATTGGCGCCTTTATTATACCGAGGCTTCCAGTGCACATTGCTACATTTCTCCGTTCTGGTCACCTTTTATGTCTTTCAGGGACGTTTTATGGTTTCCTCTGATCCAAATCTTGCCATTTCCCAGTAAATGTATTTCTAAGTTTATAATAGGCTTTGTTGTCAACTGAGAATGGGACCCTCCTCCTCCTATTTGTTTGTTTCTTGCTCCTTCCTATTTCACCACAACCCATTCACTAATCACTGTGCCTGATTTGCAGACACACACGCAAAGTAAATGTTCTTCCTCCCTGAGCATAAACATTCGGGCACAGCCAAACACACAGAGCTGGCGTAGTTGGCTGGAAACAAATTAGAATCTTTCCCAATTATACTCTAATCAAACAAGTAAAGCATGAGTGCATTCTCCTTATTACAAGTAGAACAGTATGAATATGGCTTGTTTCCTTTGGCCACCTGAGATCCTGGTCCCTTCCCCTTCCACAGAGGTGGCCGCTGGTTCAGTTTTATGTATTGTCCTCCATATAGTGTTGACAGAAGCATTTTCAGTAAATTATACCACATCCTAAGTATCGCGCTGTACCCTACTTTCTCCCCACTCAGTCTTGTTCGCCCCTGACAGCAGCTATTAGCCCCCCTCAGAGGCCTGTGCCACGTTCCTCCGTCCCCAGAACCGCAGGCCCTGAGGGTTTTGTCCCTGTTGCGAAGCACGAAGCACACGGCCAGGAACGTCCTCCCAGATGTTTCTGTGGGGTGGGCTCCAAGAGTGAAGTCGGCCCCTCTGGGGTCCACGCTCGGTTTTAACAGGCATGGCTCAGTCTGGCTTCTGAAGTGCTGTGCCCATTTAAATTCCTTCCATAAGTAAATATAAATGCATATTTTTCCAGGTCATCATCAGCTTTTAAAATGTACAGGTCTAATGGATAAAAATATGGTTTCTTCTTGATTTCATTTATATTTTCCTGAGTGACTGGTCATATTCTGTTCTCCTCACAGGTTTCTGGCCACTTATATTCCCTCCTCTTGGGATCATCTGTGCATATCCTTTGTCCATCTTTCTTCTGAGTTGTCTTTTTTCTTTAATTGACTCATGGGAATTCTTTATACTTCCTTGAGATTAATTTTCTGTCCACTTTATGCATTGAACCCAACTCTACCGTCTGACCCTCCCTTGTCTGTTAACTGAATTGTATCTTTTATTAAAGAACTTTTCATTTTTATGTCAAATTTAGAATTTTATGTTGCCTTAAAAAAGCCCCCTGTCAACTAAGATCACAATCATTTTCCCTGTTTTTTTCTAAAGCTTTCATAGTTCTCTTTGTTGCATTTATATTTTACATTACTTCACAGTTTTCACATTTAAGTCTTTACTGCATCATGTAAAGCTTATTTTCCCTGTGATATTGGTGTTTAATTTTAATGTCAAAATTGATAAGCAGTATTTTTCAAAACCATTTATTGGATAATCTTATCATTTCTCCACTGATTTCAAATTGCTACCTTTGCCTGACACTAGATTCCAATGCAGCCCTGTGTCAGAGCCCTGTCTGGCCCTCTAATCTGTTTGTCTACTCCTGAGCTTGATAATGTGCTTTGTTAACAAACGAGACAAACCCCACCCTCCTTGTTGTTTTTGCCAGTTGCCCAGGTCATCCTTGCATGCTTGTCCCACCACATGAATTTTAAAATCAGCCTGTCACGTTTCAGAAAAATCTCCACTGGGATTTTAACTGGGATTACATTAAGTTTATGGATAAGTTTGAAGAAAATTGGCGCCTTTATTATACCGAGGCTTCCAGTGCACATTGCTACATTTCTCCGTTCTGGTCACCTTTTATGTCTTTCAGGGACGTTTTATGGTTTCCTCTGATCCAAATCTTGCCATTTCCCGGTAAATGTATTTCTAAGTTTATAATAGGCTTTGTTGTCAACTGAGAATGGGACCCTCCTCCTCCTATTTGTTTGTTTCTTGCTCCTTCCTATTTCACCACAACCCATTCACTAATCACTGTGCCTGATTTGCAGACACACACGCAAAGTAAATGTTCTTCCTCCCTGAGCATAAACATTCGGGCACAGCCAAACACACAGAGCTGGCGTAGTTGGCTGGAAACAAATTAGAATCTTTCCCAATTATACTCTAATCAAACAAGTAAAGCATGAGTGCATTCTCCTTAGTACAAGTAGAACAGTATGATTATAGCCAAAGTTGACTTTGACCACCCTCTGAAGGCTTAGTGTCCCACCCCGTCTACAGTTTTGTGTCTCTTCCATAGAAATGGATAGTATTAATGTAGGTAGTTTGAATGAATCATTCCACTTGGTAGGAATTTCAGTGTAAGCTGTGTTTTTTTCACTTCTTATATTTTTAAGGTATATTCACATTGATACAAATGGCTCTTGCCCACTCCTTTTACTAGCTGTATTGTATTTATTCCCCTGAATGTATCACATTTCCTCTTGTAGAAGCAAGATCTGTAGATATCTAGTCGCTTTTCTCTTCACTGTAGGCAGCACTGCAGGAAAGCAACCTAGACATGCCTGCGCCACAGTGATTGAGAAGTAGAATTTGGGGTCTCAAGCTTTTCACATTCTTAGTTTTAACGATATTACTAAAGTGACCCCCACAATTTATGTACCATTTAAATTTCCAACCAGAATGTATGAGAGGACTCTTTAAGGAGTTGTTTTAAATATTTGGCAATCTAATGGATGAAAAAATTGCATCATTTAAAAATACACCTGTTTGCTAGTAAGATTTTAATATGTTTAGCATTTGTATTTTCTCTTTTATGAATGACTTGTTTATTTTTCCTCATTTAAAAATTAGGTTGTTTATCTGGTTGATTTGTGGAATTTCCTAATATAATCTGGATATTAATCTTTTGTTTCTATATGGGAAATATTTTTTCCAGCTTGTTGCCTTTAACCCTTTGTAGGATCTTGTGTTAGAGAAGCTATCAATTTTGACATAATCAAAAATATCCATCTTTTTCTGTATTCCTTTCATTTAAATACTATATTTCAGGCTTTCCTTACCCCTAAGGTTTAAATATATTCTGTATTTTTGTAATAATTTTGTTTTTACCTGGGTCTTTAATGCATCTGGAATTTATTTTTATGATTGAAATGAGATATGACCGAACCTTTCTCCAGACACGCAGCTGATAATTGCAGCACAACAGATTGACTAGCAGGTCCTTTCTCCACCGAGTGGAAGTGACGCTCCCTCGCACCCTGAATCTCAGTGTTAGGCAGATCTGAGGCCCCTGTTCTGTCTCATCAGAGTCTATATGTTCCTGTCTGTGCCAGACTATTTTATCTGCTATAGCTTTAGACCATTTTGATATCATTAAATAAAATGCCCCATTTCATCGAGCTTCCTTACCAATGATCCAATCTGTTACTGCACATTAAGTCCTCCGCATGACTTTTAAAGCCTGCCTGTCAAGTTCCATGCATTTAAAGATCAATTTGGGGAAAAATGACATTCATACAACACTCAGCCTTTTGACCTGTGAACACAGTAGCTCCCTACCTAATTCTGATCATCGTGGATTCCTTTCAGCCATAATCACAATCTTCTCCATAAGGAAGCCGAGGGGTTCATCCCTATAGTTTGTGTTGTGGTTGTGAATGAGTTCTCTCGCACCCCCTTTCTTGTTTTGCTTTTGCTTGCTACATTTTTCTAAGTCTGTTTACTAATCACTGTACTTCATTCAGACACACACACAAAGTGACTGTTCTTTCTCCCTGGCCACACACACACAAGTGCTGCCAAACACACAGAGCCGGCAAAATTGGCTGAAGATGACTGGGAATTTTTTTCAAATTAAAGTTTAATGACACCAGCGAAACATGAATGCATTCTCCTTAAAAAACGAGAACACTGCAGATGAAGGTCAAGTCCCTTTTGGCCACCCAGTGCCGTCCCATTTCCTCCCTTCTCCCCAGAGGCAGCCACAGTAATGGACTCAACGTGTGCTTTTCCAGCCTTTCCACAAACTTGTAAATATGCGAATAGGTACCTATGGGACATATATGGAATAGCTGTCTCAAATAATGATAATTTGGTCTTTTCCAGTTTTCATGTACCGTATTTCACCATCTATAATGTACACCATGTTTCTAGCACAAACTTTCAGGAAAAAAATCAATTATTTATTTATTTATATTTAGAAACAAAACTGAATATCATGCCCTGGTTGGTGTGGTTCAATGGATTGAATGCCAGCCTGCAAACCAGTGGGTTGATGGTTTGAGTCCCAGTCAGGGTACGTGCCTGGGTTGTAGATCAGGTCCCCACTAGGGGGCGAGCAAGAGGCAACCACACATTGAAGCTTCTCTTTCTCTTTTTCCCCCTCCCTTCCCCTCTCTCAAAAAAATAAATAAATAAAATCTTTTTAAAAACCCATTACTGTATTTCAGGGTATTATTTTGCATACAGATACCATTATTGTTTTCTAGAGTTACACTTTTAACACATAAGCATAAATAAAAGGATTAAAAATATTTATATAAATATAGACTAGTACTTCTCATGTATAATGTGTGTCTTTATTTTTCCCTCAAAAATTTGGGCAAAAAAAAAGTGTGCATTATATATGGCAAAGTTCGATGTATTTGCTTTTTGTATTGACCTGGATTTGATTATGATTACAGCATAGAATGTTAATATTATCATCCCTTACAACATGAAAGTCATGATACAGAAGTTGGGAGATACCAGTGCGGGGAGTGGGGAGGAGGGCTAACAGGAATGGTAGTGGGAGGCAAGAACCTCCATGAACATACAGTGGGCCAAGAGTGAAGGGGCAAGAAGATTTCTAAAAACTTAAAAGAGAACAATAGAAGTACTTTAAACTGTGTTGGGACAAGCAGGGATGGGGGGAGTAGTTTTCAAGTGACCCAGAACGCAGTCTGTCATACGGGAATCAGTAGGTCTTATGAACCAGAAATAGCGTGTAGCAGATGCTGTTCAGAGGACTTCTGCAACCCAGTTGTGACTAGGATCTTACAAGAGGACATCTTCAAGCAGCTTCAAAGAAGTACTTTCCTCACTGATTAAGGAGACAACCCAGAGAACTTTCTTGGCCCTGCCCATTCCTTTCTGCCTAGGTGAGAACATGATGCTTGGAGCCCTGACAGCCATCTCGTGACCAGGAGGGGAAGGCCAGGAGATGCAGCTTTCTGCTGACTTAGAAGTGGGACACCTGAAACCACCGACTTCTAGACTTATCACTCTTTGAAATAAATAAATGTTCTTACTATTTAAGCCACTATGAGGTGTTTTGTTAGGTACTGGTGAAAGCCCCCTATCTAATACACGGAATCTAAGAGCTACTTAGAGCTGGGGAGGTGACCTCAGGAGAAGTTTACACACTCCAGGGTGAGAGTTTGGGGGTGAGAAGGAGGCAGAGAAGACTGGTCTTTGTTAAGCCTCTACTATCCTCTTGGATTTTTGAAAACTACATGTGTGGGGCCTTCAGTCAAGACGGCGTCATAGCTAAATGCAGTACTCGCATCCTCCCACAACCACAACAAAATTACAGCTAAACTACAGAACCATCATTCAGAACCACCTGAAATCTAGCTGAACAGAAGTCCTACAACTATGGACTTAGAGAAAAAGCCACATGATACTGGTAGGACAGCCAGAGACGTGGAACATGCTGGTCCCACACCCAAGTGTGGTAGATAAAAATTGAGAGGGGTATCTTCATTGCAGAGGTGCCCCTGAGAATTGAGGAGCCTCAGCCCCACACCAGGTTCCCCAGCCCAGGGTTCCAGTGGCAGGGAGAGAAGTCCTGGCTGTAACTTCTGGCTGCAAAAACCAGGGTTGTGGCCAAGTGAGATGGAGGGCTTCTGGAGTCCCAGGCTTTCCTTTTAAAGGGCCTGCACAAGGACTTACTTGGACTCACTCCCTCTGAGCTCTAGCACTGGGGTAGCAACTCAAAAGGCACCATGAACATATGAGAAGGAGATGAATTGTCCAGCATCAGAGCAAAAGCTGGTGGGGGTGCAGCTTTCTCCCAGAAAGAAGTATTGCCAGAGGCCGTTGTTCCTTTTCTGAGACCCGCCACCACCATAGCCAGCAGAGGTGGGCACCATATCTGAGTTTCCATCAACCTGACTAACACTGTTTGCCCCACCCTGGTGATTCCCTGACAACCTGCTCCACCTAATTTGTGGGACCACCCAAGCTGTTTCCGGTGGATTTTCCACATCAATTACCTGTCTTGGCTCATGCTTCAGACTTTCCTATAATCTCTCAAACAAGCAGCATTGAGCCTCAGTGTGTCCCATACCAGCAGGCAGCCTTGGTTCACAGCTTAGCCTTGCCTGGGCACCTCCAAGCTGAGCACAAGTAGCAGCAGTCATCTGCAGAGCAATTTGTAGTCTGTGCTGGGTGGCCCCAGGCAGAACACAGGAGGCAGCTGATCTTGGCCTGACCTCCTGGGAGGCCCCAGAGCCAGTGCACCCTGTGGACAGTTTCAGACCACATTGAAGCACTGCCCCATCACCCCACAAGTGGCACAACTCAAGGGGAGGATTCAGTGGGCACCAGAGCTCCACTGAAGTAAGTCCTGCTCTGTGGGGTGGTCCCCACAGCTGATTTTTCATAGCAGTCTTTGATCACAGGCAGTCCTTGTAGCCAATTGGCCCAGGAGACCATTGACATCTCAAGAGCCATCAAGGCTCACCTACAACAGAAAGGTATACATAGCACACGCACAGAGGGGGGTGCACTGGGAGTGCCCAGCTTGGGTGATTAGGAGGCTGTGCCACTGGACCCTACTAACACCTACTGCATAAGGCCACTCCACCAGCCCAGGGAGACATAGCAGCTCTACATAATATATTGGAAAAAAACACAAGCTATCAAAATAAGGAGACAAAGAAATCTGTCCCAAGTGGGGGGGGGGGGAGGACAGAACAAAACTCCAGAAAAAGAACTAAACAAAATGGAGACAAGCAATCCACTAGACTGAGTAGATTACAGAGTTTAAAACACTGGCTTTAAGGATGCTCAGTGAACTTAATGAGAACTTCAACCGCATGGAAAAGGGCATGAAAACTATGAAAAAAGAACCAGTTACAAATGAAGGATACACTAATTGCAATGAAGGATAATACACAAGGAATCAACAGTAGAAGAGATAAAGCCAAGAATCAAATCAGTGATTTGAAATGTAAGGAAGCAAAAAACAAAACAAACAAAATCAGTATAGCAAAAAGAAAAAAGAATCCAAAAAATGAAGATAGTGCAAGGAACCTTGAAGATAAAGTGTATCAACATTTGCATCATAGGTGTGTTAGAAGGAGAAGAAAGAGAAAAAGTTGAAAACTTATTTGAAAAAAATAATGACAGAGGAAGATCCAAGGTGATGACAGAATAGGTAGAAGCTATATTCACCTCTTCCTAGGACCACATCAGAATTACAAGAAAATTATAGAGCAATCATCCTGAGTAACCAACTAAAGGCTAGCTGTAGATAAGCCTTATATTCAAGGGTTTTCAGAAAAGCCCCATCGAGACTGGTAAGAAGGGCAGAGACACAAAAAGGGTCGGCTAGGTCCCACAGGCAGCAGCTGAGGTTATGGAGAGATATCCCAGCTGTGGGAGGGATCCCCCTCACTAAATCCCAAACCAGGCTCCTCAGCATATGGCACCAGAGCCAGGAAGAGGTGCCCACATAAGACCTGGCTGTGAAAAGCAGCAAGGTTTCTGTCTGCCAAGCAGAGACAGCTAGAGACACAGGTACCCTCTTAAAGGGTCAATGCACAAAAATCTTGTTCACAGTCACTCACCCTGGACTCTGGCAGAGGGAGAACAGAGTGCACTAGAGATGTGTGAAAGAGTTTAGTGTCTGTGGCTCTGGGGAGAGGAGTGAAGGGTCAGCTGCCAGGGTCTCTGTGCTGAGTCATTTCCCCATACCTCAGGCATCATCTTTCTTGAGAGGAGCACTCCCCTACATGAGGCATCAGCCTGGGGAAAGCAATAGCCCCACCCTCCAGAATCCCTCTCATCCCAGCCTCTGGTGCTTAGGTCCTGCTGAGGAGTACAGCCAGGGACTCTTCCAGTGATTGAGCCTAACAGGTGGCCAGCAGGCAGAGGCAGGTGGAGGTGGATCTTGGGGTGCTCCGGGACTTTTGCTGACTTGTCCTGGGGCCCAGTGCTGGTAAAAGCCAACTTTAGGGAATAGCTTGGTCCTTCCCATGTATAGCTAGGCTCAGCGGAGGCAGCCATAAACTGTGGATTGCTGATAGCTCCAAACATGTTGCCCAAGGCCAATCACAAGCAGCGTGACATTGGTCTGCACCACTGTCCCTCCCAAGAGGCCCAGAATCAACACACCTAGTGCCCAGCAACGGAGCAGGATCCAATAAGCCTCACAAGCAACATATCCAAAGGAAGTTCATGGCAGGCACTAAGCCCTGTTGAGGCAAATTCTGCTCCATGTGGTCAGTAGATACACAGTGGCTCACACACAGTGATCAGGTTTGAGCCTCACAGTTATCCAGCCTGACAGTTGACCCCATGCACGAATGGGCCAATAGCAATCAAGACTCAATTATAACAGGAGGGCCCACACAACACACAGAAGGGACATTCCTGAAGCTCCCAGCTCAGGTAATGAAGGAGACTGTACCACTGGACCCCACAGAACACCTACTACATAAGGCCCCTCTACCAACACTGGGAGTCATAGCAGACCTACCTAATACAGGGAAACAAACCCAAAGAGGCAACCAAAATGGGGAGACGAAGAAATGGGCCTCAAATGAAAGAACAGAAGAATTCTCCAGAAAAAGAGTTGAATAAAAAGCAGGCACGCAACTTATCAGATATAGAGTTCAAAGTGATGGTCATAAGAATACTCAACAGCATAAAAAAGGACATATTGGTAGAAATCATTAAAATGGGACTTCCAGCCAAGATGGAGGCATAGGTAGACACACTGCCTCCTCGCACAACCAAAAAAAAGACAACAACAATTTAAAAACAAGAAACAATCAGGACTGACAGAAAATCAAACTGTATGGAAGTCCAACAACCAAGGAGTTAAAGAAGACACATTCATCCAGACTGGGAGGAGGGGCGGAGATGGGCAGCCAGAGCAGAGAGAACTTGCAATGAGGTGGCAGCTAGCGGACTGGGGATGACAAGGCTGCAGTTGCCCATCAAGGCAGCAACTGGCAGACTGAGTGGTCCCACATTCACACACAGATAAACCAGGCGAAACAAAGGGCGAGCAGGACTGACCACAACCCAGGGTCCCAGTGGGGAAATAAAGCCTCAAATCACCAACTGAAAACACCTGTGGGGGTTGAGATGCCTGGAGAAACTGCCAGCCTCACAGGAGAGTTCACTGGAGAGACTCACAGGGTCCTAGAACATACACAAGCCCACCCACACAGGAATCAGCACCAGAAGGGCCAAATTTGCTTGGGGGAAGCAGGGGAAGTGACTGAAATCCAGCAGAGAACATAGCAAGCACCATTGTTCCCTCTTGGACCCCTGGACCCCTGTCCCACATACAGTGTCACAATGTAGCTACGTGGGTTGCCCCACCCTGGTGAACACCTAAGGCTCCACCCCTCACTACTAATAGGTGCACTGAGAAAAAAAAAATATCCCAAATGAAAGAACAAATTAAAGCTTCAGAAAAAATACAACTAAGCAACAAAAAGATAGCCAACCTATCAGATGCACAGTTCAAAACACTGGTGATCAGGATGCTCACAGAATTGGTTGAATTTGGTCACAAATTAGATGAAAAAATTAAGGCTACACTAAGTGAAATAAAGAAAAATGTACAGGGATGGGAAGAAAACTGGGACTCGAATCAATGGAGTGGACCAGAAGAAAGAAAGAAACATCCAATCAGAGAAGAATGAAGAAACAAGAATTCAGAAAAATGAGGAGAGGTTTAGGAACCTCCAGGACATCTTTAAACATTCCAACATCCAAATTATAGGGGTACCAGGAGGAGAAGAGGAAGAGCAACAAGTGGAAAACTTATCTGAACAAATTATAAAAGAGAACTTACCCCAAATGGCAAAGGAAATAGACTTCCAGGAAGTCCAGGAAGCTCAGAGAGTCCCAAAGAAGTTGGACTCAAGGAGGAACACACCAAGGCACATCATAATTATATTAGCCAAGATTAAAATGAAGGAGAGAATCCTAGAAGCAGCAAGAGATAAGGAGGCAATTACCTATAAAGGACTTCCCATCAGACTGTCAGCTGATTTCCCAAAAGAGTCCTTTCAGGCAAGAAGGAGCTGGAAAGAGGTATTCCAAGTCATGAAAGGCAAGGACCTACATCCAAGATTGCTCTATCCAGCAAAATTTCATTTAGAATGGAAGGGCAGATAAAGTGCTTCTCAGATAAGGTCAAGTTAAAGGAGTTCATCATCATCAGGCCCTTATTATATGAAATGGTAAAGGGATTTATCTAAGAAAAAGAAGATAAAAACATGTACAGTAAGATGACAGTAAACTCACAGATATTAACAACCACACCTAAAACAAAAACAAACTAAGCAAACAACTCAGACAGGAACTGAACCACAGAAATGAAGATCACATGGAGGGTTATTGACAGGGGAGTGGGAAGGGGAGAGAGGGGGGAAAGGTACAGATTATAAGTAGCATAGACAGTAGGTAGAAAATAGACAGGGGGAGGGTAAGAATAGAGTGGGAAATGTAGCAGCTAAAGAACTTACATGTATGACTTATGGACATGAACTAAAGGGTGGGAATGTGGGAGGGTGTGTGCAGGATGGAGGGGAGTGAAGGGGGGAATGGGACAACTGTAATAGCATAATCAATAAACTATATTAAAAAATAAAAATAAAACCTTTTTAAAAAATGGCAAAGATAAAAGACAAAGAGAATCTTAAGAGCTGTAAGAGAAAGACAGTTACTTACAAGGGAGCTTTTGTAAGACTTTCAGCTGATTCCTAATCATTTCAAGCCAGAAGGGATAGGCATGGTACATTCAAAGTGATGAAAAGCAAGGACCTATCACAAGGACTATCCAGCAAGGCTATAATTTAAAATTGAAGGAGAAATAGAGAGCTTCCTAGACAAGAAAAAGCTATTACCACCAAAGCAGTATTCCAAGACACGTTAAAGGGGCTGCAGGAAGGTAAAGGAGGAGGGGGAAAGAGGAGGTGGGAGGAGAGGAAGAGGAGAAAGAAAAAAACCCAGAAGAATATAGTTAAAAGAATAAATGGCAAAAACACATACTTATCAGTAACCACTTTAAATGTAAATGGATTAAATACTTCAATCAAAAAACATAGGTAGCTGAATGGATAAGAATACAAGACCCATATATATGCTGTCTACAAGAGACCCACCTCAGAACAAAAGATACACACAGACTGAAAGTAAAGAGATAGAAAAAGATATTTCATGCAAATCGAACTTGTAAAAAAAGCTTGCGTAGCAATACTTAATATCTGACAAAACAGGCTTTAAAACAAGAGCTATGGGAAGAGAAAAAGAAGGACCCTACAGTCAAGCTTCAGTTTTTGAACGTCTCCCATCTTGAAAAATTCGGTTCTAGACCAACTTGCTCACAGAAAAAAATGTCTCAGTCGTTGAACAAAACTTTGGTTCTCGGTTCCCAGCCTGACCAGACTTTCATGCTGACACTTCTACGAGCAGTCACATGTCTCAGACGACAAACAAACAAGAGTGGGTTTTTGAACAAATTGCTTCTCAAACAGCCTTCCAGACTGAATTATGCTTGAGAATTGAGATTCCACTGTACATAATGATAAAGGGAGCCATCCAACAAGAGAATGTAACCCTTATAGACTTTTATGCACCCAACGTAGGAGCACTGACACAGGTAAAGCACATTCTGCTGGACATACCGGGAGACACATACAGTAATACAGTCATAGTCAGGGATTTTAACACCTGAGTGACATCAATGGATAGACCTTTCAGAAAATCAACAAGATATGGTGGCTTTAAATGACACACTAGATCGGATGGATTTCATTAATGTCTTCAGAGCATTTCCCTCCGAAGCACAGAATGTACATTCTTTCTAGGTGCACAAGAAACATCTTCTAGAGCAGACCACGTGCCAGGACACAAAACAAGTCTCAATAAATTTAAGAAGAGTGAACTCATAGCAAGCATCTTCTCTTAGCACAATGGTATGAAACTAGAAATCGATCGCAAGAAGAACACTGAAAAACACACAACAACATGTTACTAAACAATGAACAGGTTCACGGTGAGATCAAGGAAGAAATCAAAAGATGCCTTGAAACAAATGAAAATGAGAACAAAACAACCCTCAATCTATGGGACGCAGAGAAAGCAGTCTAAAAGGAAAATTCATGGATTTACCAACCAAGCCACCCCCCAAATGGACCCAGGGCTAAAAGCAGGCTGGCCCAGCAAAACCCAGATAGACCATCCAAGCCCCAGCCAACCTTGAGATTCATGAGCTGACTGGATACTTTCTGGTATCTGCTGCTGGACGTGTGGCTGTTTTTTATGCGGCATTATCAGGCTCTGTGTTTGACCAACTTTTAGAGGGCTGTGAACTTGAGTTGTAGTTGAGAGAACAGAGATTACATTCTAAACAACTTTAGTCCAATAACAAGATATCTAAGTTATTAGGCAAAAAAGGTTTTGTCTGAGAGCCAAAAGTCGTTGTAAAGAAAGAGACTACTCTCTCTGTTTTCAAGGAGGGCCTTCCTCTGCTTCGTTACAAACTCATAGCTCTAGCAGGATTTCTTTCTGATCCCACCCAGTAACGATGATGAGAGGAGATAGTCTCTATATAGCTGGATACACACTGAAGGAAATTTTGGTTAAAAATAAGTGTGTTAAAAATGAAGAGATCAACTCAATCAACTGTTGAAAAACAAAAATTAAAATAAGAACTCTTTGTATTACATGGAAAGAAATAGAAAATTGGCCTTTTTAAAAGCAGTTCTGCCCTGGCTGGTGTAGCTCAGTGGATTGAGAGCGGGCCTTCGAACCAAAGGGTTGCTGGTTCGATTCCCAATCAAGGCACATGCCTGGGTTATGGGCCAGATCCCCAGTAGGGGATGTGCAAGACACAACCACACATTGATGTTTCCCTCCCTCTCTCCTTCCCTTCCCCTTTCTATAAAAGTAAAAATAAAAATTTTTTTTAAAGAATCTTAAGTTTAAAAAAAGCAGTTCTGATAAGTATATTAAAATGTGGATAGTGGTTGCCTCTAGGTACTTTGGATACTTCGCAATTTTCTAAAATGTCCACAAATTGTTTTTGTAATTTAAAAAAAAAAGGTCAAAGACCCAGGTTCTCAGGAGAAGACATCCAAGAGAGATAAGTTTTGGGCCCAGAGCTCAGAAGAGACTGCCCAGGTGAAATCGTAGGTAGGATTGGATTCAAAGGACTTGAGAGCTGAGAGTGGGGAGGGGTGCAGGAAGAGCAGGCATAGATCTCACTTCTCACCTGGTCCCCATGAGGCCAGCACATCCAGAGGGTGTCTGGGGACAACAGTGAGTCCAAAATGTATGAGGCATACAGGGTCGGGGTCATGGATGCAGCAGGAGGGAGAGTGGTGACGAAGCAGTCTGGCCAGCTCATGCAGGACCTGTGTGTCATGCCAAGGACTTTCCTAAGGGCAGTGAGGAACCAGTGGATGTGCTTAAGCAGGGAAACAGGTGTGATCACATTCTCCTAGTCACACTCCTTTTTGTCAGTAAAGGAAGCTCAATTCAACCCTGCTCAGTCAGAAAGAGAATTTGCTTGGCTTCCATAATCAAACCACAGGCCAGACTACCTGAGCCTCCGGGTCTCCTGGAGCCAGGGCGTGACATTCAGATCCACTGTCCCTCATCTTCATGCCTCCACGTCCTGCTGCACGCCAGCCTCACACTCAGGTTCGTGATCAGAGACCAAGGTAGGAGTGCCAGAGTTGAGGAGCCTCGCTGAAGTCAGTGCTACTTGCTACGCACTATTTTGTCTAATTTCTCTACCCTCAGTGTCCTTATCTGTGAAACGGGAGAGTAACAGCAGCTCCAGCCTTGGAGTGTTGTCACAACCACAGGAGATAATGTTTGTAAAATGCTTAGCCCAGGGCCTGGCATGCAGGAAGTGCTCCAGAAATGTTAGTTATGAGCTCTCTCTGTGCCCAAGTCAAAACATCTGGGGAAGGGCTCTGATTGGCTCAGCCTAAGTCAGGGGCACAATTACCCTGTCCAATCAGGGATGGCCATTAAGATGGGTTATGTAATAAGGCAAACTCAATTCAAAACAGGTAGGTTGAAGCACAGCAAGAATTCTCAGGGGACTTGGCACTGGTCTAGGTAAAGAAAACAATGGATGCATCATGTTATAAACCCTCTGGCTGCCCGCGGAGAAGGGTTTGAAGAGGGCTTCACAAGCCTGGAGGTAGGGACATACCTAAGAGACCACCACAGTTGTCCAGGTGAAAAGTGAGGCCCGGCTGAGCTCAACAACAGTGTGGATGGACAGGAGACAGATTTGAGAGAAGTTCAAGAGGAAGATGAAGGGGACATGAGAGATGAGAGAGAATGAAAGGCTGAAGATGGCCCCAGGTTGCTGGCCTAGAAAGTGCCACAAACAGCAACGTGCCAAAATATAGCCTCTTTGTTCCTGCATGACTCAAGTTCATGCTCACCACTACCACCACCCCTTTCTATTCAATAGCACAAACTTAATCTGTCAAGTTCAAGGTAAATGCAGCCACTCTGGACTTTTCCTAAGCTGTCCTAAGTAGATCTTGGTCCACTTCCAGCTTCTCTGCTTCCCACTGCTCCTTCTTTTCTCTCCAAGGGTGGTCTGGGTTCTGGGCTCTCCTATTTGCCCTGTCCCCAGGGGGTGGGTGGAATCCCGATCACCTGGATCTACCCACTGAGTTGAGACACTTGAGCTGATCCTTGTCCTGACCACAAAGTGTTGGGTTGGCCGAAAAGTCTGTTCAGTTTTTTCTGTGAAATAAAAGACACGTTTTTCATTTTCACCAGTAGCTTTATTGATTTGGATATTTTGAGTATGGTGTCTATCTCCCACATGGCAGAGCATTGATTGTTCCCAACGTCTCTGTTTGATCACTATTTGATCAATTTCAACTGGTCTACCCGACCATAGAGCATTGTCCAGTGAGAAATCTCCAGCAGAAAACTTCACAAACCGCTTTTGACACATTCAATTAGTCACAGCACCTTCTTCATATACTGCAAAAGTCTTTTTTTTGCATTTTTACCTTTCTTCAATTAATAAAGCATAATATGCCAGAAAAGTTGCAAAATTTCCTCCATCTTCAATGTTAAAATGGCTATGCCAAAATTCACCAATTTATACATTTTTTAAAAATTCACACTGATACGACAACTGTCACGGTACAATCTCACAAAATTGTTTTGAATGAAGTTAAAGACAACTAAATGCCACTAGAGCCATTGTGCAGAAAAAAGCCTAATGAATGTCTTGGCCAACCCAGTATTTCCAGCTCCACCAGCTATATTCAACTACTTCCATATACCAGCAACATCAGCACTTTGATATGGGTACACACGGGACCCTACAGGACACCCACAGACGCCTCCTCCCGGCAGGGCTCTCACCCTCTCCAGCCCAAGCTGGGAGGTTTTGGTCTCCTGGCATGAGATGCCAGGCAACAGCCCCTTCTACTCTGGGACACCCCAGATTGCTTTTGGGAAGTCTAGTATCTGCTATTACTTATGTCTCTATGGGACTCTCCTCCTCCCAGAAGCTGGTCAAACATTTATTTCCTTCCAGGCAGAAAGACAGCTTCTGCCTTCTTCCCTATTTACTGCTTGTGGCATCAAGTTCAAGTTTGGAGTTCCTTGGGTTCTTTTCTCTTTACAAAAGGCCAGCAACCCCAAACGCCCCAAAACGCCATCTCTGCCGTAGGTTTCAGGAGACTGTTTGAAACCAGTGGCTGTCTCCCCCATTGCATTCCTGCTGCAGCAACACTGACCCTTCCCCCGGGGGCCATGACTCAAACAGAAGAAAGTGACCACGGTCATCTCCAGAGATGATCACCACCAATTCCGCTCCCACCCCCCACCTTCTTGTACACATACTGCTCCTCACATCAAGAGGTGGAGTTTACTCACCCTCATCAGGAATCTGGGCTGGCTATAGTGACGTTCTTAGCCAATAGAATGTAGCAGAAGAGACATCTGGGACTTGTGGCACTTGTAGCTTCAGCACACGCCTCTCGAAACCCTTGGTGTTGGGACACTCTTGCAACGCAGCCGCTGTGCTACGGGAAGTCCAACCCATGTGGTAGATCCCCGTGGGGCTCGCCAGTCAGCACCCTCAGCTGAGCTCCCAGCTGAGGGCGAGCTACACAAATGAGCCTTAATGTGGAGGAGGCCCAGCTGAGCCTTCGCTGAGTCAAGCCCAGCTGTCATCTGACTGCAGTCGTCTGAGACAGTTGGAGCAAGAACACCCAGCTGAGCCCTATCAACGCCCAGAACCACGAGGAGTAGTAAATTGTGCTTTTAAGCCACTAACGTTTGGGGTCATTTATTACACAAAACAGCGATGGTCAAGGAAATGTGGGGAAAGCACACTGAGTAATACATAAAATATTATCCCACTCCACGACGTTTAAGTGGACCACATAATATAGTCTGGTAGGTGCCATAATGGGACACAGATGTGCACAGAGCTTTCCAGGGGAGGCGAGCCCTGGTCTGCCTCCTTAAGGATAAGTAGGAATGAGCAAGGTGGAGGGACCAGAAGGGCATTCCAAGCCCAGGAAACAGCACAAACAAGGCCCAGGAAGTGAGGAGTAGCAAGAGTGAGCTCGAGGGCACTTGGCCTTCTCGGAATGTCAGAGAAGGAGGCGATGGGAAGTGTGTCACTGAGGAAGAGGGCAGAGATCAGGCCAGTAGGGCCTTGAATGCCCCCCACACACATCAAGGACTTTAGACACCATTCCACAGTCGGTGGACACTAGTGCAAGTTTTTACACTGGTGACATTTCCAATGTGTGGTTTAGAGAATCGCTGTGGTAGCCAGAGTGATGGCTTGATTTGGAAAGTTACAGTCTCTAGGGGGGAGACTACCTAAGATACTGTGGTCATGGTTCAGGCAAGATAGGATTAGGCCTGATCTGAAGCAATAAAGAGGGAATGGACAGAACCCAGAATTTTTTAGAAAATAAAGTCAGAAATCTTTGCTGATCTCACTCTTGGAGTGAGAGTGAGGACAGAGCCAAGGGTGAGTCCCCTGTGTCTGGGGGGCGGGGCAGGGTGGAGCAGTGAGTGAGTGATGAGGAAGTGCATAGGATGGGGAACAGCGTGGGGGCCGGTTTGAGGCGGGTAACAATGGACCCAGTCTCGGACAGATGAAGCTGAGGGGTCAGGGGCACAGCCAGGTGGGGCCCAGCAGGAAGCTGAATCCCACAGCCCCAGGCTCAGGAGGAGATTAGACCAGAAGGGCCAACCCAGGGACGGAGCAATGGGAACCCCAGCGAGAGAGGGTGGGGAGGAAATGGGAAAAGGCCCAGGGCAGAATCGTGAATTACTGCGACATTTGAGGGGCTGATTGAGGTGTGGGCGGTTGACCAAGGAGAGAGAGAAGGAAGGACCTGAGAGAGGAGACAAACAACTTGGAGAGGGGGTTGCCATGGCAACCAAGGTAGTGAAGAGTTTCAAGGAGAAAGTAATCAACGCTGCTATATGGCCCGAATCTCAGAAAAATACAAAGCAAAGTCCTTTCAATTTAGCAATCAGGAGGCTATTATGAACGTTGGTGAGAACTGTTGAGGAGGGAGGGAGTAAAAGCTAGCTTACAGGGGGCAATAAAGTGTGTGGTGTAGGAGTGAAGGTTGGGTGACTAGGAGAGGAACCGGGTGGCGGGGAGAAAAATGTGGGGGTGATCGAGGGAGGTTTTTTGAAAACAAGAGACCCTAGAATGTTCTCACCTTGAAAGAAGGCTCTAGCAGAGAGGAAAAGGATGACAAGAGGGACAGTTTGTGAGCTTGGGTCCATCCTCTGGGCCCAGTCGAGAGGAAGCACGTGGCTGTGCTTGGCGATGTCTCGAGGGAAGAGGGCGAGACACGGGAAAGATTCCCTTGCGATGCCCTTTCCGATCTTGAAAACCTTGTGCGGGAGGTTGTCTACCTGTCACATTCTGCAGGGTGGTTGAGACTGATAAGGAAGGGAAAAGGCACATTGAACTGAGTAACTAGAAGGTCATTTGATTCTCGTTCACATTGAATAGGCCAGCTAGAAGGTCATTTGATGCCTGTTCAGACAGTCTTCACTGGCCCCTTGAAAGACGTTTTCTATCTTTCTCAACCCTGTTCTGTGCCCTGGACGGCCAGCCTTGACCTGACCCAGGCACCACACCCTCTGGCTTTTAGGGGAGTCGACCAGTGGAGGAACCAGCAGGACAGTGAAGGGAGGGGAGCGAGGTTCCTTGGCTGTCTGCCTAGGGGCTGAGGGTTGGTGCTGTGTTCCTTTACCACAGCCATGGGTGGGTCCCTTTCGTAAAGCCACAGCTTTCTCCCCGGTTTCTGAAAACCCACACCCATTTTTCATCTCTTCAGTCCTGGGAGGGGCGATGGCTTCCAACAGTGGTTCATCCTGGGTCCTTTGTCGTTTCCGGAACCCCTCATTCGGCCACGCTCTGTGCATAGTTCTTTCATCAAACTAATTTCATTAAATTTCAGTCAAAATCTTTCCTACCACCCCCTTTCCTACCAGGACTCTGACTGAATCAGTGAGCTTGCTCTGTCTAAGCCACAGGTGGCAAACACAAGGCCCACGGGCCAAATCCAGCCCTCCACCTTGTTTTATCCGGCCTGGCACCTTGTCTCTACCCGGCGGCAGCGCTGAGCTCCTTGTCCCTAGTTAAGGAGCAGTTACATTTATGCAGTCCTAAAGTTACATTCGGCCCTTTGAAGGCAACCATGAGGCTGATGTGGCCCCCCGGTGACAATGAGTTTGACACCCCTGCTCTAAGCACTGGGACAGACGAGTCGGGGGACACACAGTGCTGAGCATGGAGACACCTGGTCTCTGCCTGTGGAAGCTGCCAGTTCAGCAAAGCAGCCAGATAGTAATCCAGCGAATGAGAAAATCCATCATTGGAAGCTGACAGGTGCCAGAGAGAAATCATCCTGGATGAGTTCGTGGAGTGGGCCGGGAATGAAGAGAGCCTCGCACCCAAGGAAACAGCCCGTGTGTGGGAGGGAGGTGCCCGCCAGCAACCAGACGTCCATTGTGGCCGCAGCTCTTTTTGGTAAGAATGATTGTGAGGGAAGTGACAGAGAACTCAACTCAAACCCATTTAAACAGTACGAAACTGATTATCACACATAATGAGAAGTCCCAAAGGAGGCAGCTCTAATGTCACCAAGGGCCCGGTTTCTGCTCATTTTTTGTTTATTCCAGGCTCAGCATGTGGACTTCGTCCCCACGGTCACGATATGGCTGGAGACACTCCGGGCATTGTATCCACCGTGCAATGATGGGCCCAGGGACCAATAAAAGGAAGCGGTTCTTCCTCATGCTTTTTTTAAGAGCTAAGAAACCTTTTATAAAAGGCCCCCTCACTACCACCTCTCATTGGTCAGATGTGTACCCAACGCCCACACATCAAACCAATCACCGGCAAGAAAAGTGTACCTGACCACTGAGACTCAGGTTGATCTACGCCACATGGAGAGTGACATTCTGTCAGCAAGAACAAAGCAGAAAAGACTGTGGGCAGGAACCACGTCCGGTGGGGACAACGGGACCGTGATAAGGCTGGGCGGATCAAAGTTGACCTTGTTCTAAGAACCGCTGAATGGGTTTAAGTAGGATGTGGGCCTAAAAAAGATACGTATTCTGAGAAAACCACTCCGGCTGCTCTGTAGGGGTTGGATTACTGGTGGGAAGATTGAATTTAAGGAGGTAACGGCAGTGCACCAATACGAGAGGACGGCGTGGCCTCGGCAACTGATGATGACGGAGACTCTTAGAGGCAGATCAACCAGCCTCACGGTGGATGTGGCAGGTGAGTCAGGGGGAGGTAATAAGGGGACTGTCAGGTGTCTCTCCTATAGTGGTATTGTCATTCCCCCAAACAGGAAACACCAGATGAACACAAATTTGGGAAGAAGAGTTAGAAATTTAACTAAAAAGAGGTAAACTAGCCCAAAGAGAAAAAGAGCCCAGGAGTGTCATTTGGGTCCTGTAGCTGAGACGTCTGTGATGTTGCTGGTAGGTCGTTGACCATCCAGGTCCGGAGCTCAGAGCAGAGCTCTGGGCTGCAAATGGAAGGAAGGCTGGTTGTTAGAGAGAAAGATGGGCATGTTGGCCTGGAGCTCAGAGGCAGCTTGCACTGGACTCTCAGCTTGGGGAATCGGCCCCAGGGAGTAGGCAAAGCGTTAGGAGAAAGGTGCACAGTGAAAGAGAAGGCCCAAGACCAACGGACCTGGGAAGGAGAGTCTGAGAAAGAGGAGGAGGGAAGGGAAGGGGGATCCGAGAAGTCCGTGAAAGAGCATTTCCAGAGGTCGGAGTGGACACAGATGGGTCAGATGTTCAGAAGTCGGTGAGGTGAGGGCGCCTCCTGGGTCCGGTCTTTGGGGACCTTTCCCATGGCAGCTCTGAGGAAGGGAGAAGCCCACCTGAGTGGTGAATGATCTGGTTAAGAAAGCAGAAGGGAAAAGGGGACCTGGGGGGACAGTGGGGTCAGGGAAGGCGCTGTTTCTCACACGCTGACTTTGGAAGGGAGGAGGGCTGTGTAAGCCTGGGTTTGAAGGACAAGGGCAGGTAATGAAAGGGGCCCTAGAGCGCTGGGATTAAGTGCAGAGGTGAAGGGATTAGTTGGGTTGGCGGAAATGGCCAAAATTGATTTATGTACATTTTACCAAGTCACCTGATCCTCATGTTCTCCTGGAGGCTTTTCCTGTGCCCTCTGGGTGCTTAACTAGAGCTCTAATTAGCAGTAGTTTCATCCTGCCTGTGTCCGGGGCCATGTCTTATTCATTCTTCATACCTTTGGGCACCTAGCAACAGGCAGTGAGCTGGGTAGGGGCAGAATAATTACTTTCTGCTGGAAACCAATGTCTGAAACGGAGGTTCAGAGAATTTTCTTTTAACCGAAAGCACAGTGTGGGAACTCTGAGGCAGTGAGATAGATTGTAGGCAAAGGAAGCTGTTAGGGTAGCCGAGGAGGGAAGGGTTGCAGGTTTAGAAGCAGCGTCACCAGGTAGTTCCACGGTTGAGCACCAGGAGAGGTGCTGGAAGGCCGTGTACAGGAGGAAGGGGTAGGACTGCTCCTACCCACATAGACCTAGCTCTTCCCAGGGCACAGTGGTGCCCACTGGCCTGTCGTCACCTCCACCTGGTCACCGCTGCCATTTTTCAACAACCCCCACTGCCCTCACCCGTCCCACCCAATTCCAGCGAATCCTCGCCCTTCTGTCTCCAGCATCTGGCCCTTCCCTCCCACTGCTGCTGCCTGGTTCCAGCCACCTCCTGTCTCCCACTGGGGCCTCACGACTTCCACGTAGCGGTAAAAACAGACTTCTTCAAACACAAATAGGACTGAGTCATTCTCATCCGTATTCCCAGCCTTCGGTGACTTCCTATTGCTCTGAGAACAAAATCCAGTCTCGCTGTTTTCCTAAACTCCCCTGATCTGCCTGTCGTATTCCAATCCCCCCTGGATGCTCTGTGTCCTGTTCCCGATGAGCTAATGCTCTCAGGGCCCCAAGGCACTGAGCTCCCGTTGTCCCTCACCCCTGGGAAGTTTTCCCACCCTGTCCCCTCACCAGTTAGGCTCTAGTGTCCCTCAGCCAGGCTCTCCCCACACACCTGTCCCCAGCAAGGGCCCTGCCCCATTCCTTCCTCAACATCCTGTTTCTCTCCCTCAGGGCCCTTGTAACAATTTCTCTGAAGTTGCTGTTTCTCTCTGTTTTGAAGCCTCCCGCCCAGAGGAGGCCCCTGTTCAGAGGCCATTTCTTCAGAGACGGTTTCTTTTCTGAGCACTCCAGTCTACCTGCACCTCACACACAGGAGCTGAGAGGAGAATAAAGCTGTGTTGATGGTCTTTACCTCACTCGGTCCTTGAAACCCCATTTTACAGAGAGGGAAACTGAGGCATTTGGCTGGCAGGGGCAGTGGTCCGACCCAGATCTCCTGACGCGGCCCCCTGATTTCAAGGCCGTACCCTCCACTCACCTGCCATTGGGGACCACAGTGATGCATTTGACTTCCTGGGAGAAGAAATAGCCAGAAAAGCATATGCATTTGTGTGAAGAAGTGGAGCTGTGGGGGACTCGAGTTGGATGCGGGATCTGACATGGGAGATTTCAAGGGTTCTAATCCTAACAGATACTGTATTCCAATATAAAACAAAATAAGGATTTTTTTGCAAAGAAAGAAAGAGAGAGAGAGAAAGACATCACAATGGAATAGAACAGGAAGCCCAGATGCAGAACGGCAGGTTCCTACGAGAGCAGAGCCGTCACAGGTGAACAGGGAATGGAAGGATTTGTCACCGAGTGGGGCTGGAAAATGCTTTTTGTCTATTTGGGAAACAAAAAGCAATTTTTGCCTCCTTTTATACTAACCACCAAAATCAATGCCAGATGATTTTTAAAGAGCCCAATGCAAAAACAAACAAACACAAAGAAACACCAGCAGACCACTAACCGGAAAAAAATGGGAATGACTGATAATCCAAACTGTGACTGGGAGAGGCCATCGTAGCCTTCCCAGCAATAGAGGGAATCAAAATGGAAAATACAAATATAATTGACTATGGGAAACAAAGCTTCTGTGTGTAGAAAATTCTCATAAATAAAACATTCTCAGAGGCAGTCAGAATTTTCATAATGAACTGTTGAGGCAATAAAAAGAGGTAAGAGTCCATGTACGAAAGATGAAGTTCAAAAGGCAACTTCAGTTGCGAGTGTTGAACTTGTCATAACAAACACAACGCGAGTTAGAATGGAGAACGCGCACTCTGGGCCCGTGGAAAGTGCGCTCCAGAAGGAGAGGCTCGCGGAGCCACCCGTCCTAGTGGCGTGGGACCTCTCTGGCACAGATGGCAGGGCTGTCAAGGGGCAACACCCTTCTCTAAGGCAATTTGGGTGAGATGCATGAAGAGCCTCGAAAAGGTTCATACTGTTTGACTCGGAAATTCCATTCACAAGCTCATCCCAAGAAAATGATCTCAAACCTATCTGAAGAAGGGTGCAGAAAGAGCTGCACTGTGGCATTATTTATAATAGGTAAAAAGAAAGAAAAACCCAGGAAGCTATCAGCATCTCCAGCTCCAGAAGAATGGTTCACCGAATTATGTTTCCTTCACTAAATGGATGATTAGGTAACTATTAAACATAATAATTACAAAGAATCTGACTAACACAGGGAAATGTTTAGCATATAATCAGTGTAAAAGGATGGTGCACAATTACACATACAATGAAAGCATTTGTTGTAAACAAATGCATGAAAAAGACTGAGGCGAAATGCGCTTTTCAGAGGCATGTTCACATAACATAGCGTGGGTGCTGGGATTCTTGTCAAGATTTGTCTGTTCTGCACGCTGTAGTTGCTCTCTGGATTTTCTGTAATGTTCAGGTATTGCTGTTTTTAAGATAATGGATTTCAAGAATACAGAAGAGGACAAGAACAAAATATGCAGTACACGCACCATCCAAGATCACGTGTGACTTTTGTAAAGGAAAAACCAAAAAAAGAGAAAAACAAGAAGAAGAGATAAATAGAGCCAGGTCTTAAAAGAATGATAATACACAGGGCAAGTTTTGAAGGGAGGAAGAAGGATGGGCAAGAAAGAAAATGATCTATCGAGACACAGGCCTTTCAAATTGCTGAGGAATGTGGGGGGTGCAGGGCTGGGCACCTGGAGATGCTCCTCATTTGAAATGCCATGCCTAGAATACAGCCAGTTCCCTCCGACATGGATGTGACCCTGAACTCTTCCATTCCGTAGCTAGTGTGTCTATTTCCGATCACACTGTTTCGACTATTGCTTTCTCAGATGCTACCTACTAGGGCCGATCAGTCTTTTTCCTCCTACTGTGTTCCCGCCACTTGTTTTTCTTTCTCAAAATTATCTTGGCTATTCTTGCCCATCTCCTCTTCTATATGACCTTTGGAACCAGCTTATTAAGTTCCATTACAAAATCCTGGTGGGATTTTGATTAGGAAGGCATTGAATTTGTACATTAATTTGGAGAGATTTGACATCTTCACAATATCAAGTCTTCAGGACCCTAACATTTCAAGGGTGGTTGAGTCAGAGGCTCTGATTAATGAGACTGAGAAGGAAAAGTCGTCATAGAGATGGGTTAAAAACAAGGAGAGGGTGTTGTCATGGAAACCAAGAGAGCTGAGCGTTTCAGGAAGGCGAGAATGATCAACAATATCAGACCCTGCAGAGAATTCCAATAAGACAGGGATGGAAAAACACCCACTGAAGTTAGTAATTAGGAGATTACCAGAGCCCTGGGCAAGAGCAGTTTCAGGGGCGAGATGCAGCAGAACCCCGACCGCAGTGCCTGGGGATGCTAGACAGTCAGCAAAGACACCCCCTTTTACAGAAGTTCAGATAGTTAAGATAATTAGAAAAGTTTCAAGAAGGGTTGTCTGGAAGCTAGAGTGAATCGTGGAGTCAAAGAAAATTTCCAACACAATTCAAGAAATATTTTTTTAGCACCTCCTACGGGCTGACCGTTGGGGAAACCGTGTGAACAAGACAGACACATCCCTGCCTACACAGAGCTTAATAGTCTAAGTGGGAAAGCCACCGGGAGCAGGCGCCCGATGGACAAGTGGAAAATCACGGACAAAGATCATCGCGCAGGAGAGGTCTATGGTGCAGAGAGCAGCAGGGGGGCCTGGAGCCAAGGATGAAAGGTTCTGCTAACATTTCCCAGATGAGATCTTAAAGAGAGAGGGCTAGGCATCAATCTGGCCAAGAGGGACAGAAAGGGCGTTCCAGGCAGAGGAAACCGCACAGGCAAAGGCCCTGCGGTGGAAAGAGCAGAGTGTGATCTGAGAAGGGAAGAAGCCCAGTGAGGCTGTGGCCGGTGCACAAGGAGAAGCAGGGTGAGAAAGAGCTGGAGGGTTGGGCAGGCTGGAAAGGTTTGGGGCTTTCTCCCAAGAACGAGGCTGGGGAGGGGTTCTTTGCAGGAGTAAAAAAAAAATGGCAATGACATATCCCCGTTTGTCTATTGAAAATATCACTCTGGCTTCAAGAAGGAAAGGACTGCAGGGCTGTGGGAGGGCTGCCCAGAGGATGGCTGCCCAGAGGAGGGCCACTCCCATCTGTCTCCAGACCAGGGCTGATAGTGGCTTGGACTAGCACCTTGGCCATGAACTGAAAGGATCCAAGAGCCATTGGGAGGTCAGGTCTCCAAGGCCTGGGCTCCGACCGTGGAGGGAGGACAGGAGTGCCGGTGAGCTGAGGAGGAAGATGCCAAGCATCCATCTGGCTGGTGGTGTCTTCCCATAAGACACAAGGCTCTGGCGAAGGACCAGATTTTGGTCAAGAGTGGTCTGTTGAGTGTGTTGAGGATGAAGAGCATCTGGACCTCTGGTTCTGGAGCGCAGAGAGAAGCTCAGGCTGGAGGTGGGGACTGGGGAGGCTTCAGGCACAGCTGGGGATGCAGGCAGTGTCGAAGCCCCCCAGGGGATGGTGATAGTAAGGAAAAGAACATGAGGGGGCGTGGGCAGAGGGACAGAGCCCACGTCCACGCGGGGGCAGCACCAGTATTTAGTGGGCTGGACGTGGGAAACACAGGCTGAGAAGGAAGAACCCAAGGGGAAAGGGGACCCCAGTGGGCCAGGGAGGAGAGTTTCCCAAAGTCGGAGTGGCCACTCTGACTGGAGGGTCAGAGTGGAGGGTTAAGGCTCACTGGATACTCTGATGTTGGCCTTTGGGGACCTTTGTCAGTTTTTTACAGGGGGAAGCACAGGCCAGGAGTGGGGTGAAAGGAAGAAGGTAGATAAAGGGTGCAGATGTTTTCATTTGGTTTGGGTTTTCACAAAAGAGCAATATTAGCATATTAATTTTCCCTAGAGGAAGGCACCTGTGGGTTATAAGCCATCACAGAACAGAGGCAATTAGCGAAATGAGGCCTCCAAGGAAATGAGGCCACGTGGTGAGAGGGACCGTCCTGGGCAGCGACGCGGATCCAGCTCCCTGGACGGGATCCAGTATGTGGCCTTTTACTGAGTGACTTGTGTCCCGCTTCCTTTAGAGAATTTGTAGGTGACCTTTGTGACTTAACCACGTCTCACCATAGCAGGAATTTCATCCTGCCCCCGGCCGGGACCCTCTCTCATGCATTTCGGAACCAACCCTAGCCTGGGGCAGCCAACCAGGGATTGCTGAATAAAACATTTTCTGACTTGGAATAAAATGTCTGAAATGGAAGGTCAAAATCTTTTAGCCAAAAACAGTTGATGATCAAACACTTTTAGTGTTTAGTACAATCAAACACTTTTTTTTAGTTCTAATTTGTGCATGGGAGAGTGAACGAGGAATTAGGAGACTTTGGGGAGAGGTGGTGGGCGCCTTTCCCATGCAAGACCGACGGGACATGAGGAACCAGGACAAATAGTGTGTCATAGCCATTGTCTCATATGGTCATTTCAAAACCCATGAGGCAGGTAGAGATGGGAAGCCCATTTTACAGACAAGCGGAGACCGGCCTGGGGTGAAGGCTCCGGAAACCCGCGGAGCATATTCATGGCCCATTCTCCTGACCTCTGACTTCAGCACCCAGCCCCTCTACGTCCCAGGATGAGCTCCAACAGGAGTCTCCTGGTCAAAAGTTGACTGCTGGGAGTCCAGAGTCAGAAGGAAAAGTAATGAGAGATGACAGTGGAGTTTATGGGTCTTCGAGAGAAGACATTCACCTGGGTTTCCTGGAAATCAAGTTTTGATCAGCTACCCCGAACATCAAAATATAACTCAAAACCACATCAACGAGGCCAGGGTGGCCGGGTGTGAGTCCAGGCTCCAGGCCTCAGGGACTGTCACGTGGACACAGGGAGGCTCACTGTGTGCTCAGCCGTACCGGGCAGGACGTCTCCACTTCTAGGCCTGTCCTCACATGCCAGCAGCCACAGACATGGTCTCCATGAGCCCTAGCCTCTCAGGGCCGGCCAGCTCCCTCAGCCCACCAGGCCCCTGTGGGTGCCCCTGACACTCCTGGACGCTCCGCAGCCCCCACCCAGTTGCTGTAGACACTTTTTCTGTGCTGTCTTTGATATACCAAGTTCTGCTCTGGGTCCCCCAAACCTGTCTGGGCCCCCATCACATTCCTCTGTAGGATTCAGCTCATGGGCTGGCCTGTCCTGGGGACCCAGGTGGTGCCAGAGCTCTGGTCAACCCCTTTGGATGCCTTGCTTTCTGCCCACACGTTGAACTCATAGTCCCTTCATCGGGCCCAAGCTCTGAAATCATTGTGAATTGTCGTTTCAGTCTGTTGTCTGTACTTAAACTCTTTGCCTCTTCCGTTAACTTTGAGGTCAAATTCTCCAAGCTTTGTAGAATCCAGAATCTTTTCTTCCTCAGGCCCCAGAAGCTGTACCCTCATTCTCTAGTCTCCCCTGTAGACAAAAGTCTCCCCATTATTGTCCACGCTGTGCACTTACCAAAGCCCACACGGGCGCTAAAAACCCAGCCAGGGACTCTCTGCAATGTCAGCACCCCAAGAGCAGTGCACCCAGGAAACTTGGACAGTGAATGGGTGGGCCACAGATTACAGTCACAGGATAAGAGAAAAATACTACCGCACCACACAGTGACAACGGGGCACCTGAAGCAGTGGGACAGGAAGGGATTACTAGCTAATTAAAGGTGCTAGAATGATCACTAAGCTGTTTGCAAAAGCAAATCCACTTTATTCTTCATTTCATGTCATACATCAACATTAAGTTCAGATGGATTAAAGATTTATATTAAAAATCACACCCAATAAAGTAGAAGTGAATATTCATTTAAAACTCTGGATGACTGTTACCGCCTGAGCTGAAAGGCAAGGGAAGCCTTCACCAAGAAAAGAGAAAAAGACACAGTTTTCAAACTTTAGACCTGACTGTACGAAAACTGAAATGCATGTGGAGGATGTCACGTGGAGGGTTAACGTCCTTGGTGTTTAAGAATCTGCACAAATGGAGTTTTAAAAAATTCAAATCACCGCTGGATAAATGTGAAGGGAGAGGAAGCCTCAATTAACAGAAGATTATTTTTTTATGACTCATAGGTTGAACCTATTTTCCAATATCCCATTATTTTTTAAGAAGTGAATTAAAACAACAGTGAGATACTTTCTGCGGGTCTCAGAGAGCAGGAAGCCGGTTCATGAGTGCGCCCCGTGCGGGCCAGGGTGCGCCGAAACAGGCGGTGCTGCTGACGGCGATGTACATCGCCGCAGCCTTTGACCCAGCAGTTACGCTCAGGGCACCCTGTCATTGGGAAATCACCTCCCACCGACAGGGATCCGTGTACAGAGAGGTGTGGCCTGGCCTTGTTTGTGACCGCACAAGAAAAATAACCGACTGTGGGGGAAATGTTGAGCAAATTATTTGATATCCATACAAATGGGCTATATGAACTAATTGTGACTTTTTTTCTTTTTACCAAAATCTCTGGCAAATTTTTATGACATAGAAGTGGGACAGCAAGTGAGAAACCAGGGTACAATTTGTATGCTAGATATTATCTCAGCTATGGAAACAAACAGACAAAATATGTTTGATAGAAAGACTGGAAGGAGAGGCGCTGGGACCCTGAACCTAAGGGCATGGCACTCAGGACAAATAAGCTCTGAGGGAGGATGGGAAAAAAGCGGTTGAGCCCCGGAAGGTGCCCCCGGGGCGTCCTGGTGGCTGCTTCCCATTCAGAGAACTTCAGGTCTGGAAGGCAGGGGGCATGGAGCCTTCTTCAACCTGGTTGTCTGTTCAACTTCCCTAAAATTCAAAGGCTTGCCCTAGGCATTGAGCTCAAGTAACTGCCTTCCTTCAAGTTCAAGTACATGCAAGAGAGAAGACCAGAGAAGGGTGGTGGAAAATCGGTCCAGGCAGTTCACGAAGGCCCTCTGAGACACGCTGGGGGGGGCTGGTACTTTATACCGAGGGCAACACAGAGCCACTGAAGAGCTTTAAGCTTTTCCTTCTGGACGGATTGCAGTGTGAACAGCGGCTCTCCTCTCGGCACAAACCCCGATCTAAACCAACTCAGGCATAAAGATAAAGTAAAAATTAAAAAGGGTCAAATCCAGAACTATAAAACTTCAGGGGAAAAAACATGAGAAAACCTTTGTGACTTGGGGTCAGGCAAAGCTTCACAAGACATGATACAAAAAGCAGCATCCGTGAAAGAATAGACCGATGAATTAGACCTCATCGAAATCTAAAACTTATCTCTGGAAGACACTGATGAGAGAATGAAAAGAAAAGCCACAGGCTGGGAGAAAGGTTTGCAAGGCGCACCTCTGACAAAGGACTTGTCCCCAGAATATATAAAGAAGTCTCAAAACACAAAAATGAAACAACAAACAACCCAATACAAAAATGAGCAAAAGATCTGGACACTTGACCAAAAAGATATACAGATGACATGTAAAGGCGGGAAAACATGCTCACCATCACCTGTCATCAGGGAAATGCAAATTAAAACTGTAATGAAGCCCTGGCTGGCGTAGCTCAGTGGATTGAGCACGGCCCTGAGAACCAAAGGATCTCGGTTTGATTCCCAGTCAGGGCACATGCCTGGGTTGCAGGCCAGTTCCCAGCAGGGGACCCATGAGAGGCAACCATACATTATTTCTCTCCCTCTCTCCTTCCCTTCCTCTCTAAAGATAAATAAATAAAATCTTAAGAAAAAATAAAATAAAATAAAACCATAATGGCATACTGTGATGTGCCTTTAAAGACTGATCACGCCAAGCAGCAGTGAGGATGTAGAGCAGTGGAACTCTCATGCATTATGGGTGAAAATGTCAAATGGTACAAACACTTTGGAAAGTAATTGGTGGGGGGTACACACTGGGGTCACTGGGGTCACTGGGTCCAGGAGGGAGTCAGAGTTTTAGGAGTGGGTGACACTGTGCCCAGAAAAAACTAATATGTAGGTATGTGGCTTTTTGGGGGGAGGGAGGGATTAAGATTTTTTAAATTTATTTATCTTTAGAGGGGAAGGAGAGAGGGAGAGAAATATCAATGCATGGTTGCCTCTAGTGCGGCCCCTGCTGGGAACTGGCCTGCAACCCAGGCATGTGCCCTGACTGGGAATCAAACCGCGATCCTCTGGTTTGCAGACCCGTGCTCAATCCATTGAGCTACACCAGCCAGGGTGTAGGTATGTGTTTTTAAAGATTTTATTTATTTATTTTTAGAGAGAGGGGAAGGGAAGGAGAAAGAAGTTGCCTGTCCTATGCATCCCAACTGGGATGAAACCCACAACCCAGACAGACACGGGCCCTCACCGAGAATCAAACCGGCGACCTTTTGCTTTGCAAGATGATGCCCAACCAACTGAGCGGCCCTGGCCAAGGCTTCCGCGGTATTTAGAGGGGCCCACCAGGAAGATGGAAAGGGCAGGGCCAGAGGGCAGTTTCCAGAAGGAGGGTCACCAGAAGGTGGAGTGGCCAGCGTGTCCCAAGAGTTCAGGGGAGGTGACCTGGCCTAGGAGAGGCCTCTAGGGGTCTCTACCGGCGCAGCCTCGGTGCGGGGCACGGGAGCCTGGAGAGGGCGCCAGTGAGAGTCTGACTCCGAAAGAAGACGGGACAGAGGTGTGCTAGAAAGGAAGGAAGTGTCCAGAGTCCGCTCTTTTTTCATGGGAATCACTTTTTAACTTAAAAAATTTTAATCAGAAAACACACTCACACAGTTCAAAATTCAAAACCTACAAAAGAGTGCCCAGTGAAAAGTCCGCCTCTCGCCCTTCGCCCCACCCGAGTCCTCTTCCTAAAGGCAACCAGCCTACCCTTCAAGGGACAGAAAATACAGGTTCACAGTGTGGACTTCTGGAATTCCGTAAAAACAGAAAACATAAATTTCAGAGTTGGTAAGCTCCTGGGAATGGATGGCCTCTCAGAGTGAGTGAGGGAACAGGGGGACAGGCACGGGGGGCGCGGGGGTCCCGGATGGCGATGGGAAATTCGTTTTGGACAAGAACACATGTTTCATTGAATGGAACAAAATTTAATTGTCCTCCTGCTGCCAAACCCCTTGCGGCCCCAGGCCCTGGCAGCAGCTCGGATTCTGGGGATTTGGTCCTGCCCTGCAGCTGGGAGCCGGGCCCTGGCCTTTGAATCGGCCTCGGCACCTGGCGACCGCCTTAATCCCAGGGACGAACTAAAGGAATGTTTTCTGACGTGAAATAAAATGTCTAAAATGCAGCTCAATCTTTTTTTTTGTTGTTTTAATTATTGAAACCAATTGGAGTGTCAAGGGCACACGAATGGAATCCCTAGGGTGGAGGGAAACTGGCCGAGGCTGGGCGGGGCATGTGGGGAGGGGGCGGGGCATGTGGGGAGAGGGAGGGGCATGTGGGGAGAGGGAGGGGCATGTGGGGAGAGGGCGGAGACAGGCTGCAGCAGCAAAGCCATCATTAGGAGGCTGCTGACCAGGGCAATGTACGCCCCCCGACACCCCCCACCCCCGCCACCTCAGCAGTCCCTGACTCCCTGGACTGAGAGAAGCCCCAGGGCTGGGGATCACTGTGTTCCACCCACCCCCACCCACTCCCCCCCCCGCCCCCGCCCAACGCCTTTCCCCTGCCTCATTCTATGACTCCTGACATCTCACCTCTCTCTCTTGTGCTGAGGTCATCCTTGACCCACTCCTCTCACATCTCTCCCAGCAAAGCACAGACCAGCTCAGTCTGCTTAGTCTTGCTGATATTTCTCAGGCCCACCCCCTCATCTCCATCCCCACCGCCTGCCTGGTCCGAGTGCTAGTTTCACTCTGCCCCTGACTGTGCTAACCTCCCCCTCTTCTGCCCAGGTCCCTCTTACTTAAAATAATACTCACTGCTTAGAACGACCAAGGGCTCCTCACTGCCCTCAGACAACTGCATACTCCTGACTCTGCCCCTTTCCAGCCTCATCGCCCACCACTGCCCTCCACTCCGTACCCTCCAACCACAGAGCCCATTTGTCCTCCACATATTGTCCTCCCCTTCCGGCCCCAGGGCCTTTGCATAGGCTGTTTCTGCTCCGTGAACAGACTTCCCCTTTGTACACGCCTCCCTCTACTTCAGCTGGCTAAGCCCTACTGAAGCCAGCTGAAGATAATCTTAGCCCAAACATTGCTCCTCAGGGCAGAGTCTTCCTTGATTACCCTCTCATAGCAAGTAACGAGTTGGTTTCCCTCATAGAGTATTCTTTGTGCAATTGCTGGTTTAACACGAGTCTTGTCACCTGCAGGAGGAATGGATGCTCCAGGAGGACAGGGACAAGGTCTGTCCTGTCCCCCAGCATAAATTTTCACTAAATATCTGCTGATTGGCTAAGTGTATCCAAGCAGAGATACTGACTGAGAGCCCCCACACCCAGGCACAGAGACGAGGGGGAGGATGAGGAAAAACCTCCATCGCCTGGAGCTCACCCTAATCCAGTGGAGGAGACAGACGCATGACATCACCCCAATCTCCACGTCCATCTTCACCTCGTTCTTGTGTTCATATCTGTGTCCAAATTTCTCCTTGGGAGGACAGAAGTTATACTGGGTTAGAGGCCCACCCACCTGCAGGATGACCTCATTTTAACTAATTACAACTGCAGCGACCCCATTCCCAAATAAAGCTGCATTCAGAGGCAGTGGGTGGGCCTTATATTATCAACTTCAACGATTCGACCCGTAACAGGTGGCCTCTGGAGCAAGAGCGTACGGTAGGAAGAAGCCTGGTGCGTTCCAGAAACAGCAAAGAGGCCAGTGTGGTTGCAACACTGAGCAAGGCGCAGGGCATGGCAGGACGGTGAGGGCCGTCAGGTGCCTCCCACAGGGCCTTGGAGTTTATTCCAAGTGCAGTAAGGAGCACTGCGGGTCTGAAGTACGACTTCCACTTCTAAAGATCCTTCTGGCTGCCACGTGGACGGTGACTGGCACAGGGCAGGTCTGGGTGTGGGAGTCCTTTGAGCCAGAGAAGAGGAAGAGGCCCAGCAAGGGTGTGATGGGAGAAAAGAAAAAACAATGTTACGGAAAGGAAATGCTCCAAACGTGAGACGCATGAGCCAGAAGGCCACCAGGATTTCCAGAGCCAGCCCCTCTGCCGACCAAGAAGGAGAAGAAGGAGACGGATGAGAAGGCCTGAGCCACCTGTGTGCACCCAAATAAGAAGGGGGCTGAGAAGTGTCCTCCGGGGCTGGTAACCGAGAGACTTTGGTGGCCTGGTCGACAGCTCAGAGAACAAATATAACCCAGAACCCACAGCTGGAAAGGACGAGGCAGTCTGTGAAGCTGAGGACTAAAGGAGGGGAGGAATCTGAGGGCCTCGCCCTGAGTGTCTCCATAATGGTGTCCTGGAATTAGGAAGAGAAGCCCCACAGGGAGACTGGGGAAGGTCCTGATGGGGGTCAGGGGCGGGCAGCAGAGGACGGTCTGCCACGCAAGGGAGGAGGGCATTTCCAGAAGGTGGGAGTGGTCACTCTGGGGCTGAGAGCAGAAAGGTTGAAATGAAGGGTGAGGAAAGAGTGATGTCCCCTGGGCTTGGCTACTGGGAAGCTCTGGGGGATCCCCGTGAAAAGGAGCTGGTCAGGAGGGGAGATGGGTGCACAATAGGGTGGGAAACCGCCAGAGAAAGGAGAGGAAGGAGAGAGAGGAGGGGAGGCAGGGGCCAGTGAGATTTGGGATTGCGGTTTTTCTGAGAGGACACAGCTAGTACACTAAGCATGTAAGGATGCAACAACTAGTGGCCAGATGGTTCCAAGCAGGGCTGTAAGCAGAGGGATTAGATATGCATTACATTGCATGGACCTCATTAAACTGCTCACCGTTCCTGGGTAACCTGACCTTGTCTGTATTCTCTTCCATGGGCAACAGGGCCCCACAGAAGCACCGGTCCCATCTTGCTTCATGGCTGGGATTATGTATTCTTCACCTTCTATCACCACTGACCACTTGCAAATTCTGGCCATTGCTCAGCAAAACCAGTGGGTGCAGAATATATTTCATTCTGTATTAAAGCCTAGTATACAAGCAGTATATAGCACAGAGAGCTGAAGCGTGCAGCTCAATGATTTTTAACTGTGCACAAACGCATGTATCCCTCCCCTAGATCAAGATACAAAACAATGTCAGCCCCCTAGAAGGCTCCCTTGTACCCCTTCCCAATTAGTACCCACCTTCCAGCAGTAGTTACTATCCTGACTTCTATCACCCAAGAGAGAAAAGCAGATTGTTCTTAAACTTCACATGAATGGAATTTGTGTGTTCTCTGTGTCCGGCTTCTTCCGCTAAATATTTATGAGATTCACCGATGTTACTGTGTATAGATGGGCTCTGTTTTTTTCTTATTGCCTAGGAATGTTCCTTCCTACGAATAGACCACCAGAGGATCTATTTCTCCATCCTCCGGTTGATGGACATTCGAGTCGTTTCCTGTTCTTGGTGATGACAGAGAAAGCTGCTGTGAATATTTTCTGTACGTCTCTAGGTGAACCTATGTGCTCAGTTCCACTGGGCATAGCTCTGGGAGTGGAATTGCTGAGTCAGAAGGTAGGCGTGTGTTTTATTTTTGTAGACATTGCCAGTTTTCCAAAGTAATTGTACCAATTGACACTCAACAAAGTAGGGTATTAAGTCAGGTTTACTGAAGCATGATTTGCACACAGGGATATTCACTCTTTCTTGTGTACAATTTTAACAAATGCATATAGTTGTATAACTCCCACCACGATTTAGATATAAAACATTTCTATCACCTCCCCAAAAGTTCCCTTGTGTGCCACCAAACCCTAGTCACCTCTGATCTGTTCTCTGTCCCTATACTTTCACCTTTTCCAGAATGTCATAGACATGGAATCACAGGGTAGGTAGCCTTTGGGTCTGGCTTCTTTCACTTTTCATAACACATTTGAGATTCATCCACGTTGTGTGTTTCCATATTTGTTCCTTCTTCTGGCTGAGAACTGTTCTGTTGCATAGGCGAGCCACAGTTTGTTGTCGTCATTATCGTTTTTATCATTTCTTTATCCGTTGGAGGATATTTGGATTGTTTCCAGTTTGGGGCAATTGTAGATAAAGTTGGTATAAACATCTATGAAGAGGCGTTTATGTGGACCAGTTTTGTTTCTCAAGAGTAAATGCCCAAGAGGAATCAGCAAGGATCTAAATAGAGCACCCACATTACCTCCCACAGACGTTGCATCAAGGCACCTAGAACAGGGCCTGGCACCTAGTAGATGCTCAATAAATCCTTGTTGATGCAATGAGTGACAGAAGCCGGTGAGATGGGACAGTAAGAAAGAGCTGGTTTGGGAGGAAAGACGCAGAGTTTGGCTTGGGGCCTGATGACTCTGAGATGGTGATGGGCGATGGACAGTTGTAGCTAACGGTCTGGCACCCAGGGCTCAGGAAGCCAGAGTGCGGAGAGGGGAGAGGCGTGGGCTGGAGGAGGCCTCGGAAACTGAGAGTGCAAGGGAAGGCTGAGGAGAAAGTGGCCAGAGGGGGGAGAGGGAAACCCGGAGGCACTTCGGTGTTGGGGAAACCCAGGAGCCACGTATTTAAGGAAGAAGGTGGTCAGCGATCTCAGATGCTGCCAAGCTAAAGCCACTGGCTTTGACCCCATACAACACCCTGATGACTTTGGCCAGAGAAGTTTCCATTGCCCAGAGGGCCTGGAGCAAGACCAGAAAGGGCAGCCAGACACAGGCCTGGGGAGGGGGGACTTGGGCAGAAGGGGCTGGAAGGAGAAAGAGAGGGTGTTTCCAGAAGGAGGGAGCAGGCGGGGGCAGAGTGTGGGGAGTGCCCGTGTAGACAGGATCCGGGCCAGGTGGAAGTATTAGATTTAAACAATACATCAGTGTTGGGCCGAGCTGCCATTAATTAAGTGCTGAATTAATTAAGTCCTCAGCGGGTAACTTTATCCCTGTGTCCTGGATGAACCTTGTGGGCTTCCGATGGAAGGTTTCCGGGAAGGGTGGGCACGTCCTGCCTGGGGTCTCCCGCTGTTGTCCCACTAAACTGTGCCCCATGTTGAAAACCCCCAAGAGGATGAGTGAGCAGGTGATCTCCTGGGAACACTTTGGAAGTCCACCTTGGGGACGAAAGGTGAAGATGGGGATGCAAGGGTGGAAAAGCTTGCCCAGGAAGGAGAGGAGAGGGATCTGGTGGAGGCAGAAGCCATGGGGTGGAGCAGTGGAGAATTTTTATGGGTAGAGAGGAAGGAGCTGCAGACAGGGGGAAATCGGAGGAAGGAGAAGAAAGAGGGTGTGAGGCCCAGGAGGAGACGGGGAAGGGACAGCTGGCCATAGACATACAAAAGTGCTGACAGATCCCCGCAGAGTCATGAGGGAGGCGAGTGTCAGGAGCTGGTGTCTCCACAAAGGCCTCTGTTTTCTCCACGGAGCAGGAGCCCCTGTTGACTGAGGGGCCCAGGGGAACTGGGGTGCAGAGTGTGGGGGGGCTTGGGCAGAACAGTTACTGCAGGAAAGGAAAGGGAAGGAGTTTGGGGGCCACGTTAGGGGTTGCTGAGCTGCACTTAAGGCCCAGCTGAAGCTGAAGGAAATGAATCTGTGTTGGCGCCAATCAGCGTGGTGATGTGATTTTCACCGGCCGCACTTGGCAGCCCAGAGGCGGAATGGAGAAAACAGATGGTTTTCTTAGCTCCCGCTCATCCGCCTTCTTGTTGAGTCTGCCCAGCAGCCCTGGCCGACTCTGATTTACAGATGAGGAAACTGAGGCCCAGGGAGAGGTGACTACATGCCCAGAGTGTTGCAATAAGTAAGTGAGGTAGATAAGGCGCAGCCCAGGGACCTGGATCCCCTGCTTGGGGCAGCCCCTTGCCCCCTAACCCAAATACTCCCCTAGCCAACTTTCTGGTATGCCCAGAATTTCTTAGTTCAGCTTTGGCCTGCTCACTAAAACCTCTCCAAGAGGGAACATGAGAAAACAGAGGCTCAGAGATGACCCATAAGCGATCCAGGGTCACACAGCATGTGAATCAGCATTGTTAAGGTGTCAGTTCTCCCCAAATTGGGGTACGGATCCAACACAATTGCAATCAAAATCCTGGATGCCTTTTTGTAAAAATTGACAAACTGATTCTAAAATAGATATAGAAGTGCAAAGAACCTAGAATAGTGTAAACAGTTTTGAGGGAAAAGAGCGAAGTAGGAGACCTCACAGGACCTAACTTCGAGACTTACTGTAGCCTACAATAATCACCACAATGTGGCATGGGTCTACAGACAGACACAACATTATTAGAGTCCAGAAATAGGCCCACACATATAGAGTCAATCAACTTTTGACAAGGCAATGGGGAAAGGATAGGAACTTTTACAACTCAATAATATAATAAGATACTCAACCTGAATCTTTTGAATTGGCAAAGATTTGAACAGATCTTCACCAGAGAAGATATAGAAATGGCAGATAAGCACATGGAAAGGTGTTCGACATCATTAGTTTTTTAAAAACTGCAAATTAAAACCACAATGAGATACCACCAGACACTCACTAGAATGGCTAAAATTTTGAAAGACTGACAATATCAAATGTTGACAAGAATGCAGCGCAACTGGAACTCTCACACATTACTAGTGGGAGTATACAATGACACAATTGCTTTGGAAAACACTTTGGCACTTTCTTATAAAGTTAAACATGCACTAACCATTCAACCCAGCAATTCTACTATATATTCACTTAAGAGAAATGAAAGCATATGTCCACACGAAGACCATGTCTGAAACATCTACCATTTGTTACAGGGAGACAACAAAAATTCAGACCAATACCCAGTCTCCAATCAAAAATTCCTAGCCAGCCCAAAGAACTGAAAAGTGTCTCCCATAACTAGCAGAAAAATTAGTAAATAAATACAAAAATAATGGAGCTTGTGGAACTAGCAGGCAAGAATGTTAATTGGCTTTCCTGTCTATGGAGTTAAAGAGGCAATCTTTCTTCTAAACAGAGGCAGCCCCAAACCAGGGCTCATGGCCTGAAGAACAGAATAAGGGCTGGGTTTTAGCCTCCCCTCACACTCCTCAGCCAGACGTCCTCATGTGGAGTTGCACCTGCCGCAACCACGGGTGACAGCCCTGGGGTCCATCTTTCCAGGGAGCACCATGGAGGCCAGTGTGGCTGCAGCAGCACGAGGAAGGCAGAAAGGAGTGGGAGATGAAGGCGGTGAGGTCACAGGGAGACAGACTCTGAAGCCTGTGGGCCACGGTGAGGACATTAGGTTTTGTTCTGAGTTACATGGAAGCCATGGGGAAGGTTTCCGCAAAGAAATTTCATGATTTCGCTGGAATGGTGAATAAAGAGAAGGGGGTGCGAGTGGAAGCTGGAGGACCGCAGAGGAGACCTCTTCAGCTGGGGCCAGGGCAGAGGCAGGGACTGGAGGGGTTGGGATTAGAGGAGTCTCGGAGCAGCAAGGAGGGAGACTTGGCAGAGAGCGAGGACAGATGGCTGTGGATGAGAGGAGTGGGAGGAGTCAGAGGTGACTTGGGCTCCCAGCTGCAGCCCCAGGCCTGCAGTGACACTCAGTGCTGGTGAGAATGGATAGAGAAACACATTTGGGGCTGCGAAGAAGATGTGGTGGGTTCGAGGCACCAGTGGAAGGATCCTGCCAACACTGGCTCTAAGTCTACGGCTTGAGAGAAAGGAAACAGAGAGAGGGTCTTATCTTCAGGAGCAGTTGGGAGCTGTCGGCACAGGGGACAGGGAATGAGCTCAGCTGGGGAGTGTGTGGGGCATGAGAGAAGAAGAAGGAAAGAAAGACAGGACAGACAGACTCTACGCTGTGGACAGATGGACAGACGTACAGAGTGATGGAGAGGGAAGCCAGCCCCAACCATTCCTCAGAGAAACGCTACACACTTGTGTGCATACACACAGACACACACACACCCCATGGGACAGAGAGTGAGAGCCAAAGCCCACAAATACACAGACTCGTCAAGCTGGACAAAAGTCCATCCTCTCCACCCCTCACCCACACCCCCTCTTCCATCTCTGGGGACAGGAATCCCACATCACTCCCTCTGCCTCAATCCTCCAAGTCTGTGCTACCTTCTCCTTCAAAATCTCTCGTTGTCTCCTTCACTCCTCTTTATTCTAGTGGCCGGTATGGTTGCCCTGGCAACAGCCATCCTCTTCTACCCTCTGGGATCCGCTGGTGGTTTGACTGAGTGGGGCTGAGCAGGGCACAGTGGATGCACAGGTCTGGGGCTTGAGCTGAAGGGTCGGGAGGCGGGGAGGCCAGCACAGAAACAAGGGTCACCTGTGTGGAGAGGGCCTCAGAAGCCCTGATGCGGACAGAGCGGGCCAGGAGGGCCCGGGGAGGGGGCGGGGCAGGGGCAGATGAGTGAGGACACGCCCTGGGGAGCATGGCTAGGGACAATTGGGAGGGAGGAAGAGGGTCTGAAGAGGTGTCCGGGACAGATCACGCACATCACCTGTGCACGTGCGCACACACAGTGATGCTGAGAGTGACTTAGAGACTTAGGAAGTCCCTGTCACCCCATCTTCTTATGGTGACCGAACACTGGTCACCCTGGTCTCCTGAGAGCTCAGCCTGGGGCTTGGCACTCCCGTCCCCAGCAGAGCACCCAGGTGCCCGATGAATGTCTGCTTGGTGGATGGACGAACGGACGGTGCAGTCGACCCCTCATCCATCCATACGATGCCGTGTTAAGGGGATGGGGTGGGTGCTCTAGCAGCCCCTCGGAGGGAGAGTTGGCACAGAGGGGAACAGATGGGCCACGGGTGGCTAAACAGGAGTAGTCGGAGATAACTCAGGGCTCCTGGCTGCGGCACCCCATGGGAGAAGGCAGTGACATCCTCTGTTCATGAGAATAGCAAAGGGGCTTTATTTGGGGGGCGGTGCAGATGATGAGATAAGTCTGAGGCACCCGTGGAGAGGCCCAGTCAACACCGATTGGCTCCAGTCTGTGGCCCGAGAGAGAGAGAATGAGGGTTGGGGGTTCCAGGGTGCAGAGGAGACTGGCGGGTCCTCATGGAGGGCAGTAACTGCGTGTGTGCAGACAGCAAGTGCAGTGTGAGAGGATAGGCATTGGGGAAGAAGGGGAGACGTGGGACAGACACACAGACCCTGTCCCGGGCATTCTGTGGACAGAAGAAGGGATGGACCAGCCAATGAGGAGCCCAAGAGAGTGATGGGGAGGGTGGGCACCAACCCGTACCGTGCCCTGGAGAGAGGCGACCCACACACATGTGCACACACACAGAGAAAGAGTAAAGCTCCACCAGCCCCAGAAAAAGAGAAGAAGTGGGGAGGGAACGCGGCAGGCACACACACGCAGCAGGAATGACGCACACACTCAAAGCAAAATTCAATAAGGCTCCTCGGGAGAGAAGAGACAGCGTGTCAGAGCGAGATGAAGACAGAGGCGGGGGTGAGCGGGGGCGTCAATAATAAAGTTAGAAAAGAAACTGTGGAGGGGAGGCAGGACCCTCGGGGAGATGGAGAGGCAGGCGGACTCGGAGACACGGACATATTCGGCAGATGAGTGGGCGAGGGAGCGAGCAGTGGGAGGAAGAAACATGGAGAAGAGTCTATGGAGAGCGGCGGCTGTGACCCACACCTCCAACCGGAAGCAGATGTCAGTTGTGACCCTGGGGGCAAGGGCCCACCCTGGAGTGCAGGAGAAGTGAGGGTGAAGATGAGGCAGAATGAAGGAAGGGAGGAGAGAGACCAATGCACAGAGCTCTGGGCAGACAGTGTGAATGCTCAGACAGACTAACAGACAGACGAGAGCCACATACTGCAGGCTAACTCTGGGGGAGATGTCCTAACACAGGGGCGGGGGGGGGGCGCGGTTGGCAAAGACTCCTTTGAGGAAGATGTGGGCTTCCTGGAGAGTGCCCGTGACCCTGCTCGGCAGAGCTCTGGCCGGGGGCAGGGCACTCAGGGTGGCAGGATGAGCAGTGGGAAGAGGGGAGATGAGACCCTGGGAGCGGAGACACAGAGGGGTGGGCGAAGCAGAGGAGGCTGCAAAGGAAACAGAAGATGGATGGCCCACGAAGTGGGAGTCAAGGAAGTAAAGGGTGTCCACGCCCCAGGATAGACCCTGGCATCAGAGGCCCGGGATGGAAAAGGGAGGTGAGGGGGAAATGGGCCAGCGTGGCCGGAAGCTTTGCCAGCCACCCTGGTGGGCACAGAGCAGCTGCTGTGGGAAGCTGCAGAGAACAACGGGTTGGGGAAGGAGCAGGTGAGCACAGCCGGAGCCCAGAGTCCCTCCCCAGCTGTTCGGTGGATAGAAAGAGAGAGGACAAGAGGGAGGCAAGAACAAAAGGTCAAGGGATTCTTCAGGTGGGCATGTCCACCTGCTGGGAGAGCCCAGGGGAGGAAGGAAGGGAACATCTGTTGCCAGGGCAACCACTGAGAGGTTGGAGAAAGATGATGGGACTTCGGAGGAAGAATCAGACATAGGTGGAAAGTGGGAGGCAGGCAGAAGAGAAGGGGCTAATCCGTTTTCAGTCCTAGATTTGAGAAATGGGGGGCACACAGAGCTGGTTGTGGACTTGGTAAGTTTGTGATGCTGATGCTCAGTGGGGCACATGGGTCAATGCATGGTGCTTCGGCAGAGGAGCCTAGAACAGATGCAGAGATGTGGAGGCATCTTTCTCTTTCACATACACAACCACACACACTGTGATGTTCAGAGTGGCATAAAAACAGGGGATGCACATACCCCTGTATCCTCATTCCAAACGACAGCTGCCCCGTGGACTCAGCTCTACCAGAAAGCAGGCTGGGCTTCGAGGTCTGTGTCCTCAGCACCCGATAGGTGTCCAGTGAGTACTGTAGATGGATGGATATAGATGGATGGGTGGTTGATGGACGATGGATGAGTGGATGATGAATAATGATGGATGGTGGAAGGATGGATAGGTAAATGGATAGATGAGTGAATCAATGGCTGTATGGATGACTGAGTGGTTGAAATAAGGAAAGAAAGGAGAGATACCAGATGGATGGATGGGTAAAAGAGTGAACAGAGGGGTTGGCACAGGCCTGTGGTTCAGGCATGAGACATCAAGGCCTGGGCCATGCAAGACTTGAGGAGTTGGGCCGGGGTCTTGTATAATCACCTGGAGGGAGATTCAGCAGGAGATTCAGCGTGGCGGCAGGAGGGGGAGGAGTCAGAGGTGACTTCTTGTTGCTGAGCCTCCGAGGGGTGGTGATTCAGTGCTTGCAGGACAAGGATGCATTTGGTTGACCCAGGGAGGTGATCGCTTGGGGAATAGGACGATTCCTTGAGATACTCTAGGTCTATATTAGTTTCAAATCTGACGCTGTGGTTGGGGGTGTCAGCCAGAGGAGCAGGGCCAGGGCGAGAAACAGAGGCCTGGTCTGAGGGCAGGGGAGGACATGGTAGAGACGGAGATGAAAAGACACAGACAGACCACACCTGGATCTCGGTGAGCACCGTGTGTGCAGATGGGGAGACGGATGGACAGAGGAAGAGTGTACGAGAGGGACCCCGAAGATGCTGGTCCTGCCTCGTTTGCTCTGCTGGGGCTGAGGGTGATACTGCCTCAGTGTCACCCTCAGTGGGGCATGAGGTGGACAGAGAAAGGAGGCTGTCATCCACATCAGGTGTCTCTGAAGTCCCAGGCCTGGGTGACCTGGCCCCCAAAAGAGAGGAGAGAGGAGGACACAGCTCTGGGGACCACTGATGCCAGTGTAATGGAAGGATGAGGAGACGTGCAGAGCAAAAGGGGCCAAGATAAAAATAGGCATGTTTCCACCCTCAGTCATTCTGTCTCTCTTTCCCTCTCCTCCTTCCCCATGCACACACACACTCACAAAGCCTAACGCTCAAAGTGACCAGATTTGGGACTCTGCTATCACTGTACCACTGTCTTCTCACAATGCGCAGATGTACCTGTCTCCCTCCCGGATTCTGAGTTTCTGTAGAACCAGCCTGGGCTCTGGGTCTGGGTTTGCAGCAAAAAGCACAGTGGATGCTCCATTAGGTCAGAAGGATGGAACAGTGGATGCATGAATAGGATCCAAGCATAAGACTCCTATATCCGAGCTGAGGCAGGTGCTCAGGGGACCTTGACCTACAGCTTGGAGGGAGACTTGGCAGAAAGGGGGCAGCAAACGGGCCCTGCAGGTAAGAATAGGAAGACTCAGGGATTTTTTGAGGCTCCTGGCTCTGGGCAGCAGTGGAGCCCGTTATTAATGAGAATGGAGACAGAAACACATCTTGTGGGTACAGACACAGTGCAGTGGGATTGGGGAGCTTGGTAAGGGCTTCCTCAAGCTCAAGGCTATGGCTGGAGGGAAAGAGAAAGGGGTGTGGGCTGCAGGAGGCATGGGGAGGTAGATATTAACGTGGAGGACAGTGGACAAGTGCATTGGGGAATGTGTGTGGAGTGAGAAGAGAACCTGGGACAGGGCTTTGGAGGCACTGAAGTGTGAGAACAGGAGGAGAGGTTGGGGAAGGAGAGGAGAGACAGGACAAGCAGATACGGATTTAATTGAGCAGCTTGTGGGTACACAGAAAAGCAGGCAGACAAACAGGCAAGGAGAGTAACAGAGAGGGTAGGAGTCACTCTAGTCATGCCTCAGAAGAAAAGATGTGACCCCAGTGTGCTCACACATGGTGCGATGGGGCAGAGGAAGGACGTGGGCCCTGGCGCTTGGGAGCTGGTGTGTTTGTGGATGACGGGTTGATGAATGGAGTTACTTACGGAGTAAGAATAAAATCAGATAACAGAGCCAGAAAGAGAAAAACTTGTGTATGAAATCCCTTTGCCAGCCACCTTCCCAATAACTAAGATTTCCTGTGGGGAAGAGGGGGTAGGAACCAGGATCAGGGGGATCAAGGAGAATTGCAAGGCTTTAGAACAAAACCACACAGCCCCCCGGAAAGAGGGAGCTGCGGGGGAAAGGCAGCCTGCCCAGGCACACACCCTGGCTCATCACACACACAGAAACAGCAGGAATGACGCACGGCCTCAGAGCGAAATTCAATAACTCTCCTCCGGAGAGAGGGAGAGAGCAGAGATGAGCGAGAGGCAGTCAGGTACCAGGAGAGGAGAGGGATTAAATGTCAATAAAACAAAGTTGAAGAGAAGTAGGGGCAGCAGGACAGGCTGGCCGACAGATGGGGCAGGCAGAGACCCTGGCGCAGGGCACCTGGGAGGGGCTCTGTGAGAGTTGCTGGATGGATGGATGTGTGGAGGAGGGCGGGTGGACAGATGGATGGACGGATGGATGGATGGAGTAACCCAGAGGCCAGAAACAAGACCTAATAACGGGCCCAGGCAGAGAAAGTGATAGATGTTTTTCATTTGCTCTTGTGGTTTTCCTCTCCACGCTTCTATTCTGCCCCCAGAGGCCAATTGTGTTGATTGCCACCAGTGGGCTTCCCGCCCACTGGCATCTCTGGTTGGGTTTGGCCAATTAGGTGCAGGAGGCAGGTGGGGAAAAAGAGAGATGTCTCTGGGTCACCTCAAGCCGGGTGGTCACAGCTGCTCTCGAAGCAACCTCTCTGTGCAGCTATCTGCTTCCAGTTCTGGTGATTAGGCCCACGTCTCATCCTCTAAGTAGCAGAGGTGGTCACAACCTCGCCGCTGTCAGCCCCAGGTTTCTGCAAAATCCCTCAGGTCTTCCTACCCGCACAAACTTGCAGTGCAGCGCCATTGTAAATATCCTCACACGTCCTTCGGTTTGTTCCGTCTGTTTCCTGTTGGGACCCTCGAACACAAACCCACATAACAATGACAGACAATACACACACAAGTGAGCGCACGCACCCACGTAGCAGGACACCACGTGACAACCGCATCCAGGATGAACGGGTGCCCACGGCAGGCCTGTGTTGACAGCAAACAAGTAGAAATCATCTGAACGTCCATGGGCAGAGGGAAGGCTAAATAAAGGACGAAGGTCCTGCCCTGTGAAAGGCCAGGCAGCTGGTACAGAGACGGATGGGCAGCTTCACCGACTGAGGTGAAAACAGTTGCCCAGAGATGAGTTCAGTCGGAAATCCCACTGAACGATACACGTAGCTCAATAGAATTTCTGTGGAAGATAACCCCCTAGCCGACACCTACCAGAAACACTTTATGTAGACACACACATATGTTTTATTTGACACACATATGTATATACGTGTTATACATCTCGTCTAGTAAGAACGATTCTGGTTACAGTATTATCTGCGGTTCCCCCCAAGGAAGTGACTGGAGAACAACCTGGGAGGGACGCCCGAGGAAACCCTTTCATCTTATCTGTGATGTTTTGCCTTTTACACAGAGATGAAGTGTTCATATGCCACTTCGGTAATTAAATATTGATCTTTAAAAGGAGAGAAAGCAGTGAGGAAGACAGGAACAAGAGAGTCGAAGGGCTCACCCTTCATCCCTCCCAGGTCCCCTCCAGCCACAGCTGCTGGTCAGCCCCTCTGTGGCCGACACTCTGTGTGCTGAGACCACGCCAAGCAGACCCTGTTCCCAGAAGCTCAAAGAAAGATACCCAAACCCGAATATGCCTGAGTGCTCCAGACATCCTCAGGGGTGTTTCCCTCAGGGAAGGGTCAGTAAGCATCTCTGTGGGGAGGACGAGGACGTGGGCCTTCTTCAGGATAGACAAGAGGGGAAGCGAGGAGGTCTGGAACGGCCATACCCAGGGGAGCCATGGCCTCAGGCCAACAGATGTGAGTGTCCCAGCTCAACAGGCAGAGGCTGGACTGCAGACACAGTAGGATGTGGCCAAGGTGTGAATGGCCCCCAGGCCCTGGGAGGTATAGGAGGGGGCAGGTAGAGCAGAGGAGGGGGGTAAGGAATGGCCCTGGAGAACGCTGAGATGTCACAGATCATGGAACCGGAGAACCCTCCACAGGAAACAGGAGAGATGGCCCTAGAGGTGAGAGGGACTGCAGGATGCTCATGGTCTCTGGGAATATGGGGGGAGCAGGGGCCCAGAGGGCAGGACCAGTCCGCAGAGGCAGGGGCCCTATGGACAAGGGATGGGGAGGAGAGAAAGGACCTCATTCTAGTTGGCAAACAGGAGGTCAGTAGAGGCCTCAGCTGAGCACCCCGGTGGGCTCATGGTCAGGGGAGGTGGTCACAGAGGTCTGGTGGAGAATTAGGAAAAAAGTCAGAGCCTAATGTTCCCTCCCAAGTTCCTCTGTGGGCTGAAGGAGAGCGCAGACAGGAGGGAGATGGGAACAAAAGGTCAGTGGAGGGAGGGGAACATGTTCATCTCTGAAAACACCCAGGAGAGGGGAAACATGCTGTTGCCAGGGCAACCACACTGCCCAGGGGCGATAGAGAAAAGTAAAGGAGAAGATGGGAGATGGGGGTGTGGGGAGATGGGGATGGCAGTTGGGAAGCAAAATCAGAAACCCTTAAAGGTAGGAGGCAGGAGAGAGGAAGGAAGCCTGGGTTTCTGTACCCGAGACAGAAAATGAGGAGCGTGGGGTAATGTATGGGAACGCAAGGGTTTCCTCTCAGACTCGGTGAGTTTGCAAAGCTGGTGGGACATGCAAGAGGAGAGGAAAGACATTTAGCTACATGGCCTGTGGGGTAAATGAGAGGGTCTAGGTGGACCCAGGCATGAGTGAAGGGGGTCTCCGAAGCCCCAGTTGCGGGTAGCATGGCCCAGGGAGAGTTCATGGGTAGGAGAAGCAGGTAGAGGAGAACGTGGCCTGGGGCACGCGGATGCTGCAGGGGTGGGGAGGGAGCTCTGGAGAAGTGGGCAACCCAGAAAACTGACACATGCCCTGAGTGGATGCTCAGAGACCACAACTTAGGGAGCCTTTACCACCCCTCCTTTTCTCACGATGTCATAACTGGTCTGTCTCACCCAGGACTCTGGGTTTCTTCAGAACAGAGCATGGGCTGTTGGGCTCTTTTCCCCTCAGCAGAGCGCACTCTGCTGTGTGCTTCACTGGCATTGGTCGGCCATCTGCCAGACGGATGGATGGATGGATGGATGGATGGATGGATGGATGGATGGACGGATAGGTGGATGAATAAATGGATGGATATTGTCCAGGTACAAGATTCTGGATCCTTGCTGAGGCAGGATCCTTGCTGAGGAATTAGGCAGGCGCTCCGAGCCGTCTCTTTGAGGGGCACTTGGCAGGAAGCAGGAACGGATGGGTCATGGGGGACAGAAGAAAGAGTCAGATGACTCTGGGCTTCAAGCAGGGAAGTGACATTCAGCACTAGTACGAAAGGAAGCGATGGCCACCTGGATGCAGAGGTGACTGATATGGTGGCGCTGCAATGCTCTGATTTAAGATGCCCGAGGAGGGTCCCCATCAGTGTGGTCTCCAGGAGCACACTGCGGGACATGCACAGGGAGAGCACGCGCAAGATGGTCCAGAGAACACGAGGAGAGCAGGCGGGGGTGGGGGGGGGACGGGAGAGGACCCGAGCCCCTCACCCCCTGCATGCAGGAAGGTGGGCAAGACAGGAACCATTGTTAGAGAAGAACATGAAGAGAGGCAGGAAAGACAGACAGACCCTGGCCCAGAACTCTCTACGCACTCCCTGAATGGATGGGCTGGAGGGTGGATGGGTGGAAAAGTGATGGACAGTCAGACGGACTGACAGAAAGACACATGAAGCAGGACAGAGAATGTGGGAGCCGACTGTGATCACGAACACACACACACGCACACGCAGTGAGACACAGAGTGAGAAGAGCTCCACGAGCCTCAAACACAAGAGAGGAAGCGGCGGGGAGGGGAGGCAGCAGCTACTACACACGCACACGCACAGCAGGGTTGACACAGACAGCAAAATTCAACAAGGCTCCTCCTCGGCCGAGGGAAGTAAAAACAGAGGCAGCGAGAAGGCGGAGGGTGGCAGGTTAAGGAAAAGTTTTAAAAGTCAAAGAAGGGGAGGAGAGCCCTCAGGGGACAGGAAGGGGACGTGAGACGCTGGCACAGGTCGCCAGAGACATGCCACCCGGCCTGGTGCTGAGAAGGGCTCACAGGTGTCTGCAGGGGGATGGCCGACCGGTGAAGGGGCTGAAACCACACCCAGGGAGGGAGCCAATAACTCCTGCAGCCCTGCAGCTCCAGCTCCACCCTCCCCCTGCTCCCTGCTCTGGGCCCCCGAGAGGCTGCGCTGTGTGGACCGAGGCTATGCCCCCTGAAGCCTGAGCCCCACCACCCCAGCTTGCATCAGGGGGACCCTGAGGGAATAAAGAGGGAGGTAATTCAATGCCCTGAAGCTCAGGCTGCCATGTCCCTCTACACAGTTCTGGAAACTTCTCCCAGGGGTGACAATTCCCTACCACTGTCCCTGGGTTCCTGCACCAGCCCTCACGGGTCCCTTTGCAAACAGACAGCCCTCCAATTCCCTTCCTCTGAGGAGACATCTGCTTTTTGTTGGGACCTGGCTGAGGCTAGGACGGGCACAGGGTCGAAGGGGGGCTCCGTCGTAGATGTAGGGCCTTACTTTTTCAAACAAACACAATAGGTCTTTATGTCATTTGTATAATCAAAAATTGATTTTTTTTAAAAATGAAGCAAAAAGGGGAGAAATAACAAGAGAGGAAGAGAGGAGATCCACAGACACTGTCCAGCCTCCTTCTGTGCAGACCCTAAAAGGCAGGTTCAGACCCCAGGCTCCCTGTGGCCTACTGGACAGAAAGATGACCGCACACAGTGGGGTCCAGCGGGACCTCAGGGAGGGTGAGCAGGGGCTTCTCTGGGGAGGACCCGCAGCCCAGGCCTATCCCTGCACATGTGGGGGTGGAGAGACGGGGGGGCAACCACTGCCCAGGCAGCCTTCCTCATGCTAATGAACACCGGGTGCAGGCTCAGCAGAGTGGCTGGAGCCAGGGCTGGAGCTCAGCAGGCTGGGGGAGCCTCCAAAGGAGGGCGGGAGAGGCAGGAGCCAGAGCAGGGCCCAGGAAGCACGGAGACACAAGAGGCTCGTGGGCAAAATCCCTGCCAGGGAAACGGAGGGGGCAGAGCCTGAGGTGGGGGCTGAAACCGAGAGCCCTCAGTGTTCACAACACTGGTCCCCAGCATCAGGGGTGGGGGAGCTCAGAGTACGAGGAGTGAACTGGACTGGCCAGGTGTGTCAACGGGCAGGTAGGAGAGGCCTTTCGGAGTGCCCCAGGGGCTTAGGCCAGGGTCCTCAGCTGCAGAGGAGGTGCTGGAGGGGGAGGGGGAGAAACAAGCCCGAGATTCCCTCCCCTGTTCATCAGTGGACAGAAAGAGAGAAAAGACAGGAAGGAGAGGGAACATCTCTTCTCGGGTGGGAGGAAAGTGATCAACTCACCTCCTGAGAGGACCCAGGAAAAGTGGAGAGAACAGCTGTTGCCAGGGCAACGACACTGGCCATGAGGATGGGGAAGAGGGAGAGGGAGAGGAAGGTGGGTGAAAGACTCTGGGGAAGGAAATGTAAAGAACTGGGCATGAGGCGGGGGCTGGGAGCAGTGACCAGATTTATGGCTCTGGAAACAGGGGATGGGTCCGTCGTGGGGGTGGGAGTGGAGAGGAGAGTTTGGTCCTGGTGTGGTGAGTCAGTGATGCTGGTGACCTCTAAGTACAGTCAAGGGGGGAACAGCAGATCTGTAAGTTCTGGGGCCTGAGCCTAAGGGCCTGAGGTGAGGTAACATCTTGCAGAGAGGACCTGTGCAGAGGGAGGTAACAAGGACAGGAAAGCAGGGACGGAGAGCAGCAGACAAGCGGGGTACAGCTGTGAGGAGCGTCAAGGCTGGAAAACCAGGAAGAAGCAGGTGGCTCTGGGGAAGTGGCCCAGACAGAGACAGACAGTCACACACCAATGCTCAGAGTGACACAAAGTCTCGGGAAGCCCAGATCGTGCATCTTGCAGTGCAGAGATGACCGGCCTGCCTCCCCTGGTCTCTGAGCTCCTGCAGGGTGCGGGCTGGGGCCGTGGGGCCTGTGGGGCCCGTGTCCTCAGCAGAGACCCAGTGGGTGCTCAAGGCAAGTTTCCTGGGTGGACGTACGGTCCAGGAATCAAGAAGCTGATGGCTGAGCTGCAGCAGGGCTGATGGGATTGGGGTGGGGAGGGGACTGCCCAAGAGCCCCTCCAAGGGAGACTGGACAGGAAAGGGGGTCAGAGGGGGGTGGGCAGCAGGAGTGGAGTTGAAGGTGACTTGTGCTCCTGGTGGCAAGGCCCCTGGTAGTGGTGATGCTGGGAGCTAATGAGGAATGAGACGGACGTAGGTTTGGGGCTGGGGAGACAACACGTGGGGTTGCAGTGCAGGGTCCCAGCCTGTGTGAGCTGAGTCCGTGGCAGGAGGGGAGAGAATGAGTGGGGCCTGGACTGCAGGAGAACCGTGGGGTGTCCCTGAAAAGCAGGGCTCTGTGGCCTTGGCCAGGGAGCAGGTGAAAAGTAGGCGCAGGAAAGATCCAGAACAGGAATGTGGAGGCCCCATGTGAGGGTAGGTGAAGCAGAGGAATCAGGGGGAAAACAGGTCAGGACAGACGGACAGACCCTCATACGCAGCTCAGCAAATGTGCTTTGGGTGGAAGGACAGACAGGTCCTGGAATGACAGAGAGGGTGGACCTCAACTAGGACCCTGCCTCAGAGAAAGAAAGGTGACCCAGACACGCGTGTACACATGCCCAGGGCATGTGCAAGGACTAAACTTTCACAGAAAAAAGTGAAAAACTGCAGCCAAGATGGAGGCATAGATAGACACACTGTGCCTCCTCGCACAACCAAAATAAGGACAATTAAAAAAAACAACTAGGACTGACAGAAAATCGAACTGTATGGACGTCCAACAACCACGGAGTTAAAGTAGACATAATCATCCAGACCAGGAGGAGGGGTGCAGTCCAGCGGCCAGGCGGAGAGGGCTCCCGGCAAAGCGGCAGCTGGTCGACCCAGCCAGGCGGCGGATTGTGGAGGGACGCAGCGCACAAGGTGGCTGGTGGACTAGGCAGTTCCACATTCACACGCAGATAAACCAGGTGAAACTGGGGAGCAAGACAGACTGCACAACCCAGGGCCCCAGCACCAGGAAATAAAGCCTCAAACACTTGATTGAAAACACCTGTGGGGGTTGAGGTGCCGGGATAGACTCCCAGCCTCATGGGATAGTTAGCTGAAGAGACCCACAGGGTCCTAGAATATACACAAGCCCGCCCACATGAGAAACAGCACCAGAAGGGTCCAATTTGTTTAAGAGACTGAAATCTGGCAGAGGGCAGAGCAAATGCCATTGGTCCCTCTCAGACCCCACCCCCACATACAGTGTCACAACCCAGCCACTGGGTTGCCCCGCCCTGGTGAACACCTAAGGCTCCGCTCCCCAATGTAACAGGTGTGACAAGACCAAAAAAATGGCCCAAACGGAAGAACAAATCAAAGCTGTTAAGTTGAAAAAAAATACAACTTAACAACTAAGAGATAGCCAACCTATCAGATGCACAGTTCAAAACACTGGTGATCAGGATGCTCACAGAATTGGTTGAGTGTGGTCACAAATTAGATGAAAAAATTAAGGCTACACTAAGTGAAATAAAGAAAAAATGTACAGGGAACCAATAGTGATAGGAAGAAAACTGGGACTCAAATCAATGGAGTGGACCAGAAGGAAGAAAGAAACATCCAATCAGAAAAGAATGAAGAAACAAGAATTCAGAAAAATGAAGAGAGGCTTAGGAACCTCCAGGACATCATTAAACATTCTAACATCTGAATTATAGGGGTATCAGGAGGAGAAGAGGAAGAGCAACAAGTGGAAAACTTATTTGAACAAATAATAAAGGAGAACTTCCCCAATCTGGCAAAGAAAATAGACTTCCAGGAAGTTCAGGAAGCTCAGAGAGTCCCAAAGAAGTTGGACTCAAGGAGGAACACACCAAGGCACATCATAATTACATTAGCCAAGATTAAAATGAAGGAGAGAATTCTAGAAGCAGCAAGAGATAAGGGGACAGTCACCTACAAAGGAGTTCCCATCAGACTGTCAGCTGATTTCTCAAAAGAGACCTTACAGGCAAGAAGGGACTGGAAAGAAGTATTCCAAGTCATGAAAGGCAAAGACCTACATCCAAGATTGCTCAATCCAGCAAAGTTTTCATTTAGAATGGAAGGGCAGATAAAGTGCTTCTCAGATAAGGCCAAGTTCAAGGAGTTCATCATCACCAAATCCTTATTCTATGAAATGTTAAAGGGACTTATCTAGGAGAAGAAGGCAAAAAACATGTACAGTAAAATGACAGCAAACTCACAGTAATTAACAACCACACCTAAAACAAAAACAAACTAAGCAAACAACTAGAACAGAACCACAGAAATGAAGATCATATGAAGGGTTATCAACAGGGGAGTGGGGGGGAAGGTACAGAGAATAAGTAGCATAGACGGTAGGTAGGTAGAAAACAGACACCAGGGTAAGAATAGTGTGGGAAATGTAGAAGACAAGAACTTACAAGTATGACACATGGACATGAACTACAGGGGGGGAATGTGGGTAGGAGAGGGTGAGCAGGGTGGAGGGGAGTGAAGGGGGAAAATGGGGCAACTGTAATAGCATAATCAATAAAATATATATATTTTTAAAAGGATACATGGACAAAGCCAAAGGCAGGCAGGATGGAGGGTGGGAGGTGGGGATGTCTGGGGTGAGGGGCACGATGAGGGGAAAATGGATAACTGTACTTGAACAACAATAAACAAAAAAAAAGAGAGAGAGAAAAGGTGAAAAACTTCCCAAGCTTGAGAGAAAGAGATACAGAGCTGAGGGGGCAAGCTGCGTGCACGGACCCACACACACAGAGCAGGGATGACGCACATGCTCAGCACAGAATTCAATAAGGTTTCTCAGGAGAGCAGGAAAGAGCGCAGCTGAGCGAGAGAGATCAGGACAGAGCAAGAGGAGCGAGATGATGTGTAAATTAAAAAGTTGGGAAGTAATAAAGAAGCAACCCAGGTGCGGGCTTCGGGGACAGGCAGGCAGGCGGATGAAGAGACAGATGCACGCGCGGGCACACACACTCTCTAACGCACACACCGAGCGTGAGCCCTGCTCAAGGAACGGGCTCAGTATGTCTTGGTGGGTGGGTGCATGGTGGTGGGGAGGGCGGGTGGATGGAGGAGAAGATGAAAACGAAGCCCGAGAAAGGCCCCCAGAAGAGGAAAGCTCCTCAAATTATTCAATTCCCTGATGGGATTTTTTTTTTCTAAAAAAATTGATTTGAGCTTTGGCTGGTGTAGCTCAGTGGATTGAGCATGGGCCTGTGAACCAAAGGGTCACCAGTTCAATTCCCAGTCAAGGCACATGTCTGGGTTGCAGGCCAGGTCCCCAGTTGGGGGCATGCGAGAGGCAACCACACATGGATGTTTCTCTCCCTCTCTTTCTCCTTCCCTTCTCATCTGTCTAGAAATAAATAAATAAATAATTTTTTAAAAAATTATTTGAGAGAGAGAGAAAGAGAAACACTCATTTGTTGTTCCACTTATTTAAGCATTCATTGGTTGCTTCTGGTTTGTGCCTTGACCGGAGATCAAACGCACAACCTTGGCGTATTGGGACAACATTCTAACCAACTGAACTACCTGGCCAGGGCTCCTGCTGGGGTCTTCACAGACCAGCATACAGAGCAGGGAACAGAACTTGGAAAAACGAGGCAGAAACAATGAGGCAGGGAAGGAGCTAAGAGTTCTCAGAGACCCCAAGAGACAGATGAACGTGCAGATGAGGTTTGGGTGACCCTAGACCCTAGAGGAGAGGGGGCCATTAGGAGATGAGTGTATGGCAAGTACAGCCTTACCTGTGTCAGTGAAAACATACAAACAACCCGAATACCCATGCTTGGAGGGAGAAGGGCTCAATCACAGTTAATGCAACCTTCTCTGGAATCTTGTGCAGCAGAGGAAAAGAATTGACTGCAATCATGTTCTAATAGGGAAAGGGGCCCTGGGGGAACTGTTAAGAGTAAAAGCCCCAGGAGAATAATATACACAGCATGAGGCAATTTCTTTTAAAAACAAGAACAACAGCATTCTGAATACTGCTTACCAAAGCGTACTCTGCATTTTCTGAAGGAACATACATGCTTTAATTTCCCCTTGTCCACTAATTTTTGTCCATCAACTTTGTATCTTGTGGCCTTGCTAACTTCCTGATACAGTTCTAGGAGCTTTGGGCATGGATTCTCTAGAAGCTTTTATGTAAATAATAAAATTGTCTGCTCTTGAGACAGTTTTGTTTCTTCCTTTCCAAGCTACATGCTCTTCGACTTCTTTTTCTTGCCATATTGCAATGGCTAGAGCTTCCCATCTGATGTTCAACAGAATGGTGAAAGCAAAGGCCTTTCCTTGTTCCCAATCTCAGGGAGAAAGCAGTCTTTCACTATTGAGTATGATTTTAGCTCCTTTTTAGGAGTGTGTGTGTGTGTGTGTGTAAGTGTGTTCGGTGAATTTTTTTCCCACTAATTTGATAACCCTGGGTTCTTCTTAGGAAAGAGACTGGGGATCAAATGTAGAATGAGTGGGAACAGGGGGAGACACTTTCACTTTATGTGATGTTTTTAATCTTTCAAGAAAACCCTTAAAACCAGTTTATTTGCTAGGCACTGGTGAGACCAAAAAGTGATTTTATTTTTATAATCTTAGATGTTCTTTTTTCCCCAAGATTTTATTTATCTATTTTCAGAAAGAAAGGAAGGGAAGGAGAAAGAGAGGGAGAGGAACATCAATGTGTGGTTGCCTCTCACTCTTCTCCTACTGGGAACGTGGCCCACAACCCAGGCATGTGCCCTGACTGGGGATCAAACCAACAAGCAACCCTTTGGTTCACAGGCTAGTGCTCAATCCACTGAGCCACACCAGCCAGGGCAGTAATTTTTATTTTAAAAAAATTAAGAAGGGGTGGCAGCAAAAGGAGAAAGGGACTCTGATAAAGTACAAGGAAGAAGAGGAAACCTGCAGACCTCCCATCTGTCTGTCCATCCTCCTCCCTGCTCCAGTCCCAAATATTCCTTAGCCCCTCCTAGGTGTTGACATCCAGAGAAGAAATCAGACACAGTGTTCAGTTTGCTGGGGAGAAGGGCACCCCAACCCAGAGATGAGCTTCTGGGATAGAACGGGGATGTGATGCAATATGGGGAGAGACAGCCCATCAGGAGCTTCATTGGAGAGGACATGGTGCCTTTTCTTGAAAAATGGGTTTTGGAAAAAAAATGGAGACCATTGTAGCTTTGCTGACAGTGAGGGGGAGCCCATGGGACATGAGTCGGACACATGGATGTGCAAAAGACAAGACACCACAGATCTGGCAAATAGGAGGTGGGTAGAGAGTTTTGCCCAAGCCTCATGGTTGGCACAGAAGTGGGGGTGGCAGTGCTACAGACAAGGGTTAATCTCCCCAGACCATCTGAAGATGGAAGAAAAGAGCAGGCAGGAACAAGAAAGGGCAAGACAGTGTTTCTCCACAAGTTGGAGAGAAGTGAGCACATGCCCCAGATGAAAGGAGCCTGGAGAGAAGGCAGAGGATGGCCGTTGCCAGGGCAACCGTGTTGGCCATGAGGATGGAGAGGAACAAGGGGGAAGACTGGAGAGAGATGTCAGAGGAAGAATCAGCAAAAAAAGAAATTAGATTGGAGATGCAGGGCAAGGGAGTAGACAAGGTGACGTCTGGACTTCTGGTCTTGGAGCTGAGGGGCAGAGACAGAGATAGAGGCAGGGGTCAGAGGAGTTTTATTCCATCCTGGTAAGTCGGTGGTACTGCTGGGGCATTAGAGTAGGTCTGAGGAGGGAACGGGGGATATCTGTGAGGGAGCTCCTGTGTGGAGCGGTGTCTCTGAAGCCCTGGGCAGGGACAGCATGGGGCAGGGGAGCTCCTGGAAGGAGAGGAGCAGATTGCGGCCCTGGGGAGAAGCAATTTTAGAGGGTTAGAAGGAAGAAGAAGGTGTGAAGAAGTGACCAAAAAAAAAAAAGACAGATGTCACCCCCCCCCAAACACACACAGTGCAGTGACCACAGTGATATAAATTCTTGGGATGGCCCTGGCTATCTCAGTGGCTCAGTTGGTTGGAGGGTCGTCCCATAGACCAAAAGGTTGCAAGTTGGACCCCAATCAGGGCACGTACAAGGCAACCAACCTATGTTTCTCTCACACTGATGTTTCTCTCTCTCTCTCTAAAAGCAATAAAAAATGTCCTCAGGTGAGGACTTTAAAAAAAAAGTCTTGGGAAGCTCCTAGTAGTCATCCTGTACACAGATGACTATTCTCTGTCCCCCTGGTCTCTGAACTCCTGCAAGACATGGGTTGGGGATTTGGGGCCCGTGTCCTCAGCAGAGACCCAGTGGGTGCTCAGTGCAAGTTTGTTGGGTGGACAGATAGATGGATAAATGGATGGACGGATGATGGATGCACTGGTCCAGGCTTCAATTTTCTGGGCCTGGGGCCTGGGATGAGGCAGGGACTTCTAAGACAGTGAAGGGGGAGGGGGTGAGCAGGTTTGGAAGGAAGATTCTACAGGAAGGAGAACAGATGGGCTGTGGGTGGCAGGAGAGTGAAGACTCAGAGATGACTCGGGGCTCCTGGCTGTGGACTCAGGCAGGCAATGACACTCAGTGCTAATGAGAACAGGGAGAAAAACCCATTAGAGGTGCAGAAATGATGTGGTGAGCTTGTCATCTGCTGGGTTTGAAGTAGCAAAGCCAGCTGGGGATTGGCTTTGAGTTTGCAACTTGTGAACAAAAAGGGAGTCTGGCCTGCAGGGCTGTCATCACAGGGGGCAGGATGAGCGTATGCGGAGAAGGAGGGTGGTCTTCCAATACACACACTGGGGTCCCCAAGGTATGAAGGCAGGTGGAGGGAGAGGAAAGGAAGGGACAGGCCGGTGGGCAGCAGACAGTGGTGCACAGCATGCACGTCCACAGTGGACAAGCCTGGGTCTTGGCGTGAAGCTGGTGTTTAATAAACCTCTTGTGGATGAATCAACAAATAGATGGGCAAAGTGTGAATGACAGTGACCCAGAGACGGGTAACCACCTCAGGCCAAGCTTCAGAGGGAGACATGAGAGACTGACAGATGTCCTCTCCCACACGCGCGCACACACACACACAGCACAAATGCCTCACAGACTCAGAGCAAATATTCAACAAGACTGCTCTATAGAGAAAAAAGGAATGGAATGTGGCTTGGGAGGGAGATAAAAGCAGAGGCAGTGAGGGAGGGGGAAGGGACGCAGGCGCAGGCACACTGAACGCAGGCAGTAACATCCTCTCTGACTGGCACAGACTCTGGCGCTTATTAGAGGGTGGGTGGATGGGTGGATGGGTGGATGGGTGGATGGGTGGATGGATGGATGATGGAGTAATCCAGAGAGGAGAACAAAAACTGATGAAGGTCCCAAAATATGAGTGATTCACATGTTTTCACACACACACATCACACACCTACGCTGTCTAGCATAGCTCTACTACAAGGTATCTAAAGATAGAATGAAGTAATAAATTAACAAAGGAATGAATGAACAAACAAATCCAAATTCAGTCAAAACCCAAAAGGGGACAGAGAGACAGAAATATGACCCACTGTAAGACAGACAGGCACAGATGCTCACACTCAAGCATGGGTGTTAATTCACACACACACACACAAGATGACCCATTCACAAAGGGAGGACTAAGCCTGTGAGGACTCAGTGGAAGACCTCAGAAGCGAGGAGAGAATGAAGAAGAGAGCGCCAGAGAGCAGGGCAGGGAAGCAAAGGGCTGGAGTGGAGGGTACAGGGGTGAGAGCTGAGAAGAAATGGACTTGACCCCTAATTGGATTCATGCATGCATTCCATGAGCATTTATAAAGCACCTACTATGTGCCAAGACACTGTTGAATGAGCAAATTACAACAGGAAGCAGAACAGACTCAGCCTCTTCTCCCCCAAACTGGTCTTCCAGTACAGAAGACAGAAAACACTAAGAGAAGGAATAAGCAAGTGGTGAGACAGAGCCTGGGACTTGGAGAGGAAAAATTTTAGAAAAGATGATCAGGAAAGGCCTCCCTGTGGAGGTGGCGTCGGAGCTGAGAACTGAGTGAGAGGAAGGACTGAGGTAGCCTTGGGAATTTCTGGAAGAGAAGTCTTCCAGGTTGACAGAACTTGTGAGGGCTAAGGCTCTAGGACAGAAATGAGCCTGGTGTTTTTAAGGGAGAGCGCGGAGGCCAGTGGGGCTGGAGCTGAGTGACAAAGGGAGAATGTGATGGAGCTGGAGACATGCTTGGGGCCAGATCATGTCAGACTTTGTAGGGAGTGACTCAAAGCCTGGATTTTATGTTCAATGCAATTGGAATCCACTGGAGGTTTTGAAGCAGGTGGTAGCCTAACTTGATTCGCAAGATCCCTCTTGTTCTGGATGGAGAATGAATTGGGCACAGGAGTAGAAGCAGGGAGATCAGGGAGGAAGGCTGGGCTATTGTCTCAAAGAAATATCAGGACCTTGAGTTGGGATGGAGCAGCTGGGGTGAAGAAGACAGAATGGATGCAGGGTTCCTGGGAGTTCAGTCAGTGGGACCTACCAGAGATTAAATACAGACGTGTAGGAATAATAAAGGCTATGCGGGACTCCAGGAGGGCTTTTAGGATTTTAGGGGTGTCACTCACTAATATGGGGAAGAGTGGAGAGGAGATGAAATGCTTTCAGCTTTGAACATAGGAGTCTGAGGTGCCCGTCAAACGTCTAAGTAGAGACGTTGAATGGACAACGCCCCCTGGGCTTCAGGGAGAAGTAGAGTTTGGGGGTCAGCAGCCAACAAGGGGTAGGTCAGACCATTGAACTAGATGTGATCACCTAAGGAGAGTGTGTAGACGAAGAGGTGAAGGTAGCTGTTTAGAGGCTGGGAAAAATGGGAGGAGCCAGCAGAAGAGACCAAGAAGGAAAATCAGAAGAGTGTCATACCATGAAAACCAAGAAAAGTGAATGTTCCCAAATTTAGGGAGTGCTCAACCACACGGGACATTGCTGATGGATCAAGGAAGATGGGGACTGAGAATTGACTGTTGGATCTGACAAGATGGAGGCCACTGGTGATCTTGCCAAGAAGGGTGTTGGTAGCAAGGTGGTGATGAAAGGCTAATTAGGGGGTTAAAGAAAGAATCGTTGGGGGCTGACTTCCAAGGCCTTGCTGAGGTGAAAGAAGTGCTTGGGTAAGTGAAATGGGATGACTGCAGATGATGAATGGAAATGGGACGGTTTGACACTGGGATTCCAGCATTATTGTGTGGAAAGGCCAGAGATGTTATCATGGTTGAGGTCGAGATTATCATGGAGGACAAGATTGTTAGCACTTGGGAGGTCAAGACCACGGTGTTGGCTATACCATCCATGGGGGTGGTGCGGTCATCAAGGACAGCCACCACCAAGGTCATTCCAAGGACTAGGATTAGAGAGAAGGCAGAACCAGGAAATACAGTCCTCAATAGTTGAGGGGACACACGGTGAGATTGCCAACGACCACCCCAATGGGCAGTATTGGTGGATTGAGCAAAGCCAAGTCAGGAACAATATGGGGGTACCACCCCCTGTGACACAGTACACGGTGGCCTTATTTACCAACCCAGGGACCCTGGCAGCAGGAACACATGTCAGAAAAGATGCTGGGTCCACTCTGGGGCCCAGGGAGTGGCAGGTGCCTGAGGGACAATCCAAATAGAAGCACCAAGGAAATGGCTGATTATACAGATCTGAGGTTCAAAATCCTGATTAGGCAGAAGATAAAACTCAAGAGTCATCAGCATTGGAGTGGTTACTAAAAACAGAGGGCTGGGACCAGGTGGAAGGAGAAATGAGGAGGGCTGGGTACCAACCCTAGGAGTGAGGGAGGGTGGCATGTCAGGAGTGAGGCCCTGGTTTTAGTTTTGGGTGGTGGTCATGCCAGTTACCAAGGTGAAGGAGGCGAGGTGGGGGCCAGGTTGGCGGATGGAAGTCAAGGGCTCATCTGGAGCACATTGAAGCTGAGTTACCTGTAGACTTCCACGTGGAGAAGCCATGGGGCAGCCGCACAGAGAAGTCTGGAGGTCCGCCCCTGGCTGGGAGTCAGAATAAGGTTTGCTTGGTTTTCAAGTCACAGCACTGAATGAATCGGGATTCTCAAGGAAGTAAGGGAGAGAGAAATAGAGAGAGGGAGACAGACAGAGAGACATACAGAAAGACAGACATCCAAAGACTAGGCCATGGGCTCACCAACATTTCACTAATACCCACATGGGGTTCTGCAGCTTTTCTCCAGTGGCCAGCCGTAGGCGGACAGGAGAGCGTAGTGGGCGCTGAGAACGGCAGTAAAATGCTGCCGAGAGTTCAAGTAGGACCACAACTGAAATTGAAATGTCCGTTAAATGTGGCAGCTCAGAGGCCTCGCTGATGACCTTGGGGGAGCTGACTGCAGTGGGTGAAGGAAAAGGACTGGGATGGGCAACTCCTGCCCCAAGCTTTTCTGAGAAGGGAGAAGAGAGATGGGGCTGTAGCTGGGGGCGAGATGGGGTCAAGGGAGGGATCTTTTCCTAGGATGGGAAAGATGTGCATGCAGGCTGGAAGGGCCCAAAAAAGTTTTCAAAAGGTAGCCATCCTTCCAACATGTTAAAAAATACTGCCTTAGAGACAGGGTGGGGCGAGAGGGGGACAGACAGGTGCAGAGAGGAGGACAAGGAAGAGAAGAATCGCACGCCCACTGGGTCATTCATTCATTCATTCAGAAAACCTGTAATAATAGCTGCCCATTTAATCTTTAATAACAGCTATGAATCACAGGCCTCGCACTGACATAACAGCTTTTCAAAATTCACCTAATCCTCGTGGGGCCCCATGAGGAACACGCTGTCAGTGGCTTCGTTTACGGAAGAGAGGACTTGAGGAGACGGCAGGTGTCTGAGCAGGAAGTGGAAGGGCAGAGGTGGGGACAGGGAGGGGCTCCGCTGCAGGGAAGGCTGAACCAGGGGCTGCTGAGGGGCCCTGAGGGGAAAGCCTCAGAAGCGGGACAGATGGCTGTGGGTGGCAGGAGCTGAGGACGCAGAGATGACTCTGGGCTCCTGGCAGCAGTCCCAGTGGGCGCTAATGAGAACAGAAGAAAAACATGTTTGCGGGCTTCGAGGACAAGGTGGCGGGTGTGAGGCCCCCGTGGGGAGGCCCAGCCAGGGCTGGTGTCGCGTCTTAGCCCCTGGGTTCTGCAGGGAGGGAAGGGGCTTCGGCGCAGCGGGCAGCGGGTGTACTGCCCAGGGAGATGGTGCAGAGGGAGGAGTCTCGGGCTCAGGGCAGAGTAGGACAGAGAAGAGAAAGACTCCAGGGCCCTTTACCCTTTGCAATGAAAATGCTTCATACGCATCACCTTATATCACTTAAACGGCGACTCTGGAGCTAGACAGAGCGGTTCAGATCCCACCTCCTCTGCTCCCTGTGTGACCTGGGACAAGTCACTTAACCTCTCTGAGCCTTGGCTTCCCCATCTGTAAAATGGGAATAATAATAGTATCTATAATACTATAAGGATTAAGTGAAAGACAAGCATAAAACCCGTAGGAGAGTTTCTGGCAAGTGGCACGCACTACTTAAGCTGTTGTGATATTTTTCCTTCTCTGCCCTTGAGCGCCTGCAGCCAATAGGAAGGCAGACTTTTAAAAAGGAAAATACAGGAAGAATTTGCAGGAACAAGTATAAAGGACACATGGATAAAAACAAGGAGGGTGTGGAAACAGTAGAGAGGTAGGGGGGCTGGGGTGGTGGGCTTGGATGGGAGTAAAAGGTAGAAAACCTTTTCTACCTTGAACAACAATTTTTAAAAAAATATTTGCCCTGGCTGGTGTAGCTCAGTGGATTGAGCTCAGGCCTGTGAACCAGAGGATCGCAGTTTAATTCCCAGCCAGGGCACATGCCTGGGTTGCAGGCCAGTTCCCAGAGGGGGACGCGCGAGAGGCAACCATACATTGATATTTCACTTTCTTTCTCCTTCCCTTCCCCTCTAAAGATAAAGATAAATAAAAATAAAATAAAATAAAAATCAGGAATTTTAAATCTAAAAAAAAAGATTTAAAGAAGAGAAATTGTTATCTTTAAAATGTATTAAAAATGAAAGAAAATAGAAAAAAATTTTAGAGAAAACAATGATTGACCTGAGATTTGTTTTCATTGTTCCATTTATGAGCCAGCCCAGGGAGGGAGACGCTTACTAATAGGGGCTCAGGGAAAGCATTAGCAAAGAGGACTCATTGCAGCTGGGCCTGGAACAGCGCCGACAAGCCAGCGAGGTGGAGAGGAAGTTATTCCTTGTTCCAGACCCTCTCCACCGTCCCTTCAGGGGACTCACTTGTGCCTGGCCCTGTGCCAGATGGGTGAGGCCACAGCTCCAGCGGGGAACTGAGCACCAGGCTGGTCCTCCTGTCCCTCCCCAGGTGGCTGCTCAGAAGGGAACTTTGGGCCTGTTAAGCAGGGACGGGGGAGTGAGCTGGTGCAGAGCCCTTCCCGGGACCTGGCAAAACTGTAGTGGCTGTGCCCAAACCTGTGTGTGCACACACCTGGGCCTAGCACACAGCCTGGAGCCTCGTCCAGAGTTGTGTGTGGAAGGAAGGAGAGGACAGACGAAGGGAGGGAGGGGATGAAAGGGACCTGCCGAGGTCAGGAGGCTGCGATTCAGACAGCAAGAAGGAAGGAGCGGCAGCACGGTGGTGCAGAGGCAACCAGCGTGCAGTGACACCCTGCCGCGTGCCGGCCCTGGGCTAAACATGCTTTACACGGACCATCACATTGGGACCTCAGTGCCCTTCTCCCCACTTTGCAGGCAAGGACACTGAGGACCACAGTAAGATGGGGACAGGTGCCAGGCGTCCTCCAGTGTCACGGTGCGAGGCAGAGGCAGATGAGAGGGAGAGGACAGCCCCAGAGGCAGCACAGAGAGAGACAGACTGTAAGACACGGAGGGACCAGCCAGAACCAAACGAGTTCTCAGAGTGGGTGGAGACCTGGGTCCCGGGGAGAGGCTGGGAGAGTCAGACCAGCTCCTCCTGCTGCCTGTGACATGTCCCACTTCCCAGGCCCCAGCCCCTGCAAGGCCAAAACCAGAGGGACACCCCCTCCATGCTCAGGCCCCTGGTCCTCTCGGATAAACCCTCATCTCCCAGCACCACCAGGAACCCTTCCAGAGACGCTATGCAGTTTCCTGCTTCTGCTCACTGAGGGGAGCTGTACTCTGTACCTATGTTTTCCGTGCCCCTCCCCAGCCCCCGCCAAGTTCTTCTTCATTCTTAAGGAACCTGAGGACAAAGGGACAGGGGCAGGAAAAGGGATGGAGGGACACAGGCAGCACCCAGGACAGGTGGTCGCTGAATTCAGAGGGAGGTGGCAGGAGAGAGAGGGAAGGGAGGGGAGGGAGTGCGGGTTCTTTCTGGTCTCTCTCTTTCCTCAGCTATTTCTTCCTGCTCATTTTCTGTCTAGCTTCTTCTCTCTCTCAACACACACACACACACACACACACACACACACACACACACACGTCTAATAAACCCCAGAGGAAAAGAGGGAGGAAAGGAGAGAGGTAGGAAACTGTCAGACAGACCAAGACATTGAGACAGGCTGACAAAGACACACGGGAGTGTCCCAAGTGGGGACCCCGAGACACTTTTGAAGGAAGGAATGTGTGAGAATAGAGTGAAATTCAATCTGCAGAGGGAAAAGGCTCATGGGTACAAGGAAATGATTCTGAAAAGGCCCCCAAATGCTAACAGAGGCTCCCCTCTCTGGGAGGCGGGATTACAGGAGATTTCATCTCAAATTCTTCTGCACCTTCTTTCTGGCATTTTCCACTTTCTCTGCAGTGAACATGTTATTACTTCTGAAATCAAAGGAAAATAATAAATGTCCTTTCTAAAGGAGAGAAAACAGCCACAGAGGGGGAGGGGAGCCCGCCAAAACTCCAGAGAAGCAGCGAGTGGTGGGGGAGGGGAGCGAGCGTGTCTGCACGCCCGCCCACACTTGCACAGTCACTCGCACATGCCGACACACCTTCACATCCCGCACGCACACTCACACTTACTCCCACACATAGACACGCACACAAAGTCCCATTCTTTAAGACAAGAGCAACAGCAGCCAGCGTGAAATTCCAGAAATCTCCGAGGAAGGCCATGGGCAGAGAGGAGAAGAGCAGGGAGGGGAGGCAGCTGGGGAGACCGGAGCCGGCCTGCCAGACACCCAGACACCCTCACGCTGACCCGGTGCCGGGCGTGACTCGGCGGGGTGCTCCCCACGAGCGCTAACACCCTGTGATTCTCACAGTGGTTGTGGTTACAACTTCAATGGGTATTTCTCGTTACGAAGGTAATAATACAATCTGTGTGCCTGGCAGACAAATTGAGAACATATGAGCTTCTATTTTCTGAATGAGCCAAAAAACTTATGAATGGGAGTGACCCATGGAGGCAGAAGGAGAGTAAACTGTGAGGAAACTAAAGAAAGGAGTCTAGCAAACACGTGCACACACGCACAAACACACACAACTCAGAACCCTGCAGAGAGGAAGGTGGCAAGCAGACAGACGAGTGTCCAGGGAGCCAGACACACAGACACGTGCCCCAACAGGCACCCCAGGAGCTCCCGGAATGGGGGCACATTCAGTGAGACCCGAGCCATGGGAGGGGGCACGTTCTCCCACAGACACACATGCCTGGTCTGTCGCCTTCAGAACGGGTTTTATGAATGAATGGATGGAACTGAACATGCATGGGAGCCCCCGGGTGGGGGCAGGGCCCATGCAGACAGAGAGCCGGGTGCCCAGACACAGGGCAGTCAGACCGGAGAGCTGGTGACAGGGACCGGGAAGAACAGGCTGTGCAAGACGAAGAAGGAAGGCAGGAGAGAGTTTGGGAGGACGCGCACGGGCGCGCACCCACGCTGTACAGTCCAGCGAGGTCCACCCCGCATGCTGCCAGCGTCCCCCCCTCTTGGGCATGAGCCCAGCAGGGTTTGTCTGGTGCCCTCTCCCTGCTTCTCCATATTTTCTGCATGTCGTATCCTAAAGACGGATATGTCACTTTGGGGGTCGGGGGAAAAAAACACGTGTCTTGAAGGAAAAAGAAAAGAAAGAAAAATGGTACAGAGAGTGGAGATGAAGCCACAGAGAGCGTCAGACACACTTGTACACTTGCACACGCGTGGGCCCTGGGCTGAGGGGAGACCTGGGAGGCTTGAGGCAGGGGAAGTGGGCCAGCTGAAGCACAGAGCCCCGGGCCTCCAAAGGCACCCCACTCCTCTGGGAGAGCAAACCCTGACGGAGCCCGGGAGCACTTTTTGGATCACCTGCGGTGTATAGGCCCCCAGGGGTAGGTAGTCGGGGCTCCGCCTGGTGCCCTGGAGCCTATTGCAATTTTGAGTGGTGAGCTGGAGCTGACTCAGGGGCCGAGGCCAACGTGGGGGCTCCCAGAGGAGGCTCCCAGGGTCCAGGAGCTCAAAGCAGGGCCCTAAGGGTGAAAGGGGACTTTGCCAAGCGGATGGGCAGGGGAGAAATGTGGGCCTCCTCATCAGGCAGGGATGAAACTCAAGGACAAAGGTCTGGAGAAGCAAAAGTGCATGAAAGAGACAGACAGACAGATAGACAGGGAGAGAAGCAGAGGCAGCTGCAGGGGGAGCAGAGCCTGAGTGTGAGAGGCTGGAAGACTCTGGAAGGTGGCTGTGTTCTTTGTACAATGGAAGTTGTCAGGGTTAGGGTCTGGGGAGGGAGTGGATCTGTGATGGGGAGCAGAAGCCAGGAGAGCACCAAGGAAGCCTGGAGACCCCTTCCAGGGAGGGATGGGGCGGCCTGACTCAGCAGGGAGAGTGGAGGGTGGGTTGGGAACTGCTTAGGGGAGAGTCCAGGCATCTTCTCGGCAGTTCACTGTCGGGGGGCGGGGGGGGGACCAGGCTGACCTGGGCAACCAGAGCAATGATCCGGGTCCCCAGCTCAGGAACCTTGGAGACCAGGTCACAGGAGGGGCTTAGTGGGGCCTGCCAGATATGGGGGTGTGAGGATCCCTCAGCACCACACCCAGGAGGGGGTGAGGCCACAGCTGGGGATACCAGTGGGAAGACGAGGTCCCCGGGTAGCACCCCCTGGGAGCCCCAGCAGGTGAGGGGCAGGCAGAGAGAGAGAGAGACCCCCAGGTGCGGAGATGCAGAGACCCGCGGAGGCCAGAGGAAGGGGGAGAAGACAGCCTGAGAGGGGAGGAGGGAGGGAGGGAAATACGTGGCAGGGGACACAGAGCCAGACACGGGAACATCTGGAAAAATCGAGGAGGAAGGAGCGGGAGGCCAAGAGAAGGAGAAAGAGGGAGAGAGTGGCGGGAGCAGGAATGGGGACAGAGACAGTGATGGGGAGAGAGGATCGGAGAGCCGGAGACTGTAAGAGGGGAGGCAAGCCGGGAGCAGCGAGCAGAGGGGAGCACCCCCCACTCCCTTTCCTCTCCATCTCGCTCGGGGCCAGGGAAGATTTCAGTTCTGCCTTAGAGACAGAGAATGGGCCAAGGGGGGGAGGAGGAACAGAGTCACACACGTGCGCACGCCCCAGCACAGGAGACACTCGAGGGGTGCCGCCGGAAGAGAGGGTTAAGTGCCAGTGACTCAGACTGAGCACAAAAGCAAGAACCCACAGAGAGGGGGGGGTCCAGGCAGGGGGCTCTGGCTCTCTCTCATTGTGTGTGTGCGGCAATGACCTTTGGGGCTGGAGCAGAGAGAAAGCCAGGAATATAATGTGGTGGGGCAGTCAGATGGACAGACAGACACACACACACAAGGCAAAGCATGTGATGCTCAAAAGGAGCATGAAGCCACCTAATACTCCAGAGAGAAGGTGTGACAGATGCCAGAGGGACAAGAGCCACCCTTGCACAGGGTGAGAAAAAACCAGGGCAGGAGGTCCTCAAAGGAGGAAGGGGAGACAAGGGAGAGGAGGAGGAGACCGAGGGGCCAGGCCCCACGGCCCCTCCCCACAAGCCCGTCTCCCTCAGTGCCGGGAGGGAGGCACCATCCTGGGCGCGGGTGACCCTGGAGCAGGGACCAGGCAAAGGGAGCTGAGGCCTGGAGGTGGCGGGGGCCGGGAGTGTGACTACAGCAGGTAGGACAGACGTGGTCAGACGTGTGTTTGGAGAGGGTGATCTGGGTGGAAGCAGGGATGGCCAGCCAGCCAAGGGGCTGCAGGATGGAGGCTGGCAAAGGGGAAGCCAGCAGTGAGATCGAAGAGGTGGCCGTAGTAGGCGGCTCGGGAGGGAGGAAGAAAGACGCGGGTTCGGCCATCAAGGCATGAAGCTGGTGCAGGGTGGCCCAACTGTCCCAGGAATAGGAGGGCCAGCGGAGGCAAAGTCCAGCCTTCCCAAGACAGGGGGAACCCTTTGAGACTCAAAAGGGAGCACCAGGGACAAAGAGTGGTCTAGCTGTGTAATGGAATATTATTCAGCCAGGAAAAGGAGTGGGGCCCAGACATGTGCTCCAATGTGAATGAACCTCAGAAACTGTATGTTAAGTGAAAGCCAGACTCAAAAGGTCACATAACCTCTGACACCATTTACATGAAATGTCCAGAACAGAGAAATCCACAGAGACAGGAAGCAGAGGGGTAGTTGCCGGGCACAGGAAGGGGGCAGGGGAAATGGGGACTAAGTTCTCAGTAAGTATGGGGTTTTTATTTTGTGGCGGTAAAAAAGTTTTGGAACTAGACAGAGGCTGCGTAACATTGTAAATGTACTAAATGTCACCCAATCATTTACTTTAAAATAGCTAATTTAATTTATACAAATTTCATCTTAATAAAAAATTTTAATTAAGAAAAAGTAGGAGTTCACCAAGCAGGTAAGGGAGTCCACCAAGGAGGTAAGGAAAGGGATTTCCAAGTACAGGGACCAGCACATGCAAAGGCGCAGAGGTTTGAAGGCAGGTGGTGAAGGAGGGGGTGTGGCTGAGCGGGGGAGGGACGGGGAAGCGAGGGGAAAGGAGACCAGAGGAAGGTGGGCTTGAACCCTGGAGGAGGTGGAGCCTGGGGAACCACGAGATGGGAGAGTGCATGGCCGGTGCCTCCCTGCAAAGGGTCACTGGCGCTATGTGGAGAACAGGTCCATAGGGTAAGACCAGAAACAGGGGGACTGGAAGAAGGCAGGTTCCTGAGCCACTCAGGTGGGGGCTGGTGAGGTGGAGGGGAACAGTTGGGTGGGGAGAGCAGATGGGGAAGGGCAGGGTGAAATCAGGTGACCAGGTGGGCAAGAAGAGGCACCCCTGCATGCTGGCCAGGCAGGGCTTAGAAAATAGCTCGATCACTCAGTCAGTGGACAGGTACCAGGTGCCTCTCTACCTGCTGATCGCTGCTCTAGAAGCTGCAGACACAGCGCTGAGCAGAGAGACTCTCCTTGCCCTCCTGGGGCCGACAGCAAAGTGGCAGAGAGGGTGGCGCGAGAGACCAAAACTAAACCGATAAATCGATGTAAGTGGTGATGGCTGAGAGTGGCAGGTGCTCCGCAGACACGTACAGCAGGGGAGGAGGGAGGAGAGCGACAGAGGACGCTGTTTTAGACGGAGCAGTCGGGAAGGCCGCTCTGAAGAGGAGACATTCAGCAGAGGCCTGTTAGGGCCGAGCAAGCGCACAGATCTCTGAGAAGAGCACCCGGAGCAGAGGTGGCAGCCAGTGCAAAGGCCTGGAGAGGAGAGCAGCGCGTCCCGTTTAGAGAGAGGCTGAGGGCAGGGTGGCTGGGGCGGAGGGAGTGGTGCCGAGTGCTTTTCCCATTCTCCCTCGGGTGCTCCCAGAGGGAGGTGGACCCCCGCGGAGACAGGGTGGTGGGAGGAAAAGAGGAGCCTGTCAAGCCCCGGGCCATGCCCCACCCACCCTCGGGGTGTGTTGGTGGAAGACTGAGTGAACCCCGAAAGTTTCTCCAGCACACTCCCTTGGCAGCGGAAAGGCCACAGGAGAAGCCCGCGCGAGGAGCTGACAGGCGCCCACAGACGCAGGCCTGACGCAGGAAGGAAGGAGAAGAAAGCTCGAGAAGGGCTCAGAGGGAGAGGGGGAGGGGGCCAGGGAGAACGGAAGCAGTGAGGCGAGACCCCCCACACCGCCGGATGACGTGCTCCCCCACGCAGGGAGAGGGGTCCCCGGTCAGGGCACTGCGCATGCGAGGTGTGACGCACGCTGCCTGATAGCAGGCTTGTGAGGCCACCAGGCACCGGGAGCGAGGCGAGGCCCTGACAAAGCCTCCAGAAAAGGGTACGCTGCAAGGGGGGTGGGGGGAGGAGAGACGTGAGCAGAATGGCAAGGGGCAGGTGATGTGCGGCCAGCGAGGCAGGCAGGGAGCCCCAGGGAGAGAAGGGCACTGGGGTAAAATCACCCAGACCGACCCCTACACACTCAGGGAGACACAGCCAGAGACACTGTGACCTTCACAACACATGGAGAGCCAGCCAGGAGACCCCCAAAGAGCACAGACATCCCCGCACAGACAGACACACAGAGACACACAGTCAGATGGCTGCCGCAGAGCAAGACACGCACAGATGCCAGCAGAGGTTCCCATTCACATGGATGGAACCCGAAACCCAGGTAAGGACGTGCAGACTGGCAGGTACACACGTGTGCACACAGTGGACACAGAAACAGGTGCACACACGCACGAGCACGGACACATCCATGGACACGCCGATAGGAGGACCAGGGGCTCACACACACTGGTGTGCAGGGACAGAAGGACGAGCCTCAAACCAGGAGACAGGGACAGACACACGCAGACTCTCCCTCCGAGACAGATGGAAACACACCCCGACACTTGGAGAGCCCAGGGGCGGACGGAGGGGTCAGCCGGAGGGAGAGTATGAAGGTGAGGAAAAGTACATGAGGCCACGTGCCCACGCCCAGCCCAGCCGGGTCAGGGTTGCCCCTCCGCGCCAGCGTGCCAGGCCACAGAGATGTTTGTGTCCCTAAAGCCTGCCCCACGGGCGGTGCATGGTCACTGTGTATTGACTGAATGCACAACCAAGTTTGCCTGATGTAAAAGGGTCCCCCTGGAAGGTCAAGTGCAGGCTGGGGCACTGCAACAGGTGACAAGTGACAGGAAGCCGGTGGGGGGACTGGAGCACCAGCCAGGAGGGAAAGCAAGGCCCAAACCAAGGCAAGGCACTGGGGTGAGCAGGATGTGGGCAGGAGGTGCAGGGGGAGCAGCCTAAGCCTGGGGTCTGTCCTGGTGGGGAACAGGCCAGGGAGCAAGGTGTAGGGGGTGGGTGGACAGGGAGCTCTGCAGACGGGGTGGTCCACACAGAGGGCCAGGTGAGGCCTAGAGCGGGTGAGGGCTCCAGGCTCAGTGGGAAGAGGGGGGTTTGGACATGAAGACAGACCTGGGATGTCAGGGAAGGACAGGTGAGGGCTGGAGAGGGGGCCAGTCCTGCAGGAAGAGAGATGGACCTTGGTGGGTGGATGGGTCTGGGGCTCAGCTCCAAGATCTTAGCCAGAGACCCTCATGGCAGCTGGTTGTCTGGGGAGCAGAGAGAGTTGGATGAGGGGCACAGGACATGTGAGGGCAGGAGGAGGGGGGCCAGGCCAGAACTGCAGCTGAGGGGGACTGAACTCTCGGGACCTCAGAGAGCAAAGGAAGGGAGAGAGGGAGAGAGAGGGAGAAGTAGAGCCAGACTCACCTGGAAAAATCTAGATGGAGCCCCCAGGAGTGGGGGAGAGAGGGAGGGAGGCAGAAGTGGGGGAAGCAGGGAGCGAGGGAGCGGTGGTGGGCGAGTGGGACATGCACACACACATGCACGCATACACACGCGCACACACACACACTCACTCCTGCAGTGCCACACAGAATAGAGCACAATTCAATAACGACTCAGAGACAGAGTAGAGGGAGCGGGAGAGAAGCAGCCGGGGAGGGAGGGAGGGAGGGAAGGAGGGAGGGGAGGGAGAAGGCACACCCTGTGCATCCCAGGAGGCGCTCAGTAACTGTTGCCTAGACGAGGGGTCAAAGACCAGCAACTCCCAGACGGGGCCCAACAACTGAGAAAGTTCCAGGACAGACACGCAGTCACACATACACGCAGAGGAAATAAAAACCATGTTGACATTTGGAGTTAGAACACTGAAAGGCAATGGTAACAGAGTCAGGACAGCGGTTCCCTGGGGGTGTTGGGGGGGTGGGGGTGAGCCAGGCGGCCACGGGGGCCAGGATGGTCTGTTTCTGGCTCAGGGAGGTGGATGCACAGGTGCGGAGTTGTACATTCCATGGTATGTAAGTTTACCTCAATTTATTTTTAAATGAGAGGAAGAGGATAAGAGAGGAAAGAAAGATGGATGTGACAGGCAGGGGGACAGGAAGGGACAGGCACATACACACACGCTATGCCCAGGTCAAAGTGATGAAAAAGGAAATAAAGAGGTAATAAAAAGGAAAATGAGAGAGACTCCAGGGGAGACCTGAATTGGGAGGGGCGTCCACAGGGCAAGGAGATCTCCAACCCTGGCCCCTGATCTGGGGGTGGGGGCTGGTGGGGACTCCTGGGGCAGGTGACCTGGCCAAGGTGACCTGTTGGAGGTGGGAGTGAAGCAGACACATGGGAGGAGAGGGGGCAGGGAAGGTGCCGAGTCCGGGGTGGGCCTAGAGGGGTGCAGGGGAGACGTGGAGGCTGGGCATGCATGCCAAGAAGCCCCCCACCCCCACAGCAGCGTACAGTGGGGGGGGGGGGGAGGGACAACAGTGGACCCTGGAATGGGCGGGTAGAAAAGGGTCCAGAAATAACTCTCAGACAAACAGATACATGGCTAGATGGATAGATGGATGAACAGACGGACAAATGGACAGACTGCCACGCGCTTAGCCACAGAGTGAATGCAAGCACTGGACAGACCTCAGAGATGGATGTGGAAGGAGACAAGGAGACACTGGGAGAAGTGGGGAGAGGGACAGATGCCAGAGTGTCTGGAACAATCAAGACGGAGCCAGAGAGGAGGCGAGCAGGGGGCACAAGGGGAGAGGAGGTTTGTCTCACACACACACTCACACCCACATTCACACACGAGGTGCTCAATGTGTGTCGACTGAAACCGCCCCCAGGGTTGGAGCAGAGGACCAGCTAAAGTGGCAGCGATGACGCACCGACAGCTTGCCACACAAAGCCACACACGTACACACCGCCCTCCCTGTGAGCACCGCGCACAGAGCCGCGCAGGCTCCAGAGACTTAGGGGCGCCGACTGAATGGAGGGGCAAATGCAAATGTCCCCGAATGAATGCAGAGGCCTCGAACCCCAAACCCTGCAGAGCAGGGAGCCAGGCAGGGGCCTGCTCTGTCCCTGTCTGCTTCTGCCTGTCACACACACACACACACACACACACACACACACACACACACACACACCCCTCAGCCAGTAGGAGCAGCTGCTGCTGGGATGACTGCTCTAGGAAAAGCCTACGGAGTGAAAGGAAACAAAACCCCCAGCCTGTGGCAGTGACCCCTGGGTGGAGTGGGGGGTGGCAGCTGCCCACCCTGGAGACCCACAAGCCAGCAGAGACTGGGAGGGCCATGGCTTGGGGACAGTCAGGAGCCAGACCCCGGCTCAGCCACACAGACACACGCACACACGCCTGACAGGCCCCGTATACCTGTTGGCAGGGGGGACAGACACGCAGGCACGCATGCACGCATGCACGAGCACACCTATGACGGCCGTCACATCCTGATGGGAAAAAAAGCTAATTAACGCCGGGTAACGTTAAGCTAACACTTAGAGACAGAGAAAGACAAGAAGGGATGAAACAAAAAGGAAGAGAGAAGGAAACAGAGGCCAAGGAAGTCAGCACAGAGAGAGAGAAGGAGAAGGACACTGCGGGCCACAGGAGAGGTGACAGGCACAAATGCAGACGTCTGAACAGAGTGAGCCCAAGAGAGGGGTTTGGAAAGAGAAAACTGAGGCTGGGCAGAGTGGGGGGTGCCGCCCTGGGCAGCCTCTGAAGAACCGCCCGCTGGGATTTTCATCCAGAACAAGCAAGTGAAAGAAAGATTCCCGAGGGGGTGGGCGGGACCCTCTGCTCAGCCCCTGCAGGATTCAGGCAACAGGAGGGAGCTGGCGAGGGACCACACACACACCACATACCACACACATACGTGCCACATCCACACCATACATGTAACACACACACATGAACAAACTCAGCAAGGCCAGAGAACCCGGAGAAACACACACACACACACACACACACACACGAACAAACTCAGCAAGGCCAGAGAACCCGGAGAGAAACACACACACACACACACACACACACACACGAACAAACTCAGCAAGGCCAGAGAACCCGGAGACACACACACACACACACACACACACACACGAACAAACTCAGCAAGGCCAGAGAACCGGAGATGCAGATCAGCCCTAGAGAGAACGGGAAGGTGAGAGGGATGGGAGGTAAACAGCAAGGGCAGGAGCCTTCGGCGTGCCTCTCTCGCCCTCTCCCGGTGTCTGTCTGTATGTTTGTCTGTCTCTCTGGCTCCCTCACACACAATCTCAACCCCCAGAAAAGGGGAGGAGGAGGAGGGGGCAGAGAGAGGGGCAGCGACTCAACGGCAGCTGACCCTGGCCCTGCCCAGCTCCCCCCACCGAGCCTTGCATGGCTCGGCCCCCTTCTTCCACTTCCACTCTGTGACTCCTACCTACTCTCAGGCCTCCCTCAGCTCCTTATTAGGGGAGCTTCCCTGACCCTCTGTCCAAGCTTGGGGCCCCGTCTGTACACCCCTGGGACCATGGGCCTTTCTGCATCTGTTCTGCTCATCCATCCTTCTAGACAGTACATGTGTGGCCAGGGCTGCTCCCAGCCGATTTCCTCACCCCTGACCCCTCAGCCCCCACCCAGGGCCGGGCACACAGGGGTGCTGGATGGAAACCTGCTGAAGGAAGGAATGAGTGAGCTAGGGAGCAGCAGTGTGCTCACACACGGACTCAAAGCAAAGGTGGAGAGCGTCACAGAGCAGAAAAACAGAAAGTCAAAGAGGGCAGAGAGGGGAAGGGAGAGACCGGAGGGGGATGGGAAGACAGGGGCAGGCACATCTGGAATCATCGAGAGGAAGGCCTGGCGGGTGGGGGAACACACACAGGCGGACAGGAACAGCTGCTCCATAATGAGTGTGTTAAGAAGAGTCCAAAGGCCTGAGGGACTGAAGGAAACACGTACCTACCCGTCCCCAGGCACGGCTGGGGGCAGGGACTGCAGGGAGCATGGCCCACACTGAGAATTCAACAAGCCCACAGATTCAAGAGCACGGAAGGCCTAGGAGACAGACAGGAGCCAAGATCCCTATTGCCTGGCAGACACACAGACACCAGGTGTTTGTCAGGGGAAATGAATGAACGAATGAATGAATGCATGAATGAGGGACTCCCGAGAAAGACACAAACCTGCTAGGGCGAGAGGGATGGACAGAGACAGAGGTGGGTGGGGAGAGACCCGGCACATACACCATCTGGCTTTGATGCACTAGAACAGAAGTCAAGGGCAAACCACTGCAGGGGGCGGGATGGAGCAATAGAAAAATGCAGAGAGGTAGAAGGCACAGAGGACACTCAGCTCTGCAGGGAACAGCGTTGGCCCAGGCCTGGCCCAGAAGAGCAGCTCAGTAAATCGACAGCCCACCATACACTTAGGGGGCCATGAAAATGTTTTAATACGTAGGTGGCAAGCACAAGGCCTGGGAATCCAGCCCTCCACCTTGTTTTATCCGGCCCAGCACCTTGTTTCTGCCCAGCAGCAGCACTGAGCTCCCTGCCCCTAGTTAAGGAGTAGTTACATTTATACAGTCCTAAAATTACATTCGGTCCTTCGAAGGCAACCACAGGCTGATGTGGCCGTCAGTGAAAATGAGTTTGACACCCATTTTAATAGATAATATTAAATATACCAATATTGTCATGAAATATACTTTTTAATAGTGTTTATAGAGGAAGCAGCTCATGAAGACAAAGTTAACTGGGGCCCACAAAATTCATAACTGGGTCCTGGGTGGGTGTCCAGCTGGGGACTGAGCAACTCGAGGCTAAGTTTAGGATAGACCCTAATGCAGGGGGTGCCAGAGCCAAGGAAACCCAGGGAAGGGACAATCAGGAAGCCTTCTCAGAGGAGGTGAGGTTCCCAGGCTGAAGGCAGAAGCAGCAATGCGGGCAAGGCCTCCCTCAGGGCATCAGGGTGACAGGGGTAGCCGGACCCAGCCTGGAAGGGCCCAGAACAGCAGGTGAGGGAGAGGGGCCTTCCCTCACCAGAGACAGAGGATTGTGAGCAGGGCCGGGGGTGAGGAGATGAAAGGCCACAGAAGAGTGAGGGTGAGTGACGGCTGGGCCTCCCCAGACAGGTGGCCCAGTGTCGGAGGCCGGATGGCGGGTGGGATTCACGGAGGAGGAGTTGAGTTTGTGGGGCTCAGGGTAAGGCGTCCAGGGAATGGTCACCAGGGAAACCACCCAGAAGGGAGGCCTTGAGACCAAGGCTGGAGGGAGCGAGAGGGGCCAAGATGAGGAGTGAGCAGAAAGTCACCCCAGAGGCCAAGGCCAATTCCAGGAGCCCTGGGGAAGGGGGAGGGGGACGGGTGAGAGGCTCTGGGCAGACACAGGTGCTCGCCAGTGCACACGCACCAAGAGGGCGGCAGGAAAGGCCAGAAAGGAGAGGAGGAGGATATTGAACGGAGCTGCAGGGAAGCGGGTGCAGGAAGGGCAAAAGGATATACCCGCTAGCACTGGGACACAGCCACAGACACACAGACACGTGGGCACACACTCACTCTCCCCCAGGACGGGCAGTCAAAGAAACAGATGGAGGGACTTCCGCCAAGATGGAGGCACAGGTGGAGACGCCGTGCTTTCTCCCACAGCCAAGTTCAGAGACAACTAAATATTAGCAACAGAAAACATAGCCAGAACACAGAAAACTGAACTTTTCGGAAGTCTGATAACAACAAATTCTTTAGCCTGACCGGTAAGAGGGGCGAAACCAGCAGCTGGCGGAGCAGGGTTGCACAGGAAAACTCGGTCAGACGGACTCAGGCGCGTGGAATCCAGGCGCAGGGTTGGACCTAGTGAGAGACACAGCGAGCGACCTTGGGGGAAACAGCGAGGGAGCAGGGCTGCAGGTTGACTGTGGTCGCACATTCGTGCGTGGATAGACAAGCGAGGGAGTGGGCGGTTAGACGGGACCCAGCAGACCCCCAGCGGCAGCAGAGGGCGCCGCCATTTCCCCGCTCTGACCACGCCTCCACGTACAGCGTCACAACCCAGCGACCTGGGAGTCCAAGGCGCCGCTCCTCATACTTAACGGGTGCGAACAGACCAAAAATGGCTCAAGAAGATCTCAAAGCCCCAGAGCCTATATATCTAAGCGATGAAGAAATAGCAAAACTCTCAGACGCACAGTTTAAAACACTGGTGATCAGGATGCTCACAGAACTGGTTGATTATAGCCAGGAACGCATGAAAGAGTAAACAGGCCCACCCTGACTGGTACAGCTCCATTGGCTGGGCACCGTACCAGAAAGCGCAGGGTTGCTGGTTTGATTCACAGTCAGGGCACATGTCTGGGTGGCAGGGGCGGTCCCCGGTCGCGGTGTGTACAAGCGGCGACCAACCCATGTCGTTCCCTCCTGTCGATGTCTCTCTCCCTCTCTTTCTCCCTCTCTCCCCCTCCCTAAATATTAAAAAATAGATAGACAAATAAAATCAAGGAAGGAAGGAGGGAGGGGCCAGCAGCCTGGAGTGAGAAGCGAGAGCGGCAGAGACACATTTGGAGACAGACAGGGAGACAGAGGCGGATGTGCAGAGAACAGGTGACGGGGCCAGGTGACAGGAACAGGCAGCTTCCCTGCCACGCCTCCCCTGTGGGCCAGACATAGGCACATCACCAAGAATTGCCCCGTCCCTTCAGGTTCTCTTTCTAGATGGTGAAGTGCGTAAATCACCGTGGCCACCCTGCAAGTTCCAGTGGGTCAGGGAAAGCTCCCAGAGCCAGTCCTGGCCACTGAGATGGGTTTTGAAGGATGAATAGGAGTTTACCAGGTCGCAGAGAGGACAGGAGCATTCCCAGTAGTGGAAACAGCCTGGGCAAAAGTTTGGAGGTGTAAGTGCCTGGGGAAGAGCCGGAGGCATCAAGATATTGATAAGGAAGAAAATCTGAAAGAGAGGGAGAATAGAGGAGATGGCAGCGAGGCACAGAGAAAAAGAAACCAGCAGTGAGAAACAGAGACATATATTATAGAAACAAAGACAGCAAATCAGAAGCACACAGAGACACACAGAGGAAAATCAAGAAGTTGGGGGAAAGGGAGGTTAAGGCAGGGAATAGAAAGCACAGAGAATTGTCAAGACAGAGCTCTTGGGCCACGCAGATGAAAAGAGGGGGAGAGCGAGCTGGAGAGGAAAAGAGAAACAAAGAAAGAGAGACGGGGCGGAGAGAGGCACACGGACGCACAGAGAGACACAGGGAGCCAGCAGAGAGGATGGGAGTGTGGGGCCTTTCCCTGGGGGTGACTCCGGCACACAGGCCAACCAGGGCCACTGATGCTGCGCAGGCGCATTCTGACCACTGCGGAGGCGCTGCTGAGTACTCTGCCCCTGCCGGGGCCAGGGTGCATCAATGGCCTGCTCGAGAGGGAGCCCTGCCAGGAACCTCCTACTTGCCGTGTGCACTCTGCACCCATGCAGGTCCGCACGGACACAGGCTGCCCCATGCTCATCCACAGAACCAGTCACACACATTGGAGCCCACAGCCCAAGAGCCCGCAGGGGCAGGCCAGATGGATCTGAGTTTGTGTCCATGCAACACACACAAATTCATGCACACTCACTTTATACCCTGTTAATACCCAGGTACACACACACCCCAGAAGCCCGCAGTCTGGCACACTACCTGGACACATGTGTGTGGAGACACGCAGACCCAGGGACAAACAGGCCCCACTCCACACCCATGTGAACACGAAGGCACACACATCCCAGGACATACCCCCCCGTGAGCAAACAGGAGACCCCGCCCCAACTTCCCAGGCATGCTCCTTGGAAGCTCCTGTTCATGCTCCCAAGTCACAAGCGCCCCCACAAGGCCTCAGGCTCGTGAAGATGCTACTGAACAGAATAACATCCCGATTTTGAAATTCATTTTTAATTAAAGTGTGATTATGGCCACAGGTGACTCACAGATAGGTGTGTGACCTGATGTAAAATAAACATCTTCATAGGGACCAATGCAAATGACCTTCCCAGATTGTGCCCACTGGTGGGGGAAGACAAGAGGGAAGAGGAAGGAAGAGTCCTGGGTTTCTCTCTGGAGTGACCAGGACTTGGGATGGTACCGCCCCACCTCCCACCCAGCCCTGCACTCCTGGGAAGCCCGCACACAGCCACTTCTCCCCACGACCCCACCCCTCCCCGAGACTGCCAACAGTCACCACCCACCCAGGGCATGAGTTCTGAACTGCTTACAATTGGTGAGTCCTGGGTTTCACCTAGTGGATCTCAGACACAACAAGCAAGGCTTCTGCCAAATGCTCTCACTCCCCACATGCAGGCCCAGGTGCGCACACACGGGCACATTCCGACGGAGCTGTCTCCACTCCAGTCACGTCCCACCCAAGCCTGAAGCCCTCCAGGCCCCAGCCCTGCCCAAACAAAGTCCCCTCTGACCGCAGCCTGTCCTTACCTCCCACGCCCTTCCCTCTCCAGCACACAGTAGCTGCTTAATAAACCACTGGCTGAACTCTGAGGTCTGTTTGTGTTTAATCAGACAATATGCAAAGTATTTACAACCAATTCTGGCTCTCCCCCCTCCCCACCCAAGCCTGGGCCATGGAATGTAGGACCCCTAGGCCCTGCCCAGAGCTGGGGCCCCCAGCCTCTGCATAGTCATCTGAAATCTACAAAACGCTATTCGTTTGTTTGTTTGTTTGTTTGTTTGTTTTTAAAAAAGGACAGTATCAGGACACCTTCTACAAAGGGCCTTGGGTCTTGGGTAGTTGGAAGGGGATTTGAGAGCTCGCCGTTGCCCACGAGCCCGGACGTCACTGGGACAGACAAGAGGGGAGGGGTCACTGACGAGTATGAAAGGGAAGCTGAAATTCCATGGGCAGGCACCGCTTGGCCTCCTTCCCCGCGGGCAGGGCCTGGCCATCCCCTGGCAGTGGGAATGTTATTGCTGCGGGGGGTGGGGCTGTGGGGGAAGTGTTCAATGTGGGGGGGCGGAGTAAGGGGCATTTTTACATGTTAAATATGGACACACATGGGGAACACACGTGCACACGCACACACACACACAGGCCCATGGTCAGCTGACCACCAACTGTGGGCTACCCCCTTTAAGGGGAGCACACTGAGGCCCAGGGAAAAGCCACCACATGTCCTGAACAGCAGAGCCAAGGCCCAAACAGTCTCCTGCACCCTGGGCTGTGCTCACTGTGCGATGCTAGGTCACAGGGTCTGGACAGGAATGGACCAAGTGCAGAGGCCACGGCCAGAAGTGGTGAAGTCCACCCAAGGTCACACAGCCAGTCCTGGTGTGTGGCGGTAGACACCTTCATCTCCGCTCACCCCAGCCTACATACTCCTTTCCCTGATCATGGGTTAGGGGGTGACATCTGGAGAGGAGAGCAGGGGCCAGGCATTGAAATGACACAGGACAAACTGGGTAGACGACCTGGAATTCCCTCCTATAGCCAGGACCAGAGCTTCCCAACCACTTAGATCTTCTATTTCTGCTTGATTGCCTCCAGAGCCTGGGGGCTCACCCCCTTTCATGGCTGGCTGGACCTGGGGGTCAAAATCCACCCACGTTCTGATTAAAGTTTGCCTCCCTACACCTGCTCCTTCACCCCTCATTCCTAGCTCAGCCCCACCTCTACCTCCACTCTCTCCCCCCAAAACAGCCCCACTGCATGGGAAATAGCAGCAGGACTCTCTGCCATCTCTAACCTATCCTCTGGCGCCCTGTCCCTTGGGCAGCCACAGTCTGTCCATGATGCCGCTGAGGACAATTTTGTTGGTTCCTGAGGAAGACAGAGGGAGCACCGGGTTCTGATCCCACCTCAATCCTGAACTTCTCTGTGGCGTTGGAAAAGTCATAACCTTTCTTCAGACTCAGTTTCCCCATGAGTAATAGGGGACATGGAGTTGATTATCCTCAAGGGTCCCCTGGACCTAAGAAGGGCGGGGTTTGAGGGGGTGCCCAGCCCACCCACTATCACGTCAGTCTAGGCCTCGGCCTGCCCTGCCTGGGAGCCACAGCACAGGGGTCTGGACCCAGCGGCCTCCACCAACAGGTGATTCAGAAATGGACGGCAAGGGGCAGGGTATTGGGCAGGCTGGCGGCCAAGGGCCTATCGCTTTTCTTTGGAAAGGCTCTTCGGCCAGCTCTGGAGACAGACCAGGGTGGCACGGAAGTGGGAAGGAGCCAAGGCGCAGAGTAGGTGGAGGCTGGGAAAAGGGAGCCCTCGGCTCCAGCCCTTCTTCCCGGGTCCTCCTGCCGCGATGCGCAGAGCTCCGGGAGGGTCCAAGGAGGAGGCGTGTGGCTGGAGCAGGAGCCAGGACACGGTTGCTGTGCCAGGCTTGGACCCCGTCCTCAGGGCTGCCCTAGGCCTGAGCCCTTCCATGCCGCGAAAGAGGGAGAGGCCTCACCACTGGCGACTCAGCCCCACGGAGAGGATCAACAGCAGACAGGCAGAGGGGAGCAGCGCCCCAGGAGAGGCCTGGGGGCCGCCCAGCCCCAGATCCAAGCCAAGAAGCCAGTCTGTCCCTGCAGCCTGCTCCCTATAGGTTCTCTCCAGGCTGGTACTGGGGCTCAGTGGATGTGAAATAGTCCTCCAGGAAGGCCTGTAGGTACTCGAAGGTGGGCCGCTCCTCTGGCTCCTTCCGCCAGCACTGGCACATGAGGTCGTGCAGGGACTCGGGACATTCTGGGGGACAGGGCATCCGGTAGCCCCGCTCCACCTGGTCCAGCACCTCACGGTTTACCATCCCTGTGGGCAGAGGGAGGAGTGAGAAGGCTGGCTCTGGGGAGAAAAGCAGGGCAGGGGGAAGCTGGTGGGGATAATTGAGAGGGCTTCCCACCAGGACAGGGTTGGAGTAACGGTGGGTATGCCCCTTCCCAAGGCTGGAAGCCCTGACCAGAGAGAGCCTAGGATCAGACGTTCAACTTCTTTGTTATGCAGACGGGGCAACTGAGGCCTGGGAGGAGGGCCTCACTTGTCTAAGGTCACCAGGGCAGAGGGGTTCGGAGACCAAAGACTGTGGTGAAGCTTCTTACCAGGGTAGGGCACCCGCCCCTTTGTCGTGAGCTCCGTCAGCAGGATCCCAAAAGACCACACGTCTGACTTGATGGTGAACCGGCCATAGAGGGCAGCTTCTGGAGCTGTCCACTTGATGGGGAATTTGGCACCTGCAGAAGCAAGAAAGGTCAGTAGGTGCCTTTCCCATCTTCACTTGACAGATAAGGAAACTGAGGCTCAGAGAAGGGGCAGGACTTCCCGAGGCGGGCGGTGCCCGCCCAGAGCCTGCGCACCTTGCCGGGCTGTGTACTCGTTGTCCTCAATGAGCCGAGCGAGGCCGAAGTCCGCCACTTTGCACACCAGGTTCTCTCCCACCAGGATGTTGGCAGCGCGCAGGTCCCGGTGGACGTAGTTCATCCGCTCCACGTACGCCATGCCTGAAGCGATCTGTAGGCAACACCCAGGAGCCTGCCTCAGGGCCACCCCACACCCTTCCCAAGTCAGGGGCACATGCCCAGGGCAGGGGCCATCCCCAGGATAGAGAGCCAACCCAACACCCCGCCCTTCCCAGTTCTTCAGGCAATGACGTCAGGTTACAATCAATGGAACTGGCACAAAAAGGAAGGACTAGTGCTCAGCAGCAGGGACACAGGACAAAGGGCAAAGAGAAAAGGGGGAAGCACAAGACGAGACGCAGGCAGAGAAGTCGAGTGACAACGTAAAAGAGGCCTCAGATGCCCCAGAGACACAGATGTGTGCCAGGTCATGCCTGCTATCCCAACTGCCCATGCTGAGGCTCAGTTTTCTCATCTGTCAAATGGAATAATAGCCATCCCTACCTCCCCTGATGGTGATAAGGATTAAGTGGAAAAAAAAAAAAAAAAGGTCGTTGAGCAAAATTGCATGTGTTTGTTGAGTGAATAAATGACCTCTTCACAGAGAAGAAAACTGAGGCCTGAAAACCCATAGCAAGTTCAAGAATCCTGCTGTCCTGCTAAGGGCTCTTTCCTCCACCCAGAACCACCACTTGTAGCACTGTAAGTGGTCCTGGTGATACATGAGGCGAGATCAGTGAGTGTGAAGGCACCAAAGCAAGCTTCCAGGAGGGGGCACTCGAGAAGCCAGAAGTAGCTGAGCCATGTGGGTCTCAGTGCTCAAGCCAAGGGTGTAAGAGGTGCTGACTCACCTGAGCAGCCATGTCCACCAGTTGAGGCAGCCGCAGGTACTTGCCTGTCTCCCCCTTGAGAAAGTCCAGTAAACTCCCTGGGCAGAGAGAAAGCAGCTCTAGTACCCACCCTGTCTCCCTGAGCCAGGAAGCAGCGAGTCCCAGGTCCCGTCCAACTGGGCCGGCTGGCCTCACTTCAACCGGCACTGCAGAGTTTATGTGAACCCATCTCTGAAAAACGTCTCACTGGACATTCATCACTCAAAAGCAACACAATGAGAAACCATGGAACGTTCACCTCCAGGTGAACAGAAACTATGGCCCCTCCATCAATGGAATACTACTCAGCAATAAAAAAGGAACAAAGTACTGATCACATACAACAAGGAAATGTAAAAGACTTTTTTAAATGAAATTCTGGAATACACAAATCTGGGATGACAGAAAGCATGTTAGTGGTTGCCTGGGTTCGGGGCTAGAAGGCATCGCCTGCAAAGGGAGCGGGGACCTGTCTGGCATGATGGAGACCTCCTATGTCCCGATGGTCATGAGAAATATGCAGAGTCCAGCTGTTCACACTCATTGCACTGGACACTTAAAGTACGTGTGTTTCATAATCTATAAATTATACTTCCAAAAAGTAAAAATTCAAAAAGTAATTCATTAATTTTAAAATTAAGTAAAGGTCAAGCTAGAGACTTGATGTGGCTCAGCTCAGATGACTGGAGGGAGTTCTCTTTCTGCCCCAAAATGGCAAACGGGGCCCTTTAGAAAGCCAGCAAACTAGGGGAGATGCATTGTGAGAAATCATTCAAAATAAAACAAAACGAGAAAGACAACCTTTGTTTTAAATTTCCATTGACATGAGAAGTTGGCTCTAGTCCGTTCCACCTTTAAAGAGGCTCACTCCAGGTCTGGGGGGCAGGAAAGCACTCCCCATCCACCCTGGGGTGCGCACCCCGATTCAGAGGCAGCCCAGCCAGGGGTGGCCCACATCCCGGTGCCAGGGACCAGGCTCACCCTTGCTCATGTATTCCGTGACGATGTAGATGGGCTCCTCGGACACCACCGCGTACAGCTGCACCAGCTTCTCGTGCCTCAGTTTCTTCATGACCTGGGCCTCCTGCAGGAAGGCCTCTGGAGACATGGTGCCTGGCTTCAGGGTTTTGATGGCCACTCTGGTGGTGCCATTCCAGGTCCCTGTGTGGGGAAGGGGCAAAGGCTGCCTCAGTGGAGGTCCCCCATTCCCATCCCACGGGGACTCAGGATCTGCCCGGGGACCGATTTCAGCTCTGGCCTCCCTGGCCATTCTAAGCCTCAGAGTTCCTGTCTGTAAAATGGGCACAAGGACAGGACACTGCTCCCGGGACTACCACGAGGATTAAAGGAATCTCTGGCACCTGCTCAGGAAAGAGTAGCTGCCATCAGAACTACGACTATTAGGAATGTCTCAAAAAGCAGCACATTCGCCTGGGGTGGGAGACCAATGGTTCCAATTCAACTGCTCTTTCCTGGGTGACCACGTTCCTTCCCAGCAGCCCAAAGAAGGTGCCTCAGCAGATGAATAAACCAGAGCTGAGGCTTCCCTGGTGAGCGTCCTGGGGCTCATTCCTCCCAGGCTCTGGGCCCCCACCTGAGGGTTGTGGCTCAAGCCCTCCGGGCACAGCCCATCTGGGGATATGCACCTGGCACTTCCTGAGGCTACCTGGAGCATCAGGGAAGAAGTACCTCCCCGCTGACAACTGCACCCCCAAGCTGCATGTGAGTCTTGCAGCTGGTGGGTGGACTTCTGCGGGCTGGGCTCGCATCCTCACGATGCCTCTGTGCCTAGGAGCTGGCTTCTCATCCCTCTCCCCTCTGCCCAGCTCAATGCCAATGCCTCTGTCCCCCACGTGGCCTGAACTCCAGCCTTCAGGCCTTTTTCCCTGCAGTGCCTTCCACCCAGGAACCCTCCCTACTCTCCTCCATCGTCTCTTCCTCTGAGGGAGAAAAGGGGAGACAGCAGTGCCAAGGGACTACCACTGCTCAGATGAACACCTCGAAGACAGGACACTGTGATCCCTTCCCTGGAGCCACAGGCTTACCCCTGGCACACTTGCCTCCCCCACCCCTCCACGATTCCTGTGTCAGCAGAGACCAGTGGATGGGGGCCTGAGTTTTGTCTGGGCGGCATGGTGCTTGTTTTCCAGAAGTATCCTGCAGTTTCTCCGGGGTTAGACAGGAGTTGTTAACAGGCCCAGGACATGCCAGGCCTGCCCTCCACGGAATGAGGCTCCTCTCCCCAGGGCCACGAGCCAGAGTGCGGGCATACGCTGGGCCACTGTTCTTGCACAGCCCCATGGCGGGTCCTATGACCCCGTCCCCCATTTTACAGCTGGGAAGACCAAGGCTCAGAGTAAACTGGGCTGGACCACTCAGCAAGTCACTGGGGAGATGTGATGCCCATCTTTTCCGCAGAGGCATGAGAGGGCTACACCCCATCTGCGCCAGCTCTGGGGTGAGCTCCATATTTAAAAGAGGGCCCACGGTTTAACAGAGGTGCAGGAGGCTCTGGGAAGAAAAGGAGAGGAGGGTGAAGGGTGCCTGGAGCTGCCAGATGGGATGAACACCTGCCTGGCTCTGCTCCGAGTGCTAGGAGCAGGGACTTACCCATCCACACCTCTCCGAAGCAGCCCTGGCCCAGCTTGACCTCTAGCCGCAGTGACTCCCGGGGGATCTCCCAGGCGTCCTTGGCCAGGCCCTGAGTCTGCGGCTTGGACGTGGGGCACACAGTGGTGAGTCGGTGGCACAGGCCGTCGGCATGCTCTGAAGAGGGAGATGGGGCGGTGGGGTTCAGGCCTGGGGTGCATGTGCACAGACCTACACGGTGCACGCACATAGGCTTCGGGGACACACAGGATGCCCTTGAGGCGGAGCACCTACACCTGTGTGCATGCCCCTCCCCTCACACAGGCTCACGCTGCCTCATGCATCTGCTCACCGACTCATTCACCTATTCATTCATCGGACTTTAAGGGGTAGCCAGTTGGGTGGGAGCCCAGGACACAGTGGGGACAAGTCCAGTGGAACCTTGGCCTCTGGGAGATTAAGGTTCAGGGGGAGCCCAACTTCCCATAATCAACTCCCAAAACCACATGTGTGACAGAGGAGGGCTGTGCATGAAACAGCGGGTGGGCTGGATGGAGTCCTGGAAGCCTTCCCAGAGGAAGTGGTACTGGGCTTGAATCTGCAGGAGGGTGAGTGGTTAACAAGGCAGCAGCACTCCAACCAAAAGGCACAGGGCCTCATGCCCGCATAAAGGCCCTTAGGGAGGAACAGCTGCTGGGTGGGAGGAGCTGGAAGGAGGCTGGGGGGCTACGGGGAAGTTAATGGGGGAAGGCGGCCTCAGGTTTAGACCACCCAAGGCCTCAGAGACCGTACTGGGATCCTTATCCTGAGATTCCAAGACATCCCCTGGAAGGTTTTGATATGGGGAAACAGGGTTCAGAATGAATGGCAGTGGTGGCCCAGGGGACGGAGAAGTGGCAGATCCTAGAGGGAGTCAGGAGGTGTGGTTGACAGAGGATGTGTGGGGTGGGAAGCAGCACACTCCCAGGACAGGCCACATCTGCACACAGAGGCCAGAGCTGCACACCGCAACCACACAGGCACCCACAGAAACCCGCCGCATGGGTTCACACGGCCCAAGACGCTTCAGTCCGCGGGGGCGGCCCTCAGCACGCAGAAGAACAGCCTCGCTGTAGCACCCAGGGGCTGCGCGGGTGAGCACCACCAGCCCTCCATCCCTCTGTCTGTCTGTCTCTCTTTCTCTGCGGCAATCTGGCCGCCCCCTCCTCCACTCCCAGTAACCAGTTCAGACCAGAACTAGGACTGCAGAGACAAATGACACCAGCACGTGCCCCCTCCCTTCCCTGCTCACTCCTCCAGGCAGCCCCCCTCCTCATCAGCCAGCTGCAGAGGAGGAGAGGAAGGAGGAGGGGTAGTGGGGGGAGAGGGCTGAGGGGAAACGAGGAAGAGAGCACAGGGAGGAGGAAGGAAGAGACAGGGAAGGGGGAAGAAGGGGCAGGGAAAAGCAATGGGGGAGTGGGGCAGGAGCCACGCATCCTCAGCATAACTGAAGCCCCAGCCCTTTTTGGCCCCAAACCCCTGTCCTTGGGGTTGAGGCCGAGATACCCCCTGCCAGTGCCCTCGGAGGGCCCAGCCCCAGGCCAGGCAGCCCGCTCTCCCCTGGCCCAGCTGCCCGTCCCTGGAGGCCCGGGCTAGAGGGACACGCACTGGAGTAGTAGGCTACGAGCTGCTGCAGACTGTTGAACTGGGTGCGAGAGGTGATGTAGAAGCCGCCGCTGTCCAGCTTGCGGATCTTGTAGTGCTTCACATTGAGGCCCTTGGCGTTGTCAAAGTCGGACACTGAGAGGCAGTAGGCACCTGCAGGGAAGGGCCAGAGGGGAGCTGTGAGTACCACACCGGTCGCTCGCCTCCACGGGCCACAGCACTTAGCACAGTTCTGTCAGACATGGGAGTGTGGGGGGAAGCCAGGTCCGCAGCCCCTGGCCCAGGGCAGTGCCAGGCGTGGTCCGACCTGTCTCTCAGCACCCAGCTCTGGGGCAGCCACTGAGACAGGGCCCGGTCAGCAAAGGGGCACCTGGCTGGAAAGCTTCGCCACGCACCCTTGGCCCTGGCAAGACTTGGGAAGCCCAAGTGAGCGTCCCTACTGTGTGACCTGAACAGGTCACTTGCCCTCTCTGGGCTTCTGTTTCCTCCTTTGCACAATGGGGCTACTCCCAGGGCTGCTGTGAAGATTCAATAACAGTATGCTTAAGAAGGCCTAGCACACAGTAGGTGTTCAATAAATGTTTGCTGGAAGTGTAGGAATGGCCCCAAGTAGCTGTGTGTCCCCGGACTAACTGCATCCCCCCTCTGGGTCTGCCCTCAGGAGCACTATCTGTCCCCTATCACTTCCTGAAGGCTCCAGGCCCAGGCAGGAGCCGGTGGTTGGCAGAAGCTGGGCCAGACATGGGCAGGAGCCCAGGTGTTGCGCGTGACCTGCAGGCACTAACACTCAGCTGGGCCAGCCGTAATGGTCACCTCCCTGCTTTCCTTGAGCCTGGAAAAGCGTCCTCCTGCCCAACAGGCCCAGCTAGGAGACTCTGTTAACCTGAGCCCGAAAGACGGCAGCGTCAGGGAACAAGGCTGAGCCCCAGAGGCGAAGCAGTGGGGGCAGAAGCTCCAGGGAACAGAGAAAGCCTTTCTTGGGAGGCAGCGCACAGGTGGCGTGCTAGAAGCCCAGTCCCTGTGGCCCACAGACCCCTCTGGACAGTCCTCAGGTAGGGGTTAAAAATCTGTGTAAAAAAGGGGAAAGGAGGGCCAGAGGGGGAAAGGAGCTAGGCATTAGGTCCCCCAGCAGTCAGGCACCGAGCTGGGACTGGAACCAGCACGCAGGTCCCTAAAGCTGCCGGGGGCAACCGTGACTTTCTGCAGATGGCCCAGGCCCTGTACACAAAGCAGCCACAGGCCTGACCCTGAGGTCAAGCCCTAACCATCCCTGCACACATGCAGGCCTGCCTGTGACCCGTGGTTGCACCGAATATGCAACAGTAAAGGTACACACTTCCCAGGCCCCCAGGAGTGAGGACGCACCCACGACCATTCACTGCCACACAGCAACAAACAGGCAGGTCCAATCCCACATGTACACACAGGCCTGGATTCACACATGGAGTGCACAGCTACATGGCCGCTCATAAATGCACATGTGTGACATGCATGATCTGCTTTCCCATCTCCCACTGAGCCCCAGGCCCGCAGGAAGTGGCCCAGCTTCGTTGCCATGGTGACGGGGCGCCTGCAACCCACTTGCAGAGGGGCTGGAGAGAAAGCGGTGATATGGGTGATACCTACACATTCTCGGGCCAGGGGAAGGGACAAAAGAACAGGGGCTACGACTGGGGGGAAGGGGTCCCTGGGACAAAGCCAGATCCCAGGACCCAGTCCAGCCCCAGAGGCCCTTGTAGAAGGGGAAGAAGAGAGGCCATTGGATAAGCACCCAACCTGGGAACAAGCCTTTTGCTGTGTGGCCTTCAGTCCTCCTGACGACCTGTGCCCACTCCTCATGTGAGCAAACTGAGGCCCAAGAGGCTAAATGTCCTCTTTTGCTGCACCTCTGGCCACACGAGATAACTTAGTGCTCCTTAGATGCACCTCTGCGCCCTTGACCCTGCTATTTTCTCTGCCTGGAAGGTCCTTCCACCTCGCTCCATACACCAAACTCCTATTCATTCCGCCACACCCCGCTCAAACAGCCCACAGAAAGACAGTCCCCGCTGGCCTGCGGGAGTGCTCGTACCTTTCGTGGTCTCGCTCTCTCGCACCAGGAAGGTCCCCCTTGGGTTCTCTGTATTGAGCAGTAACCGTTCTGACTCCCGTCTCGTGATTTTGCCAAAGTACCACCTGGGGCAGGAGGGAGGAGGCTGGTATTGGTGGCCCAGGTTCCTGTCCACACACAGTGCCTCTCCCTGGGATGCGGCCGGAGCCCTGGGCAGCCAAACCTCCCACCCCGGCCCCGGAGAGAAGCTCTGAACTGACAGCGAGGGTGAGCAAGCAGGAGGCCAGCGCCCATACTCACTCCTCAGCCTGGATGGAGTCGGAGGGCGCCACGTAGTTGCTGGGGATGTAGCCCGTCTGCCCCGTGCTGAGCGAGTGGGCCAGCCACCAGTCTCCCTCTCTGAATGGGGGAGAGGGAGGGAACAAAGGACAGGGAGTCATCAGCAGTGGGCCCTGGAGCCCGCCGTCCTCTGGGGTGCTGTGCGGGAGCCCTGGAGGCCGAGTGGAGCACAGGGAGCCGTGGGATGGGGCACTCACAGCCTGCCAGGCCGCGCCGGCCTGGCACTCTTCCTCTCCCTGGCCCAGATGCCTGCTGGCCGAAGCTGACTCGGATGGCCTTTGTCCAGGGCTGTGGCAGGACTGACCTGGGTTGGCCTGAGGCCTGAATTCACAGGGACAGAGTCCTGGGACGGGAAGTCATCTTGCTTCCCTTCAGAGAGACCAAGCCGTCTGAAGATGCCAAGAGTTGCCGTGGGAGTGAGGTAGGGGGGTCCTTGCCTCTGAGCAGCAAGCAAGTTTCAACAGGAGAGAAGGTTCCTGCCCGAGACGGATGTCAAATCAGACCTTCAAAGCTTCCCCAAGCCCTGAGATTCGGAAGCCCGATCCTGGGAGCTGGTGAGACCTGGGTGGAGGCAGGGGCAGCCCTTTGGGGGCTCGGTGACACTCCATGCGCCCAACCCTGCAAACTAGAACAGCGCTTGCCTCTGTCACAAATCACAGGTCACACCTGAAGGCTCCTTGGCTGAAAACTACAGGCCTCCACTTGCAGCTTGCCCATGTATGGGGGAAACTGAGGCCAGAGGGGGCTGGGACTTGCCCAAAATCACACAGCACATCATGTTGGAGGGTGGCTAAGGTGGCAGAGCCCCAGTGCCCAGGGCGCTTTTATACTAATTGCCCCACCAGGAGGAAGAGGAGACGGGGGCAGGGCAGAGGGCGCTCCCCGCGCTGTTGGGTTCCCCGGGCCTGGGTGGGAGCGGGCGGGGGTGAAGTACCTTTGCAGCCATCTGAATGTGAACCAGGTCTGGCTGGAGCGGGGGTCCAGAGACACAGAGGAGAGAGGAGAAAGCGAGAGCCCAACAGGAAAGAAGAGGCAGAGATGGGGGTGGTGAGAGGGGGAGGCAGAAAGAGTGAGGGACAGAGCAGGACAGCCAGGCGGTGCTGGGGGTGGGGGACAGGGTGGCAGCCACAGAGGCCTCACACATCCAAAGCAACCAAAGGGAACAGGGAAAGGGTCCATGAGGAACACAGGGGCCATGGGAAGGGCTGCCTGGGAAATGGGGTCCAGTTCCACCCATTCCTCCAGTGTAGATGGGAAGACTGAGGCCAGAGAAGCTAAGGCCTCCGCTCAAGGTCACACAGCCAGGCCCAGGCTCCTGGCTGCCAGATAAGAAGGGCTGAGGGCTCGCTGAGCTTCCAATCCAAGGATGCCTGTGGACCTCACTACAACCCTGAGAAGACACGCAGCAAGCAAGATGTGCTCCCCTCCCCATCGCCAAGCCCAGAGAGGGAAAGGCACTTGCCAACAGCCACACAGCTTGGATTTGATCCTGCACCCCAGCTCCTGGCTCTTCTGAATTTCCCCTCACATCCTTCAGCCCATTTTGAAGGTGGAGAAGTTGAAACCAGGAGACTATGAGGCTAGTGGAGCTCTCCAAGGATCTGGGAGAGTGTAAGTGAGCACCCAGACTGGGGCGTAGCTGTGGGAAGGGGGTGGGGGGTGAGGCTGAACCAGAGTGGGTAGGGTCCTTCTGGATGGACTGAGGCAAAGGCAGTGTGATGGAGGCTGAGTGGCTGAGACTGCTGCACCGTCACTGACACACCTTTGAGCAGGGACACAGTTCACGTGGCAGTTTCTGCAGGAGAGGGGGCAGGGCCCACCTGCAGGAACGGAGCCCTCACCTGCCCAGGACCTCCATCCAACTCCTGTCGTGCACCTACCCGGGGTGTCCCCACTCGTCTGTCCCATTTTACTCTCAAGGCCACCCTGAGAGGGAACAAGGCAGGCCTCAGCCTCCCAGTTAGAAAACCATGGCTCAGAGATGTTGAGGGACCAGCCCAAGGACACACAGCACCCAGGCTGGAGTAACGCAGCACTTTCTTTGTAGAGTTGGGGAAATTAAGGCACAAAGAGGGGCTGAGACTTGCCCAAAGCTACAAAGCAAGGGAACAGCTGAGATCTTCCCGTCCAAAGCTTTCATTTCACCAACGGGGAGGAATAAGGCACAGAAGGGACAGTGATTTGCCCACAGCCGTACGGCAAATCGCTGGCAGAGCAAGAGTGAGAACCAGGGCCCTTGAGTGCCCACAGCCACATGCAGCAGGCCTCCAGGACTCCTGCAGCCTCCCCAGGCCCACAGGGGCTCAGAGACCCTGGGGGAAGCCAGGGGCAGACGGAGGAGGCGGCAGCGGGGCTGGGGGCAGGGCCCTGGGCCGAGATCTGGGTCAGAGGGTACAAAACAACACAGCTTGACAAAGCCAGAGTCTGTAAGCTGACCAGCCTCTAGGGAGTCCCCAGCCACCAACTCAGAGTGGCAAACCAGCAGAGCCTGTGCCCAGAGGCCGGCCAAGTAGGGCCCCCAGAAGCCATGGGGGTTCAGCTCTGCGGACACTACCCAGACTTTGGCCAGCACAGCCACCAGCTCCCTGACGTCAGCCCATACTGAGTGTGGGCTCCCAGCCCGGTCTGGGACTTCTAGTTCACAAGGGCGGGGAGGGTGGCGCACCACGATCTCACTAAAGGACTCGAGGTCCAGCTTTGGAGAGGCGTCTGAGAGATTGAGAGCCAGAGTCGGCCACCTCAGGCATCCTGCCAGGTCACCAAGTGCAAGCTATGTGACCTTGGCCCTGCCTTGGTTTCCTCATCTGTAGGATGGTGATACCCATGCCTCCCTCTGAGGGTATAAAATACCCTCGGCACAGAGCCTGGCCCACAGTAGGTGCTCAATGTGTATGAACCTGGCATAGTAGGAACTCAATGTATAATATCTCGATTTGGCTGAAAAAAAAAGAAAAACAACTGAATCTGTATCTCAATAGTGCTTCTCTCCCACTCTCCAAAAAGTATTTTTAGTCCATCTCCAATAAGGATTTGCTGTGTGACCTTGGGCAAGTACCCTACCCTCTCTGGGTCTCGATTTCCTCATCTTTAAAAAGGAAATTATACTTTTTATTTCCCTTTTCATAGAATCTCCCTCCCAGCAATGTGAATCAGTCAGTATCAAGCCAGCTTCAGCTTCAGGCCCACGAATTACTACAATTATCATCTGAGCCTCAGTTTACCCACCCGTGAGATGGAGCCTGCAAGCACCATCTTCCCAAGACTATGGTCTGGGAGTCTCAAACCTTCCGCAGGTGGCAGCCAAGGGACACCAACCCAAGTCAGCTCAGGAGCGACAGCAGGTTAATCTAGGCACCTGCCCCGGGCCTCGTCCTTATCCGATGGGTAAGGAAAAGGGAGAAGGAAGAGTAAGACATTCCCTGCCTGACCCCTCCTCACCTTCCCGCCTGTGGCCAGAGGAGTAAGCCCTGGACCAGACGTCCCCAACCTACGATGCTGTATTCCAACTGCCATTCACAAGCTGTGTGACCTTAGGCTGCTGGCCCCACCTGTCTGAGCTTCAGGACCCTCTTTTTGGACCCTAACCTTTTAACGGGCTGGGCAGGTATGCAGATCAGGGATGTGGCAGCTTTGGAACTAGAAAGTTACACACACCCATTTGGGTGCTTACACACCAGTCCGAGAAGCATGGTGGGGATGGCAGGCAGGCTTGGGCAGCTCGGCATGGCCCACTGGGGCAAGTTTCTGAGCCCTGAGGCCTGGGCACGTGGCACGTGGCACATGGGAGAGGGCAGGGTGAGGCCAGGGCAGGCGGAGTACGGAGGGCAGGAAGGTATCCCTTGCAAGGTGGCAGAGGTTAGTGCCTGCTGGAGAGCTCCCGCAAAGAAGCTGCTGGAATCTGGGTGGGAAGAAGGGGCAGTTCAGGGAGCAACCCAGAGTCAGACCCAGAAGGCCCCAGGAGACTCAAACACCAGGGCCAGGGCTCGGGACAGTCAGGCATCGGGCCCCAGAGGGCTTTCTCAAGCCGGGGGCCACAGAGTCCCCAGCATGCCAGGACTCAGGGCCGTATAGCATAAAGATTCGGGGGCAGGGTCTCAAGCCTATTGGGAAGACCCCGACCCAGTCAACCCTGGCCAGACCCCAGTGGCAAACGGGCTCATCCCTCAGCTCTCCAGCGCCCTGACACCCAGCCCAGCTGTAGGTTAGACTCAGGCAGTCCCTCCCTCACTGGGGCAGTGCAGGGTTAGGGCAGTGGCTCAGGGGTTAGACAATAATGAGCTCAAAGCAATACCGACGGAAGGGCATGTGGGTGGGGTACGAGACATGAACACCTCACATTCGGATGGCCCAGCTTCCAATAAGCAACCCCCACCCCCACACCCCCAGTCCCTTTGTCTCTCCTCCTTTTCTAAGGCCAACCCCGCACTGACACCACCTAACTTCTCGGGCAAAGGGGCCGCTGAGCACTGCGGTGAGAGGAGGGGCTCTCGATTCACCCCCCCCTCCAGTCAAACAGAGCACCTCACTGCCGCCCAGGGCTGCCAACCGATGGGACTCCATTGGGGGGGGGGGCAAACACCCCCGCCTCGGGACAGAGGAAGCAAAGGGGTAGACAGAAGGAGGAGTGAGGGCAACTCTCAAACTCCGGGTGAAAGAGGAAGAATCAGCTTCCAGCCTTCCCTGCAGGCGCCCCTGTGCTCAGTCTTTGGCCCAGCCTGACCCGCCCTTCCCACGGTTGCTGGCTGAGACTCCCCCCAGTACTTCTGAGCCTGCAGCCTGATGTACCCTCCCCTGCAGGGGCCCTTCCTCCTGGCTGCTCTGCACCCCAGCCGAGCCCACCCCCACAAGGGCGGTGGGTCATGCCTACCCCTCCCACCTCTGCCACCACTGGCTGTGGGACCTCGAGCAAGTCACTTCACCTCTCTGGGCCTCAGTTTCCTCATTTATAAAATGGAGCAAAGATGAGTTTCCACTTCCCAGGGCTGTGGTGAAGTGCAAAGAAAACGATGCAACGCAAGGCGCTCAGCTCGAAACCTGGCTCACACACAAAGCACAATGAACGGTGGTGTTTTGTTACTGTTCATTCACATTGTTCACCTGCACCACTGGGGTGCCCCCCACGTGCTGAGCGACAAGTGATGGGGGACCCAGACTGTGGCAGACCTGGGAGCAGCCCTCGAGGTGCTCCCACCCCAGGGCGAAGGGGGCAGGTGCAGACAGCCCAGACGGCCCAAAGACTGGACTGACATCAGGCCAGGGACACGTGAGGGGGCGGGACATTGGGAAAGCCCCTCCCCCAGGAGAGCAGCTCCAGTCGGGGAGAGGGCTGCTGCTGGAGTTCCAGCCCTGGCTTGGCTGCTTGGTAGCTGTGTGACCTTGGGCAAGGGCCTTCACATCTCTGCCTCAGTTTCTTCATTTGTAAAATGGAGAGAGCCCCTCCCCGCATCACTACAGCACTGGCGGGGTTGCTGCTGAGTAAATCCGAGGGCAGAGGTTACAGATGCCTGGCACGGCACCTGGCACCTCTCTTCCCTTTTGCCTCCCAAAGAAGGGAGCCCCCAGCTGCATCTGGAGGGATGAACAGGAGTGCGCCAGGCAGAGGTGGGACACAGGGCATTTCAGGCAGAGGGGACAGCATGCACAAGGGCAGGGAGGCGTGAACACACCCAGAGAGGTTGGAGATGTCCAGCTCCTTAGCCGGGCCTTCGAGGACACTCACGGACCCATTCTGCTCTATCCTCTAGAACCTTCTGCCCCTTCCGAATGGCCCCAAAGGCACCCAGCCCCCTCCAGCACGGCACCCTCTGTGAGGGAATGCCTTCTACCACCTCCACAGCCACGTGACTTCACTGTTCTTCCTCCAAGACCTGCTCGAACCTCCCAGTCCCTGTGGTCACCACCACAGGGGGACACACAGCAGAGGCCCAAATGCCTGGGCTGGCCCTGGCCCCACCCTCTGCCTGCCACTTGGCTCAGCCTGGGACTGGCTCCTGGCCACACTCTGGCTCCAGGAAGGCATGGACCAGGCCTTCCCCACCCGGACCCGCTGGGCCAGCACTGGACCGTGCATGCGGCTGGCACTTAAGGTGGGCTGATGGGTCGGAATGAAAGGCAGGTGAGTTAGAAGGACAGCCAGGAGGAGGGGTGACAGAAAACGACAGGTGACGGGAGGACCCTCCCCATTCTCAGCCTGGGGGGAAGGGCAGGACCTGGTTAAACTGGTTGGGGGCGGTGAGGACATAAGCTGGGGAGCTGGAGCAGGCAGCCAAGGGAGCCAGAGACCACAGGCAGGGCCACGGCCACATGCAGACAGCAGCCCCAGCCCCACCCCCACTGGCAAAGCGCCCCACCCAGCCCACCCACGAAGTATGTACACACCTGACATCCACCTTCCTCCTAAGGGCCAGCGAGAGAGAAGCAGAGAAAGGAAGAAGCTGAGAGGGCTGGAGGAAGCAAGCGCGGGCAGGAATTGGGGGAGGGGTCCCCAAGCTGCAGGGGGAGGGGAGGGCACAGCAAGCGCTGCCAAAGGCAGCAATGCAGCAGGTGCAGGCTCTGTCCCGCCCTGTTGGCACTCCTGCATGAGCAAGCCCCACCCAGCCCGCCCTGACACCCTCTGCTGGCTTCCACCCCTGGGCATATGACCCCCCATGACAGGTGCTGCGCCTTGCTCCCACTGCACCCCACACAGGGAAAGAAGGGGGCAGGAGAAGGACCCCCACCCCATGGCTGGAGTCCCATCCACCCCTCCCCTGTCCGCGGAGGCCTCAGAGTCTGGCACGGGCTCCCATAGGCCACTGTGGCTTTAGGATGCCCCATCCCAAGGCTGGGGTCCCTGGAGGTGACCCAGACATCCACTGGGGAGTCCTGCCCTCCACATCCGGTCCTGCCATCTCACCCAAATGCCCAATCCTGACAATCTCCCACCGGGGTCCCAACACGGGCTCCTAGCCCTCCCAGTGTGGGCTCCTGTCCCCACAGCTGGACGCTCTGGCTCACTCGGCTGCTCTACGCTCTCCGGCCCCAGGTCACTGAAGAGGGCACCTCTGTGGGCACTGCCTCCAGTTTCAGGCTGTACTTTTTGTAGTCCTGGGTCAGGGCCCAGTTCTGCCCTGACCACATGCCCCTCTGCAGCCTGGGACCTGGGCTGCTGCGCCCTGTTGACCAGTTACTGAGCCCAGGTCCCCGTCCCAGGCACCCTCCCGGAGCCCCACGCACCACCACTTGCCTCATCATCACTCCCACAGGCCCCGGGGCAGCTCCCTGGCCCTCAGCCAGCCTTGGGCTTGGCCCTGCCGCCCTTCATGCTCAGAAGCATCTCTGGCCCAAGACTGGGGCCAAGGGATGGGGTCTCCAGGGACGAGAGGGAAGGGGCACTCACGTGTTGTTGACAATCTGCAGCCGCTCCCCTTTCTTGAAGGACAGGTCAGTCTCTGTCCGTGACTCATAGTCATAGAGGGCCACAAAGGTGGTCACTCCACCTGCAGAGAGGGAGGGGCATATCAGAATGGCAGAGACCACAGCTGCGGAGACGGGTGGACAAAAGGATCCTGTGCCCCAGGGAGCGGGGGACTGGTCTCCCACAGGACGTCACAGCCCAGCCCAGAGGCACAGTCACAGTCAGAGCAGGTGGCCTCTGCACATGTGCGACTGCGCCCCTGTGTCTGAGCGCCCCGGTGAGGGCGGGCAGGAGGCAGGTGCAGCTGTTCAGGCCCGACTGTCCCCCTGGGCTCTGGGTGATGCTGGCTTCTCAGTCTCATTTCTGTCTTCCCCACACAACCAGATGCCCCCCCCAGCGGGCATCTTTGTTTTGTCCCCAGAGCCTGACATGCTGAAGGTGCTCCTGAAACAACTGTGGGGTGAATGAACCGGTGAGTGGCGGAAGCCGCCCCAGAGGGGGCTGCTCTACTTCTCTCTCTGGGAGCTTCCGTGTGTCTGGGGAGAGTCTAGCAGCAGGCACCTGTCCCCTCAAAGTGGCCCTCTCTGTCCCCTGTTTTAATTACAACCTCCATCCCCCATCTGCCAAAACCCCCTCCCTGCCACTCTGTTCCTACCTTCTAACGCCCTGCACACTCACACGCCCGGCTTTGCTTCTCTCCCCTGCGGGGGTTTGGTCCACTCCACACCCCTGCTGTGCCCTCGGACCAGAGCCCTGGCACACAGCAGAGGTTCAGCAAATGTCTTCCGGACAAACGAGTGGGTGTGTTTGTGGGTTTGTTGTCTCCCTTGGGCATGTGTCTCTGTCCCAGGGGCCCATAAGCATCGTCCTTGTGTCTTTGTGTTTCTGTGTTCTCATTGCACATGTGAGTTGTGCCCGTGAGTCTGTGGGTATCCGTGAGCACGTTTCCTAAGCATATATCTGCCTCCTGTGTCTTTGAAGGGCCCCAGACTATATGTGTGTCTTCATCCGGGATCACGAGCCTACATGTGTACACGTGCTTACATCTGTGCGCATCTGCGCTGGGCATGTGTCTGTGCCTAGGGAGGGTGTATCCCTGTGTCCCTGAGTGCGTCTCTGTGTGCAAGGTCTGTGTGTGTCTACCACAATCTCCAGCTAAGCATATGTACATGTCTTGCATGGGTGTATTTTCATGAGTTGCAGCTTCTATGTGTGTAGCCATGCATGTGTGGCTCCCTGTGACTGTGTTGGGTGAGGGTACAGCTGTTTTTGTGAGTGTCCTGTGTCTGTGTGTCTCCAGGACCACATACATCTGCCTCTTTCTAAGCATCCCTTCCCTGGGCTGCTGTACCCTCAAAGTACCAGCAGAGGGCGCAGGGGCACACCTCAGCAACAGGAGGGCCTCTGCAAAGTTTTGGTTCTTCCTCCCAACACCCCCCCACCCCGCCCCCGCCGTACGCCACCTCCCCCACAACACCCCTGCCCTTCCCGGCCCCTTTTGCCACACACCAGCCACCTGTCCTGACCTGTCTCTCTGGACTGACCAGGGCAAAGAGCAAATCCTCCAACCTGGTCCCTGTGCTGCCCTGAGCAGCCCCCTGGCCCTCCAGGTCTGCTTCCCCCTATAGTCCTTTATCTCCTCACCCCTTTAAACTCTGCATCTGATGTAAAGCCTTTCCCACCCACAGCCTCCAGGAAACTCCCAAGAGTCCCCAAGGCCAAGTAACCCATAGACTCTTCCCCTTCAGTGAGCAAAAGAAACAGCAGCCCCGAAAGGGAGTGTTGCTGCCCCAGGACACCCAGCCCTCCCGGCAGCCTGGGCCCAGCCAGGAAGAACAAAGGCGTCCTGGAACATTCTCTCCCAGGCCCACTGACCAGCCAGGGGCCCCGCCCTCTGCGGGGAGGTGACTGTGTCTGAGGAGTTGAAGCCTCCGAACAGCTTGGGCTCCGCGGCCGCAGGGAAGGCTGTGTTGGGGCCTCGGTGGCCGTCAGCAGAGGCCGGCTTGCTGGGCGTCTGGGAGGTGGGGAAGGCACCCCCGCTGCCGCCACCATGGGTGTTCTCAGCAGGCTCCAGGCTTCGGCGCCGTTGGCTGGCGTCCTTGGGCTTGCTCTTGTTGCTGCCCATGGTCCTGGCTAGAGAAGAGAGAGGATTTGGGGGTGAAAAGGGGGCTCTGGGAGCCAGCTGGGCTGCCTGGGCCCCTTAGACAGCCTCCACCCTGACCCATTCTACAGACAGGGAATCTGAGGCCCAAAGAGGGTTACTAACCTCTTTGGGTAAGTTAGCTTTACAGAGCCTCGGTTTCTTCATTCGTAAAATGGGAATAATCATGTCATCACCCATAAAACGCTTCCTTGGTACAGGACCAAGTGCAAAAGTAACCTCATAATCAGAAGCTCTAGCCTCTCCCACATCCCTCTGAGTCACTTCTTCTGACTCTTATGGGCAGGGACAGTATCTGAGTCATGTCTATATCCCAGGCAATTAGCAGATAGGAGAGGGCTCATTGAGGGTTTGTTGAGTGAATACATGACTAAATGAAATTGTTAACACCAGGCAGAACGGTGTGAAAAGTTGCAACCAAGTTAGGAATACAGCAGGCAGCTGAAAAGAGAGATGGGTGGGAACTCACCCCAGCCCCAGGGCCTTTGCACATGCTGTCCCTTCTGCCTGCATGCTCCTCTGTGACCACTTCACCAGGGTAACTCATGCCTCCCTCGGTTGTCAGTTCATAAGTCATCTCCTTGGGAAGTGTTCTCCAAATCTTTCACTGGTTTAAGTCTCTGTGACTTTTGTGCCTCTCCTTAGTAACACACGACCCACTTTTCATTTAATTTGTATTTGTGCAATTATATTTGATTTGATTATTGTATTGTATTTGATTATTGTCATGGGCTTTTCGTTTCTCTAGTACCTAGCACAGACTGTGGCACATAGTAGGTGCTGGATAAACAGCTGAATGAAGAGATTTCTGAGCCAGAAATCTGGCATGTCCAGAGATCAGGAAGCACAGAAAACCAAGCTGCAAACTCCCGAGTGATGCCCACTGCCCTGCCCTGCCCTTCCACCTCCCACTCCCCCAACCACAGGTCCTCGCTGGCCCCAACTCCCACCGCCCCTCCCTGCTCCGTCATCTTGGCAACCCTGATGGGTCATCACCTCACCTGGTGGAAGACAGGGGCTGTCCCAGAAGGACCTGGGAGGCAGCCTGGGGTCTCAGCAAACACCAGGTGCAGAGTCAGGGGTCGTGGACTAGAGTCCCTGCTTCACCTCTTCCCACTGCGGGACCCTAGGCAAGTCGCTTCCCCTCTCTGGGCCTCAGCGTCCTCATCTGCAAAGCCGCGATAAAGCAAACTCTCAGGGCCACTGTGAGCGTGTGATCAGAAAGAGAAGTCACTGTGACTCGCAGGTCATGATCTATCAGGCTCTGATGCTGGCAGGCCTGATGACAAGAGCTTCCAGACCCGAAATCTCCTTTCACCCTCCCAAAGCAGGTTATGAGTGTGAGCAGGGATGGACAGGGCCTGGGCTGTTAAGGGGGGGGGGGGGGGGGTCTGAAACCAGACTCCCCAGCTCAGATCCTGGCTCTGCCCCCATCAGCTGTGTGACCTCAGACAAACGACCTAACGTTCCTCTGCTCCCCATTTCTTCCTCTGAATGTGGCGGGGTCACTGTGATAACCAATTAAGGCAAAGTACAGTGCTGGGAACCCGGAAGGTCACTCTACCAAGTCAGCTTTCACTGATCTTGTGTGGCTCTAGACACGTGGCTGAGTGGGCTCCGGCTGTTCTCCAGGGGTGCTGCAGGCCCCAGAGTCAGTCCCAAATTTCCTCTGGAACCCATGAATGGGGAAAAGCCCCCTTGACTGGTCAGGGCCACAGGCAGGTTGGTAGCCCAGCTCTGTGACCCCACTCTCTGTATAAACCTCAGCCAGTCCCTGCACCCTCTGGGCTACACAATGGGGTTGTGGCCTGATGCTCCCTAGGGTCCATCCAGTTCAGAGAATGTAGGGCTGGGGAGGCCCTGGGGAGACCTGCTCAATAGCCCAAAGGATCACCAGTGCCTCCCGAGGGACCAGGGGCCTGAGGACAGGAATGGACAATTTCTATGGCAAGCCAATCCAATGAGGTCATGATGCCCATCAGCACTCATATGGTTGGTGTCCTGTGGGACTTACGACCTGGTTCCTTGCATTCCCAGCCTTGATGGAGGCTGAGTCCCAAGCAGCCTACCCCCAGCCCACTTTCTCCCTGGCACAGCATTTGCAGGGCCCACTGTGCAGATGGCCTCTGTCAGTCACTGTGGTGGGACACAGAGAGGGGCTGGCCAGGCCCTGTCTCATGCCCCAACAGGGGGCTTGTTTGTGGGACTTTGAGAGAAAATTAAATTTGCAAAGATATGAATGAGGAACTTTTTAAGAGCCCAGATTTTCTTTACAATGAACTAAATTGTGAAGAGTGAGCCCCCTGTCACTGGAGGTAACCAAGAACAGGAGCTAGGGTACTTGGCTAATGTGCTGTGGGGCAAGACAGAGAGTCAGCACTGGACCTTGGAGGCTCTTCCAGCACCAGCTTAATGTATGTTCCCTCTTGAAAGGGGGCAAAGGGAAAAGAGAGCTCCTGGTCCCTGAGCTCTTACACTAACCAAGAAGACCACTCTCCACGGGAGCATCAGACAAAGTATAAGAGGCCTTTCAAAGCCTGGCAAAGGTGGTCCAGGGCCCCTTATTGCCACGCTGGCAGGTTTGTGGGGCTTGGTTTCTTGTGGGGGGGGGGGGTTGGGCTTTGTGGTCGATTCTAATTATACAAGTAACACATGTCTGTGGAGAGGCAGGCAGGTGGAGGTTAAGAGCCGGCACCCTGTCGCAGACTACCTGTGTTTGAATCCCTGTCCACCACCATGGTGCGGGGCCCTGAGCCTCAGGCTGCTCCTCTGGTGCCGGAGGTCGCAGCAGTGCCACACCACAGGGCTGCAGGAGAGTCAGTGAGGCAAGTGCACGGATCACGGTTTCTTTCTGGGATCCCATGAAGGTGGGACTGTAAACTAGTGCCCTGGGCCATAAACTCCCTGCAGGCAGGGCCAGAGCCATCCATCTCCATATACCCGGTGACCAGCAAGGCCCCTACAAGGCAACCTGGAAATATCTGCTGAATAGATAAAAGATGGAAGAGCGCAGACACCTGATTGGCATCCTGCTTTGCTCCTGCAACCTCACATTGTAGAGAACGAGTATCATATTCAAACCCTCCCAGAGCCCGCACCCTATGCTGGTCCCTGCTACAAGCACCTGGCAAATACTGACTCATTGCATCCCCGAAACAACGTAGGGGGCAGACGCTAATTGTGTCCCTATTTTACTGATGAGAAAATTGAGGCACAGAGAGCTTGAGGGACTTGCCTGAGATCACACAGCAAGGGTGCGAGTGAAAAGAAGTGAGAGCAGGAAAATACAGTGGCCAGCAGGAATCGGGGGTTGCTCATGGGGTCCAGAGGAGGAACTCATGGGCCTCACCTGCTGCCCTCGGGACCCCTCTCTCATGGAACAGCCAGACGCCCTTGGCAGACAGCACCATGAGTGGGTAGGCCAGTCAGCCTAAAGAAAGCTGGAAGCACTCCTAAAGAAAGCTGGAAGTTTTGGGCTTCTGACAAAGCAGAGAGTGGTTGAGGGACAAGCGCATTTGGGGTGGGATCCAGTCCCTGCAGGGCCGCTACCATGCTGTGAGACCTTGGGAGAGAGCCTGTCCTCCTGGGCTTCTGTCTCCTTTCTCAGGGCAGGACCCCGTCTCAGGGCCCAAACGCCTAGTCACCATGAGTTGCTCATTTGAGAATGGCCAAGCCCACATCTCTCCCGCCACTTGCACACTCCAAGGCAGAAATAGACCCTGGGGGCCCCAGGGGAAGTGGTAGGGGCTCCATACTGGGGTGCCTGAGGTTTCAAGAGGAAGGCAGTCCCTTTCCTCTGGGGAGCTGCTTCCAACCACAAGCTCCAGACAGAGGGCCTGAGCTCTCGCTACCCAGGAGAGGTGCGAGGATGCAGCCCTACAGCGTGGCCCCCTCCATGTCCCCAGTGCTTCATGCTCAGCGGGTCCCAACCTGACCTGGCATCTCTCCCTAAGGCTGCCCCTCCCCCTGCCCACATCACTGTCAGGGCTTGTTTCCCATCCTCCCCCTATCTTTGTCAAATGCATCCTCTCCCACTCTATCTCCATCCCTGCAGGCCGGGCCCCCCTCATCCTGGCCTGGGGGGCGGGCAGGGGTGGGCCCTCCGGTGTACCCTCCTCCCAGCAGGGCATCTCTGTAAACCACACAGACAACTCCGCACAGTCAGAGCTGCTGCCACCTCGCCCACAGGCCCCTGCAGAGGGCGCCACGCTGGCTCTCACCTCCTGGCCTTTGCACAGGCTGTTCTCCTCCCCAACCCACACTGCTCCAGGCACACAGGTGCTCACAACATCCAGAAGAGTCCAGAAAAAACTGCTGTTTAGTCATGCCACGCCCACTCCCTCCTTCCTGACTCTGAAGAACATCACTTCCACCTCTTCTGAGGGTGGAAGAGAGGCCAGGAGCTTAGGAGTTAAGAATAAGGACTCCAGTCAGGCCTGGGTTTCAGTCCTGGCTCTACTACTTACTAGCTAAATCTTTAGACAAATCACTTCACCTCTCAGTTTCCTTATCTTTAAAATGGGGATACAAAGAAACCTGACGTCTGAGAATTAAGTGACACCTGAGAATTAAGCGACAGAGTCCGTGTGCAGAGGGCACAGAATAAGTGCTCAATAAACAAGGCACAATGTTGCTTTTACCATCACAGGCAATAAAAGCAACAATACAAGAGGAAGCAGAGGTTGGGTAGCAAAGCCTTGAATGCCGAGCATAGAGCTGAGAACTTGACAAGCAGTCAATACTGAACTGTCCTGACAGCACAGTGAAGTGGGAACTAGAACTGAACCCCCTTTGTAGATGGGACTAAGGTTCAGAGAAGGCAGAACTTTGCCTGAGGCCACACAGCAGGTCAGTGCAGCAGAAACAGGATGCTCAAGGTTCAGGAGATGGTGTCACATCGCACCTCTGGTGGCCCAGTCAGTGTGCTGACAGACCCCAGTGCCCTAGGCACCTCCCCCACCCCACCGCCATCGCCATCCATGCTGCTGGACCCTGCAGGGAAGAAGCATCATGAAGGAGTCATGGCCTGTAGCCAGAATGCTAGAGTCAGAGGCCAGCTTGCCATTTCCTAGCCATGCAGCCCACAGAGGGCTTCAGTGTACCTCTTATCCAAGACTGTGCGTAACTGTTTCTAGGTGACTAGCCATGTCATGGGGGAAACATGAGCTACAAAGTGCCTGGTACATAGGAATTGCTCAATGAGTATTAGCTATTACCATCATTATGCTGGAGTTTTTTCAGACCCCACTCCCTTTTCTAATCACTCTTATGATTAGGCAAAGACTTCCAAAATTCCTACTATGTGCCAAGCCTTGTGTATGATCCTGGAGAGATGGTCTGGAGGAGTTGCTAGGAGCCCAGGCCTACAAAAGCCACCTGACAGGGGAAGAGTCCAGAAAAGACGAGCATGTCCACCAAGTCACCTTACTCTAAGATACTTGCCAATGCAATGAGCTAAGAAAAAGAAATGGAAGAAATAAAATGGAATTAGAAAAGAGAAGGCATTATCATTTTCAGGTGTTATCAATATAGATCTGGGAAATACAAGAGAATCTTCTACAAAACTATTCAAGAAGAAGTTTGGATAGTAAAGTGGTAGGAAAGCAAAAGGCAATATCCAAAAATCAACAATGTATTTATATACCAACAGCAATCAGAAAATAAAATGAAAAAAAGCCTAGCCCTATAAAAATATTAGTTCTTCCTAAATCAATCTAAAAATTGATATCAATAAAACCCTTACAGAATTTTTTTAAACTAGGAAACTCATTTTTAAAGTTTATAAGCAAAGGTATGTGAGTAGCCATGAAAATCCTAGGAAGAAGAGAAATGAGAGAGAAATAGCCAAATCGGATAGTAAAAATTACTGTAAAATCACAGTACTTAGAACTGTGTGACAGACACACAAAAATTGACAAATCAAAGGAACAGTAGAGAAGGCCCAAAAAATTGGCCCAAAGAAATAGGAAATTAACATATAATAAAAGCAGCATTTCATTCCAGTGAGAAAAAGACAGGCTATTTTTAAAATAGAGTTGGGAACCAATGATCTACCATCAGGAAATGAATAGAGTTGTACCTCAGTCTCACTCCATATGCCTGTAAATTCCAAATCAATCCATTCTGAGTCCCGCAAAAACAAAAACATAAAGCTCTAAAAAGGGGACAGGAGAATAAATTTTCTAATCTCAGGCTGGGAAAAGCATTTCCACACATGGCACAAAATATCAGAATCATTCTTAAAATGATAAATCCATCTGTGTAAAAATCTAAAATGTCTGTGTGGCTCAATAAACATCATAAATTCGAAAGACAAACAACAAACTAGGAAAAATATTTGTAACTCATTAAACAGGAAGGTTTTTTTTCCCCTTAATATATATGGAGCTCCTATAAAATAAGAAAAATAACTACAGACAGCAGAAACCAAATGACTGAAACATATGACAAGATGCTCGACCATACTTGTAAGGTTAATGCACATTAAAACTACACAAGCTACCCAATCACATCAGACTACACATTCTTTCAAGTGCAAATGGCCCAGGATAGACCATATACTAAGCCATAAAAGAAGCCTCAATAAATTCTGGAGTGAAATCATACACAGTATATTAATGACCGCAAAGGAATGAATTAATAAGTTAATAACAAATAAATTCTAGAAATTATAAATATGTGAAAATTAATAAATTCCTCAGTAACCAATGAATCTAAGGAGAAGTCACCAGAAAAAAGTAGAAAATACTCTGAGATGAATGAAAATGAAGACACAACATATCAAAATGTACGGGATGCAATAAAGGAAAACTGAAGGGAAATTTATAGTTGTACAAGCCTATATTGGAAAAAGGAGAACGTCTCAAATCAGTAATATATCCTTCCACTTTAAGACAATAGCAAAAGAATTAGAGTGTCATCCCGACAAGCCAAGGTTGTAGGTTCAATCCCTGGTCAGGACACATACAAGAATCAGCCAAAGAGAATCTCCACCCTTGAACTATGGCCCAGTTTGTCCGCCACCTTGCACTGAAGGCCCCCACACTTTAAACACTGCTAGACTTACTCAAAGCCTCAAATGGCCACATTTTGGCCCTATGTCGAGGTTGAGCTGATTCTTCCAACCCCTGCTGAGACCCCCACAGCTATGCGGAGCTTGTGAAAAGAGAGTCCCCAGCGCTCGAACTGGTAGCTTCCAACAGCTCACACTTGAGGAAGCTCTGCTGAACAGCTTGGTAGCCACTGAGGTGTGGGTGTGGTTTTACGTCCGCGAGAGCACGGGCAAGTGGGGCATCACTGGCTGTAATGTTTGAAGACCAGTCAGCCATCTGTTTCATTCTGGTTTATGATTTGAATGTTCTTGGACCATGAGTGATCAGAATAGTATTTGAATTTTAAAAAGATATGTCAAAAAAAAAAAAGAATTAACCAAAGAATGTATAACAAGTGGAACAACAAATCCACATTTCTCTTTCTCTCTTTCTCTCTCTCTCTGTCTCTCTCTAAATAGCAATCAACCAATAAAAGACACTGGCAAAAGAAGAGCAAACAAATCCTAAAGCAGAACTTCTGGCCAAGATGGAGGTGTAGGTAGATATATTTTGCTTCCCCACACAACTAAAAGAAGGACAACAACAAATTTAAAACCATAAAAGAACCAGAACTGCCAGAAAATCGAACTGTATGGAAGTCCAACAACCAAAGAGTTAAAGAAGAAACATTCATCCAGACTGATGTGCAGAGACAAAGAAACATGGCCCCAATGAAAGAACAGATCAAAACTACAGAAAAAGAAGTGACGAGGAGGTGAACTCCGCATCTGAATTCTATCAGATGCAGAGCTCAAAACACTGGTAATCAGGATGCTCACAGAAATGATTGAGCACAGTTGCAAAATAGAAGTGAAGGCTATACAAAGTGAAATAAAGAAAAATATACAGGGAACCAACAGTGACAGGAAGGAAACCGGGACTCAAATCAATGGCTTGGAACAGAAGGAAGAAATAGACATTCATCCAGAACAGAATGAAGAAACAAGATACAAAAAATGAGAAGTGTAGGAAACTCTGGGACAACTTTATACATTCTAATATCCGAATCATAGGGGTGCCAGAAGAGCAAGAAATTGAAAACTTAATCGAAAAAAATAATGAAGGAAAACTTCCCCAATCTGGCAAAGAAAATAGACTTCCAGGAAGTCCAAGAAGTGCCAAGAGTCTCGGAGAAATTGGATCCAAGGAAGCACACACCAAGACACACCATAATCACATTACCCAAGATTAAAGATAAGGAGAGAATCTTAAAAGCAACAAGAGAAAAGGAGACAGTTACCTACAAAGGAGTACCCATAAGGCTATCAGCTGATTTCTCAAAAGAAACCTTACAGACAAAAAGGGGCTGGAAAGAAGGATTCCAAGTCATGAAAGTCAAGGACCTGCATCCAAGGTTACTCTACCCAACAAAGCTATCAGTTAGAATGGAAGGGCAGATACAGTGCTTCCCAGATAAGGTCAAGTTGAAGGAGTTCATCATCACCAAGCCCTTATTATATGAAATGTTAAAGGGACTTATCTAAGATAAAAGAAGATCATCAAAAATATGAACAGTAAAATGACAACAAACTCACAACTATCAAAAACTGAATCTAAAAAACAAAAACAAAACAATCTAAGCAAACAACTAGAACAGGAGCAGAATCCCAGAAATGGAGATCCTTTCTGGTGGGTTATCAGCAGGAAGGCGGAGAGGGAGAATAGGGGAAAAGTTACAGAGAATAAGAAGCATAATTGGTACAAAATAGACAGGGGGAGGTTAAGAAAAGTATAGGAAATGTAGAAGCCAAAGAACTTATATGTGGGACCCATGGACATGATTAATAACATAATCAATAAAACATACTTTTAAAAAATCCCAAAGCAACAAAAATAAAAAATTAAAGTAGAAATTAATAAAATATAGAAAATAAAAAATAATAAAGAAAATTAACAAAACCAGAAAAGGTTGTTCTTTGAAAAGATCAACAAAATGGACAGACTTGTATCTAGAGCAACCAACGGAAAAGGAGAAAGACTCAAATTACTAAAACCGGAATAAAAGAGAGGACAATGCTACCAACCTCACAGAAAAAACAAGGCTGGAAGAGAGTGCCATGAAGTCTCTATGCCCACAAATAGATTTTTGGATGAAATGGATGAATTCCTACAAAACACATACTACACCAAAACGAAGACGAAATAGAAAATCTGAGTAAAGTTAAAACAAGAAGTTGGATTAGTAGCTTTTAAACTTCTCAGTTAAAGAGAAATCCAGGTGCAGATGGCTTCACTGGTGAATTCTCCCAAACAGTTAAAGAAATAACACGACTTCTTCACTTGGAAACACTTCCCACTGGTTCTATGAGGCCGGCATTACCCTAACACCCAAATCAGGCAAAGACAGCATGAGGGAACTGTCAGGCTGCCCTCTCTTAGGAATATAAGGTGTAAATATCTTCAACAAAATACTAGCAAACTGGATCCAGTAATATATAAAAAGAATTATACATCATAACCAAATGAAATTGACCCCAAGAATATAAGGTTGGTTTAATTTCTGAAAAGCAATTAATGTAATACAACCATACCAATAGAATAAAGGACAAAAAAATACATAATCTTGATAGATGCAGGAAAAAGTATTTGACAAAATCCAGCACCCTTTCATGACAAAAACACTCAACAAACTAGAAATACAAGGGATTTCCTCAATCTGATTATGGGCATCTATGAACAACTTATATCTAACATCAAACTTAATGGTGAAGGATTGAATCCTGTCCCATAAGATCAGGAACAAGACGAGAATGTCCGCTCTCACCACATTTATTCGGCTCTGTACTGGAGGTTCTGGCCGGAGCAATAAGGAAAGAATATGAAATAAGAGGCATCCAGTCTAGAAAGAAAAAAGTAAAACTATCTCTATTTGCAGATGACATGATCTTCTATAGAAATTTCTAAGGATTCCACTAAAAAAATTATTAGAACTAATAAGCCAGTTTAGCAAGTTTCAAGATCAATATATATAAACAAATTGTTTTTCTATATCCTAGCAATGAACAATCTAAAAATAAAATCAAGAAAACCATTTACAATATCAAAAGAATATGTAGGAATAAGGTTAACAAAACAAAGTACAGAACTTAAACTCTGAAAACTAAAAAATTGTTAAAAGAAAGTAAAGATCTAAATAAATGGAAAGACATCCCATGTTCATGGATTGGAAGATTAAACGTTACTAAGACGCCAAGAGTCCCCAAACTGATTCACAGATTCAACACAATCCCTACCAAAATGCCAGCTAGGTACTCTGCAAAAATTGAAAAACTGATCCTAAAATTCATATAGAAAGTTAAGGAACTTGGGATGGCCAAAACTATCTTGAATGAAAAATAACACTTCTCAATTTTAAAACTTGCAGTGCCCTGGACAGTGTGTCTCAGTTGGTTGGACCATTGTCCTGTAGAACAAAAGGCCGCAGGTTCAATTCCTGGTCAGGGCATGTAGCCAGGTTGAGGGTTGGATCCCCTGTAGGGGCACATCTGAGAAGGCAATCAATCGATGTTTCTCTGTTTCTCTGTCTCTCTCTCTCGCTCCCCCCTCGCCCTCCTTCTCCTAAAAGCAATTTTTTTAAGTCCTCAGGTAAGAATTATTAAAAAAAAGATTATGTTAAAAAAAAAACTTCCAGTAATCAAGACTGGGTGGCCCTGGCTGGTGTGGCTCAGTGAACTGAGTGCCAGCCTACAAACCAAAAGGTCACTGGTTCGATTCCCAGTCAAGGCACATGCCCAGGCTGCAGGCCAGGTTCCCAGATGAGAGGCGTACAAGAGGCAACCTACTGATGTTTCTCTCACACATCAATGTTTCTCTTTCTCCCTCCCTCCCCCTCTTTCTAAAAATAAATAACATCTCTAAAAAAAAAAAAAAGACTCTGTGGTACTGGAAAGAACACAAGCACCCCTGTGTTCATTGCAGTGCTATTTACAATCACCAAGATATGGAAGCAGGCTGAGTGTCCATCAGTAGATGAGTGGAGAAAACAACTATGGGGCATTTACACAATGGAATGCTACTCAGCCGTAAAAAAGTCAAGAAAACTTTACCCTCTGTAACAGATGGATGGACCTGGAGAACACTGTGCTAAGTGAAATAAGCCAGTCGGAGTAAGACAAATACCATATGATCTCACTCGTACGTGGAGTCTAATGAACACACTGAACTAACAAGGAAAGTAGAGACAGACTCATGGATAGAGAGCAGGAAGACAGCTAGTGGGGGAGGAGAGGGGAAGGGGGTGGAGGGGTTGAAAAGGGAAAAAGGACTCGGACAGGACAACAGTGTGGTGACTGCTGGGGGCAGGGGTACTAGGGACTAAATTGCAATGGAAAAAATTCTATTTTAAAAAGCCCATGCGGTACTGGTATGAGGACAGACACACATCAATGGACAGAATTTAGAGGTAAGAAATAAACCTTCACATTTACAGTGATTTTTGACAAGGGCTCCTGTACAACTCTGCTGGGAAGAGCAGCCTTCTCGACAGAGGGCGCGGGAACAACTGGACATCCACATGCAACACAAGGGAGCTGGACTCCTCCCTCAAGCCCTGCACAACGATTACCGCAAAATAGATCACGAACCTAAACATACAAGGTAAAACTTTTAAAATTCCTCTAAGAATATACAGGCATCGATTTCACATCCTTGGAACACAATGGTTTCTTAAAGCACGCACAACAAAAGGAAGGATAAACTGGACTTCATCAGCATTACAAACTTCTGTGTTCCAAAGGATATCAGCAAGAAAGTAAAAAGAATCCACAGAGCCCTGACCAGTGCGGCTCAGCTGGTTGGGTGTTGTCCTGCAAACCAAAGGATAGGGGTTCGATTCCTGGTCAGGGCACATGCCTGGGCTGAGGGTTTGGTTCCTGGTTAGGACGTGTAGGAGAGGCAACTGATCGATATGTTTCTCTCTCACATTGATGTTTCTCTCTGCCTGTTCCTCCCTCCGTTCCCCCCCCCAAATAAATAAATAAATAATAAAACCTTTAAAAATAAAAAGGAATCCACAGAATGGGAAAAAATATTTGCAAACCACATATCTGATAAGGAACTTGTATCCAGAATTTATATAAGAACCCTTATAACTCAAAAACAAAAAGATCAATGACCCAATTAAAAATGAGCAAAGGATTTGAATAGACAGTTTCTCCAGAGAAGACATACCCATGGCTACTGGCGGCATGAAAAGATGCTCAGTGTCATTCATCGTTAGGGACGTGCCAACCGAAACCACCATCAGGTACCCCTGCCCACCCGCCAGGACGGCTACAATGAAGGCAGACCACAGGTTGTTGGCGAGGAAGTAGCAAAGCTGAAAACTTCACATGTTGCTGATGGGAATGTAAAGCGATGTAGCCGTTTTGGAAAGCAGTCTGGAGCTGCCTCAAACGGCTAAACACGGAGTTACCACAGGAGCCAGAAGTTAGGCTCCTCAGTCTATACCCAAGAGAAGCAAAACAAAGATAGCCATGTAAATACTTGCACACAAATGCTCATAGCAGCATCATTCATAATAACCAAAAAATGGAAATATCCCCTATGTCCACTAATTGATGAATGGATAAATTAAATGTGGTATATTCATGTAATAGAATATTATTTGGCAAGAAAAAGGAGCAAAGGACTGATATATGCCACACCGTGAATTAACCTTGAAGACACTATGCTAAGTGAAAGAAGCCAGACACAAAGACCGCGTCAGAAACCGCCTGGGTGGTGACGGCAAGATGCAGTGTGCAGATGTGCCGCAAAGCTGTGCACTTGAAATCTGCATGGTTTTATTAACCATATAATGTCACCCCAATAAATTCAATGAAAACACTTCAATTAATAAAAATATATTAAGTTCATGAAAAAAAAACTACACCAGAGGCCAGAATTCATCTATTAGATTGGCGAAGATCCCCAAATTCTATGGCAACCATGTTGGTGAGAGTGTGGTAAACGGGGTGGTGTGGGGTGAGGGTCCATCAGCACAGCCTCCCTGAAGGATGATCTGGCAAAATGCACACCCAAATGACAACTGCACCCACCCGAAGACCCGGGACTTGGGCTTAATCCTAAGGGCGTTCTCACCCGTGAACACTAAGCATATGACTGGGGTTACTCGTCGAAGAATTGTCTACCACAAGCAGAGACTGGAGACAACCAAAGTATCCCTCGCCAATGAAATGAAGCAGGTTCTCCATCCACACCACAGCACTACACAACCATGAAGAAGAAAGAAGCAGCACGGAATGGTCTCCAAGGTTCACTGTCAAGGGGACGCAGGTGTAGAATGGGGTCTGCCATGTGCTACCATTTTTTAAAATTTTCTGACATAAATGCTTATATACACCTGGATCTCCCTCGAAGAACACAGCAGAAACTCCTCTCTGTGGATGCCTCTAGCAAGGAGACTGGGGTGCAAGAGAGACTTACTTTCCCCTGTGTTCTTTTGTCCTGTTTGAATTATTTTTTTACTGTGTGTGTATTAATGGATTTTCTTCCCTTTTTAAGAAAAAATACAGGCTTACCTGGTTTCAAATCCTGGCTCGCTCTCTCATGGTGGGGCAGTTACTTCTCTTCTCTGAGCCTGAGTTCTGCAAAGGGAGGGGTAATAAGAACGTAGACCTTGCAAGGCTGCTGTGGAGGATTCAATAAGACGTCACAGGCCCAGGGCCTCCCACGGAGTGTGGCTCCTGGTGAGAGCACGGTCCTAGTTGGTTATTCATATGGTATTACATACACCAAGGGGGACTGTGACAGGTGCCACAAGACAGTCTCAGACCAAGTGTTCAGAGCACCAGCAATTCCCTCCAAAACTGGGAAGGCTTCCTGGAAGAGGCAGCCTCAAGGACAAGGTGTTCCATAAGTACAGAGAACGACTGGGTATGGTGCTCCAGGCAAAGGGCCTAGAAGTAGAAAAGCTCTGGATATTCGCTCAGTCACTGTGCACTGATTGGCTCTTTCAATGAAGCTTAGCTGAGCACCTACTACGTGCCTTTCCTGTAGGAAAGGCCAACAAAAGACGGAATGATTGGATCAGCCAAGGGAAAAACTAACAAAGTGCAGTGACAGGGACAATGAGGGCAGATAGTGTCTAGGGCCTCTGCCAGGCCCAAGTGCTCACAGAGAAAAAGGAGGCTCAGAGAGGGAGAATTGCTGCCTGAGGTCACACAGCAGGTTCCCAACCTCTGAAAACAGCCTCTCTCGGCTCTGCCCTCTCCTAGTCCCAAAGGCCAGAGAACAGGAAGCCCGTGGGGGCCCTCCCGATGTGCACCCAGCGGAAGGTAGGTACAGATGCTGTCTAAACTGGGCACCCACGAAGCGGAAGGACGATTGGTCCTCAGATGATAACAACGCCTCACTGATGAGCAGAGACTCCTGTGAGCCAGGCGCCACTCGAAGAAGTGCACACCATGCATGAGCCCAGGTGACCCCACTGCAGCCCTAGGTGGACGGCCCCACTTTGCAGATGACACAGGTGAGACACACAGAGGTCCAGCTGCTTGCCTAAGGTCACCCAGTTCAAAAGAGACACCACCACCAGGCAGGCCCAGATTGTCTGGGCTTCAAAGCCTTGTGCCCCAGGGCCCATCCCCCAAGGGAGCCACTGGCAAGACCTGTATCAGAGATCACACCCTGCTCCGAAGGGCCCACGGTGCAAGGTGTCCTTAGCTAGTCCAGGAATGTCTCCTGATACCAACGGCCTGAGAGGAGTGGGAAGAGTGGGCGGTGGAGGTTGTGGCAGGAATGTATGGGGGGGGGGCGAGGAGGCGGTGGGGATGGACACGGCCCATTGGCAGCCATTATTCTGCCTCTGGAGAGGGGAGCAGAAAGGCCCCATCAGGAACCTTCCTGAGCCAGGTGGGGAATGGCATCACCAGGTAGACTGGTGATGGTTGGGGGGTCCCTGCTGTGACCCATGGGAGGAGTCTGGGAAAGTCAACCAAAACCTCCTTCAGTAATGTGGAGTCGCCCACAGTCATACCTGGGCAGCTGCAAAGGCCAACGAGCTCACCCATATGTGAAGTCCTGGACTCCAAGGCCATGCTTGATAAATGGACCCTTACTATTGCTGCTAACAGCAGTATTTCTATTGTCACTGGTCAGCTCTCCAGTTCCCACCAGGACAATCAGTCCCATCTTTCAGAGGAGGGGACAGAAAGAGGCTCCAGAAAGTCAAGTCAGGTGCCCGGGACACGATCCAAGACAGCAGGAAGCCAGCTGGGAATCCCGGCCCTGCTGGCCCCGGGCAACTGGCAGCCCCTCTCCTCAAGGCCACCAGTCCCCCAGGCTCTCACTGGGTGTTCTTACACCAGGGACTACTACACAGGGCCCCGTGGCCAGTGCATTTTCCATACAGAGAAATGGAGGCCAGGCCAGGAAGAGTGGCTGGCCCCAGGCCACTGAGCCCAAGAAGGACTACTTACAGAGTAAACACAAACCTCTCTATACCTCCAAGACTGAGTCCACCGCTGATGTCCCACCCTTCCTCACCACAGCCAGGGAGAGGGCACTGCCCCATGGACCCATTTCACAGATGGGGGCTGTGCCCCTTTCTTGCCTGCCCTGTGACCTCCCATACTCGAAGGGATGCTTCCCATGGGCAAAGATCTTCACCCGATTCCATTTTTCTTCCTTCAGACTTTCAAAAGAATTACTTCCTCAACTGGGGTGTTTTTTCTACAGGTGACTTTTCGGAGGGAGGATTCTATTGACAGGTCAGAGAAGAGCCAGGGGTAAGGGTGCCTCCCTCCCATGCACCCACCCAGGAGCATCCTTCCCTCCGCAGGAAGCAGGAAGCCCAGGAGGCTGCTGGACCCCAGCAGTCTTGGAGGCGGGCAGGCATCCTGGCCCGAGGGCAGGCCGCGGTAGGGGGCGCCCTCCTGCTCCAGCTGGGTGTTGATGTCCGTGAGCTGCCGGTCCTCCAGGCTCTGCTGCAGAGTGTCGGCTCGAACAACACTCAGCTGGGCTTCAGTGCTGCTGACCAGCGTGTGGCTCTGTGCCAGCTGGGCTCCAGAGCGAGCCTCCGTTTCCACCAGCGTGCCTTCCAGGGCGGCTTTCGGGCTGAGCGGGGACCGTGGCTCCATCTCCAGCCCCTGCAGGCCGTGGTACAGGTCAGTGACCTCTGTCTTGCTGATTTTCAGCTGCTCCACGTGGCCAGCAACCTTCCGGTTCAGCACCTCAGTCTGGCCAGTGACCCAGGCCTCGGTGTCCTCTGGCTCTTCTCAGCTATGACCTCATGTTGGCTCCTCTGGTCACTCAGAACCTTGACTAGGTCAATGCCAGGAGCAGAATCCCCCTCCACACGGACCTGGCCCTTCATGGCACTAATGTCCTCCTTGTGGTTCTTCTTCAAGTAGGCCACCTCCTCGTTCAGGCCAGGGGCTGTCGAACCCTCGGCCCGTGGGCTGCATGTGACCCAGGACGCGGCCCAACACAAAATCGTAAACTTACTTAAAGCATTCCTTAGTTTTATTACTAAGTTTTCTACTAAGTTTTATTACTTAGATATGTACATTTTCTGTATTAGTGATCACAAACTTGGGAGCTACTGGATGATTTTAAAAGATTATCAAAAGGGCCGCTGCATAATTAGGGTTACAATGTGAGGACTTGCACAGATCTCTTTTTCTTTTGCTCATCTGTTTTCGTTAGTCTTTGTGTATTTAATGTGTGGCCCAAGACAGCTCTTCTTCCTGTGTGGCCCAGGGACATCAAAAAGTAGGACCCGCCGCCGCCTCAGGCCTTCTACCTGCATCTCCAGAGCGGCTCTGGCCGGGGTTGGCTCTCTGCGGAGGCCCTCAGGGTCAGTGTCAACCTCCACGCTCATGCACAGGGCCTGCTGCGTCTCGAACATGGCTGGGAAGTCGTCTGCAGCCAGACGGGCACTGTCGATCTGCTGGACAACCTTGGCATTCTCAGCGATGACAAGAATCTTGTCCCACAGCTCCTCAATGGCCTGGCAGTAGTGGCCATAGTTGCAGCTGGCCCAGGGCCCCTGCTTCTGGTACCAATCATGGATCTTTACCTCCAGGTCCCCGCTGGCCACCACCAGGCCACAAACCTTCTCCAGGTTAGGAGGCCAGGCGGTCATTGAGGTTCTGCATGGTCACCTTCTCGTTGCCCTGCAGAAGCCGTCAGACCCAGCCAGGGCATCCACATAACTGCCACTGTGGCCCCCAGAGGGGGACGAAGCGGGTGGAGGGCACCGACACACCACAGCCACCCAAGCCCCGTGGATGCGGGGTGCGCAGCTGGTGCCTCCTGCTCCGAAGCCCACAGTGTTGCCACCCAGGCCCTGGAGGAGGAGGAGGCCGACGACCGGTGATAGCTGTAGGAAGTCACAGCAAAAGAGGACGCGATGACACGAGTCGAAGGAGCTGTGGCCAGCAGGAGTCTGCAGGTGGCTTTTAATGTAGAAAGGACCCCTGCTCAAAGTGGGGGGGGGGGTGTAAATAATGACAGGACTAATAGCTAATGTTCATTTAGCATCTCCGTTTTACAGATGGGGAAAACTGAAGCAATGACGGGTTAAAGGATGTGGTTAAAACCCCACCTCTTAGCAGCTGAATGACCAGTCCCTCCCACTCTGAGTGTCTCCCTGTAAGAGGCGCCCCTGGAAGAAGCCTGATGCTGGGCTTTTTTTGGTAGGGTCCAGGGCCAACTTAGTCCCCTTCCCCAGATCCAGTGCTGTCCGCTGCTCCAGTGTGGGCTGGCGGGGTGGAATGGGGCGGGCTGATGAGGGTGTCGAGACTCACACTTCCCCCCTCCCGTCCTCCTACCTGGGCTCTAGGCCACCCCTTCGCTGCTCCCAACAACCCTGGAGCACGCCATGGCCACGCTCACTTTACACTGAGGACAAGGGGGCTCCAGGGACTGCCGCAGCCCGGTGGCAGAGATCGAGGGTGCCAACCCAGATCCCAGTGATGCCAAAGCCCATCCTCTCTCCACTGCATCTGCAAGGAGGCGTGGGAAGGGCAAGCCAGGAGGTGGGCACAGCACATACAAAGACCCCGAGGTGGGAAAGTCAGGTGTTCAGGGAGTTAGCAAGTGAGAGAACTGGACTAAGCGGGCCCCAGCCCTACCAGGTCGCTGCTGGCCTTTGGAACAGGCGTGAGGAGGTCTGAGAGGGGTGTGCCCAGCTCCAGGCCACATAGCAAGGCAAAGGCCAGCCCTCCAGTGAGGGTGTGGGTGCTAAGACTAAAGATAAGATCTTGGAACACCAGGCTCAAGAGTGCTGGGCTGAGATGGAGCTGGAAGAGGAGGTGCTGGACCCAAACCCAGAGGCCAGGCAGGCGGGTCTCAGGGACCAAGCCAGGTACCACCTGGCCTGGCCTGGCCTGGCCTGACCAGGGCAGCCCACCACAGCGCTGCATGGCAGGCCTCCACCAGGAGGACAACTCATGCCTCCTCTCGGGCCTTGGCAGCTGCACCTGGACAGACAGAGGTCCTGGCGTGCTAAGGACTCCTTAGCAGACGCCCAATATCAGGGGGTGACCACAGGGAAAAATGAGGTAACTAGTTTTGTTCTCTCCCAGCCTCACCAAAGTCATCTCTCCCGGGTCCTCCCAGCTGCCACGCCCCCACTAGCTGATGGCTGGTGGGCCTTGTGGGGACAGTCACCAGCCAGCCCCTGCCCACAGTGCCCGCTGTTTTGTGCCAGCAGCTCTGGCTGCGTCTCTGCTCTGAGAACACAGTGCCCTCTCCTCCTCACCCACACGCACACGGCAACTCCCTTCAGGGCCACTGGTAGGCAGGAGCACCTGGGGGCCAGGCCCCTCCGCACAATCGGCCTGAGCTCAACCTCCCCTCCCCCGTGCTTAAAGCCCACAGGGGCCCTGGATGCGTAATCTTGGGAAAATCCAGCCTTCCCTTTATGCGTCCATGTAAGGGGGTCTCTGGCAGATCTATGAAGCAGAGAGCATCTGAGCCTGAGGTTGGGGACAGTGGTCGGCAAGATGGCCAAAGCCATTACAGCTCCTGCCTGCTTGCTGTTCACAAGGTCAAGGACAAGGATGAAGGAGGAGTGCTGCATGCTCTCTCTTCCCTACCCTCTGACCTTCCCTTCAACTCATAATCACCCTCCAGCCTCCAGATCTTGGCACAAGCTAATTCCTCCCCCGCCCGGGTGTCCCCACCACCCGTGAGCCCCACTGCACCTACTGTTGGACCTCGGGCGACACCTGACCTTGCCCTCCCTCCAGCTGAGACAAGCGCCCCTTTTCTTCTGGGTTCTCACAGCCCCCACCACCTGAGGATTAAAAGCAGAACTGCCTAGGTTCAAAACCCAGCTCTGGCCCTTTCTAGCTGTGTGGCCTTGGGGACGTTCTCTCACCTCTCTGTGCCTCCATGTCATAAAAATAATAACCTACCCCCAAGGACTGTCGTGAGGTATAAATGAGTTCATATTCGTGAAACACTTATGTGCCCTTATCTTTTAGATTTACACCTGAAATATGACATGTGGGATTTGCTTTAAAAGGACACAGGAGTGGGGGCGTGGGGCAGAACCAGTGCGGATGGGGCAGACGGACCAGGGGTCGGTGGTATTTGGGGCTCAGTGATGGGTTGGTGGGGGATCATCACACTGATATGCCTCCATAATAGTTTTTAAAAGATGATTAAATGAAATAACACAAAAACAATGCCCCAGCCTGGGCAAATCAGTGTCGGCCCCTCCCCTTGCTGGACTAAAGCAGCAATCCACCTGCCCCCGCCCCCGCCCCGCCCCCCAGTCTGTTCTCCACCGGCAGCCAGATGTGCAGGGAGCCCTCCCATGGCCCCATCTCACTCAGGGTTAAAGGCCAACATCAGAATTTTCCAGAGGCCCTCCCTAGTTGGCCCCTCCATTTTTCTGCCCCTTTCTCCCTCCATTCTGTTCCTCACTCATTGTTCCCCTGGCCCCCTGGATTCCTACACTCCAGCCACCCACCTACCTCAGGGCCTTGGAACAGGCCGTTCCCTCTCCCTGCACTCCCTTCCCGCGGGGAGCAACAAGTCTGCCTCCGGACCTCGGATGGGAGCTTCCCGGAGGCATCTTTCTTCTCAGCCGCCCTAATCACAGCCCATCCTCCGAGCCCTAGTCAGCATTCCAACCGTCCCTGGTTCACACCTGATCTGTGGCACTTGCCATCCTCTTACAGGCCATGTGCAGCTTCCTTACTTGTTGTGTTTCTGTCTCCCCACCTAGAATGTCAGCTCTGCAAGAGCAGGGGCTTTTGTCTGGTTGGTTCTTTGCTGTACCTTCAGCCTCTAGAACAGGAGTGTCCGACCCACGGCCCATGGGCCACATGTGGCCCAGTGCCAAATCGTAAATTCCCTTAAAACATTATGAGATTTTTGTGTGATTCAATGTGGCCCAAGACAACTCTTCTTCCAGTGTGGCCCAGAGACGCCAAAAGGTGGGACGCCCTGCTCTAGGGCATTATCCAGCACATGGCCGTGCTCAGTGCACATGTGTGGGAAGGAGGGAGGGAGCAGAGGGTGTGGGGAAGGACAGAGGGATGGAGGGATGGAGGGATGGAGGGATGGGTCCCACCCACCCACAGAATGAAGAGGTCCAGGTCTCGGACCTGCATCTGTCCAGCCCCGCCCCAGCCTATGCCCCAACCACTGTGCTTGCCTGCCACTGCTTGGCATGTTTGGTGGCAGAACCCCTGACCACGCTCACAAACACAGACAGAGCAGTGTGCCCGTCTGCAATGACTCCAGGCCCGAGCCCTGCCTGGCAGGAGCTGGGACACAGACCAGGGACCAGGGGATGTTTGGTGAATGAGCAAGGATGAGTGATGAGCGAGCCAGGACCATCTGTGGGCCAGAACGTGTCTGGTCCCATGTTCACGCTGCAGGCACTCTAGGGGCTGGTAGGCCTCAAACCGGCTCTGCCAGTGTGGCTGCGGCAGGGCAGGACGCTGCAGGCTCCAGCTGGCACTGGCAGAGAGAAGGAGGGTGTGCCACGGACCAGACCTACAGCCTCTAGGGAGGGCAAAAGCTAAGCAAGTGGACCGTGGAGCTCCCACCAATTCCAGCCCCTGAAACCTCTTAGGTGTCTTCCGGGACAGGAATGGAACTCCCTTCGAGTCCTCAAGTCCTGGCTTGCACAGTAGAGGGCAGGATCCCTTCCCTCCAGGAACCAGCCACAGTCTGGAAGCCTTAGAGGGCAGGGCAGGGCAGGGCCCAGAAGTGGGGGCGCTGGAGCTGCACAAAGCAGCGGGAGGCCTGGTGAAAAACCCTGCTCTGTCCCGAGTGCTGCGTAGCCTTGAGCCAACCCTGTGCCCTTTTGGACTCAGTCTCCCCATGTGGAAAGTGGTGTTCCAGGGACCTTCAATCCCAGGGTGCTCAGTTATCTACAAGAGGCCACTCGGCCTCCCCAGCCCTGCCCCAGAGCCCAGCCCCAGAGCCCAGCAATGGGCAGGGCCAGAGACCAGACTCACACGCTGGTCCTCACTCCCCACAGAGACAGCAATAGTACCTGATCACCAAACACTTGTAATCCTGGCATCAGGGTCAGTGCTTTGCATGCACTGCTTCATCCGGTCTCCCCTGCAGTGCTGTGAGGTAGGGACTGTTACTCAGTTTTCTCATCTGTGAAATGGGAAGGATCCTGCCAGTTTCATCCAAGGTGTACCACTGCTCAAAGCCGTGGGAGCTGGAGGACTCAGTCCAGCCCTCAGGACACAGTGGAGAAGCTGGGGGCCTGCGTGCCTCTGAATGGACCAGGGGCACAGGAAGAAATCATGAGCCCGAAGCCCACGGTGCTCTGTGGCAGGGCCTCAGCCCCTCATTACCGACAGCCCGAGAGGAAGGATGATCCTCCCATCTCCCACGGAACCCAGACCCGAGCCCTGTCAGTCCCAACTTCAAACATATCCCGAATCCCCGTGCTTCTCTCCCACCATGGCCACCCCCTAGTCTAGGCCCAGCCTCTTCCTCCAGGCTGGACAACTGGGTCAGAGAGTCTTCCTGAAATGCCAGTGTGAACCCACGACTGCTGTTTAATTTGCCTCACAGCCCCGACACTCCAACTAAGAACAAAGTCCTCTCAGGGGCCTCCAAGGCCATGCAATGGACTCTACGAACCCCACCCCCTTCACTCATTCTGCTTCCATACCAGCCACTTGCCCTTTGCCTGAGGATCCAGCTCACCCCTGCCTCAGGGCCTTTGTACTTGCCATTTCCTCCACCCAGGGCACACTTCCTCTGGGTATCTGTACACCTAGTCCCTCACGCCTACTCAGAGAGGCCTTTCCTGACCACCTGTTTAAGTGGCAACACACCCAGACAGCTCTGCTCTAAGTTCGCACTTTAAAAGCTACCTTCTCACAGAAGGCCTTTTGGACTGTCCCCAGCCCAAGGGAGAACCTTCAACTTCTCCTTCCCAGCACCAACACAGCTCTGACACATAACTCACTGTATGAGTACATGTCTGATGAGGACACCCCTGTGTGGTGGCCCTCACTTCTGTCCTGCTCACAGATGAATACTTTGTAGTGGGTGTAATATTCAACAGAGTTAACAGCTGGGACGCTTGGGTACCATCTGGTCAGAATGGACACCAGCCAAGAACACAGCGCCTAGCATGGAGTGAGTACTTGGTAATTAATTAATGAATGAATGAACAAATGGATGGGTGGACAGATGGGTGGGTGGACAGCTAGGTGGGTCAGTGGGTGGATGGGTAGATAGATGGACATACAGGTGGTGGATAGATGAATGGGTGGATGGTAGATAGATGGGTGGATGGTGGATGGATGGGTGGGTGGGTGAGTGGGTGGTGGATGAACATACAGGTGGTGGATGGATGAATGGGTGGATGGTAGATAGATGGGTGGGTGGATAAAGAACAGGGAACATAATGGCCTGAGACTTTCCAGAGATGCCCGTGGCCCTGAGAAGATGACCCAGCGAAGGGAATGGCCTTCCCAAGTTCACCAGCCTGAACAGCTGTAGCCAGCCTGGCCACTCCCCCTGCACAACCCAACTTTCATTTCCCATCCCCTCAGTCTGAGGAAGCTCCTTCCCCAGGGAGAACTGGGTGAGGAGGAGGGGCAGGCGGCCCTCTAGTCCCAAAGGGGGAACTAGGAGGGGGGCGACCAGGCTCCATCTGTCCCACCACAAAGGGGCTTTGTCCTCAGTGCTGAGAGCCTGGGGCAGACAGGAAGCCGCCCTCAGCTGCCTGGCAAGTCGCAGAACCCCCAACAAGCTGGACAGACAGTTCCAAATCCCGATCACAGGAGCAGGCACAGTACTAGGCACGGTTCTCTAAAATCCCAATGATCCTCCCTGGGAGCCCTAGGAACGAGGCTCTGGGGTGACCCCACTTCTGCAGATGGGGAAACTGAGGCTCCAAAGGGCAAAGGTACTTGGCCAAGATCTCCCAGCCAGCAGAGAACAAACCTGGGATTCAAATCCAGGCCCACCTGGCGCCAAAGTCTTCAACTATAGCTCTCATCTCGCCTTGTCTGGATACAAACCTTCCAGGTTCAAGAGGGTAGAGGGGCCTTTCTGGAGGCAAGAGTGGGCAACCATGCCTAGCTCTTCACCCTAACGGGGGCACCCCGGTGAGGTTACTTGACAAGGGAAGGAGGCTGAGCCTGAACCCAGCGCCCCTGTCTCATGCCCAGCCCACATCCCAGGCACTTTCGGAATCCGCCCGCCAAGCCCCAACAAGTCCCCAGCACTTCCTGTCAGGCCGGGAATCTGCGGGGGGAAAAAATACACGGGCAGACACACCAGCAGGGAGAGGCAGCCCACCTTCACCCCACTGCTCCCCCCGCAACCCCAGCACCTGCCAAGCGCCTGGCTGGCTGGCACCCACCTTCTTTCCAGACCCATCTGTCGGCTCTCTGTGCAGCCACCACAGCCACCACAGCCACCTCACTAAAGCTACACTGCCAGTGGGGCAGCTACCCTACCCATGGTGCCAGATAAATCAGTCCTGCCTGGGCGCCTCTCCTCGCTGCCCCGGGACCAGCTTGTAGACTCCCCGCAGGCCCCCCAGACCCCCCAGGCCCTCTGCTGACGGGTACTGGTCACCTCTCAGGGCAAATCCCTACCAGTCCTCCAGGCTTCAACCACAGGAGCTGCTCGTGCCATGCCTTCAGGCCCTTGCTCAAGCTCTGCCTCCCCTCAGAGAATCATCCCATCCTTCCAGGTAGGTCACATGCACCACTTCCTCCAGGAAGTCTTCCCTGACCTACTCCCTCCAAAGCCCCAGACCAGCCCCTACCTTCTGCTCCAAGCTGTTTTTTTTTTTTTAATCCTATTCTTTTTTTTTTTTAAAGACTTTATTTATTTACTTTTAGAGAGAGGGGAAGGAAAGAAGAAAGTGAGGGAGAGAAACATCAGTGTGTGGTTGCCTCTCACTCCCCAAGGGGGCCCCGACCAGGAATTGAACCAGCGACCCTCTGGTTTGCAGCCAGCACTCCATCCACTGAGCTACACCAGCCAGGGCCCAAGCCAGGGTTCTTGATCCCTCCGTGGGCTGCCATCACTCAGCAACAGAAATCCAGCATCTGAGCCCAGTCTGATCCTTCCCTTTGTCCTCTCTTCACATCCTCAGCAGGGTCCTCAGCAGGAGGCCCAGCCTGCTCCCAGCAGCCCTGGCAAGGGCTTCAGGCCTGATCAACCTAGTCATCTCCTAACTGCACCCCCGCCCCGGCTGTGCCTGCACATTCCAGACTAGTTTCCACCCCCAGATCTTCGCCCCTGCTGCCCGTTCTCCCTAGCAAGCCCTCGCTCTTCTTTTTTCCTCCTGGCCTCCAGCTCACCTTTTAAATCCCAGGCCAGATATCAGCTCCTCTGGGAAGCCCTTCTGGCACTGTAACGGACTGCCACAGTTCACAGGGCACCTGCCCGTGGCAGGGCAGTGATCAGCGTCTGTGTCAGGCTCCCCCCAGGGCACGCTGCCCCCAGAGTGCACCTCTGGGATCCCCAATACCCAGGAGACGGACCAGACATCACCAGCAGGTAACTGAGAGTCCAGCTGCCAACTCCCTGCCCGGAGAACCCAGGGGCAGAGGCCAGGATCGACTGCCTATGGCAGCACCGAGTCCTGTTTTGCCCACAGACCGAAGGTATGGGCAGAGTGGGGGGGGGGGGGGGGCTCTGCAAATGGCCAACTGGCAACCAAACCCACGTCGTTTCTAAAACTAGGGCACAGGAAAGAAATGGGAACAGCAGAATTGTCCCCAAATAGATCTGTGGCTCATCTGGTTCCAGGGCCTTCGGGAACACCTGGCGGGGATGGGGGTGGGGACGGCAGGTGGCCACTCGCAAGGACAGAAAGGAAATCTACAGTTTGGAGGGTGGGGAGGTGAGCCGCACTGCTTCAGGCAGTGATACCCTGACCACTTCCATCAGGGTCAGGCCAAATCCTGAAGGTGGAGGGTCCTCTCCCACTCACCTCCACCTAACTACAGGATGCCCCCTAAATGTCCCACCTCCAGGCCTTCGCTCACCTGGGTCCTCTGCCTGGACTGCTAGTCCCCCTCTTCCAATCAGAACCCTGCCAACCTCGTACCCAGACCACTGCCTGGCATCGGCAGGCATTTGAGCAGAATGAGCTTATCAAGCCTTCCCAACCTCCCTCCGAGGGAAAGACTCCTGCACCCATCTCACAGATGAGGAAACTGAGGCTCAAAAGGAGAGGCCATTTGCCCAAGGCACACAGCAGAGGAGGCAGGTGGACCGGGTGACATGCTAGGTCACCTACCTGGGTGCCAGCAGCCACAGGGCACCCAGAGGCCCAGAGAGGCCTAGTTCAGCCTCCTAACCAGGCCCAGCCTTGGGGACTTGGAGACAAAGTACACGGGGCACAGTCCCACTCACCCAGGCAGATCAGGAGCTACTAACTCCCCCCACCCCCTACCCTAGGGTGCTACTGAGTGAGGAGCCACTGGTACCATGTGATGGAACCATCTCCTTGACAATATACACAGATGAGAAAACTAAGTCCTGGAAGGGGACAGCCTCCCCATCTGGAAAGTGGGGTGTGTGTGTCCCAGGAACCTCTGGCTGTGACACCTACTGTGGCCTGGTGGCCTTTCTTCTTTTTCTCTGAATCTCAGTTTCCCTGCCTGGAGAATGGGGTTGCCATTCCATTCCTCTTTGGGTTAATACAAATTACAATAAAATAACAACTAACACATGAGAGAGCTTACTACACGCCGGTGTTGCTGGGAGGGTCTTGCACAATACCTCGCTTGATTCCCAGAACAAGGCCACGGTGTGGACACTGCCGTTAAGCCCGTTTTTCAGGTGGGGAGACTGAGGCACAGCACGGTGAACTGATTCACTAAGCCACACGGCTAAGGTATGACAGCAGCTGGAGATGGAGGAGAAGACCCTCGGGTTAGGAGCCGGGGTGGCTATCGGAAGTCTCCCGGCCTTCACACTGCCCTGAGAAAAACACCAAGAGGGGCAGGGAGCTTGGCTGGACTCAGGCAGGAGGCCCAGCAGGACTCAGCCTGGAGGAGGTGGGGCAAACCTGCGGTGTTGGGGAGGCCCTGGTCCAAACCCATGCACTGGGTGACCTTGGGCAGGCCCCTTTGCTTCCTGAGCCTCAGTTTCCCCTTTAGTGACATGGAGCTGGAGTGCTGCCTCGTGGGGATGCTGTGGTGTGAGGGTCGGCCCCAAGTGTTTGGTGACTAGTGAAGGAGCCCAGGGCTGTTCCTTCCGCAAGGAGGGGGCAGGGGGGTATCTGATGCCACACTGGGAAGCCATGAGTATATGGGCACAGCCTGCCTCTTGAATGCCTACAGGGAACCCTCCCAGCTCTGCCAGCCTCCTAGGCTGTGTGACCTCAGGCAAGTCTGTTCACCTCTCTGAACCCCCAGACCCTCCTTTTCACAAGTTGAGGCTTCCTGGGACTGAGAGGGGTTTCTGCCTGCGGAGGCTGGAGGCTCATGGGGGTGAGAGCAGAAGGTTCAGTTCCGTCTGTCCCAGCACAGAGGACGCCCACCAGGACACTGACTCAGGGCCTCAGTTTCCTCAACTGCGCAGTGAAGGTTGTTAAGATGGTTCTGCCTCCCTCTCAGTCCTGCTTGCAGATACTCAAAGGTGACTGTGGAAAATGCTTTGTAAACTCTAAGTGCAGCACCCTTCGGAATGAGGATTATCACCCCACTCCGGCAAAAGCCAAGGAACACTAGGGCTTACCATCTCAGGCAGAGTGCGTCAGAGCCATGAGGGCGGGCGGAGGAGGGGCCATGCGGGGGGGTGGGGGGGGCCAGAGGAGGGGAGTCCAGGCCCGGGTTGGGGCAGAGTGTGGTCAGTAATTGCTGGAGGCAGAGGCAGCTTAGCCCCTCGCAGGGCACTGAGAGGAAGGGCAGACAGGCTTCGGGACCCCCAGGGGCAAAGACCTGGGGGCTAGACATCCCAGGGCAATAAGGAAGACCGCCAGCGGTCCAGACAGGCTAACCGGTCACCTGGGGGAGAGGGAAATGTGGGAGGTGAGGGGGGGGCGGGGCACAGGGTAGAGCTCTGGCCCAGACCAGCAGCACCTCCAGGAGTCTTGGCTATGGAGCCTGGGCCCATCCTGGCCTCTCTCAGAGCCTCAGCCGCCTCCCAGGCCAACTGGGCAAAGAAGCAAAGTACCCAATGCTCAATCAGTGGCCACCTTCGGAGAGATGGGCGCATTCAGTTGGGAGAGGAGCACTGAAGGCTAGGGATGGAGGCACCGGGAGGCCTTGAAAAGTCACAGGTGGGCCAGGGCTGAGGCAGAAGCTGGGCTCAGAGAGAATGGATGGAGCTGGTGGTTTCCAATCCATCCAGCCACCGAACTCGTCTGTCTCTAGTTAACCTGCCCTCTGCCCCGCCCCCTAGGACAAGCCCGCCACGGACAGAGGTACCCAGGCTCAGTCCTTGGGACCTACTGGCCTGCAGAGGCCCAGCAGTTCCACCTTGTCAGGGGGTCACCTTCATAATCACGGGCACTCAGAAATATTAAGCACTTACTACGTACAGGCCCTGCACCAGAGCAGACACCTGCTAGCTCATCGGACCCTCTCAGCACCTGGCAAAGCTGGCACTGCTACTGTCACCCCCACTTCACAAACGGGGAGACTAAGGTTCAGAGCAATCACTCTCCCACAATCAGACACAGTGAACAAGTGGCAGGGTCAGAATTCGAACCTAGATCCAAACAGCTCCAGAGGCCTTGCTAGTTGCAAACTCCTTCTATGCCACAACCACCCACTGAGCACCCTGCTATGCCATCCTGGGACCGGAGGGTTCCCTGAAGATCAGAGTACTCCAGGTCCAAGTGGGGATCCAGCAGCCAGCGCAAGAAGCCCCGAGAGTCAGGATACCTGCTCCTAGCAACACACCCACCCCTACCTGGGGGAACATTTCAGCCGAGCTGCCACATGCTCAGTGGGAATCGGGTGTCACAAGTCACCAAGAAGCTAGAAGTCTGGGCTCACGTGTCACCATGCTGGGTGACCACAGCCCCAACCCTTGGCCTCTCTGAGCCTCTGTTTCTTCTTCTCTGTAACAGGAACAAAAGTTCGGCCCACTCCATGGGACAGAATGGGTTACCTTGCTATGACCAGGGCGGGAGAGCACAATGCAAAGACGCTGACATCAAACAGTAACAGTCAAGGCCACAGACTTGCACAAAGCAGCGCAGGAGAAGATAATCAGCCCTGAATGTGGAAGCCAAGCTCCCCAACACCACCTGACCCCAACTTCCATCCCCCAGCCCTGGAAGCTTGAGGGTTCAAAGGACCCATTACCTGGTTTCTCAGTGATCCCAGAGTGGACAACAGAGAAGAGGACTCGGCCGGGCTACCCCTGGAGAAGGCCACAGCTAGGGTCCCCACCACAGAGCCTCAGTGAGGGAAGGGTCCTCACCATGCAGATGAGGAAACTGAGGAACAGAGTGGGAAGGGACTTGACCGAGATCATCCAGTTCTTCCCTCTGGCTTCTCATTTTAATCTGGAATTTCTCTGGGTGGTTCCAGGGGGAGGGGAGGAGCTAGGACCCAGGTTGGAGGGGAAATGGAGGTTCTGGCTTCCAGTGCTAAGATCCTCCCCAGTCACTCACCCCTTGACTCTGCCCTACCCTGGCTGTACTGGGGGCAGGTGCAGGCTGGCTGGCTGGGGAGAGCCCAGGATCAAAAGGCAAGGTACGTGCATTTTTCTCCCAGCTTTGAAAATATGTCCTGGGTCTTTCTGGCCTCATTTCCCCCATGTGAAGAGAAGGTCAGAATAAATCAGGAATAACAAACTTGTGGCCCACACAGGATGCTCTCTAATCCTCTGCCCAAGGCAGACATTACTAATCTATCACAGCACTCTATCCCATGAAGCCAAGGCTGGACCTCTGAATGTTTCTCAACATAGCAATCCTGGTCTAAAGAATTTGAGCCCCAGGCTATCCCAATACTGGATATGTGAGCCCCCATGAGAGAGGAGAAGAGAGAAAAAAAAGACATAATATTTCCCAAGTATCCAGTAGAATCAAGCTGCTGCAGGAGACGTTAGCTGATTTAATCTTCAAAGGGAAAGGTGCCGAGACTGAGGTTCAGGGAGGCTACGTAATTTGCCTTTGGGCATTCAGCTGGAACAGAGTCTTGAACACCGGGGAGGTATCCACCGGATCACCCTCTCCCAGAACAGCGATGCAGGGCCAGCCACCAGCCACTAAGGTGCAGTCTCACTCCATTCTCCCCTCGCTCCCACTGGGTGCAAACCTCGTGCCCATTGCACAGGTTCAAAACAGAATCACAGGAGGAGGGTGTCAGCTGCCAGAGGAAGAAGGACCAGAGTGTGCGTCTGGTTCTTCCCCACCCCTACGTACCAAGTTAATGCACTAAGTGCTTTGTTTCCATCCTCCCGGGGCATCGTGGGAGCTGTGACTCATATTATCCCACTTCAGAGATGAGGGAACTGAGGCGTCCCAGAGGAAGTGCCTCCCTCTCGGGCTCGAGTGGAAACCAGAACAGTACACCATGGAGATAAGGGGGTTGGGACCATGGAGGGAAGTAGAGGGTTATGGGAACCCGAAGGGAGAGAGAGGCGTGGGGGGCCACGGGACAGGGGCAGGAAATGAGGCTCCAGTCAAACCGCCCAGAGCAGGGGGTGGAGGTGCTCTGCTGTGGCTGCAAGGCCTACAGGGACATGCAGGGCTCCAGAGGCTCCCAGGTCTGGACCAGGAGTCCAGAGCCCGACAGCCTGGGTTCAGCCCTGTCACCAGGCCACTGGGAGACACCAGTCAAGTGGCTTCTCCTCTCTGGGTCCACTGACATCTGGAAAATGGACAACCTCATCTAAGGCAGGCTTTCGGGAAGCTGGGAAGAGCTGGGCCCACCGCCCCAGCTCAGCCTCCTCACACAGAGAGGGCAGGGCAGAACTGAAGTCACCCAGCACGTGCGTGGCCTTGGTCCACGTCCTCTCCTGGGCCAGTCCTGCCCAGACCAGCACCCACAGACCGTCAGAGCACCCACTCAGAGCCTTCACCACACGACTGGCAAGGCGAGACCCACGGGGCCAGCGACCTGCCCCAGGTCCCATGTGCTGAGTGCCTACTGGTGCCAGGCACTGGGCATGCCACCCTCCGTCAGCGCTCACGTGATGCAGAGGTATTTGTTGTCCCCGTTTTTAAGAAGGAAACTATGTCTCAGACAGATACGATGAAGGACCCAAAGACTCACAGCAAGTGAAGACAGTCAGAACTTGAACCCTGACCCGTCTGACTCCTGAGCCCTCCCCACACCTTCGGTCTCCAGCGGACCCCTCCCTGCTCCCCGCCCCACTCCCAGCTTCCAGCCACCCTGCACTGCACTTCCCCGACTCCCGGCTCTCACTCTCTCCTGCTTTCCTGCTAGTGAACTCCTACTCCGCTTTCAAAGCCCAGCTTCCAATGCCTCCTCCTCCTCTTAACACCTGATCCAGGCCCCCACAGAATATTTGGGAGTCCAGCCCACAGATCCAGTTCTACCAGATTCCTCAGCCAACTCTGTACCCCTGGCCTCTGGCACGGAGTTGTTCATACAGGGGTCACCAATAAGCTCCCTGTGTGAAATGAAGGCCAGACTCTGCTTCATGGCCCACCTGGCCCCACATGGTCCAGCCCTGCTGCCAACACCCCCCATTTCACCTCTCGCCCAAGCACCCTAACTCTGTCCTCCAGACTCACAGGCTTTCCCGTTATTGCTCCTCAACAGCACACACTCCTCTACCTCGGGGCCTTTGCACTTGCAGTTCCCGCTGGCTGGCAAGCCCTTCCCCCAGCCGCATGCCTGGCCAACTCCTCCTCGCCTTCTTCAAGATTCCTCCTATCCCCACCTCCTTCTCTGAGCCCTTATCACATCTGTGATTATATATCCATTTATTTGGCAACTTCTTTGCTATTTGGCTTACCCTCTAGACCCAAATTTCTGGGAAGCCAGGGATCTGTTCACAATTCCCCAGCAAGGACTCACCTAGGCCAACAACACCAGGAGCTCCGGGAAGTATCGCAGCAGAAGGGAAGAAAGAGCACCCTGTCCCCTTCTCTGTTCCAAGAACAGCTGCTCCCCTCAGCACCACCTCCTGGAAGCCTCCCGATGCCTCCCAGCAGCTCCCACTGCTCACCCCATCACCACACTGCTCAGCCTGAGTGAAAAGCTCTTAGTACAGCCCTGGCTGGTGTGGCTCAGGGGGCTGCGTGCTGGCCTATGAACCAAAGGATCACTGGTTCAATTCCCAGTCAGGGCACATGCCTGGGTTGCAAGCCAGGTCCCCAGTAGGGGGCACGTGACAGGCAACCACACACTGATGTTTCTCTCCCTCTCTTTTTCCTTCCCTTCCCCTCTCTCTTTAGAAATAAATAAATAAAATCTTTTTCAAAAATAAGTTCCTAGTGCTCAGTGGTCATTCATGGACGCTTGTATCCAGACAGGTTTGGGAAAACAGAGTCAAGTGAGGGCCAGGGAGATTGGGGTGGGGGTTCTGTTAGCAGGTCACTGAGCTATCATCTCCTCCCCGGCTCCCAAGGCACAATCAGGGAAGAAGCAAAGGCAGGAACTGAGTTAGGGAGAATTCGTGCTCCGGAAAGAGGCTAGGGTAGAGGAGGAGAAAGCTGGGAGTGGGGGCAGGGGCGGGGGTGTGGAGGAGGACCTTCCTGGGAGAGGTGGGCCTTAAGCCAAGCCTTAAACAGCAAGAGTAGATGAGCAGCTCATAGAGGAGAGGGCATCCCTGGCAGGGACCTTCAGGAGCAAAGGCCCAGGGGCCACACAGGAGGGCCTGGGCAGCCAGGCGGGCGGGCAGCCGGGCAGGCAGCCGGGCAGGTAGCCAGGCAGCAGAGAGAGGTGACACACTATAAATCATTTCCCTGGGTGGAAAGACCACATCACCGAGGCACACCACACCACCACATCGCCAAAAACGGCCTCGTGGCTCCCATGCAATCACTCATCAGTGTAGTCTTTTCCAACCATGTGCCAGGCCCCGTACTGGGAAAACCCTGCCCCCCAACACTGGAGGGGTGCCAGGGCAGCCTGAATAGTCTCTGAGGTCTAGGTTCTAGTTCTGACTTCAAACTATGTGGCCTTGGTCAAGTCACTTCCCCTCCCTGCACCTCCATTTCTCCATCAGCAAAATGAGGATAAACAAGAGCCCCGAGAGTTCCTGAGATGCTCAGAAAATGTTAGCACCTGTAGTTCTCATTGGTGCATTTTAAAACTGCGGCCAGAGTCTGGACCAGTGAGTTGCCGGAGGTCGCACAGCTGCCAGGTGGCAGGGCAGCTGGAGCCATTTCTCTCTGAAGGAGTTCCGAGGTGGCTTTTCCAGCGCCAATGCACGCTCTTCTGGAGATGAGCTCCAGCAGGGCCAGCAACCTCCCCGCCCACCCAGATGCAGGGAAGCACTCACTTATTAGGCACCTACTGCATGCAAAGCCCCTACATGAAGAAATACATACATTCTTTCCCTGAGGATTCTCACTCCACATATGGGGACTCAGAGGACAGTCCCTTGGCCCAAGTCATCCAGTGAGCTGAGAAACCTAGGTGTCTTGTCTCCCCAGCCAGGAGGACGAGAAGACAGTCAGCAACAGGACCAGCCCAGCCCACTGCTGAAACCCAGTCTGATCTCCACTCACTGTGGCTGGGCCTGGACCCACCTCAGCTCACCCAGGGACCACTGCTCCAATTGCACAGAGTCCCTGAGGCTCAGAAAGCCTCACCCAGGGCCACACATGCTCCGCCCACACTCAAGTTGGCATGAAGGCCCCAGAGGTTGAACTGATGCCCCACAGGTGAGCTCCTTTTGTTCACCCCCACCCTTCCACCAGCCCCCTAGCCCCAGCCAGGCCCACCTGCCACTATCGGAGATTCCCCAGCTCCCAGCTCCGAGATGGAAGGCAGTTGTCTGACACACGCCAGGGACACCCACCCCCAGCCCCAGTCCAGGCAGGCAGGTGGACCCAGCCTGGTGGGGGAAACCCAAAACTTTTGCCAACTTCTGAGCAGGTAGGAGGCTGGGCCTACCCAGGGGTGAGCCTGGGGGCTGTGGGCAGGAAGGACCAAGCACGGGGTGGGCCAGCCGCTTCCAGGGCAGTGGCACCAGGCCCTACCCAAAGCCCCAGGAGGACAGAGGTTCTGGTGCCCAGCCCAGCGTCCTCACACCCGTGCCCCCAGGCCTGGGTCCTGCAGGACCCCTCTCCACCTCCCCTCCCGGGCCTGGGGCACCAGGCCAGGTTGCCGTAGCCAGAGGCGGCGCCGACTGGCTCAGATTTCAGATTTGGCCTAGACCCGGCCTGAGGGTTTGGGCCGGGCTGGCTACTCTCAGGGGGACCATAGGGGATGGGTGAGCCGGAGGAGGTCCCCGCGCGGACAGGACCCCAGAGCGCCCCCCTCAGCCCAGCGGCGCGCCCCCACACCCCACCCCCGCAGCATCACAACAAAAGGCCGCGCTGGGCAAAACCCCGTGCACCCTCCCAGCACTCTGGGATTGTGGCTCGGCCCGGGGGAACTGGGGGGTTGGAGAGGTGGACAGGAGACCCGGCGGCCCTGCGACCTGACGCCAGGGTGGTCCCCCGGCAGGGGCTCCCCAACACCACCCAGGACAGAGGGCCGGCGAAGGGGCGGAGGGGCACTCACCTGGGCCGGTGGGCAAGCGGGTGCACCAACAGACAGGCGCACAGGAGGGCGGACCGCGGGACAGCCAGGGGGTCCAGCAGACGGCGGCCAGGCCGCTCCGGCTCCCAGGCCGGAATGGATTCCGGGCGGGGAAAGACAGATCGAGAGAGAAAGGGAGGAGGAGGAGGTGGTGGAGGAGGAGGCGGTGGCCGGGGGAGGGAGGGAACCGGAGGGAGGGAGAGCACGAGCAGGGAGGAGGGGCCGGCAGGCCTCCGGGAGGAGGAGGAAGGAGGAAGCTCGCGCGGGGACAGATTCCCCGCCGGTGACCCTGAAGAGACCCACACGCGCGGCCCCCAGACATTCGAAGCCGGGGTCTAGGCGCGGCCAGGGATTGGGGGACGGAGGCACCGGGTGCAGGAGCCCCGCCCCCCACCTCGCTGGGTAAGAGAGCCCCACCTGGGGGACCCCTATCCGTCCTCAAGCCGAAATGCCCTCCCTAACTCCCCAACCCACCCACCCTATTTACTCCAAATTCACCTCTCCCGCAATTATTAGCAATAGTAATAATAATATCAGCGCTAATGGAGCATTCACTCCTTTCCAGGTGTAAAACTGGCTCTGGTAGACTTGACGATCTATTCCTAACAACCAGCTGGGCTAGGGAATAATTACCTCCATTTTACAGAAAAGAAAACTGAGGCGTGGAAAAGGGGGTCACCTACGAGGGCCTTGGCATTGGACCCTGGACTTGAGTTAGTTTCCCAGTGTGAGGACTGAAGCTTGAGGGACTGTGTGGGCTAGAGAAACATTTATCTTAATACATATGTGTTCATTTTAATGTGTTTTTTTTTTAAGTCACTAAGGCAGCCCACCAAAGTCATCAAAATCTGGATATTATTGCTAAGGAGGGGGCTGAAGTGGGCATTTAGAGACAGTTGCCCTTTCAAGTAAATAAAGAGGCCAAGTACATCGGGATGCAGGGGCCCCAGAGTAGATAGATCAAAGGAAGCCGGCACTGAGAAAAAGCTGCTTCAGCCACTAGGCCTCCCGCCCCCACTCCCCGACTCCACCTTGGAAGAAGATTGGGGTGGGGATTTCCCCTCACTCAGGCCGCCCAGTAACACCACCACCTCCTGCCCCAGGCTGCTCTAGGGGGGGTAAGCACCCCACCACCCTCGGTTCTTCCCCTGTCCTCCCGGAATCATGGCACCGGGGAGGGCTGGCCTGAATGCAGCTTTAAATGCCACAGCTGCCTCCACTTTCCTTCTCTGAAAGTTCTCCCATTTCACTGACAGGAAACTAAGGCTCAGCAGGGCAAATGGCACCAGGGCCTGGACACCTTCTGAGAGGACCTGGAAGGAGAACCCTAGCACATGGGAGGCAAAGGCCCCGGGGTATAAAACAGAACCCGGGAGACCTGGGAGGCGGGAGGCCTTGGGCCAATCTCATCCAGGTCCATGGGTAGGCCAGTCCCCACCCGCTGTACCTTGTACAAGTCACAGGAGTGAACATGGTCACAAAGGATACCTGGGGAGGTTAAAACTTAAGGTATCAGGATGTTTGAGGTTGTGCTCAATGAACGATGCTCGGTGGACCAAGGGTCGGGGGAGGGGCTGCTGGAAGTCCCAAAGCCCGCAGGCAGCAGCGCAGGAACGCTGTTCTCACCTGGTGAAATGGCCGAGGGGCTTGCAAGGCTGGCTTAAAGATTAACCTCAGTTTCCCGGGATTCCGGGGAAGGCCTCTGGCTGGAGAAGCAGGTTTCTCAGCCCTTATTCACTCTTCAGACCTGTCTGAAGGTCTTAACTGGCCACACCACGCTAGGTGAGAGAGAGTCACTGGGTGGTGTGGCGGAGCTGGCTCTCACCACTTAAAAGAGCAGACTGTGTTCATCTTTTCCCAGCTCAAGCTTCCATGATAGGTAGCTGGATATCAGCTACTGTGGGAGTATTTACACCTTGGAAATTGGCAAACACTGCAAATCAAGGTGTCTTTTTTTTTTTTCTTTCCAGTGAGCTGGTTGTTAAGTATTTGCCAGCACATCGTTAGATATATGCCCAGGAGTTGAACCAAAAGTCCCAGGTTCCTAGATCAGGGATGACAGAGGGCTTAAAAGCAGAGACTTTGGCCCCACAGACCTGAATTCAGGTCCCAACTCTGTCAATTCTTGAGTATATGACCTTGAGCCTGCCATTTCTTTGAGCCTCGGTATGCCAGCCTGCAAAATGGGCTACACACAGTGCTTCCCTCAGAAGACTCACATAGGATGAAACGAGGTCTATGAGCTCAGCATGTGTGCGCCCTCGTTATCATTCATCCCCCTGTGCATCCCCAGGAGCAGTGGGGCCCATCTGCACAAGTCTTGGCTTTGCAAACACAGACGCGGCCTTCTGTCTGGAGCCACTGCTGGCTCTGCGGGCTCATCTCAGCTGCTGAGGCTCTCAGGAGGCGCTCCAGGAGGATGTGGCCAGCACAATGGTTTTATTATTGAGCCTTGGAAATACTCATTATTTTCAACCGTCCCTCTGGGCCTTTGCCCTGCCAGGAATGCTCACCCCCTATCTCTAGCTTCCCAAACCTCCCTTGTCCATCAAGGTCCTGAGTAAATGCCATGTCTTCCAGGATGTGCTTCCTGCAAAAACCCCTAGTGGAGGCACACCCCATCCATTCAAGGGGTCCCCATACATTCAGGGTGTGTCTATCCTCACCCTGAAGGCAGGGACTATGGCCTGGCCCATGCCCAGCACAGAGCAGATGCTGCCCAGTCAGTTGAGCAGAACACACTGACTAGGGATCCACATACAAGAGTCCAAGTTCAACTCTTTCATTCATTGACTGTGTGACCCTGCCCTCTCTAAGCCTCAGTGTACTCATCAATAAAGTGGGGCACCAACCCCACTAACTCCCAGGCTCATGCAGATGCAGGAGCTGGTGGTCTGGCCCTGGCTGGTGTGGCTCAGTGGATTGAGGGCAGGCTGCGAGCCAAATTGTCGCCAGTTCAATTCCCAGTCAGGGCACAAGCCAGGGTTGCAGGCCATGGCCCCAGTGGAGGCCACGTGAGAGGCAACCACACACTGATGTTTCTCTAACTCTCTTCTCCCTCCCTTCCCCTCTCTCTAAAAATAAATAAATAAAATCTTTTTAAAAAAGAGAGTTGGTGGTCTGGCCAGAAAAAGAAATGACTCTGCATTATTTTGCTTAAAACATTGTTAGTAAAATAGCAACTCATGGCTTAGTACCAGCGAATCACTCGTCGTCATTCATAGATAGCAAACATTTGTGGACCGCCGATGGGGTGTGCAGCCCCGCGCCAGCCTGGAACACCGGGAAGGACAATTCCCCAACCCGGGGCACCCAGGAGATGACAGATACTAATGTCAACATTGTTGGGATGGTGAACACCTGTCGTACAGGGCCCTCTAGAAACCTCCTCCCTCCTTCCCCACCTGGATCAAAGCCATGCCTGCGGGCAGGCCGGAGAGTGGGCAGTGAGGCCTGATGCCACACCTGGCAGCAGACCCTTTGGCAAGTATGTTCCCACGACATGGGACCAAGGGTGCTGCCTGCCCCTCGCCCAGGGCCCTGGAGGCCAGGAAGCGTAACCAGTGTCCTAGGCACTGATGTGGCGAGCACAGGGGGCCAGAGGGGCCCTAACCAAGCACATGTGTTGGAGTAGGGGGGCTGGTGAAGAAAGGAGTCTGTGGAGAGTAGAGAAGCCTGAAGAGGTGGTTTCAGGGGACAATGGACAAAACCGTTATTCCAGGCAGAGGGAACAGCATGAGCAAAGGCACAGAGGCCCCAAACACTGCCGTGTTTGGAGCTATAGCCAGAGCGGTGCTAAAGAACACAACCCGATGAGTGACTGGAGTGGGGGCAGTGAGGTGGGAAGTGTGGCAGGGGTGAGCCCTGAAGGCCCTTTAAACGCCAGGCCTGGCTTCTGTGCTGGAGGCAGGTGTGGGGGGGAGCTGTAGAGGGTGGTGAGCAGAGGAGAGCCCGGGGATATGTGTTATCATTGAGTGGGAAGCAGATGCAGGGACTGGGAAAGGCCGAGTGGAGGCCTCTTCACTGATGGCAGCTGCAGCTGGGGACCAGCTGAGGCAGAGTCCCGGATTACATCAGTGTGTGAGTATGCGGCCACATACCTAGGCTCCAGGAAACGAGGAAAAACTTGCTCAAAGGCCCTGAACGCAGGACACCAGAGAGACCTCCATCCCTCGCCTCGTCAGAGTCAGACAGGGCCAAGAGCAGCAGGTAAGCAGGTTCTCCCTCAGAGGTCGGCAGCCGGAAGGGGTAGCCAGCTGCCGGCGGGCTTCTCCAGCTTCTGTTCGCTCACCAGGGAAGGTGGAAAGACAGTGGGCACCTGAGCAGGTAAAGCCCAAATGATGACGTACAGATGAGAGCGTTAACCCCTGAGCACCGCCGAGCATAATCAGGATCTCACAGCCTCACCTGGTGCTGTGTGGCCAATTCACAGATGGGAAGCTTGAGGCCCAAGCATTTTTCTACCCACCCCCAGACTCTGGAGGCGAAACAGGGGATGTCACATGCAGAAAAGGCCTGCCTGGCCCTGACCAGTGTGGCTGTGTTGGTTGGGTGTCTTCCCGCAAAAGTGAAAGGTCACAGGTTGGCTTCCTGGTCAAGACACGGGCCTGGGTTGCTGGTTTGGTCCCTGGTCAGAGGGCTGACCAGAGGCAACCAACTGATGTTTCTCTCTCACATCCATGTTTCTCTCCTTCTCTTTCTCTCTCCCTTCCCCCTCTCTATAAATAAATGAATAAATAAAATCTTTATTTTTTAAAAATAAAAGACCTGCGTATAGGAAAATAGGTGTGACACGCTCCCAATGTCCCAAGAAGAGTCACTGGCTGGCAGAGCCAGGCCCCCTCCAGCCCAGGCCTCCTTCCGCCAGATCTCAGAGTGTCTGTGAAGAGAGATAAAAGGAGCCAGTGCCCTTGATCTGCCTGGCCTGGCAGAAGGGCCAAGGGCAGGGCGGAAATCTGCAGTCCCGGCTGTGACCCCGCAGATCCAGATCGGAGCGGGGGGTTAGAAACCTGCTGAGCAGAGAGGAGGCAGCCCGCCACGGGAGAGCTTCAAAGAATAACTGTAAAAATAGCCATCACAACGACGGCTCCCAGCCGCCATGTGCAGAGTTTCCTGGGCAGCGCCCTGCTCCAGGGGGCTCTGTGTGCGGAGTCTCAGTCGTTCTCCCCAATATGACACATCAGAGCGATTCTTAGCCCCATTGTACAGGTGAGGGAGCTGAGGAGAGGCAAGGCGACAAGCCACAGGGAGGGCGGCGGGACCTCAGGTTCAGACCCAGGCAGAAGTCAAGCCCTCCTGAGTCTGAAACTCAGGCTCCCTGGTGCGGTCCCGCCCAGACTTTCCATGAGCCTCGGTCCACACGTATCTCACGTCCAGGAGGGAGAGGCGGGACCCACGGAGCCCCCTCCAATCCGTGACTCCCCAGCCCGAACCTTCTCTCCCACCTCATGGCCTGTGTGTCCATCTCCCACACTTCCCGGGCCTGTCGGGAAGATGGAATGAAGCAATGTTTTGTGGGAGTACTTCCAAAAACGATGTCAAAGAAGAGAAAATGCTAATCATATGTATACTCTGCCCTTGAGAAGGGGAGCTGAACTCCCCACTAGTCAGGTGTGGACTGCTCATGTTGACCTCCCTCCTGCCAAAGAGGACAGCGCTGTGGGGGGCAGGGGGTACCTGTACGGAGTGGAGAAACCTGACAAACACTGCCTCAGCAGGTGACCGAGGTCAACAGGGGCACGACACGGTGACGCTATGTCTCCTTGATATGATGGGATGAGAATAGCACTCGCCTCTGTGTCTCCCTCCCCAGAGCACATCAGCCCGGTGCGATCATGAGAAAAACCAACACTTTCCAACAGAGAAACATTCTGCAAAATAGATGACAGTTCTCAGAATGGTCAAGGTCATCAAAAGCAAGGCAAGCCTGAGAAACTGTCACAGCCAAGAGGAGGCGAAGGAGACGTGATGATTAAATGCAACATGGCTTCCTGGATGGGATCCCGGGACAGAAAACGGACATTAGGGAAAAATGAAGAAACTCTGAATAAAGTATGGACTTTAGTTAATTATCGATTAACTAAATAGCGATATCAGTACTGGTTCATTTGTTGTCATATAAGGGGCTAATAGTGAGGGAAACTGGTTGTGGGGTATATACCATTTTTGTTCTAGAGCAAAAGAGAATTTGAGGACAAGCAGGAAGCCAAGAGATCCGTCCCTAAACAATTCCTTCTAAAAGTGGGGAAACTGAGGACCAGAGGAATGGAAGTGACTTGCCCAAAGTCACACTGCAAATGTATGGCAGCCTGAACTAGGATCAAGGTTCCTCAGTGTCACAGGGACTTACTAAACGCCTGCTGTATGCAAGACACCAGGCTGGGTCACCGTCACAGTGAAGGCAGATGGAAGGGTTCAAAGATGTGTCCATAGGTCCGTACTACCTCCGGGCCAGCTGTCCAGAACCTGCCTGCTGGGGGCTTTCAAACCAGAAGGGGAAGCAGGTGCTAAAGCACCCTGAGCGGGAGGGACAGAGAGCCACCAGCTTCCATATCCAGAAGACAGCCCTACCAGCTGCCACCCGTGAGAACTTGCTCAGCCTCACTGTGCTGCCGGGTGCCATGGACTGTAGGTGACACCGAGCAGGTCCAGGAAGGTGTTGAGGCTTCAAGGCACCCAGCACAGTGCCTGGCTCACTGCAAGAGCTCGATAAACAGTATCCTTCCTATTTGTCTCTAAGTGCATCTGCGTTCTGGAGGAGCTCAGAGAGGGAGCGATCAGTGAGTTTGTTCTGGCGGGGGCTTCTCAGAAGCTTCCCCGATGAGGGGCATTTAGATTGGCCCATGGCTGGGGAGGAGTTTGCCAGGAAGGATGTGGAAGCTGCAGCCACCAGCCTCCAGAGTTCACAGTCTGGTCTGTTACAGGAGACCTATCGGGCCGCTCTCCCTGGGCTTTCCCATGTGATGGGACTTGCCCATTTTCTGGCCTCACTGCCTTCTTCCTGGCTGCCCCGGTCTGTGGGGTTCACCGCCCCCTGAGCCGAGGGCCAAGGCAGCAGGGGAGGGGCCAGGGTGGGGGTGGGTGGCAGAACCCAACAACTCCAGGACTCTTCTGGAAATGAAACCAAGCCCTGCCACCCACTCACCGGCTGGCTGAGTGTCACTTAAGCGACTTCCTCCTTCTGTTCCTGCTCAGGAATTACCCAGGCAGGGCTCTTGGTGGCTGGGGCCCTGCCCCAAAGGCTGGGGCCGGAGCCTCCACAGGTCTACTCTGGCCACTCAAAGGGGCTGGCCACTCCCAGCCCCTTTGTCTGGTCAGTCCCTTCACGGTGCCCATTCTTGCCTCCAACACACCCTCCCTGCTCCCCGCTGCCCCTGCATCTGCCCACTTGGTACAGCCCGCCGGCTCCTCTCTCTGCTTTCCCAAACCCACGCTCCCTCCTCAGTGCACCTGGGCCCCATTTAGACGTCTTCCCTCCCTGTCTGGGCCTCTTTATCTTCTCTATCCATTCATGCCTCCTGCGCGGCAGGCCCTGTGCCAGGGCTGGAGCCAGATGCAGCAGCAGCCAGCACTGGCACGGCCCCCGTCTCAGCCTCTAACTCCCATGTTCTATGCATCCCAAGTGCTTTGTCGTCAGTCTGGGTAGGGAATCCATAGCCAGGACCCCAGTCGGGTGCAGCCTCTGTGTAGGGAGGCCTTGGGCAAGTCTCGTCCCCTCTCTGGCCATTGTTCCATAGCTACTAAGGGAACGGGTTTAGTGACCTTCCAGGGAAGGGGCAGAAGGGGTGGTGAGGATGGCCCCGACCCTATCCTGCCAACCCCAAGAGAAAGTTTTCCTCTGAAAGGAACCATTAAGATGAATCCACAGGGCTCCAATCAGCAGAATTTCTGAGCAGAAACAAAGAGAGGGGCCCAGGAAGGGCAACCACCCAGTGGCCCAACATCAAGGTTAAGAGCAGCTCCAGAGACCCGGCCTCGAGTCCCGCCTACACAGCTCTGTGGCCTCCAGCAAGTCCCCTGCCCCTTCTGGCCCTGGCTCCTCCGGGCTGGAAACCGGAGATGAGGGGACAGACCTGTCACAGCTGTTCGGTGATTCACATGATGCGCACGTGCCAGGTGTTCAGTGAATGGTCCCGTTACTGTGGTTGTTGCTGTCACTTCTGGTGTGGCCAACCTGAGGTTCCGTTGATAACGTGGACAACTATGGCGCCTTAAAGTGAGTGCTGTGGATCTACACGTCTTGCCATGAAAAGAATCAGGCTATGTTAGGCAATTAAAATGTTACAGTATTACCCATATAATCCCATTTCTGGTTTGTTTTTTGTTTTTAAATGTGAACATAGAAAAAATAAAAGGGATAAATACTTCCATGTTTCTAGCAGTTGTCCCGGGGACCGAGGGAGCACACATGACCTTAGTCATCTTTTCCTTTGTGCTCGTCTGTATTTGCTAAGTTGTCTGCAGTGAGCTCATGTTTCTGGGGCAATAGAGAGCAATATAGATTAGCCGTGACTCTGGATCACAGTGGGTCTTTGTTCCCCAGCTGCTCTGGACGCCTAGTACAAGGCCCGGTCACGGAGCTCCCAGGGCTGCTGGGGGCCAAAGTCCTCCAGGATTATTTGGTCATGCCCTTGACATCTCCCCACCCACTCTGCACTGGCCTTTGAGGTGCATCTGCCTGGGATCTTACTGTTCATTTTGCTTCTGGCTGCACCCGATGAGAAAGAGCAAGACTCCCAGGGAAAGTGCCCAGTTCTCTCCCACGTGTCCCGGGCCCCTGCTCTTCTCCTTCCCCTCAGCCTTGGCTCACCCAGTGTATGTCCACAAACCCTCCCCAGGGTGGGCAGAGGCAGGTAATGAGGTGGGGCACTCCTTGGCCCTGGGCAGGTCTCTGGGGCAGAACACACAGCCAACCCTCGCCCAGGAGGAGCCCCCAGTCTCACAGGTTCAACTAGACTTTAGGTCGGTTCTCCTGAGGCAGAGCCTGAGACAAGTCCTCCTTTGGGGTGCGACCCTCTACCCCAGTGATGGAACCGGAAGGGACAGGGCAGGAAAGAGGCTAACCTAAGGAGGGCCATCCGGGTTGCTGCTGTAGGAGGAATGAGCTCCATTGCCCCCAGACCTCAGATAAGTCTCAGCATGTCTCCCAGAAACGTCCATTCTGAGTGGGGAGGCTGGAGCCTTGTCCCCCACTCCTGTCCTTCTTGGGCTTCAGGATGCCCCCAGAGCTGATCACTCCCCTGGCCTGGGTGGGGAATCCTGTTCCCTGGCTCCTGGAAGCCAGGGGGCAAAGGCCTGAGATGGGACCACCCACCCAGCTTCACTGTTGCCCCCAGCCCTGGCCTCTCTCAGCTCTGGACTCATCTGTCCCTCATCCTCTAGACCTTTCCCTGGCACAGTCCCCCAGCCCCCACCCTGCTGCCAGGATATTCTGCTTATCCTAAGCAGAAGTCAATCTCTGTCCCTTGAAACTGGCCCCGCTCCTGGGTCCCCAGCTTAGAAAGAGCTGCTCCATCCTCTCGGTCACTTTAGCTGGAAAGTGGGCCTTCCCAGCCTCCCCCCACCCCCACACCCAGGACATTCTGCCTCTACCAACCCAGCCACCCCTTCCTGCTGTCCCCTCCCCCACACGCAGGTGGGGTCTGGCTCATCTAGACACCATTCAGGCCTCCTCATGATCGCCTGGCCTCTGGTTTTCTGTCCCTGATTCAGCCCATAACAGCCCTTGTGTTCCTCTTTCCAAAACACATCTGGTCCTTCCGTGGCTCCCCTGTGGCCTCAGGCCAAAGCCCATGCTTGGGAGGCCGCAAAGGGTTCTGCCAGCCTCTCCAATCGCATCTGCGTCTTCCCCGGGAGCTGGACTGCTTGCTGCTCACTCCCCACCTGAGCTACAGCCTCACTGCCAGGCCTTTGCTCCTGCTTCTCTTCCACCCGGGTGAGATGTGCCTCTCCCTGCCTCTCCCCCCTGGTTTATTCTGTTCATTCTTTGGTCCCTCCCCGACCCTCCAGCCGGGATCAAACCTTCGAGGACCCCACCCGCACTTCTCAGAAAGAATGCTCATTGTTACCCATCTGCTCCCACCACTGGCCAAGAGCTCCAGCAGGTAGAGTCTGGGCCTGGGTCATTCTTGGGCCCCAGCACTGCCCAGGCCAGGGCTTGGCACCGAGTAGGCCCCATGCTTGTTGGGACAGGAGTCTCAGGCCTGGATTCCCCAGGCTCCCTGGAGCAGCACCGAGCCTCTCCCAGCCCCGCCTGAGGCGAGCATATGAGCTCAAGCTTCCAGACCAGGAACTGAGCCAGCCATCCTGCCCAGGTCACGCCCTGAGCTGGCCTCACCTTCTCCACAAACCGCTGCCAGCTCTGGGAGGCCCCCAGTGGGGTGGGGATCCCCAGTGGAGTCCAGACTCCGAGTTGGCCCAGGCCTCAGCCCCCTGGGGCCTCAGTCCCTGGCTGAGACCTCTCCCATCCAGATGGATGGGTCCGGGGGAGGCCCAGAGTTGGCTGGAAAACACCTCCCACAACTTGAATTTGAACCAGGCTTCTTGCCGCTCTTGATCTGTGCTTGACTTCCCACCGTGGCTACCTCCCAATAATTAAATATATTTAATCATCCAATTGTTAAATTCTCAATTGGGGGAGCCTCAAACTGGCTCCGCTACAGCCTTCTCATACCTGGAGGTGCCGGCATCTGTGTTTCCAGAGCCTTGGGACAGGGCTATTTGACTCAGTTCAGCTCAGCAAATGGGCAAATACCTGCAGATCGCTATCTGTGCCGACAAGAAGAAACATGCCCGAGAAGTACACAGCGGGAGAAGGGCCAGTCTGGGCAGCCTCCCCTCCCCACTGCTCCCTGGTTCAGCGAGAGGAGGGGTGCCTCCGTCACCAGCCAGCTCCCTCCACCTGCCGGGCACTGCAAACTTGAGGCCCAAAAAGGGTGAGAGACTTCCCTGAGGTGCAGAGCCGAGGTCTGGAGGTCTGGCCGAGGCCTAGGGAGCTGAAGGAACATTTACTGTCTGGTGGGCGCACCCTGGGCGATAAAATACACCCAACTCCTGCCTTGGAGAAATTCACAGGCTGATGTGAAAGGGGGCTGATAAAGCAGAGGACAAAGCTGTTGATGCAGAAATGCAGACTGTGCTACACCTAAGATGTGACTGAGTGGGGGACAGGATCGAGGGGGGAGCGCCAAAGACAGGAGGTCCAGGAGGGCTTCTCAGAGGAGATGAATTATAGTTGAAGCTTAAAGGATGAAAGCGTAGCCGTAGGAAGATGTGAGGGGAAGAGCATTCAGGGACAGGCCCTGGGGTGAGAAGTGGCTGGTGCCGGGCTGGGTGGAGCACCCGGTATGAGAACAGTGGGAGACGAAGCTAGATCCCGTAAGAGGGTCTGGAGCCTCCTGGGCGGTGGCGAGGGACGCGATCTTTACTTCAGCGCGCTGAGAAGCTTCTGTGGATGGTGCCGTGACCTGACTTACGGTTTGGAAAGATCGCACTGGCAGCTGAATGGAGGAGGATTAAGGGGGCAGGTGGAGGCAGGCAGGCCAGCAAGGAGGCTGGGAAGTCCTCCAGGTGGAAGTGGCTCAGCCCTGGCCGCGGAGGTGGTGAGGGGTGTGCGATTCGGGTGCTTTCGGAGGAAGCACCCACAGCCCTCGCTTGGATCAGGAGTGTGGGTGTGGAGAGAGGCGGAGCCGAGGTTGGTTCCCAGGCTTTCAGTTTTGAGCGGATGGAGTTGTCCTTTACTGAGAAGGAGCTGTCCTTTACGGGGAAGCCTGGTCTGAGCCCACTGCAGGGGGCAAAAAGTCAAGAGTTCAGTTTGGGCCAATTGATGTTAGAGAAACCTAAATCGTATCCATGGAGATGTTGAAAAAACTGGTAATACTTACTGAACATTTACTTATTGAACATGCTCTGCATCAGGCCCTAAGTCCCTGATATATATTAACTCGTGTAATGCCTTCATCAATCCCTTGGAAAAGGAACTACTGTGCCCATTTCAATGATGAGGAAACTGAGGCTCAGAGTAGGATATTGTGTATAGGATGAGAAGAAAGCCACATAGCGCCCTAAGGAGACTTCACATCGAAAGGCTACAGGAAGAGGCCTCTAAAGGGGTTCCGAGCTTCCCAGGAGGGGTTCTCCTCGCTCAGCCTGATGTTGCCAGGAGGCCGAGGGAGAGAAGACGGGGATGACAAAGTGTCCAGGCGATTGAGCTACAGAGCAACAGCTATAGCTGACCCCAGGCAGGGTGGCCGCAGGGGGTGAGGGGTGGGAGCTGGATCACAGGAAGTCCCAGAGGGAATGAGGTGGAGAGAACAAGACGGGCTCGCATTTTCCAGGAGCTAAACCTGGCCGCTAAGGGGCGAGAGAGGCAGAGGCAGCTACAGGAGCAGAGGATCCTGGGACGCTGCCCTGCCCACCCAGGGTCAGGGACTCCGGCGGTTTGCCAGAGAGATGGACACTTCAGAACAATGACTTTCTTTTTTATATTGTCCAGCCAGCAGGTACCTAAACCCTTTGTTAGCATCGAGAACTCCCCAACGCCTGCAGTTCTCCAGTGGACCGAGGACAGGGCTCAGGGTCAGGGGAGGGGAGCGTGATTCACCATCACCTCTCTCAGCTCCAGCTGAGACTTGCCCAGAGCTGAGAGGGTGTGGGGCACCCTGATGCTCCCTGAGGACCATGGGCCTATTGGGAATGAGGAGGGCCAAGCCACAAATGTCAGAATAAAGGGAGTCTCTCCTGGCCCCTGGACCAGACACCCTCTGAGCTCAAAAAATAACATCAACCCCTTTCCGACCTCAGAAGTCCAGGGTGGGGAGACCATGGCCATCATGAGTCAGCCATCCCCCACAGGTGTATGCTGGGCCCAGAGTGGAGAAAGGAGTTGCCCAAGGTCTAATTCCATTTGCTCATCTCCTCCTTTAATCAGTGCCATGGGTTGCTAAGCCTCTGGCAGTGTCACTGCCTCCAGGAAGCCTTCCCTGACTCTTCTCCAGGCTGGGTAAGGGCCCTCCCCGCAGTCCCAAAGCCCCTCAGGAATCATATCACCAGACTTGCCAGTCTCTTATTGTCTGTGCATCTACTTGGCCCCACAGATTGAAGAAAGGGCAGGGCAGATCTCATCCACCTTGGTGTCCCCAGCGCCCAGCTCAGGGTCTGGACAGAGTGAGGACTTCAGTGTGTTCGCTGAACCAACCTCAAACTGAACTGAACCGCAGGTGCCTTGAGAAGGGCCACAGACTTGATGCCTCTCTGGCTTGGGAAGCAAAGCAGCACGTTTCAGACCCGGCGTTTCTACCAGCCAGCCGGCCGTACAGAGGCACAGGGCCGCTCTATGATTGAGAACCAGCAGGGACATCGTTTTTCTGGCCCTCATTTTCCGGAGGAGGAAGCCGAGGTCCAGAGCAATGAAGGTACAATCCACGGCCCACAGCCGGTGGGGATGAACTGAACTCACATGACCTTGACCCTGCCCACGAATCCCCTTCCATAAATGCTAAAGCCTAGGTTTCCTCATCTGCAAAACCAGGTTGGACCCAGCAGTCTCAGAAACGTCAGCCAGGGTCCCTTTCCATGAACTTGAAGGCCCCAGGCCACCCAGTGGGGGGAGGAGAGGTCCCTCAAGAGGCTGTTTATCAACTTGAACCCCACCCCCACCCCTCTGTGAGCTCTTGGACAAAATATTCCCAGAAGCAGGGTGATTCATTCACAGCACCATTTGCCAGTTCCAGAGAAAAGGCAGACCATGGAATACATTCTGCAACTTTTAAAAGAGAAGACAAAGAAATTTCAAGACCAAGTTTCCCTTCAGTGGACCGAGGCTCAGGGAGCTGGGACATTCATATTTTTTTTCCAGAGAGCCAAGCTTTAGAGGGAGAAAAAGATCAAGGTTTGAGCCAAATCTGCCCCAAACCCAAGGTGATACCCCCTAAGAACCCCAAAGACAGCACTGCTTTTTAAACAACGCGATAGGCTGAACCTGCCAGCCACTGTTACTGTCGCCGAGGGACTGGATGTGGGCTAGAACCAAATGCAATTGGCTGATTTTTTTTTTTTTGTGCTCATTCTTGTCAGGACTCCAATCGTCAATGGAAGGACGAGAACCTCATGCTCGCTCCTCTTCGATTAAGCAGAGGGAAGCTTGCCGAACGTTGGAGGGTTTGGACATCTTGCAACCCGAGAAGGCATGGAGAGAGGTTAGCAGGTGAGTCTGGTGGGGTCTCGCGGTAGCGGCGTGGTTTCACCGCAGGCAGGGTGAATGGTGAGCTTTCATGGTTCACGGGAAACCAGGTTGAACGGCCCGAGCAGCACGAAGACACCTGGAGAGCCTGGTCTCTCATTTTGAAGTCCCAGGGTATCTATGCCCCGAGTCTGGCCTCCTGTAACTCAAATGCCGTACTCACCTCTTTAAAAATTGTACTTTCAGCTCCCAGTCCCCCACTGGGCAGAAGCGGGAGTGAGCCTGACCTCTTTTCCCAAGCGAGAGTGTGTGATATAATAAGAAAGCTCAAGAGATCTGGGTTCTAGTTTGATGCTGATTCCAAAAAGCTGAGTGGCACCAAGCACGTCTCCAGCTCTCTCTGGGACTCAGTTTCCCCACCTGTGAAATCGTAGGGAAGAGACTGTTGAGGAATAAGAAGGGGCGCTGAAGACATGGGCTTTGGGGTCATGCCTGTCTGGGTTCTAATCTCATTCTTCCAGCTGTGTGTCCTGAGGCAAGTTGATTAACTTTTCTGGGTTTCTTATTTCTAAAGCAGTGGCCATAATAGCTATTTCGTGATAGATTTGCTGACGAATTAAATGACATAATGTGTACGAAGCACATAGCTTAGTACCTGACTCACAGAAATGCCCTTTGTTAAGGTGTAATTTGCATACAATGAAATGCTCAGATCTTAAACATTCAACTTTGATGGCTGCCTATCAAGATGCAGAATGTCCCAGTTGCCCTGGAAAGTCTCCTTGTCCCCTTCCCAGTCCATCCTCCCAGGAGCTACCCCTGATCTGATGTCTATCACCCCAGATTAGTTTTGTCTGTTTTAGAATCCCTGTGAATATAACCAGACAGTGTGCCCTGTATTTGTGTTTGTGGGTACGTTTGGCTTCTTTCTCTCACAATGATACTTTTGAGGTTGATTCCATGTTATCGGGTGTATAGGTGGATCATTGCTTCATGGTGTGTAGCATTTCACTGTGTGAACACACAGCACGTCCATCCATCCGCCGCATCTGAACTATTTCCAGTTCTCGCCTACTAGGATCAGAGCTGTGATGAATGTTCTTGCTAGAATTTGGTACAAGGCTTCCATGGATAATATTTTCACTTTGCTTGGATAAACACCTCGGAGCAGAATGACTGCTGGACCGTAGGGCAGATGCACACTGAACTTTGTAAAGAAACTCCCAAATGTCTTCTAACGTGGTTGTAGCATTTTACGCCTCCACCAGTGATCTTCAGGACTTTGAGTCCCCCGAACACCCCCTCAACGTTTGCTGTGGGCAGTCTTTTCAATTTCTGTCATTCTGGTATCACATTGTGGTTTTCACTCACATTTCCCTGATGACTAATGAACAAACTCCTTTCATGAGTTTATTTGGAATTTTTTAAAAGTTAGTTCCTCTCCCCTTCACTGCCATGTACCTTTCAGCCTCCGTGATTCCAAGGACTGCTGAATAAACGAGGAAGGGGAAACCAAACGCAAAATCTGCTAGAAATCTAAAGAGCTCTCGAACCACAGAAGCAAGCCTGAGCTCAGCCTTGGAGCCCTCCCCTTACCTTTGCTTTCCCAGGACTGGGGGGCGAAGGATGTGCTCCTCTTCCGAGGCAGCCAGGGTCATGGCTGACTTGCTCAGAAGGTTTTAATGACAATAACTTTGTCCCAGACTGAGTACTTGCTTTCATTATTCCCATTTATAAACTACCTACTATGCTCTAGCCACCGTACAGACGCAGAGTATATCTAATTTTTACAATAGAACAGCGAGGTTGATGTATGATCTCCATCTGGTAGGCTTTGAACATCACAGATGTGAATTCCTTTGCCTAACACCCCACAGCCTCACTTCCGTGGAATCCAGATTCAACATGTGACTGGCTGGCTCCAAAATCTCATTCGCCAAGCTGCCTTCCAAACACATGCACTGGAATATTATTCAGCCGTAAAAAGGAACAAAGTGCTGATATGGTCCAGCCTACAACATGGATGAACCTCAGAAACATCACGCTAAGTAAAAGAAGCCAGACATAAAATGTCACATGTTGTAGTTCCATCTATTCAAAATATTTGGAATGGGTAAATTGACACTTACAGATAGCAGACTGGTGATTGCCAGGGGCTCGGGGGAGGGGTGAATGGGAAAGAAACTGCTTGGTGGGGTTTTGAGGGGGATGACAAAATTAACCTGGAACGAGATGGGGTGGCGGTTATATAACATTGTGAATGTGCTAAATGCCACTAAACTGTATACTTGAAAAGAGTTCATTTTATGTTATTTACCGCAATAAGATTTTTTAAACCTCCACCCTAGAGTCTCTCCCTCATTAAAGAGCATAATTTTACCATTAGTGATTGAGTCCTTCGGGTAGTGATTCCTCCAGAAGCCAAGCCCCAATCTTCTCCCTGGCAGAGGGCCCTCCCGGGGAATCCCGGGGCAGAGAGGGAGGAAACAGCAGGATGACTCAGGGAGTGGGCCCCGGCGTCAGGCTGCCTGAGTTCAATTCCAAGTACCTTCGTGTCCTCATTGCAGAATGGGAATGATAATGTTACCAACCTCGTGGGGTGCTGTGAGGGGAGAATCACACGTGTCAAGTGCCTGGGCACATGCAATGCTTATGCCCTAAGCTGCCTTGTCAGGGCAGGGCAGCCCACCTTCCTCTAGTAACATCCATGCTACAAATATTTATTGAGCACCTACTATACGTCAGACACTCTTCTAGGCTTTGGGGAATCGCCCATAAGCAGGAACTATAAAATTCCTTTCTTCTTAGAGCTCACATTCCAACTGAGGCATTAAGACAACAAACAAAGTAAATAAAATGCATAGTATATCAGATGATGGTATAGGGTCAGAAGAAAAAATAAGTAAGGGATGGAGGTAGGAGGGTTGGGGGCAAAGTTACAGTTTTAAGTTGGGTTTGAGAAGGCTTCCCTGAATAATGATCCGGAGGAGGTAAGGTACGACGTGTCTTACTTTAGCTATTGCTACTGTAATGAAAGACAACACAAAGGTTACGTTTTACAGTTCTTGAGGTCAGGAGTCCAAAACGGGTCTCCCTGGGCTAAAACCAAGGCGTTGGCCGGGCTGTGTTCCTTCAGGGGGCTCTAGGGAAGACCCCTCCCTTCTCTTTTCCAGCTTCTGGAAGCTGCCCACATTCCTTGGCTCATGGCCCCGCCTACTCCAACTCATGCGCCCATCATCCCATCCCCTTCTCTCCAACTTTCCTGCCTCCCTCTTTTCCTCATAAGGAGCCTTGCAATTTTATCTGAATAATCCAGAATAATCTCCTCATCTTGAGATACTCTTTTTTTTTTTTCTCTTAAAAGAGAGGGAGAGAAACATCAATGCATGAGAGATACATCAGCCGGTTGCCTCTCACAAGCCCCCAACCAGGGACCTGGCCCACAACCCAGGCACGTGCCCTCACTGGGAATCGAACTGGCAAGCTTTTGGTTTGCAGGCTGACACTCAATCCACTGATCCACACCAGCTGCGGCTCGAGATCCTTTACTCATGCCAGCAAAGTCCTTTTTGCCATGTAAGGTGACAGTCACCAGTCCTGAAGATTAGGATGTGGACATCTTTGGGGGCCATTGCTCTACCACTGGTCCCATAGTATCTAGAGAAAGGGGGAAAAGCAAGTTCAAAGGCCCTGGGCAGCAGGTGCCTGGCATGTGCGAGAAGGATGGTGGCCAGTGAGGATGCAGTGGAGGGGGGAGGGAGGAGTGGCCTCTCACAAGGTCAGAAAGGTAAAGGAGGTAAAATGGCTCTTGCAGGCCCCTGTGGGTCCCAGTGAGATGGGAGCAGGTGACAGACGCGATCTGACCGGTTTTGACAGGATCCCTCTGCCTGCTATGTCGAGGACAGTCTGTCCATGAGGAGACTGCCGCAGTATCTGGGCGAGATGATGGTGGCTGGACCATGGTAGTAGAGAGAAGTGGTGACATGGGTCTCATTCTGGATTTTGAAGGTCAAGTCACAGGCAACCACATAGCGTCACCAGTGGAGTGTCACAGAAAGAAGAGTCAAGGAAGGTTCCAAAGTTTTTGGCCTGAGCAACTGGAAGAAGGAAGGTGTTCTTTGGGGTAAGAAAGATCACCAAGAGATCAGACCTGGGATGACTGGTGAGAGATCAGGGATTTGCTTTGAGATGAGTGTTGAATATCCAAATGGAGGAAGTCAGACACATGAGTCTGGAGTTTCGGAGAGGGATCTGGAGGGATCTGTTTGGGAGACATCAGCATAAAGCCATGAGTCTGGATGAGATCTTCAAGGAGTACGTGCAGAGATAAGACGATGGAGGACTGAAACCTGGCCCCCTCTGACGGGGAGAACCCAGGGATGTTGGAGGAAAACCAGGGGAGGGTGGGGACCTAGAAGCCAAGAGAGCCAAATGTTAAAAACTTTGTCCATAGCAAGTATGGAAGGAGGCGGGGCGTGGAGCAGAGGATGACCACCCATGCTTTCCTCTGCCTGTTCCCTGGCAACAGGCTCTGCAGGAAATCATTTAAGGGGGTTGGACCTACAGAGGTGGGAGACCGTGCCAGGTCCCCTGTAGCCATGCAGGGACCCTCAGAGCACCAAGCCTATGGACACTCACTGAGTATTTGCTAAAAACCGAGGAAAGGGCCGTGGACTTGGGTCCAGGTCCAAGTTCCAGCACTCTAGAGTCGTCAGAATTTCAGTCTCCCCTCTCCAGAGTGGAGGTGACACACGCTCACCCCTCTGCACCTCGTCATCAGTCATGACATTTGGGAAAGTGTTTGGTAAGCGAGCTGGGCCCATCAGAGTTACTTTAGGTCACGGCTTTTCCTTGGCAGCTGACTCAGGGCATGTGGCCGGACCTGTGTGACCCAGCCCACGCCACGTGAGGCCTCCGCCTTGGTTTTTCTCAAGCCGCTCTGAGGATAAGCGGCTTCTTCCCCAGGCAACAGGAACTGAGGAGTGAGTGGGCCTGTCCCAGTGGAAACTCGAGCACGTGCATGGGCATTCACCAGGGTTTCCAGTGACTACAGGCCTCACGGAGCAGCTGGCTGGACCCTTCCTGAAAATCTGCCCCAGAACGGCCACGGCGCTGCTCTGGCCATCCTTGGCCTCAATGTCCCACTTCCCAGGGGGTGAACCCTTCCTTCACCCCAGGAGCAGGGACCGGGCTCCCCCGTTCCCTCAGCAGCACATGACACACAGGAGGTTCAGCATGCAAGCCAGTTTATTGACATTTACTTCCCCCCCCAAACTTTTCCACCCTGGTTAGGGGACGAATGACTTGGGGCAGGGGGAGGGGATGAGAGACGTGGGATACTGCAGAGATGGAAGCCATGCTACGGTAGGTTGGGGAAAAAAGCCCCCCATTTCAGAGGCAAGGAAAGTTGGGCCCAAGAAACACACACTCATTCAACCAAGTCCCTTCCATCGCCGGAGGAGAACCAGGTATTGCGCTGGCCTGGGTCTTCTGCTGGCTCATGCCAGGCACCTTTGAGACCTGGCCATTGCACTAGTGGCCACGGAATCTTGACCTGAACAGAACAGGGGAGGCCTGGCTCCGTCTGCACAGGTGGAGGAGACAAAGGTGGCCAATCAGTGGGAGGTCACGGTGCACAAACGACGGGACAGGGCGGCGCTCTCAGCACTAGACTAGGGCTCTACAGTGCAGTGAGGCCCCACGAGGTGGCTGACTGAAGGCTGGACGCCATGGAGAAGTAAAACAACAAGGCTCTGTAACGGCCCTGACGTCTGAACACACAAGTTCAGAATGGTCTCTGCCCACAGAGTGTTTCAGTCCCCTTGGCTGTAAACCATCAAGGAAGCAGAAGGAAGAGGAAGTAGTGGTCTGTCCAGCTGGGACCTGGGACTGTCACAATCGTCCAGATCTCTGAGCCTGGGATGGAGCGAGGAAACAGGATGCTGAGTCCCAAGAGGGCCGCCCCCAAGGCCCTCGCCCCTCCTGCCAGGCTCCACAGGCCTCATCTTCTAACGCTTCTTCTTGGTCTCCTTCTTGGGTCTCTTGTTCACAGAAGGAGCAGCAGCCTTGGGCTTCCTCGTCACCTCCCCACTTCTGGGCTCCAAGGGTTCTGCCTCCTGCGTGGTGATAAAACAGAGAGTCCTGCTTAGATGGGTCAAGCCTGACACCAGAAAAAGGAGATGTTGTTTGAAGGGACTTTGCAAACTGAAGCATGCCACAGAACACAAGGGATGGAAGCCATCGTGGCTGGGACCCAGCGGGGACATACAGGCGGAACAGTGCTGGGAGCAGGGCAGCTCCTCGGGGAGGACACAGCCCTCGGAGTCTCACAGGTGAAATCCAAGCTCCTCCGCATTCCAGCCGAGTGACCTTGTGGGGAATTCGCTTCCCCTTTCTGTGTCTCAGTTTACCCACCCAGGCAACGGAAATAGTGACGCGCACCTTGGAGGGTGAATGTGAGGAGGCGAAAATGCATGAAAAGGACCCAGTAAATGCAGCTGCACCCGGTGGCTGGCTGGTCACCCTGGGCAGGGCCTGGGCAGAATTTGGGTGAGGAGCCAGCCATGGGGCAGCCCCACCGTGGCTTGCTCCCCCCCTTCTGGCCCTGCTGTTCTCTTCTCCCCGTTCACCCCACAGAATGCCAGGGCCACAGGGGTGGAGACCACCAGCCAGCAAGTAGGCAGCCAGCCACTGAACGGCTCTGTGGGGCCTGGCAGAGGTGCCCCATGGGGGGCGGGGGGCAGAGGGCAGCCTGGGGGCAGAACTCCAGCCTCTCCCGAGCTCTGGTTTTTAATCTGTCATGTACACTGTGATTTCTTCCAAGATTTGGTTTAAGCAAAGGTTCTGTGGCTTAAAGAAGTTCAGCACTGCAGCTCCAACCCTGGCCTTCATTGTGCTGCTATAAACAGTGGGCTCTGGGGACGGACCTTGGCCTGCTCCAGCCACTCGGGCTCACGTCAGAGGGATCTGGAGAGGACTCGGCCTGTCGAGCATCCCCTCCCCCTGGGTGACAAATCGCCGTGCCACAGCTGGGCAAGGCGTGAGCAAGGCCCACCCGGCTCAGGGGACACTGGTCGTAACTATGGGGCCTCATCCGGCCCACAGGCGGGCTCCGCTTGGCCTGCAGAGTTTGTTTTTAAGAATATAGACCAATCGGGAGATTTCTCATTCAATCTGGATTCACAGTTTTCTTGAAAACTTCAAACATCTGGTGACAGCCCCAAATCCCCTCTTGAAAGACACGGGCTGGGCAGGGCAGCAGCTGCCTCTGTATTCCAGTGCCCACGGCCCCCCAAAGTCCTGTGCAAAGAAAATGTTTCTTGGTGCTTGTGTTCTTTTACCAAATAATGGGGAAATGAAGAGAAGACTAAGACTATGAGGAGGGAACACACTTCTTCTGGAAGGGAAAAATATTTTTCCCTGTTTAACTGGCCAACTCCCGGCTTCCAGCTCGCTTTAAGCTCCGTCCTTCCCGGCTCACCCGTCAGCCCTGGCCTGAGCCGCCGCCCTGCAGAAGAGGCAGGACCTCGGCTGAAGGCCGGTCCAGAGGTCTGTCAGCTCCCTCTTATCGGCAGGCCGGCCTAGTCTTCTCTCCTCCCTGCCAGCTGAGACACCACATGCAAAGGCCCAGCCCGGCCCCCGGCACCCCTGCACCCCCGGGTGATCTTCCCAAAATAACGAGGAGGCTGGTCTCTCCTCTGGCCAAATCTCTGGTGGCAGCTCTAGACTCCCCCAGCCTGTCCCTCTGTGCTGACATTGTTTATGTAATTTGGCAAAGAAAAAAATTAGAAAAGCAAACAAAGCCAAACCTCAAAAAGCCAGCGTGTCAAGTGCGCAGGCTGCAGGCCCAGAGCTCGGCGGGAAGGCTGTTGTCTGCGCTAGACCCGCAGGGGACAATGCCTTTGAGACCTCGAATGAGCAGGGACTATTCCCAGGGCAGCACCTATCAGTCTCCAGACGCCAGTGGGTCCCTGAGAGCCCTGGGCAGGCAGACGCAGGCTCAGGCCTGCCAGGACCCCCAGGGGGAGCCCCACTCCAAGCTCTTCCCGTTTCGGTGGGGCTCAGTTCAGAACCCACCTGGCTCCTCAGACCCCCTTCTCAGGTGCCTCGCCCTTCCTGGCACCTTCCAGGCCTCTGCCCTGGCCCAGCTGTCTGTCTGTCAGATGACTGAGCCTGGAGTCCCCCGGGCTCCTCCAGCTCTGTTGTCCCAGGCCGGGCTCGGCCCTTCCCCAGCAGGCCAGGCCTCCTCCCCACCCGTCGGCAGAGCAACAAGAGTGCCAGAAGGCCCACCCTGTCCTCCCCACTGGCCAGTCACCAAGTCCTACTGATGTGACCTCCTGCACCTCTTGTTTTTAGCATCGAAGTCCCTAGCTCCCCCTCTGCTAACCAACCTCCCTGCTCTCTGGGCCTTTCCTTGTGTACCTGCCAAAGAAATTTTTCTCAGGTGCTGACACCCCTATCTTAAGCCTTCCAGTGGCTTTCCATTGCCCTCATGGCCCACACCTGGGTGGGCATCTAAGGAGGCCACCTCTCAGGCCTCGTCTGTGCTCTTCTCCACCCCCGACACTGGGTCAGGCCCCAGGGCTCCCACTGGTCACCCCTTCTTTCTTTGGCCTCCCAGTAAAGCACGCCCCCGTGGTTTGGCCCAGCTCAAGAACACGATCCTACTCACCATCTACCCTTCCTTCTCTGTTCCTCTACTTGCAGCCAAGTGCATCCCCTCCTCCACCCCTACCCCCAGGTCCCCAGGAACTTTATGATGCCACTATTATTTTATCACCATTACATGTTCTCATGTTGGTCTCCCCTACTAGCCTGTGAGCTCCTTGGGACAGCTTCAACTGTTGCTGGAAAGAAAGAAATGAAAGAGCAAGCAAGATCTCCCATAACCATGGAAACTTCACACTTGTTTATCATCGTGAAAATATAACTTAAGACTAGCCTCACTTTTCCCATAAGCACAGAGGACACAAGCAGACCTTAAACCCAGCACCCATACCTGAAGTACATACGCCCAGACACAGCAACCAATAACAACAGCAGTGACCACGGCCACGACGGCTGCTCATACTACGTACAAAATGCCTGGCCCTGTGCTCCATGGTCTGGACTCATTTAAGCCTCATGAAGTGCCCCACTGAGCCCAATTTCACACATGAAAGAAGGAACACTCAGGTTCCATGACTTGGCTAAGGTTTCAGTCGGTGAGCAGCAGAGCCAAGCTTTGAACCTGAGATCTTTGTGGCTGTATGCAGTAGAGCCTCTCCCAGGTTCCCGGGGGCCCTGGGGCTACAGAGGAGGATCTGCGTCAACTGTGAAATCTGCTTTCACTCTGTGTAGTAGCCCCTGAACCACAGGTGACCGTGGAATGATGAGGACAGCTTCTTCCAGACTCTGTCTGTCAAAGGGTCCTTCGGAACCCCCTTGTTTGGGACTCGAGTTCCGCCAGGAGTCAGGAAGGCGGGTCAGTGCTCCTTGAGCCCTGGTTTGCTCTTCACAGAGGAGCGCAGCTCTCTGTGGGTGTGCGTGTGCATCACAGTGACCGAGTCACCCGGTGGTGTCTGTCTCCGCGCCCAGACCTCCTCCTCCCGTCGCCACCTCAGTTTTTGGCGTTGTCCCCGCTCAGTTACCCAAGCTAGAGAGCTCCGAGTCATTTCTGAGTTCTCGCCATTCCCTCGTGCCCCACATCCGACCTGTGCCAGGTCTCAGCCACTCCCCTTTCCGGTGGGCTCCGAATCCCACCCAGCCCCTTCTGGTCACACGCTCCTGCGCCGGACCAGACAGAACGGTCTCCTGCCTGCCTCTCATTGCATCAGCCTCCCACAGGTTTTCCTCACCACCTGCCACGTTGTTTTAGAATCCAAAACTGTTGTTTTAGGAGATACCGTCTGTTTTCTGCCTTGAAAGGGTCTCTGGTATAAGTGTCCCTCTCAGCATAAGACCCATTCCAAGAGCCCCAGTGTGGCCTCCAGGGCCACTGCACTCCAGCCCGACCCGTCTCAGGACACGCCCCCTCGTGCAGCCAACCCTGTCACTCTGGGCTACTGGTCAAGCCGGCGGCTCCCAGGTACCCTGTTCCCTCCCACGTTCTGCACAGGCACTGGGCATTCATCACCCACCGCCCACGCCCAGGGCAGGCGGGTTCTGTGCCAGGCACCACGGAGCAGCCAAGGGGGGAACTCGCGCTTAGTGATGGGCCCCACGTGCGAGCTTCGCTACCATCAGCTCGGCGGGTCTCCCATCACCCGGGACCAGCGGCCCTGCCCCCGAGCCTACGCTAGGGCAGCTGTCACACACATGCTTTGGCCGCTGGGGTCCCAGCCACACAGAACGGTGCTCCAAACTCTTGGCTGGCGAGGATGACTCTGAGCAAATGGCTGACTTTTCATTTCTCTTCAATTACACGTTGTTGGTACAAGCCAGGCAGAGGGCAGACTCCAAAAGCTACAGCCCCCCTCTTTAAATCTGGGGTCCCCTCTCCTCCTTTGAAGCCAATTTCACGTATCCTCAGCAACCACACTGTCAGGAGTAAAAGAAAACCTCTCCTGCTGGGAGGCCCTTGGGTCCGCGGAAACGGCCCCTGTGGACACAGCCTCATCGATAATGAAGCAGCTCCACAACAGCTTTCGGGGCCAGAAAATTGCTGCTATTCATCAGATGCACAAAATTAAATCTGTGCCACGATGCGCTGAATCCCTTCCAGCGAGGAAAGCACAAAGAAGTCCGTGCTCTCCACGACACAGTTCAGTGCGGACTGGCCCCTGAAATCAGGACACGCCACCCTGCACGGGCAGAAACCACGCTTTCCCTCAACTGGCTCAGGGAGAGAAGACCACTGTGCTCAGCTCAGGGAGCCCCACACCCCTTATCTCACTTGATCCTCAGGAACTCTAGGGGCAGGTCTGACCCAGGCTCAGGGAGCTGAGGGTGGGCCAGCACCCAGCACCCAGCACGGAGGCCAGGTGGGGCCAGTGCTGAAGTTCCCGTGCCCCGCTGCACACTCCTGCATGGGGCCCTGGCAGGGTGGGGGCTGACAAGGCCTCGCAGAGAAGGAACTAGCACTGGTCTTGAGAGGAGAACAGGAACAGGACCGGCTAAAACAGGGAGCAGGGGAAGCTGTCCCTGTGGGCTCAGCAAAGTGAACAGATAAGGGTCCAGGATGCACTTGGCAGGCAAGGACAGTGATTAGTAAGAGCAGCCTTGGGAGCGCATTCCAGACACAACTCAGCATCACGCAGGCCCTTCCCCCCGGCGGGTCTGTAGCTCCCTGTGTATCCAGCCATCTCTCCTACGAGCCGGTACACATCTCGAGACCATGTTTACACCTTCACCTTGCCCACCGCACGGCAATCTCTCAGAGACAGCTCGTTAAGTTAAAACATCCCTGCCAAGCTTAAAAATAATACAGGGCAGAACTGCACGGTTGGTTCTGCGAGCCTGTCTCCTGAGATGTGGAGAATGGGTATATACTTGCCCAGGTTAATTATTTACTAGGGCAGCCTTCACTGGCAATCTGGGGCCTAGTTTAAAATCGAGAGCCTTGCCCTGGCTGGTGTGGCTCAGTGGACTGAGTGCTGGCCTATGAACCAAAGGGTGGCCGGTTCGATCCCCAGTCAGGGCATACGCCTAGGTTGTGGGCCAGGTCCCTTCCCCTTTCTCTGAATAAATAAATAAAATCGTGGGTCTGGGAGGACTCTCAGGAGTCCAGGAGTGGCCAGTCGAAGGTGGCCTGGCAGAAATGGCACGCACTGCCCCTTCTGACCTGTGGGCCAAGGTGTGAGCATGTGAAGCAGAGGCCCGCCATGAGTTTGATCAATCCCCAGCTCTAAGAGCCAGTGTAGTCTCATTCTGAGGGAACGTAGGAAGACATTAGCACAGTCAGCATTTAAACTACTAGGAGTGTTTATGATTAACTGCCAGATGAACTATTACAAGCTGCTGTATGAGTTGCTGAACTAAGTCAACACCCACTTGCTCAGGGTTGAGTGGATCAACATCTGTACAGAAACTGGTCCAAAGGAGGCCCTGACCGGTGTGGCTCAGCTGGCTGGGCATTGTCTTGCAAAGCAAAAGGTCAAGGTGATCCCCGGTCAAGGTGCTGGTTTGATCCTGGCTGGGGGGTGCACAAGAGGCAGCCAACTGATGAGTCTCTCTAGCATCCATTGCTCTCTTTCTCCCTCCCTTCCCCTCTCTCTAAAAATAAATACATAAAATCTCTTTTAAAAAAAGAAAGAAAGAACAAGGCTTGGGAGTCGGCTGAGGAAGGCTTTGGAGAAGGGAAGGCAGACCGGTTCCCTCCCTCCACCGCCTTGTTCCCCACCCCTCCAACTCCTGGAGCGGGCTCCCGCCTCGTCACCCTGCGGCACCCCACCTGGGGCTAAAGACCATCCTCCCAGAAAATGTGCCTGCACACGCAAACATCGCATTTCTGTGCATGCTTTCAGGGAGCTCGCAGACTTCTGGAGCCTACCTAGGGACCCCCTAGGGACTCGGGGCTCCCTTTTAAGGCCTCTGACGGACAGCAGCCTGAACACAGCACCGTCGTCAAGCCGAGCGGCTGCTCCTCAATCCCTGGATTGTTCTCATTCCCCGTCTCTGCGGGGCCTGGGTTTTCCCTGTGCTCTCCTTGAACCACTGGGAGGTTTTGGGGGAGACCGCACTCTCCTGGTCCTCTGCCCAGTGTCCTGAGAGCGCGAGGGAATGGAGACCCCAGCCCTGTCTGCACAGCACTCCTGCTCCTTTGAGAACTACCTTCCCCTCCACCCCAGAGGTCACTCCACTGGACCCTCGCCTCCCCCGACACTGGCCATCACTGTCCCAAGCTGAGTCAGCTAGAGTTCCTTCCCTGGGGATTCAGAAACTGAGACCAAGCATGAAGACAGCCCCCGGATGCTGCAGCTGAAGGATGTCACCTCTGGGAGCTGTCCGTGGCCATGTTTCTTAACCACAGAGCCAGCGCACAGAGGAAGCTGGGCCGGGCAAAGAGAAGTGAAAGGCAGGAGACAGGCCGAGAGGAGAGGCAGAGGGGATGCAGATGGTAAGCGGTGGCATCCCGGGCTCCTCCCCTCCAGAGGCCCCACTGCATCCCTGTCAGACACAGCACCCCCATCTTTTCAGGGCATCTACACTGCACAGAAGCTCCTTCCAGCACTTCAAGCAATATCTTATGTTCAGGCCTCTCCTAAATTTCTACCTCCCTTGAAACACTTAGCAATTCATTCTCAGGGCTTCAAGAAATAATGCTGTGTTGATAAAATAATTACCAGGCACCTACTCCCAACTCCTCATGGCTCTACCCCCTTCACCACTTGGATGTCCTGCTATTATTTCACACCTAACACATGGGGGACTGGACACGGCCTGTCCTCCGGAAACTGGTCTGAGCTTCAGGGCACAGTCTCGGGACTGGCCCGGCGTCTGCACCCAGCACCACCTGGGCGCTGCAAGAAAACACTGCTCCTGCTCCGGAGCACAACCGAACCAGCGTCTCTGTGCGCCAGGCCCAGGCTCAAACAAATGTTTGTTTTCTCAGTCTTAGTTTAATGGGCTGTCAGTGAGAAAAGGAAAGTCTTCAATCGGCTTAGGGTTCCGGGGACTTCAGAGTTGATTTGACCCATTGGTTCTTGCCCTACTAAGAAAAGGAAGGGGGTGGGGTGGGAAGCATTTGTATGTATTCCTCTCTTCTTCCCTGATTACCCCCAAAAGAGCTTTCAAACAATCTCCTAGGATTGAAGTACTGAACTCATAAACTAGCTGCAAAAGAATCAGCTTACTGCATCAACAGGAAAGACATTCTTTTGCTTTTCAAAGGCTTTCCCATCATCTGGAGCCAAAAATATTATCTTCTGACCCAAAAAGCCACTAATAAACCTTGTTTCTTTCTATAGGCCAAGCAAGGATGGTTTTGCCCTAAGCAACAAGGCAAAAAGAACGACATTGTTCTCTGGGTCCACCCACCCCCTCTTCTGCCCTCTCCCACCTCAGGCCACCCTCCATTTGCAGGTACCCCCCACCCCGACCCCCACCCCCACCCTTGGGCCGCCTGGAGTCCCGCACACTGTGCCCATTCCCACAGCCTCCCTTCCTTCCTAAGAGCTGCCTAGCCCCAAGGTAAAAGCCCCATCTTCTCCCCTCCCCATCCAAATTCCGCAACCCGGCCGGCTGCCTGGTGCAGCCTGCGAGCAGTCTCGGCACTCAGCCTCTCTCTGTAAGACTGTCTACACAGAGGACACTGTGTTTCCTCTCCATCTCTTTACAAGTTCGAGGAGCCAGAGAAGGCTGTATAAGGGGGCACGCGGGGGATAGCTGGCACCCGAATCCCTGTGTAACTGGGGGCCATCTGCTGGTATGATGCACCAACAAAAAGGTAAATTAGTGGTACTGTGTTTTTGCTACTGATCCACTGAAAAACTGAAAAGTTAAAACAGTAAAGCCTCAGTCATTAAGACAATTCGCTTGTGTGAGCCTTGCTCCCCTAAACTGCAAGACAAATTAAAATGAAAGCTTATGTACTGTGTTTATATTTTAACAGATGAGGCTGCTGTCCCAGATTAACCTCTAAATGGCAGAGGAGGTTGGGGGAGGGAATGGAGGCAGACTGTGGACCCTTTGTCAACTTCCTGCCTCAAAAGACTGCAACCCCCTGCGCCACTAAACACCTCAGAAATCCCTAAGCACCCCCCACAACCACCACCTTCTGAAAGTTTGCTGCGGTGACCCGGGCCCCTGTGGCCAGCCTGGAAGGGCTAAGACACAGTAAGAGGTGAGCAGCAGCTCTCCGAAAGGCCACACACCTGTGACTCGGACATCTCTGCCTATAAAACGAGAACAATTATCACCTCCCTCCCTGGGGACTCTTAGCAGGCTTCATCGGTGGCCAGTGACAATAAAAACTGTTTGTTATTTATAATGCCCGGTAGCATGCCATGTCTGAAGACAGAGCCCCAGAGCACAGGGATGACGTTTTCAGAATGTGATACAAGTGTGGGTGGAAAAACGCCAATCACCACCTCCTTCTTGAAACACTGGAATAAGAAATGGGGATGGACAGTCAGCCCAGAGGCCACGAGCCTGCCCGGGCTCACCAAGGTGCACTCGGTGGCCGCTCCTCCCCGCCTGTTCCCTTAGTGCTGGAGCTCCTTCCAGACGGACCTAGGCCTCTTCTCTCGCTCCACACTCGCCTCTCAGTCACATCTCATCCCAAATGCTGATCGGCACTCAGCCCAGAGGCTCTGATACAGACCCTCACGTCTCAAAGGCACCTGTTTAACACTGAACTCAGCACACTCCTCCCCCAGCCCCGCCCAGGCCGGCTCCTTCCCCAGGGTCCCCATCAACCTCCCAGCCACACACGCAGGATCGCTGCAACACAGTCATTTCCAAGGCGCGTGGATCTCCAGAACACACTGTATATTGTTAAGTGAAGAGAAAGATGTGAAACTGTTTACTAGTGCGCTGTACTGTGTGTATCAAAGGGGGAATACAACTAAACATATCCCACACATACGCACCTGCGAATGTTTTAAAAAAGAAACGAAGGAAGGAAAAAATCAAAAGAATGAAAACGGTACCTGTATAGTGGGAGGGAGGGGACAGGGTGCAGGATCCTGAGACAAAAGAAGACTTCTGTGACTGTGTCTTGTTATACAGTTTTGACTTTGGAAATGTTGTATGTAAATATTTTAGATAACTTTTAATTACAGAAAAAAATCCCTAAAAGTTAGAAACAAATGAAAGCAAATTAACCTAACTGCATGTCACGGCAGGCGCACACCTGTGTGAATGAAAGAACTGCTAACACGGTACTCTGACCACACACCCGCCACCGGGACGGTATTTGTGGGCCAAAAAAAGAACTCCAAAGACATCTTAAATTTCACTCTGAGTCTTACTGTTAGTTGTGAAAAACAGTGTAGCTATATTATCTTTAAATTATTTTGAGAGAAAGAGGAAAGAGAGAAACACACACAGAGACTTGTTGTTCCATTTATTTATGCATTTATTGGTTGATTCTTGTGCCCTGACCAGGGATTGAACCTGCAACTTTGGTGTATCAGGATGACAGTCTAACTGATACAGTTACTTTAAAGTTTAACAAGTATATTGCAGGTGTGCAGAACAGAGTTAACATTTAAGAAAACCTCTATCCCTAGACAAGTCAGCTGGTAAGCCTGGCCCTTGGCTGGCATCTGGAGGCTGAGTTTTGGGGGGTTCCCACCATTCCCAGAATGGGTAAGGGCGGCTCGCTGTGTCTAAACTGCTTGTGCAAACAATAAGGTTTATGCAGAAAACCTGCTCTCCTTCTGGAAGTCTGGGATCTTAGTCTGTGCCAGGCAGAGGGTGCTTACGTGACCTGTCCCCAGCAAAACCCTCGGCAAGAGTCTCCAATGGCCTTCCCTGGGGGACAGTATTTCAAATGACTCGACGGAGCGCTCACTGAGACCATGTGAGCTTAAAAAAACTAAAATCGTTTAAAACATATCAAATATATAAACATATGTTCAAAATGCATGAAAACCAAAGCTTCACTGGTTAAAAGCGGAGGCTGCTACAGCCCAAACTCACTACTCTGAAGATTAATAAATAAAGAGAAAGAACCAAGCATCAATCCTGCCTTTTAGTATGAACAGCATTTCAGAGCAACCGCACAGTGAGGGAAAGGTCTTCTTCGTTGAAGAACTCCAGCTAAGAAATGGAGAGGGAATAAGGGATCTAGGCACTGATCATCAGTGGATGCTAAACCAACAGGTGGGTGACTGACGGGGACTTTATGACAGGGACTGGCTACCTGAACCCACCGACCAATCCTAGAATCTCTCGGTGCGCAACAACCAATACCACCTGCCTGTTGATGACACACCCCAGGGAGTGCACAGCACCAGCTATGAAGTGTTCTCACCAGATAACCTGATCTGAATTGAATCAAGCCTCTATATCAAATTTCCTATTGATAGGAAATACGGGGAACAGAGAAACATGGCAAATGACACCACGGAGAAGCAATCAGCCAAGTCCTGGATGTGGATACCATAGGTGACAATGACCTGCCTTCACCCACAATCAGTGTCCTGAGAAAAGTGAGGGTGAGGGTGTTGGTGGTGGTGGAGGGAGGGTGTACAGCTGTAGCATAAGAGTCAAAAACCACAAAAAAAGGCAATCTGATCACCTTACATCTCATTAAGTCACTTCCTTACTTAAAACCCTCAGGACCCTTATAGCTGCACCTCTCATCGCGTCCCCTCCGTATTCGGACACTGTCACCTTTATTCGGGTCCTTGCACCAGCTGGCTCCTTGACTGCTCAGGTACTTGCAGGTGCACGCCCCTCTCCCTGGCGGGGGGAGGAGGTGGTCCAGCCCCGGGGTCCTCCCCCTGGCCACACAGCCTCCTGTACCTCTCAGGAACTGTGTTTGTTTCACGTGTGCCCCGCCCCCAAAGACCCGAAGCTCCGGAGGGCAGACCCCACCTCGTTCAGCAGTGTGACGTGTACAGGCACTGAGTAAAAATCTGTGGAACGCATGTGTGAACTAAAGTATGAATCACATGGCTCAAGGCTGCCAGGTGGCGGGGATCTGGAGACACGATGTATCGACAAAGCCCAGCACAGTCCCTGCTGAGCTTCGTTGCTGCAATATCCATTTTCAGTGCCCAGCACCCAGCCTGAGGGGCTGAGGCTCACAGAGAAGGACTCACCGCCTCGTGGGACTTGGGAACAGGGATGAGGATGGCCAGCACGCAGATGAGCTGAAAGATGGCCCCCAGGAAGAGTCCGTACCGCAGCAGGTTCTCCAGGAAAGTGGGCTCCGGCACCTCGGGGGGTGAGAAGTCCAGGTCGGAGGCCATGGCCTCAGCTGCCTGCCGCCTGTGGTCTCCTCAGGCTCACACACTCCAGGCCAGCGTCTAAAGGCAAAGGGTAAGCGTCATGTTTCCACGGCTGCGTCTTCAATGGTCCCATTGCACACGCACACACACAGACATGCAGGAACACGTACCACACCTGTGGCGAAACTGTAGCAATTCTTGAATCTAAGTGGAGGATATAGGGATAGGCATTGAACCGTTCTTCCAGTTTTTTGGTATGTTTGAAAAGGTTCCAATTATAAAGTTAGGAAAAGTAAGTAAGCAAACGCAAACATTTCAACAGGAATCTCAAATCAACATATGTTTACGGTAGGCCTGCTATGTTTCAGGTGTTGCTTATGTGTTCATTTATTTATCCAGTTCATCAAATACTTACTGAACACCAAGCACTGAAGAGGGAGCAGAACAGACACACCCCTGTTCTCCTGGCGCCTACGTCTCAGGGCAGAGGCAGGCAAAGAACGCATCCAGATGTGAAATGCCCACTAGTTAAAACTGTTCTGAAAAAATGTTAGGGCATCATTTCACTTTGTCCAGGGTGACAGGAGGTACTCTCTGGAGGAGATAGGAATAAAGTGGAGAGAAATGAAGTCTGAGAGTGAGCCACTGAGCACCTCAGGGAACCTATCCCAGGCAGAGAAAAAGCAAGTGCACAGCCCTGGGGCAGGGGTATGAGTCCAAAGTGGCCAGAGAGAAACTCCAGTGAGAGACAGGAAGGAGGTAAGGTCAGAGAGGAGTGGGGGCTGACCTCGAAGGACCCTCATGCTCCCTATTTGATTGAGTAAAATGTAAAGCCACAGCAGGGTGTTCAACAGAGAAGTGACTAATGAAGGGAGGAGGGGTGCAGACTGGACACAGAGAATGGTGCCAGGCCACTGCCAGTAACTGAGAGATGCAGGGGACATGGACAACAGGAGCAGTGGTGGAAGGTCTGGCACTGGCCCCCCACTCCCAATACCCCAGCCGAGCTGAAAGAACCGCCTGTAATTCTCCAAGAGCCCTGGGCTCTTCCACAATCCTGGACCGCTACCCAGGCTGCATACTCTGCCAAGAATGCCCTTCCCCATTTTTACCGCTTGGTGAAACGCCGGCTCTGCCACCAAGACTGAGTTCAACCGCCACCCCCCAGCTTGTCTTTCTTATCGCCCCCGCCCCCAGTACGACTGAACTGCTCCCCCTCTAGCAGAGCACCCGCAAGTGGCTTCCTTCTGCCCACCTCAAGGAAAAAGGGGCAAAACTACTCTGGAACCAGACCCACCTGACTGGAAAGCCCTTTGTGTTTTCAGAGATCTGTGCCACAAGGCAATTTTCTGCTGTGTACGAGCTGTCTCAGGCAGGGGCCAAGAGCCCCATGTGCCTATTGAGAGCTGAAATACAGCTAGTACAAGCTGAGAATGGCTGTTCAGTTAAATACACACTCAATTTAGTAGACAGGATGAATGTAAGAATGTAAAATAGCTCACTAAGAGTGTGTTATATTGATTATATGTTGAATTGATATACTAGGTTAATTACATTATTAATTTCACCTGATCTTAAACACTAGCCAGGGGTTGGAAAAAAAGAACAAAGTTGGAGGATTCACTTTCTGATTTCAAAACTCGTTTCAAAGCTGCAATAACCAAAACAGTGTGGTACTGGTATAAGGATCTAGGACAATGGAATAGACTCGAATGCCCACAAATAAATCCTCCCATGTGAGGTGGGGGGCAAAAAAAATCCAAACAGAATTTATTTATTAAAAAATTCTGTATTTATTCTTACAGGCTGAAACTTCAGTCAGCTTCAAAGTGCTCTCCATTTGATGCAACACACTTATTGAGACACTTCTCCACTGTTTAAAACACTTTCTGAACTCACCGATTCTGATGCCTTTTAGTACGTTAGCCGTTTTTCTGTTTCACCTCTTCCACATCAGCAAAATGTTTCCCTTTAAGGACATTTTTCATTGGAGGAAACAAAAAGAAAATCACTTGGGGCAAAATCAGGTGAATAGGGAGGGTGGAGCACGGGTGTCATGCTGTTTGGGTTAAAAGCTGCTGAACACTCAGCGCGGCCTGGGCAGGTGCACTCATAAACCACCCATCACGAAACGGGCAAACATGTTGTAAGAGTCTTCACGAAAAATTCACTGAAGCTGGACACAGCCTCTCACAACAATGCCAGTTGGTGCACTGATACAGATGGGTTTCTAGAACACTCATCTAGTGGGGGAAGCCTGCACTGCAACAGACCTGCCCTCCAGAAGATAATTCCAGTTTCTGGGGGTCTCCTCTTATATACAGCCAATTCATTTCTGAACAAGGGTTACGAGACCGTTCAATGGGAAAGGACAGTCTTTTCAGCAAACAGTGCCGGAAAAACTGGATATCCACACGCAAAAGAATGAAGTTGGATGCCTACCTGACACCAGGCACAAAAATTAACTCAAACTGGATCAAAGATCTAACCTCAAGAGCTAAAATATAAGAGTCATGGGGGAAACTCTCTGTGACATTGGATTTGGCAATGATTTCTTGGATTTGACACCAGAAGCACAGGCAACAAAAGAAAAATAAAATGGACTTTCATAAGAACGAAAAACTTTTGTGCATCAGAGGACACTATCAAGAGAGTGAAAAGACTGGAAAAGCTCAGTGGTGTCTCGAAAGGTCAAACGCAGACGCGCCATTGGTCCAGCAAATCCCACTCCCAGGTACACGAAAGGATTGGAAGCAGGGACTCAGACAGATGCCTGCATATCAATGATCTCAGCTGCATCACTCATAACATCCAACAGATGGAAACAGCCCTAGCCGATGTCACAAGTTCGATTCTCGGTCAGGGCACAACTGCCTAGGTCGGCAGTTCGGTCCCCAGTTGGGGCATGTACAAGAGGCAACCCAGTCAGTGTTTCTCTCTCACATCGATGTGTTTCCCTCTCTCTCTCTCTAACCAATAAGTGTATCCTCGGGTGAAGATTTTTTTTATTTTCTAAAAAGAGAAATCAAAAGGTGGAAACAGTCAAGAGTGTATCAAACAGGTGAACGGATAAACAAAGTGTGGTGCACACACAAAGGAGTGCCATTCAGCTGTTGAAGGAACAAAATTCTGAGACACGGATGAACCCTGAAAACATGACGTAAATGAAGGGAGTCACACACAAGAGAGCGCTGTGTCACTCCACTTACCTAAGGTGCCCAGAGCAGGCAGAAGCAGGGAGACAGAAACCAAATGTAAGTCGCCGAGGGCTAAAGAGGGAAGTGGGGAGTTGCTGTTCAGTGGGTAGAGTTTCAGTCTGACATGATGAAAAGTTCTGGAAATAGATGGTGGTGCTGGTTATACAACGTTCCAAACATCACTGAATTGTACACGTAAGAATAGTTAAAATGCTAAATTTTATGTTACATGTATCTTACCACAACAAAAAATAACTTTATCTGCTGCCCTGGCTGGTGTGGCTCTGTGGATGGAGTGCTGGCCTGCGAACCAAAGGGTCGCTGGTTCGATTCCCAGTCAGGGCACATGCCGGGGTTGTGAGCCAGGTCCCCAGTAGGGGGCGTATGAGAGGTAACCACACATTGATGTTTCTCTCCATCTCTTTCTCTCACCCTTCCCCTCTGTCTAAAATAAATAAAATCTTAAAAAAAATAAAAATAACTTTATGTTTCTTTTTCCTTTTTAAACGCAGCTACTAGAAAATTTAAAATTACATCGGTAGCTCCGGCCTGAGATGGGCCCGAGACCTTCTGCGCTGGCTCCACAGCCTTGTTGCTGGGCGACATTTTTGCAACACGCAGGAGTGACTAGAGGATGACCAAAGCGACCTCACTAAACAGACTGGACGTAAGCAAATGTATACTGCCTCTTTCTGAACTCGGTCACTTAGGAAAGTCCTGCGCCCGTGCCAACAAGGGGGCCGCCTTTTCCAACTGCTGGTCTTCTCTAGGAACCGGCCTCGAAGCCTGAGCCCCGCCCCCACCCTCGCCCCCTTTTGTTTCTCAACACGCTCACTGCTGGCAGATCTTCCTCCTAGCAAGGATCTGACTTCTGGAAAGAACCCAGCATCACAGGGATCCGAGTGTGGTGAATCGGGTGGGGCCGCGAGCTCAGGAACACCATTTTTGGTCAAATACAAGGTATGACGCTAAGACACCAGACGGATTTTGGGGGGTGGCTCATAAACTGGCCCTGGAGTGAATTCCAAGGCAGCTGTGAGAAAAGCTTCGCTGGAGGAAACACACAGGCCCCGACAGTTTTCTGTACCTCATGCCTTGCCAACAACAAGGCATGAGAAAGATCTCTCATTTCTTCAGTGGCACCTGATAAATACACATTTTTAAAAATGCCCCTAGCAGCTCCCTCCCGCTCTCTAGCACACCTGTGCCTTTCCCCACCCCCTCGCCCCGGCACAGTTTCCTTGCCTCACTCGTTCTCCTAAACTCCAAGGGCCCTTCCTGCCTCTAACTTCTTTGCTGAGCCCATTTCTTCTATGGCTCACACTTCCACCACCCCCGTGACTTTCTAAATAAACTTGTGGAGGCAGGGGGAATATGCCTTCAGTCCCAAGCTTTACGCTTAAGACTACAACATGCCTACTTGGCTTATCAATAGATTTATTAGAGTTACTAACAAATTGTTATGAATATTTGCAGTACGATAAAAACACAGGGCCAGGAATCAGAAATCACACAGGCACAAAGCCAGGCTCCATCGGCAATCAGCTACACTTTGAGCCGGTCTCTTGACCTCCTGGAGACTAGATGTTCTCAGGAGCCAAACAACAGTAATACCTATTCCAAGCTATAACACATTTAGGCTTTTTTAAAAATAATGGCAATCAGGCAATACATAACAAGGGCCATAAAAGTGATTATATCCTTGAACTGAATAACTCACTTCCTAGAATTTACAGTAAGGAAACAATTCAAAAGAAGAAAAGGGGCCTCAGGTATAAAAAGGTTCACGGCAGCGCTGCTCATAACACCGAAACGCAGGAAGCAACTGAAGTGCCCGACAATAAACCCCCAGCTCACCCGACTCCCGCACAGGGCAGCACCTCCCCTGGCTCTCCCCTGGCAATGACTCACGGACATGGCAGATGTCAGGTCAGGGAGAGTCTCTACAAAATAACGCCCACTGAACAAAGAAAACGATAACGTAAACACTGAGACTGCAACAGTGTATATAAACTGTGACTTCTTTGGCTGAAGATCCAAAGAGGCCACAGGAAAATGGAAATAGTTGCTGTTGAAGTGAAGGGGTCACAAGTTTAAACTTTTGGAATGATACTGAAACAATGAATACAGTTTAAAAGAAAACCCCATGTCCTGTGTTCTCCTTTTAGGAGGCCTGACAGGGTTGAGTGAAGTGCTGTCCGACAGAACCTTCTGCAAGGATGGCAGTGTCCTCGAGTTGTGCTCTCTAGCATGGTAGCCACCAGAAACGTGTGGCTTTTCAGCATGTAAATTCGGCTGCTGAGAGACTGAGTTTTATCTTATTTAACTTTAATTAATTAAAAGATCAATAGTCACATGTGGCTAGCACAAGTCTAGCAGAAGCATGGTTGTAAAAAAGCGCAGGAAATCATGAAATGCTCTGCACACACTGCGTGTGCTTTAGAATTCCTGTCTCATTTCCTCCGCACCCCGTGCTCTCATTCCCGGCCTGCCTGCCAGTGTTTCTGGGTTCTCCTTTCGGGATGACAGAAGTCACAAGAGTCCTACTCATCCTTAAGCTCTCAACTAGGAGGCGTTACCCTCAGGTTCTCCTGTGACAGGCTTTGCTCACCACCCCCACCCACGCCTCCCCCCCACCCCTTGCCATGGTCCCAGCAGCAGCAGGGAAGAACCTTTTGCCAGAAGTGCACACATACTCGTCTCATTCCCTTCACAACCGCTCTGGGAGGCAGGCATCACTAATGAGGATGAGGAGACCAGGGCTTGGAGAGGTGACCCGGCCAGCCAGGGACGACTTGGCTGAGAAGTGGCCAACTCGGGGTTCTGACTGGCTGGCTTCTCCAGACCCTGCTGAGCTCCTACCCACTAGGTCCAAGGTGTTCACACTGCACGGCCCATTCGTGAGCCACAGCAACCATTTCCAAAGCTGTACTCAGCACTTTTTAACTGTATCAGCCAGGACTTTAAATAAATGATAATAGAAAATAGCATCTTAGTAAGGGCGGGTACGGTGTCCTGAAGCTTTTTTCCAGTCATGTCCATCTACATCCAAGTACGGATGTTCTGGGCCCAAATTCAAAACATACTTCTTATTGTCTGAGAAATACTACACTGAGTCTAATGTTTTCTACTTGGTCCACTGTAAGCTCCTGGACAACTAAGACCCTGGGGTCATCTTGAGTTTATTCCAGGGCCCGACTCAAATACTTGGTAAGAGCATCTGCCTCAACAACTGCCCCATTTGACGAGGAGGAGCCGAGAGGCGGGGGGCTGGCTTAGGCTTCCCCCTGAGTCGGGATGGAGCAGAATGCCTGGCAATGTCTCTAGCCCTGTGGCTCACACCTGCTTAAGGGCAAAGAGGAAATTTCATACCCCTACCAAAATTTAATCAAAAGTACATACCCATTTATTACCAAATATGGCAAATAATCTCATAAGGTTATCAGACCCCTTGAGGTTCATCCCCAAATGCCAGACACCGGTGGTCAGAGGCATTCAATTCATTGGACAAATATACACTGAACACCTACTATGTGCTGGGCATTATTCTAGTTTCTGCTGTGAAGTTTTCCTCCAATTAATGGCACTCACGCATATGCACAAATAATGTAATGTCAGGGGTGATTATTACAAGAAAACATAAATAGGGAGGAAATAGATGCAATTTTATATGGGTGGTCAGGGAAGGGACTCCCTGAGGTGACATTTCAGTAGAAGCCAGAAGAAAGCAAAGGAACAAGTCATTAAAATATGTTAGGGTGCCCCAGGACGACGGAACAGCAGGGCCAAGGTCCTAAGGCAGGAATGAACTTTGTGATCAGGAACTGCAGAGAGCCAACTGTGCAGGGTCCATAAGCCATTATGAGGACTTTGGCTTTTCCTCTGAGTAAGAGGAAAGCCACAGGAAGGTTCTTAGCACTGATGATGATTTTGATGATGATAATGATGACGATGATGGTGGTGCAGGTGGCATGGTCTGACTCATCTTAAAATGGTCCCTCTGGCTTTCCCAGGCAGCTACCAAAAAGGGCGGAGGGGCAGGTCCTGGTACTCAGTGGCCAAGGCCACCTCCCGCTGGCCTTCGTGGACAAGCAGGTACTGCTGGGCCAGAAGGTGTGGTTGTGCACTGTGAAGGCACCAACATTTCTGGCAATTTCTACAGAAACAAGTTGAAGTGTGTGGCCCTCCTCTGCAAACGGATGACCATCAAGCCATTCCACAGTCCCTACCGCTTCCGACCACATCTTTTGACCGCTCAAAGCACGCCGCCCCACAACCAAGCAAGGCCGGCCACCTTGGAGCACCTCAAGGTGTTTGATGGGATCCCGGGACAGGAAAAAGCGAATGGCGGCTTCCACAGCCCCCAAGGCTGTGCATCTGAAGCCTACACAGAAGTTGGCCTCCAAGGGCAGCCTGGCTCAGGAGGTCGACTGGAAGGACCAGGAAGTCACAGCCACACTGGGGAACAAGAGGAAGGAGAAGGCCAAGGTCCATTACCGGAAGAAAAAGCAGCTCATGAAGCTACAGAAACAGACCGAAAAGAACATGAAAAAGCAAACTGACAGATACACAGAGGTCCTCGAGACTCACGGACTCCTAGTCTGAGCCTGATAAAACTGTTAATTCCTTAAAAAAAAAAAAGAAAGAAAGAAAGAAAGAAAAAGCGATCCCTCTGGCTGTGTGTTGAGAATAGACTATAGGGACGGGGAGCCCAGTAAGAAGATTACTGTAATAGTCAAACAGTCACACTAGCACCAGGAAGGAAGCAGTGGAGATGGTCGATTCTCGGGTTAAAGATATGTTTTGAAAAGAGAGCCAATAGGACTCTGAGAAGTTCTATGTAATCCCTGAAGGTGAAAATATTTTGTATGATACTGTAATGGTGAATACAGGACATTAAGTATTTGTCAAAGCCCATAGAACTGTACTGCACAAAGTAAACTTTAGTGAGTACAATTATATATTTTTAAAGATTTTATTTGTTTATTTTTAGAGAAAGGGTAAGAGGGAGAGAGGGAGAGAAACATTATCAGCTGCCTCTCACCCGCCCCCAGCTGGGGACCTGGACTGCAACCCAGGCACGTGCCCTGACTGGGAATCAAACCTTTGACCTTTGGGTTCGAAGGCCGGCGCTCGATCCCCTGAGCCACACCAGCCAGTAGTGAGTGCAAGTAGTTTGTAAAAATCATGTAGGAAGTTAGGGTATCTCAGAATGGAATGCAGAATGTGACATTCTGCATCTAAATGTATTAAACAACCTCTCTGAAGGGGCAGGGAGAATCGGGTATTGACCTTAGTGACTTTGGAAATGAGTCGAGTCTGTAAGACTACAGGTGAAAGGAACTGCACACGTGCACTGTACTCTAGCTGACTCGGTTATTCCCCCTGGCTTACAGGTTTACAATTCTGAAGCCACCATATGTGTACACTGAACAATTAAGTACATGAGTGAGAGACAATGAAAGCTAGGTTTGTTGTAGTTGGAGTAGGCAGTTGCAGATAAGCCAGAGGAGGCTGGAATGACCCACACAGGATAAGAGTTGCATCAGTATGAACTAACTCCTGTTTAGCCTAACACATAGACACAGGTGACTACATAAAGATTTAGATATGTGTATATATACATGTAACAGATACATGTGTGTTAGATACACACATGTATCTCTTAATCTGTCCGCTTAGAGGGACTAGAAGCACGAGCTTCCCGGCAGCGATGAGAACACTTAGCATTCAGATCTTGGTGTCTATTACCATTCACCAATAAAAGGAACCGGGGATCCTTGGAGGAATGATTGATTCGAGGACTGAAACAAAAAATATATAAGCTAAGCCTGGAGCAGAAAGGAAGAACAAAACACTGACTGGGGTGTGTCAAAGGACATAGGAGGCAACTGACAGGGAGTAACGACTGTATAAAAACATGACAGGTGAGTGATCCAGATTAACATCAGAAGCGACAACCTATATTTGGTAGTAATTGCCCCTGATGTGGTGTGATGAGAATGGCACTTTACTTCGGCGGTCTTCCTCCCCACTGCCAGTAACTCATAACTCCAATCTAACCATGAGAAAACCACCAGACGAATCCCCATTGGGGGTCATTTTATAACCTCTCTGACTCGTAATAATCACAACTGTCAAGCTCCTCTAAAACAAGCAGTCTGAGAAACTATTAAAGCCAAGAGGAGCCTAGTAAGACATGACCACTAAATGTAATGTGGCGTCCTGGTTGGGACCCTGGAACTGAAAAAGGGCATTAGGGGAAAACCGAGCAAATCTGAATAAAGCACAGACTTTAGTTAACAATAACTTACCAATATTGATTGTTAATTGTGAAAAATGTACTAATGTAAGATGTTAATAACAAGGGAAATTGGGTGTGGGACATAGGAGAACTCACTGTAGTATCTTTGCAATAATTATGTAATTATGTATGTAATAATTATGTAAGTCTAAAATTCTTCTAAAACACTTTTATTGAAAAAGTCAACATTGCAAAATAAATAACCCCTGAGACATTCAGAGCTCCCCAGACTTAGCCAATAGAAATAAAATGTTCTCTAAGACACAAAAAACAAGATTCCAAGTGTATTGGTAGGGGATTCTTGGCTTCTAATGGGACTTTTAAATTCTGTTCTGAAAATTCAGCCGAAAGACTGGGGATGCAAAATCGGCGTCATGAATTAGTCTTACAGCAATGGATACCCAGACCCATCCACCCCACTACAGCAAATTCCCAAGAACTGCTCCAAGGCGGGTTAAAGTTTGGCCTTATGGGAAGCTAAGCCATCTCCCAGAGTAGCCTGTGGGCTGAAACTGGTATGCAGAAGTCCTTGCAAGATGTAGTAAATCCGAATTTCCTATCAGTACTTAAAAAGTGTTAAGTTTTACACATTCATCTCCCACTTGTTTTTAAAAGGCTTCACCCGGCAAACACGCACGGTGCACCCTCACCAACTGCTTTGCATTCACCATCTCATTTAATCCCCAGGTGAAGCCTACGTGCCCGTTGCAGGGGAGGAAATTGAAACCAGAGAGGAAACCAGAGATCACCCCCCCGTTACAGCGCACTACGGGGCATACTCAGGCCTGGAGCCCCGGAGATTTGGCTCCTAATGCTCCCTCCACTCAGAGGAGGAAAGCCCTGCTCGTGGCCGTAAAGAGCGCTGTGTTCTGCCCAGGCTCTGAACTAAAGCGCTGGACCGGGCCAGGCCTTGTGCCTCACAGGAACCCAAATTCCCGTCTGCAAGTAACTTCCTAACAAGCCCGTGGGAAGTTACTCTGGCCGCGCGCGGAGAAGCTCAGGCAAACGGAACGGAGCCGCTTGGGACAACAAGGCCACGATGCCCCAGCCCAGCCCAAACCCTTCTCGTTCCCGCGGCCTCTGCGACTCCGCCCCGCCCCGAAGACCGGCCCGGCCGCCAGCTCCGTCGCACTCACCACCGGCGCTGCAGCGCGCCGCTCCCCCGGAAGTGGTTCTCCGAGACCACGAATTCCGGAAGTGACGCGCCTGAGCAACCGGCGAGTTTGGCTCCGCCCGCGTTGCTAAGGTTGGTGGTTTGCTGGACTTTTGTCCCTGCTTTGTAGGTTTCAGCCAGAAGGAGAGGCCTGGAAAAGCAAGATAGAAACCTCTTGGCTTCTCCAAATCTATCAGTCAGCTGATTTTCAGCTGAGTGGTTTTTAGATGCTGTAGTGGTTTTTAGATGCTTATAGAAGAAGCCTAAATTCTGTGCCAGGCTCTAAGCTAGGAGCCTACAATGCAGAAGGGAGAGGAGCACATTCTTGTAATTCCAACAGGAACAAATTATTAGAATCCATTGAAAACATTCACCAAGCACCTACTCTATGCTTTGTGCTGGTTACTGGGGCAGTGCTGAACCAAACAGGTGCAGTCTGTTCTCATGGAGCTGGCGTTCTGGTGGAGGGAGATAGACAAAAATAATTCAATGAACATGTAATCATATGATGTGATGAGCATCTGAAAGGCAAAGAATAGGATTTCATGACTGAGTATGGGTAGGCAAGTAGAGGGAACATAGATCTAGTTTAGAGTATCTAGCCTCCATGGCGGACTCCCATGATCATGGTATCATGGTATACCATGATATGGGAGGACTCCCATATCATGGCGGACTCCTAGTATCCATACCCTTGTGTAGTCCCCTTCCACACTGAATAGAACCAACAGGATATTGTGGAAATCATGGAGCATGAGTTCCAACATTAAGACATAAAAGACATTGCTCTTCCTCTTTGCTCCCTCTTGATCCCTCATGGGGAATCATGTTGGGAGGGCAATTAAGAAGCCCTGAAGAGAGGCTCCCAAGAGTAATAAGTGAAGCCTCCTGCAAACAACCAATCCCAACTTGCCAGCCATGTGCATGTGCCACCTTGGGAGTGGATCCTCCAGCTCCAGTCAAGCCTTTAGACAAAATACATATGGCAGCCCCTGACCAAAACCATAAGTATAATCTCATGAAAGACCTTGAGCCAGAAACACTCAGCCAAGTCACTTTTGAACTCCTAACCCACAGAAATTGTGAAATAATAAATGCTAGTATTTTAAGCTCCTAAACTTCAAAGTAATTTGTTGTGCAGGACAGATAATTAACAAGTACAAGATCAAGAAGGAGGTGTTGGATGCCGGAGATTCAAAAGAGTGAAACTTAATCTTACTCTCAAAGAGCTCACTCTGTCTTGGAGGATACAGACATAAATAATTATAATTCACTCAACATCCACTAATCTTGTACTATTTGAGATGGTATGGAGGATCCAGAGATGTACTATTCATTCTTTCACTCAACAAATATTTATGGGGGGAGGCTGGGATGGGAAAAATAGACAAAAAACTGTACTTGAAAAATAACTAAATAAAATTTTTAAAAAAACAAATATTTATGGAGTTTCTACTCTGGATCATGTGCTGTAGAACTAAGAAGACATTGATGAGTAGGTGGGTCCCTACCCTCACTGTGCTTACAGACTGACAGCTCCATTGATCAATCACACAGAGAAATATATACTAAGGAACCATGAGATGTATCGGGAAGAAAGAAGAGGAAACTATGAGAATAGATAACATGGGAGATACAATCAAGAGAGGGAGATCTGGGAAGGCCCCTTTGTGGGGGTAACATTTACACTAAGAAATGAAAAATGGACCCTGACTGGCGTAGCTCAGTGGATTGAGTGCGAACCTGCGAACCAGAGGATTGCGGTTTGATTCCCAGTGAGGGCACATGCCTGGATTGCCGGCCAGTTCCCAGCAAGGGATGCATGAGAGGCAATCATACATTGATATTTCTCTCCCTCTCTCCTTCCCTTCCCCTCTAAAGATAATTTTTTTAAAACTAAAAACAAAACAAAACAACAACAACAACAAAAAACGAAGAATGGGTAGGAATTTGCCAGGCAAAGAGAAGAAAGAGCAATGTGGAAAGAGGTGGAAAAGCTTGGAGCATAAGAAGCAGGGAGAAGCTGAGGCCTGAAAGGTACAGAAATTTAGGACAAGACTTGGTACTTGCCCTGAAGGAGCTCACTGTGAGGTGTGGATGAGAAGGACCATAGGACACAGAGGTGTTTTATGTGTTGAATTGTGCCCCCACAAAAGGATAAGTTGGAGTCCCACCCCACTCCCGTAGAATGTGATCACACAGAGAGAAGCTCTTTACAGAGGCAATCAAGTTAAAATGAGGTCATTGCAGTGGGCCCTAATTCAACATGATTGGTGGCCTTATTAAAGAATGAAATTTGATCACACATGCACACATAGAGAGAATGCCATATGAAGAGGAAGACAGGGATGAGGGCAATGCTTCTAAAAACCAAGGAATGCCAAAGATTGCCAGCAAACCACCACAACCTGGAGGAAAGCTGTGGAACAGATTCCTCCTCGCAGCTCTCAGCAGGTGCTTGCAGACACCTTCATTTCAGACTCATGGCCTCCAGAACTGTGAGAAAATACCTGTTGTGTAAGCTACCTAGTTTATGTTACAGCAGCCCTAGCAAACTAGTACAGATGTGCAGGTGCTTTGAAAACTGTTAGTCTGCATCCAAATGTAAAGGGTCCTCAGTGTGGCTGCTGCAGGCACAGCTACTTTCTCATTCTCTGGACGCTTCTGAAGGGTTCCAGCTGAGTCTCGCTCATCTCTTTGCCCTGCATGGCTCCATCAGCACTGCGGCATGACGGAGAGCTCCGTGCTGTGCTGGTTCCTAAGCATAATATCCAGGCGAGGCACACTGCTTGTGGTGTGAAAGAGAAAAAGTTGAAAAAGGCTTGGTCTCTGCTCTGAACCAAAATTCTAAACTAGATTAGCATGTGATGGGGTGAACCAGTTTGTAATTATTAATTATAACAGCCACTTATTGAATATTCACCAGGTGCCAAGCACTTGACATATGTTAGTAGTTTTTCTCCAGCCGTCCTATATGGTAGGTGTTATTACTCCCATTTACAGGTGAAGAAACCTAGGGCTGGAGAAGGTAAGCAGCTTCCCCAAGGCCTCACAGAGACTGTGTATGTAACCACTGCACTATCCAGCCAACCTTTGCAAGCCAAATGAGTACTGCAGGCATGAGTGCTCTAAGAAGAGGGAAAGATCAGCAAGGACTGAGCTATCTGGGAAGACTTCATGAAGGAGGTGGCGTGATGTAGTTTCCAGATGATGGGTTGGATTTGGATATGGAAAAGGAAAGTAGAGTAGAAAGATTTGTCTTTCCAGCTCTGATACTTTTCGCCTTTGTCAGTCTCTTTGCCCAGAATGCTTTTCTCTCTGGGATGTCCACAAGAAAAGCTCAAATCTCAGGACTCAGCCCGAACACCACCTCTTTGCAAAGGGCTTCCCTGATCACCCTCTCTGGCTGATCGTTGTTTCTAAAGATGGCTCCATTCCACACACTCTTCTCCCCCATGCCCACTTTGACCAATAGCATTCCATGGAAGAGACACTGTGTCACCTCCAGACATGGCAGCTAACTGGCCTGGAAGTCAGCCGCCTTGTGAGAAGTGTGACTAGCCTGAGATCACCGAGCTGTGAGAAACCCAAGCCACATGACCCAGGAGTGCAAAAGACATCTTGCACAGGTGGAGATATGCAGACATGTGATAAAGACAGTACACTGTTAAGTGTAGAATCTGGGAAGGGGGGTATAGTGTTTGCTGTACAAGTATTGCCACTTTTTGGTATATTTGAAATTTTTCACTACAAAATTTGGGGCAAACAATAAACCATCTTGGAAGTGGATTCTCCAGCCCAGACCCCAGCTAACACCACAAGGAGCAGAGATGAACCGCCCAAGCCAGCCTTTCCCAAATCCCCAACCCACAAAATCACAAGCTAAATACAAGTGTTGTGAGCCACTAAGTTTTGGGGTATGGATTACAGAAACTCTCCAGGTAGGCTTCTCTCACTTCCTTTCACAGCTCCCTGCCCATTTCTTTTATAGCATTGTCACATCTATAATCATCATTTTTGCTTGCTTACTTACTTATTATCGATCTCTCCCCCAATAGAATGTAATCTCCATTTTCTTTGTTGGCTCCTATCTCCCAGCACCTAGCACGCGCCTGGTTTGCACAGGTAAAGTGACTGGAACCAGGTGACAGAGCCCTTTCTGAGGAGTAACAGAAGGGAAAGAACTTCACAGAGTGGGGGGAAAGCTGGCATTTGTCACTTGGGCTGCCCAGTGTCTGAGCCCCTGTTGGTAGGAATCCCCAGAAGCAGGAAGAGACAACTCCCTCGCCCACCACAGCAGAGAGATGGGGAGACACACCCTCCCCTCAATCGCTGCTACGGCGTGGGTGCTGGACCTACCTGAAGCCCCCATTCCAGACTTCAAATCTGGAAGCAGAATTGCCCCCATTCCAGACTTCAAATCTGGAAGCAGAATTGCCCCCATTCCAGACTTCAAATCTGGAAGCAGAATTGCCCCCATTCCAGACTCTGAATCTGGAGGCAGAATTGCCAGCTGAGCCGAGTCTAGGCCCTTGTTCAAAGCAGGTGGTTCTTGGGGTAGGACCTTGGCCGCATCTCCCTTTGGGTGGTTCCACCAATTCCTCCTCTGCCTTAGGTTCGGCTCAGGTGTGAAACCGAGAATGCCGGATTGAAACAAGGGGTCGCTTTCCTGCAGGCAACAGAGACAGTTTCTATCTCCTGGAGACGGACGGTGGGGCCCAACAGCAGTGGAGACTCACTGTATCCTGGCCTTTCTCTCTGGGCCGCTGGGAACCTAAGAGCAGATAAACGACTTTACCTGTTCAAGGCCTGTTCTCCTGCTTTCTACACAGTGCAGGCTCGGGGCTGGAGGCACTCTTGGGGGCTGTAAATACGCAGCATCCATTCTGCTGCAGAGAAAGAACAGTTCACATTTCAACTCTGGGCTCATTAGAAAGGGCATCAAACGGAATTTATCCGAAGAGAGATTACAGGTCAGTACCACAGAGGGTCTGCCTTTCCCACGAAAATCCAAACACCCTAACCTGTCCTTGAGACCCCGAAGCTCCCAGAGTTCTGAAGCCTGAACAGCGTCATTCGGCAGACATTCACTGAATGCCGACCGTATGTCAGGTAAACACCGGGGACAAGACCTTGGACTCTGGTGGGAGACACACATAGAAACAAACTAAAACAATAGGGTATTTCGAGTTCTAAGAAGTGTGTGCAGAGTGACATAAGAACCCAGGAGAAGCATCAGATTCGGCCTTTGGCAATTACAGAAGGCTTTCCAGAATAGGTGACCTCTGATCTCCAGAAGGAGATCTCAGCAGAAGCAAAGGCCCAGGCCCGGGCTCGCACTTTCAGTTCCCCTGGAGGAGAAAGGCACAATGTTATCTCTCTGAAATGCTTCAGTCATGGAAACAGCACAAACCGTATACGCAGCCAGCATCTGGATGGCATTAATTACCTCCATATTTATCAAGAGCTCCATTAAACTTGACTCTAACCAACAGACAGTTGTCTCCCTGGGTTAAATCCACACTAAATATTCAATTAAACACAGCACAAGCAGAACTATACTTGGCAGAGATTAGTTCGCTTGTCCTAGGCACTTTTCCAGTGAAGGCACTTTTCCAGCTGAATAATAATGGTGCCTTTTAATTGGGTGGTATAGTCCTCTTGAGAGAGTTTAAGCAGGACCATTTCCCCAGAGGGAGGCAGAAGCTGGGTGTCGTCATCTCCGTTTTGCAGTTGGATGAGCTCAGTAAAGGGATCTGGCCCCAGACACATACCCTGGAATCTAACTCCTGCTTCAGGGCTCAGCTCAAATGACCTTTTCTTTAAAGATTTTTCAATTTCCCCATCTGAATTTCCCAGCAGGACACGACAGTGAAAGAGCTGAGAGAGATGGCTGAGTCCTCTCTGTGTTCGGGGTCCATGACGGGTACCTGAGCTGCAATCCCTCACTTGACCCTCCCTGCAACTCCGAGGGTGTGTTTCCATTTCACAGCTAAGGAAACTGAGGCAGAGAGGAGTTGAGTGGAGGGCCTTGGATTATACAACTAAAAAGTATTAGAGTCAAGCCCTGGCTGGTGTGGCTCAGTGGATTGAGCGCGGGCCTGCGAACCACACGATCGCGGTTCGATTCCCAGTCAGGGCACATGCCTGGGTTGCAGGCCGGTTCCCTGCAGGCCAGTTCCCAGCAGGGGACACACAAAAGGCAACCATACATTGATGTTTCTCTCCCTCTCTCCTTCCCCCACTTCCCCTCTAAAGATAAATAAATAATAAAATATTTTTTTAAAAAAAAAGTATTAGAGTCAGGATTCAAACCCAGGCCTCCAAGCCTATTGTCTTAACCACACACAATTCTGGCCCATTCGTTCAGCCAACGAGTATTTATTGAGCACCTACTGTATACTCAGTACTTGCTAGGAATATAGTACTTGCTAGGGATGCAGCAGTGAGGCAAACATGCCCCCTGCTCTAACAAAGATTATCATCTCGCAAGGAAGACAGATTTAAAATATCTCCACAAGCCATTATTTAATTACACATCAGGCAATGTTGGCAGAATTTGGCTGAACTAACTAAGACAGTAACAAGGCAAGAAATGAAACCAGGTCTCTAAACGGTCCTTTCTTTTCTGTAATTCAGAGACCAGTCAACTCGTTCTCTTTTTTAGACTTCGTAGCTAAGCAATGTCTAGGTATTTGCCAGCCTTGCTTTGGAAATTGCCACGTATCACTGCCCTCTCTGAATCACAGCTTCCCCAGCTTTAACGTGGCAATGAAAATAGAAAAAGATTGTAAGCAACACAAATGTCCGTCGACAGGAACTGCTTAAATAAATCATGGCAAATCCCCACCATGGAATGTGCAGCTATGAAAAAGCACGAGGCAACTCCCAACGCTGGAGAAGCGTTACCAAGACACACTGAGTGAAAGAGCAAGGTCCAGGGCGTTGGGTACGGCATGCTGCCGGTCGTGTCCATAGGAAAGGAGAAAGGAGGTAAAGGAGCAGGCTCGTACGGGCACGGGCTATCTCAGCAAAGGTGCACAAGAGACAGGTCTCCCCCTGAGAGGGGACCTAAGCACTGAGGGTCCTAGGGAGACTTACTCATAATGTGTGCTGTTTTGTAGCGTTTGAATTTGGTACTCTGTGCATGTACCTTCTTGAAAGAGAAGCCAATCGACTCATGAAAATTTTAATACAACATTTGCTGAGGATAAAAATGCAGACCTGCTCACATCCACCCACCTCACAGTGTTATTGTTAGTTTCAAAGGAGAGGTCAGATTTCGGCAGCCCTTGGGAAAGCTAAGACAATTAGAACACATGATGCTCTTCGTGAGACAATGGAGGCATAAGGGCCAGAGAAGAAAAGAGGAAAAGGAAGACGAAAAGAGAAGAGAGACAAAGAGGCCAGGCATTGGAAGAATGACCAACAGAGAAAACCCACAATTTCTTTAGCGCCAAGGAGACCCCAAGGCATTTAGTTGTGCTACCTGCTTCTTTCTAACCAGCTGCCAGGTTGCCATGGTAATGCAATCGCCTGTGATAAGCTTATTTATGATCCTGAGAACATTAAAAAAAAACCACCAGCAAGCGGCAATGAGTGGAGAAGGTGCTAGTGAGCATGAGAGGAGGACTCAGGGTGACCATCCTGGAGTCTGAGGTGCACCATTAAAGACTGCTGGGGTCAGCCCAGAGCAGAGGGCCGCAAACCTGAGCACGTTTCCAATCACCTGGAGGGCTGGTTAAAACACAGACGTCTGCGCCCATCCCCAGAGATTCTGACTCGGTAGGTCTGGGGTGGGGCGTTCCTTAAAAGTTCCCAGAGGTTGTTGATACTGCAACTTGGGGACCACATTAGGAAAAACACCATTGTAAATGACCTCTGAAGTCCTCTCCAAATCTGGATTCTGTGAGCTGTGGGCTTCCGCTTCCTCTTGCCCCGAGCGCATCCTTCCCCTCCATCAGCTTCTCCGTTGACTAAGCAACTGCAATGTCCTGACAGAGGGCCAAAGGTGAGTTGTGAGGTAGCCCAAAGTGCCTCGTGGGCCAAAGGCTTACAGGGCGGTTTCCGAGGCAAAGGCCCGTGCCTCACAAAAGCAATTACATGGAAAGATTGGCCAACATGCTAGTTGTCTCTGCCAGAACTCTCTCGTGGGGCCAATTAACGGGGTGTGATGACCAACAGGTGCCACTGGGCCAGAAAAAAGCAGCCGCCCGTCAAGACTGGCTGGAAAGGATTTGAAAACAACAGAAGCCAAATCTTCAGGCACTATAATTTGCCGCAGTGGGATCCTGATTCCCCATGGAAATGGAGACAGGCGGACACTTCCGAACACCCAACCCCACCCCACACACACTGAACGCTGAGTGAGAAAGCTCAGAGCTGGGGTAGAATGCAACCGTAATGACAAAGCCCTCGGATCAGGGCTTCCTGTACATTCAACAAATATTGCAGAGCGCCAGGCAACGCACGCATGGGGCGGTGAGCAGGAGTGGCCCCTGCCCTCACAGAGCAGGCATTTAAGTAAAAGGAGACAGACATTACTCAGAGAATCATATGATTTAATTATGCTGTAGTTATGTAAGCGAGTGATCTTGTTTTTAGGAAATAATGCTTAAGTATTTGGGGGTAAAGGGGCAAGACGTCTGCAACTTATTCTCAAGTAGTTCAGAAAAATAACAGTCCTATATAACACATTGTATTATATTACCTATATATATATGCTTATATAACCTATATTATATATACACCTATAGAGAGAGAGAATGTGATAAAATGTTAACAGTTGCTGGATCTGGTTGAAACATATGTGGGAGTTCTTTGTATCATTCTTGCAACTTTTGTGAAAGCTTCATTGTTTTCAAAATTACAAATTAAAAACGAATCACATAAAAACACAAAAAATATGCCCATGAGGAGTGTTATTTTTTTTTTAAGTGTGTAATGGTATAAGGACCTAAAAACGGAATGGTATGGCTTAGATAGGGAGGTCAAGGAGGGCTTCCTGGAGGTGGCAGATTTGAGCTAAGGTCAGAGCAGAAGTCGACGGGAGAAGAGAGTTGCCTTGCAGGCAGAGGACACAGCTCCAGATAAAGCTCTGTTATGGAAACTGAAAAAAAGAAATCAGCTGGGCAGCTGGAACCGAGAGCCCCCTGAGTCCTCTCTTTCCCGGCCTGACGGCGAGGAGCTAGCTGGGTCAGGGGCAGGGTGTGTGGGAAGGGCGACTCCTCTGCCACTGGATGGGGTCTGTTTTGCTTCCTCCCTACCGTTTCTGGTCACATTCTTGCGTCTTCCTCTGGCTCCCCTCCAGCCCTAGTGCTTAAGATTCTACTCGAATGCAGTTCCCTGGGCCGAGGCCCAGAATCCCAGCAACACACGGCAACGTGATCTGACAGCTCCACACAGCCCCTTCCGTGAGCCCCATTTCAGCCCCAAATCCCTAGTGGCCATCCATCCATCAACCCCTTTACCTGCCATTCACACTCACCCGCACAAACATGCACATCAGGCTGGCACGTAAACTCTCTACGATTCCTGGGCCTCAGGCAACCGGCTCCATCTGTGGATGGCTCTGTACATCTTCCATCTGATGTCCATCCGCTGCTGGTTTCCTGCGAGCTCACCTGAAGCTGCCTTTGGGTCTCCTCCGGGGCTTCAGCCAAGTGCCACCCCAGGTGATTCTGAAGCACAAACCTGTGTAACAGACGTGGGGCAGATGCGGGGCATCTCCATGGCATCCTTCCTCTCGGTTATCCGAGCATCCTGCAGACACGGGGCAACATCAAACCAAATCCTGGTAACACTGTTGCACTTCCAGAGAATGGGCACCCTTTCTTTCATTGGGCATTCATTGAATCAGAGAATTCAGAACGCGAGGGGAACTTTGAGATCCTGTGGTCTACACACCTTCAGGCTGCAGATCAGCTCAGAGAGGTGAAAGATCTCGTCCAAGGCCACCAAACCAGATCGTAGAGGAATCGCACTTAAGAACCAGGTTTCCTGATGCTCAGTGGAAGGGCAGGATCCATTTACTAAACCAGTTGATAATCCACACACAGGACCCCTCAGGAACCTGCCATTCTGAACCGCAGTCACCTCACAGTCCTTGCCCAGGGAGTGGGCAGTCTGGGGAACCCTGGTAAAAGCCGCGGCCCATGAATCTGTTTTGTTGTGTTTAGCGGCTACTCACTGTGTTATTTTTACCCCCTTTGGTTTCAGTGTAGACCTGGTCCCCAGTTCACAATTATGACTAGAGGCTGTTGGGCAAGAAAAAGGGAAGTGGGCAAGAAGATTCTTTTCTTTCCTACTCTGTCAACCTTTCCAGACTTTTTTTCCCTTCTTTAAAATATTTCCTTCCCTGGGCCCTGACAAGCTTTTCCAAGCTCCTGCATTTACAATCCTCTGTCTGCCGGACTGTAATTATCTTGGGAAAATTTGAATTCCTTATCATGGCCTCGTGACAATACCAGCTCAAGATAAGCGAATGGGGCTTCTATTCCGAGGTCTTGTCAAATTGCCCTCAATAGGTTGACTGAATAGGAATGCTTGTTAGATTTTTTTTAAACTGTGATAATGGTATTGTGACTATGTTAAAAAAAATGAGCCATATCTTTTTGAGATACATACTGAAGTGTTTATGGATGAAATGATACGGAGTCTGGGATTTGCTTCAAATTATTCTAGCAGGGAGAAGTAAAGAAAAATATGCTTCCTTAACACACGTTCTCTTTCTGCCGCCTTTCTCTTCCAAGTTCTTTCTGCTGCATCTTCCCCAGCTCCATCTTCCCACCCTAACCCACAAAGTCTGTTGATTTTGTATCCGGGGATGGGATTTGCCTCCTGGAGCCTCAGCAGAGACAAGAGTATAGGGGCTGGAGCCAAAGGGGCTTGTGTTCAAAACCCCGGCCCCACAAGGATAAGCGCAATGACTGAGAAGAAACCATTCTCGCGTCTCAGCCCTGGTAGTCCCATCTGCAGTGATGGGAGTGGAGACGGAAAATTGACAACAAACAACCCGCTGTTCCAGTTTGTTCTTCTTGCCCACTTTTCCTTCTCATTCTACATCACCTGCTGAAAATGTGCACACACTTCAAAGTCCCCTTTTCTCCTCAAAAGCTCCTCCCACAGCTTCAACGACCTCCTCTGAGCCTGGATCCAACTGTGTGTTACCCACCTCCTGCTGGAGGTCCCACGAGCCCTGAAACCTACCACATGTAAATCAGAACTCACTGTTCCTCCTCCTGACCTGTCCCCCCACCGAAGTATCTGGTCCCTTCTTAAGGCCCCCACATGGAAATGTCAGCTTGATGTCAACATCTCCCGCTCCTTAACTGCCCTCATCCCATCTACCCCAGGTCCATGGCCCCATCTTCCAGAGCCCTCTCAAATCCACCCTAAGACGCTCCTGCTGCTTACCTGGTTGACCTTGGCTCAGGCCCTCAGGCCCACAGCCTGGACAGTTGTAGAAGCTTTGTAACAGTCCACTATCCTCTCCAGGCTGCTGACAAAACTCTGCTTCCAAACTGCCACTCTGGACTTGAAAGCCGCCTATGCGTTCTCTCCACTGAGAAGAGAAAGACCCAAGTTCCTTAGCACAGGACTTCACATCCAGCACAGCTTGGCCTTCCTGTGTTGTTCCAGAATCATCTTCTACACTTCCCGCCAATGAAGCCCTAGGCCTGGGTTTCTCAGGCTGTGGTCTCTCACCTGCATCAGAGTCACCTGGGGTCTGGGTTAAAAATGCAGAACCCTGGTCTACATGAAACTAAAAGGTTTTTGCACTCACAGTGGAAACCACCCACAAAATGAAAAGAAACCAACTGAATGGGAAAAGATATTGGCTAAAGATACATTTCCTAAGGGGTTAAAAATGTATAAAGAACACACAACTCAACACCAACAAAACAAAAAATTCAACTGAAAAATGGACAGAGGAAGCCCTGGCTGGTGTAGCTCAGTGGATTGAGTGCAGGCCTGAGAACCAAAGGATCGCAGTTTGATTCCCAGTCAGGGCACACGCCTGGGTTGCAGGCCAGGTCCCCAGTAGGGGGCACATGAGAGGCAACCATACATTGGTATTTCTCTACTTCTCTCCTTCCCTTCCCCTCTAAAGATAAATGAATAAAATCTTTTTAAAAAATGGACAGAGGGATTAGTGTCCCTAAATAGACACTTATCCAAAAACATACAGGTAGCCCATAGACATATGAAAAGATGCTCAATGTTACTAATCATCAGAGAAATGCAAATTAAAACCACAATGAGCCCTTGCTGGTGTGGCTCAATGGTTTGAGCACCAGCCTGAGAACCAAAGGGTTGACAGTTTGATTCCCAGCCAGGACATATATCTGGGTGGTGGGCCAGGCCCCCAGCTGGGGCATGTGAGAGGCAACCGATGGATGTTTCTCTCACTCATCCACGTTTCTCTCCCTCCCTTTCTCCCTCTCTTCCTCTCTCTCTGAAAGTAAATAAAAACCACAGTGAGATGTCACCTCACACCTGTCAGAATGTCTATCATCAATAAATCAACAAACAAGTGCTGGTGAGGATGTGGAGAAAAGGGAACTCTTGTGCACTCTTGGTGGGAATGTGGATTGGTACAACCACTATGGACAGCTGTGTGTTCTCAAAAAATTAAAAATAGAACTGCCTATGACCCAATGATTCCACTCCTGTGTGTATATTTGAAGAAATCCAAAGCACTAATTCAAAAAGATATATGGACCTCTGTGTTCATCACAGCGTTATTTACAATCACCAAGATGTGGAAGCAACCCTGGTGCCCATCAATAAATGAATGGATAAAAAAAAAGCTGGGTACGGCTGTGTAGTCGTGGATTGAGAGGGCCTGAGCCAAGGATCGCAGTTCGATTCCCAGTCAGGGCACATGCCTGGGTGACGTCCCAGTCGGGGGAACACATGAGAGGCAACCACACATTGATGTTTCTCTCCCTCTCTTTCTCCTTCCCTTCCCCTCTCTCTAAAAATAAATAAATAAAATATTTTTAAAAGCTGTGGTACACACACACACACACACACACACACTGGAATACAGCCATAAAAAAGAATGAAATCTTACCATTTGCAACAACACAGATGGACCTAGAGGGTGTTATGCTAAGTGAAATAAGTCAGACAGAGAAAGACAAATAGCCTATGATTTCACTTAGACTTGGAGTCTTAAGAACAAAATGAACAAATAAAACAGAAACAGACTCATAGATGCAGAGAACAAGCTGATGGTTGCCCGAAGGGAAGTGGGTGGGGAGATGGGTGAGAAAGGTGAAAGGATTAAGCGGTACAAAATACTGACGGGGATGTAAAGTGCAGCGTAGGGAACATGGTCGATACCGTTTTAGTAACTATGTGCCGTGCCAGACGGATACTGGGCTTATCAAGAGGGTCACTTTGTGAATTACAAGATTGTCTACCTACTATGTTGTATACCCAAAACAAATAAAAAATGATACTGGAAGTCAACTGTGATTGAAAAATAAATTTTTAAAAAATGCTAAATTGAATTTTAAAAATGCAGAACCCTGGGCCCTGCTGCAGACAACAGAATCTGAGGGTCCAGGACCAATGTGCACAAAGGCCTGAGACCCTCAGTGTGGCCACTCCCAGCTCGTTGCCCTGCACTGATTAGGCCTCGGGCCTCTGCTGAGGCCACTCTAATGTTTCCCCTTTCTTCAAGGCGCAGCTTAAATGTCATCTCTTCTGCAAAGCCTTGCCTGCTCTCTGGCAGAACGAATTCCCCACCCGCCCTGCTCCTGCAGCACCTGGCACCCGCCTCTGTTACTGACCGTGTGTATTACACTGTGCATCATTATGTTCGCCTGCATGCCTTCCTGGCTAGAATGGCAGCTTCACCGCAGCAAGGCCGCAGACTGGCTGGAGTCCCCAGCACAGTGAGTGGCACACAGCAGGACCTCGATAAATATCGACTAATTTGAATGGAATCTTACCACCTCTTGGCTCCTGGATACTGAACATAATGCTCCGCACCCGACAGGTGTCAGTACATTGATATCTGATGGATGAATTATCAAAGGATGGATGAAAGTGTGAATGAACAATGAAAGGCAAATAAATCAATGGTGAATTTTCATCATTGACCAATGTTTCATCATGCTTACTATTGTGCATGCCTGAGACTATCTCTAACCTAAAGGATGTGTGAATTGGGTCAGAGGTAAGCCTGGGACCTTGGGCTCCAGGTTCACTGGTGAAATCACCAAAGTTTCAATGGTAATTAGCAATGGCACCATTGCCAGGGTGAGTGCATGTGAAAAGCACAAGTGCCACCTTGCAACACAGTTTCTCTGTCCTCAGCTGGGGAACCACTTCCTCACTTACTACATGTAACACTTCACCTTGCAGGGTCCACGGAGACCCTGCTGATACTGCTCAAAGGGAAACCTGACACCCATTGTGAAGAGCTGGCAGAAATCAGCTCTAAGACTCTGAGGCTGGGGCAGGGGTAGCACTGTTCCAGGGCAGTAGGGTTTGTGCAGAGAAAGACAAGTGCCCCTTCTACCCCGGTTCCCCGTTTGTTGTCTGCATGAGATTGAACAAATCAACCAATGGCTCCAACTCACAGCTTCTCTCTGCGTAAGACAGGATCACCTCCTGCTCCTCACCGTCGCAGTGATTAACTGAGATCACATATGTTATGTGACTAGCACACAGTCATCACCCAGAAATGTTACTGCGCTACCGCTGTGACCCGGACAACTAGAATCCTGTCAGCCACTGGGTGGTGCGGCCTGGGGCTGACCCGGGAGCTGCAGTGACAGGAGTCAGGCAGGAAACCAGGTCTCAGCCGTGGATTAGGGATGGATTCTGGGGTTTAGAGGAGACTTCCTGCTCCCGGGTGGGACTGAGCGTGGCAGCTGATCTTCATTCTGCTCTGTGGTCTAGGTGTTCCAGGACCAAAGGATGCAGCATGGCGGGCAGCCAGGAGGATGTGGCTGGACCGGAGCCTCGGCCCTGGAGGGAACCCCCAGTGATTCTGCTTCCAGTCCGGGGTGAGGGCTGTTTGGCCCCGACTCTGGAGCCCACGTTCGCTGCCTCCACAGCAACGGAGCAGCGTTAGCAGCACTGTAGCTGCAGAGGAGAAGTGAAGCCATAACGTGGCCCCTGACACTGGGCTCCCGTTTCAGACAGAAAACAGAAAACTGGAGCCCCAGGCGGCCCTTGGGTTTTTCCTGTAAGACGGTCAAATGATGGGAACTTCCTCTCCCTGCATCTGCGGGTCCTGTTGCCACTCAGTCCTCCAGCTCGGACTCCAAGTGGGAAGGGGCCTCCCAACAGCTCGAGAACCACACAGCCTCTCCTAACTGGAAACGTCGCTGAGGACCCAGGGCAGGAACTGGGCAGAGGAAGATGGGGGGCCTGGGTGGCAGAGGAGGGGGTGGCCTGATAGATGTAATCAACCTGAACTTCTAGGTGCTTCCCAGGATTTCACAGTGAACAAAGCCGGAGAGAAGCCTGGCATCGCCAACGTCTGGGGAACAGCGACATCTCCCGGCTGCCTGCCGCCACGGCCCTCCTCCCTGGTCTGAGAACCACGGCTTCAGAGTCCCGCCTTAGATGCCCGAGGCCTTTAGAACAACAACGTTCAACCTCATTTTATCTCTCGGCACACATAAACTAACTGCTAAAATTCTGCAGCACACCAAAAAATATTATATTTTTAGGCCAATCTGACAAAAAATAGGTATAATTTTGATTCATTCACACCAGATGGCTATTGTTGTACTGGCTATTGTTATTTTTTATTTTTGTTTTAATTTGACAATCAAGGGAAAAGGGTTCAATGCCCCTGACTGCATAGTCAGGCATTGCATGTTTTAAAAATTCTTGCAGCACACAGTGTGACAACCACTGCTTTAGAACAAAGAGGGTGTGGCCTCTGATTCCCTCGATCTGGGGTTGGAGCCCCGGAGTGTGCATTTCTAACCAATGATATCTCAGTAAAGCTGGGGGGAAAGGCAGGTATAGAGAGCTCAGCGGTAAACCGGATCTGCTCTCGGATACCCGGGTCTCAGGAAGGTGGACACCTTTCCACGTGTGAAGTCGGTCAACCACAGGCAAGGCCAGCGGGGAGGAGCAGGGGCAGGGATGCTTCCTGGAGAGTTGGGATCCAGAGGTTCTTCACAAGAGAGGGGCTGTCCGAAGGACTGGCTGGGGACAGGCTTTCTGCGCCGGCTGCCCGGCACCTACACCACGTCTCCCAGCCCAGGAGGACGCCTGGTTAACGCCAACAATGACCGACTCTGGGTAGCCCCAAAGACGCCAAGCAAGGTGCCTGCTCAAAACCTGTGGGGCCAACATTTCTGATCCACCCAGAGCCACTTAACTGATACAATCAACTTCATCTTTTTAAAAAGAGCCTTTTGTAATGACCTTCCCTAATCAGACTTTTCCAGAAAGGAATGAACTTCTCAATCACCATCCAATCACAGACCCTCGTGCTTGGGTAGGGTGTGAAGTAGGAGAAAGGAGCCCAATGGCCCCATTTTACAGAAGAGGAAACTGAGGCTCAGGGAAGGCAAATGATTCTGCCTGAGTCCACCCAGTGAGGCCAACCACTCAGACCCTGTCCCCTTCCTCCGCGCAGCACTCAAGAGTGCTTCTGTGACCGCAGCTGCTGCGGACTCCATAAAAACCATAAAAACGGGCCTGGGAGGCGGGGGCGAGAGAATCTGGGAGTCTGGGGTCCAGGCCTCCTCTTCTCTGCACAGTGGCCTCGGGCTGGGAAAGCTGCCATCATCCAGGGAGGGGGATGAAAGCAGCTTTTACAAAGCAGGGTCTGAGGCCTCCAGACAGGCCCCCTTTGTCAAACTTCCTCTGCCCACCCCCCAACCCCCATGCGCACCGCCTTTAGCATCATCCTCTGTGAATGGCTGGCTCTGACTGACTGGAAATTTGCAACACAAATGCTCAGCTTGTCCCTCTCGGTGGAGTCCCGCTGCCTTAGCCCTTTTGGGGCCTTTTAAAGCCTGCCTTTCTCTGGGTGCTTTTTTTCCCCACCGCTCCAGCCCCCAGCCAGTGGATGCAGACAGGATTGCTAATTAACGCTGGGTTAAAACCCCGTCCTGAGGTGAGAGCTGGGCGGCAAGTGAGGCCAGGCATTGCCACACCACCTCTCAGGGGATAAGGATGCAGCGGCAGCAGGAATTGGGCAGGGGGTGGGGGCGGTGCTGGGCTCTTGCTCTCAAGGCTCCTTCTGGCTTCTTCCCTCCAACCTCTTCCTCCACGGGTTTGTGAATTGGCTGCAAATAAAGCTTGTCACCCAAGATGGCTGCCAGCTCTCCTGCCACCACCCCTCCTGGCTTTCAGAGCTCAGCTCTGATCCTAAGAACTAGAATTAACAGCTGCCGCTCGCCAAGTGCAGCAGACACTTTACATGCGGTTTCTGATCCTCACAACCTGGGAGGCAGAGATCATCACCCTCACTGCAGAGATGCGGTAACAGAGGCTCAGAGAGATTGAACACCTTGCCAGAATCAAACAGCTTGCAAGTGACAGAGCTGGGTTTCAAATCCAATCCCACTTGCCACCCAAACTTGCGTCTCCTGTTTTAGGTCTTTCTCTGCTCCTGTCTGATGCTCTCCCCGCTTCACTATGTAACTTTGCTCTTCTCTCCATTCTTTATGTCCCTGGCTGGGTCTGCCTGCCTGAGGAATTCCCCAGCTCCCCCATGCCTGCCTCCTGCAGCTCTCTAAAATCAAGCACATGCCACTTTCCTCTTAGCACCCAAGAAAACGCCACTTGGGGGAGAAAAGGCCCACCCACTCTCCTAATGGCAGCAATGGGGCCAGGACTTCTAGAGATGGACCGCTAATCCAGCCAGCTCTGTGCCAGCCTAATTAGGTGCTTAATGGGTGTTTGTGGGACGAGGAAACAAATTCTTCTTTAAGAACTGGTGGGCGAGCTCTTCAGAACTATTCCTGAAAATGTAAATGGTACTAACGCTTCTGAAAGTATTCTGGCAGCGTCTTGAAAAGGTAAGTCTTACCAAATGACCCAGCAGTTCCACTCCTAGGTACCTACCCAAAAGTAAAGAAAGCATATGTTTGCACAAAATACACACGTGTTCTTAGCAGCATGATTCATGAACGCTCTACACTGGAATCGACCTAAATGTCGAGCAAGGTGAATGGGTAAAAAACAGTGGTATGTCCATACAATGGAATACTACTCGGCCATGAAAAGGAACTAACTACTGACATGCAGGTCAACATGGATGAATCTCAGAAAAAGTAGGCCAAGTGAAAGAAGTCTAACACCAAAAACTACATGTTATAAGATTCCCTTTCTGTGAACTTTCCAGCAAAGGGAAAACTGGGTAAACAAAAAGCAGGTCAGTGGTTGCCCGAGTCTGGGGACAGGAGTGGGAATTGATAGCAGATTGGCCAAAGGGAACTTTTGGGGTGATGGAAGGTGTTCTAAAAGTGGGTGGGGTGATGATGGCACAACTGTGTAAGCTTGACTTTTATGGTATGTGAATTATACTTCAATATAACTGTTACAGTTCCTTAAAAAAAAAAAAGTAAAAGAAAAGCTAGTGACCAGGGAAGGGCCTTAGGAGATCATCAGGTTGGGGTGGGGCAGTGAATTTGAAGTCAAAACCTTTGAGCCCTGACTCTCCCACTGCCCAGCTGTGTGACGGTGGGTAAGTGGGTAACCTGTCTGTGCCTCATGTATAACAACAACAATAATAGCAACGGTAAGAGCTAGTTTATGAGACGGACTCTGTGCCGGGCCTGTGCTGTATGCACTGTTACACTTAATCCTCACTCAAAAGCCCATTTCATTGATGAGGAAACTGAGACCAGGCATGAAGTGCTTAGTATAATGCCCAGCACAGAGCTTCAGCCGGGGTTGAATTCTGATCCCCATGGCAACTGTGGGTTCTACACCTGCACTCTGGTCCGATGTCCATCCTGGCTGCCCGGTTCTGTGTGGTTTCCACCTTGCATCTGTTGAGATAACCCCACAGCTCCCAACTGTACAAGAGCCCACTGGCCTGGGGGGTCCCAGCTCTTCCATCTGCCACCTGCTGCTGTGACCCATCAGCCCACTCAGTCCCTGGGGCTCCAGCCAGACCACTTGTGTCCAGGCTGGCAGGGTGACGTGCCACTCAGTCCCTGCTTGTATGGGAACACCCCATGTCTGCCCCGAGAAGGCTAAGAATCAGTATCACAAAATACCATTGCTGGGAGGTCCCTTCAGAAAGCACTGGTTCTAACCGACCCAGAGAGGAGCCTCAGGTACAGGCCAAGGGGGTGTCCACACATCCCTCGTCCATCAGAACGGCCCAATTCATTTTTAGAATCTGTTTTATACACTGTGCCTCTACAGATTTCCAAAGAAAGGGTGTGCTGCTTCTTTAGAAGTTTGAAAGCTGCCATTCTCTGCCAACTCTTGACTTTCCGGGTACGGACACTGAAGTGGGAATGAAGTGCTCAGGGTCCCGGAGGTTGTGACCAACAGACACTGGAGGTGCGGCAGGTGCCTGGACTGGAAGCTGGGAGCCCTTCCCTACCCCTCCACAACGGCCAGATGGGAAAACAGCGTTTCTGCTTCACACGCTTTCACGCCACCTCTTGGGGATCCTCTAGCTATAGACGAGAGACGTCTGGAAGCACGGCAACGTCTCCGGGTTTTCCACGTCTCCCCTCTCACCTCACACATCTCTGGCACGACTGCCAATCTGGCTGCCTCTACACGTGTCAGCGGAAGCTCCCTGGGCAAGGCGCCCGCACCAGCCTGGGCCCACGGCAGGTGTAAATCAAACAGAGGAAAATCTTGATAATTGGACGACGAGGGAGACGGTGAACAACTTACTACGGAGAGGAAAACACTTATCTATGTATTGACTCCCCCTAGAGTGAAATAGATTTGCACACAGGCAAAATTCTATGAAGTTTTTTAAGGGCACGTCAGTGTCAGAGAGTAAACGGACCCTTGGTGTCCTCACTGTGAGGGCCGCCCCCAGGATCGGAACAGCAGCGTCTCACTCTCTGTGCTTCTTGGAATAATGTTATAACGTTGTACTCCATCCACTCCCTCCAAGATAAAGGGATAGTCTGATACGCGTCCCCATTTGGGTGGGGCCAACCTCTTTCTCCTGTTAGGGCTCGTCGGTGTGAGGCTAAAAACAGCCCTTTGGTTGACTTGTGGGTAATTGATTCTCTGACGCTGACAACACTTAGGGAAATGAAGGTATAAATGACGGCAGCGCCGCGCAGCCACGGAAGAAGACTGGAGCGGCGCCTCATAGTAGAGGGAGACCTGCCACATCTCAGGGGAGAGGGGGCAAGAGAGGTGACCTTCTCGCCAACTCGGAAACACCAAGTCAGAGAGACCCACTACCACCCTCTTTGCCCGTGGACTGGTGAGTACATTTAGGCGCCTCGTTAGGGACTCTGCAACATTCCTGGCGATGGTTGGTGTCATGTTGAGCTTGTTGGGGGTGTGCGGCACCTCGGCCAGTGGAGAAGTGGCAGGCAGATAGGCATCTCGCTGGTGTCTGTCGGAGGCGGGTGAGGTCTCAGTGCTCCTTCGAACATGTGCAGACAGGCTTCTGGGGCGAGATGTGAGCTGGCTAGATTCTCCTGTTGACAACGGGATGCTGCCGTGGAGCGGCAAGGAGCCAAGCGGCTGTGCGCATCAATACTGCGCATCGATCGCTGAGACCCAATTCCACATAATTGCCTGGAAATTGATAACATTTCGCCTTCTTGCTCAATTGCAGCTGCGCTCACCCGTCTAGGTTTTAGACACAATTACCTGCCTCAACCCAGACTGGAAGGACATGGGGTGTCAGTCTCTTGAGTGACAATTCAGGACAAGTCCTCATTAAAAACTTAGATCTCGACCTGGCTGGTGTAGCTCAGTGGATTGAGTGTGGGCCTGCGAACCAGACAATTGCGGTTCAATTCACAGTCAGGGCACATGCCTGGGTTGCAGGCCAGTTCCCAGCAGGGGACGCACGAAAGGCAACCGTACATTGATGTTTCTCCTCCTCTCTCCTTCTCTTCCCCTCTAAAGATAAATAAAAATCTTAAAAAAAAACACACAACAACTTAGATCTCCTGAGACTTGGAACACTGTTGGCAAAACAGTCTATAAACTGGGACCAGGGTCCTTAAGTTACAAAGCAGAATATGTGAGAAACATACAGCGTTTTTCTCCTTAGGTGTTCAAAAGAGGCCTCAGTGGTTTGAGCCCTTGAGACCTGACCTTTTCATTAGCCGAAGGCACATCCGCAGGATTCTCGTGGCATTTTTGGCCTGAAGGCTGGCGAAGGTGCCAGCTGATGTAGATCGATGCCCACTTACCCTGAATCCAGACGACCTCACACATATCTAATCACGGAATTAGTTTGTAAGCACTGTGGAGAGCTAACTGCTCCCCATAATGAGAGAGAAAAGACCCTAAAATGCCCCTCGAGCCATCCAGTTGTTGATGATGCTGTTGAATCTGCGCTGCACTTAAAGCAGTGAATTCTAGCTTCTTAGGCTGGTCACATGGAAAGTGTCTGTCAACAGCGCTTTCATCCTTGGTGACACAACCTCTATTCTACTCACAGACTAAGCGGGACAATTCTCATTGTTTCTCATCTTTGTCCAGTGGGATTTTCCAACCCCTGGATGGGGTCTTCGTGGCCCAAAGGTTCCAGTGGTGTCCGACCCATCCCTGGGGCACTTGGTTTATGGCAAATGCTACGCCTCTTGGTTGACCAGACCACACAGTTGCTCAGCGTCATTGTGAATGAGCAGGGAGTTACTGGATTTCCTATGACTTGCTCCCCAGATCTGCCCTCTTACCAGGTTATTTTCAACTCCCTAAACCACCACCTGTGCATAGGCGTGTGCCAACCAAGCAGGCGTTCCTGTTTGTCCCCCTTTTTTCTTTCCCAGACACCTGGTGGCAAAGAGCGAAAGCTTTTCGTTTCCCCAGACCCGTTTCCCAGTTTCCCAGGTGCAGGTGATGAATCCTGGAGCGCCCCATGAATGGGGAGTGCTGTGAATAGGGTATTGTATCGGGAGGCGGCTGCCCGGAGCAGGCGGAAGTCGGCCGGCCTGGGAATCGCCAGGCCCGTTCTGAAGTGCACGCTCCGAAACTAATTTGATGGAGGACCATGGGAAAAGGCCCTTCTCTTTGGGCTTGTTTCCTCAGCTATAAAAGGAAGATTATGATACCTGCCCCCGAGGGCGAGTGTGAGGGTGGGCTGTGTGGGCCAGGAGGGCACAGGGGCTGGGAACCGCTTGTTCCAGCCCCTCCAGCCCCTGGAGAAGGTGCAGGAGGTGGGGAGGCCAGCGGAGGGCTTATGCCAAGAGCAGGGGTTTTGGCTTCGTTCTGGAGGGGTTGGGGGGCTGAGGGCTTCTGAGCAAGTGAGTGGGGTGTTTAGGGGCCTAGATGTGCTCAGGCCTTTAAAAGATCGGCCCCGAAGAAGATGAGAAAGCCCAGGCTGCAGCTGGGAGATAGAAAACAGAGTGGTTGTGTGAAGGGGTCCTCCTTGCCTCTAAAGATCTACCTGCTTAGGAAACTCCAGTGGTGGGCCCCGTCAGGGAAGGGGAGTCACAGGTGATACGGTATGATGAGGAGGACAGAAGACGGAAGGTACTCAGTTTGGGGATCAAAGACCTAAGCTAGATGCAAAACACAAGCTTTCGTGTGGATGCAGGTGCAGGAGCTGTGGGTGGCATGATGGGTGGACACCACAGGGGCAGCCTTTGGGGGCAGATACCACGTTCTCCTCTTTTCTCTAGCCCAGCCCTTACCAGAAGCTTAACAAGTATTTGCAGGATAAGGGCACTTGGACTTGACTCAATAAGAAAAACTTCCTAACAAGAAAAGCTGCCTGGAAATAGGACAGACTTGCTTTAGGTAGTGAGCTCCCTGTCATTCACTGGCAACAACTGTTGGAGCAGGAACTGAAGAATTGCCTGGGTGTAGGGTCGAGGGAGGGTGTACATCCAGGAAGGACTGATGACTGAGGCCCGGATGGTGGCTCCCTCCAGCTCTTGAGGTGTGGGGGTCTCGCCTGCATGGAGCTGCCGCATGTGCTTCCTTGGGTTCAAGGCATCCCTGGGTCAGCACCCAGTGTCCCGAAGAAGTGAGGTGATGCCCCGAGAGAGCAGGTGAGCCCAGGAAGGGAAGGTGGATTCTGCCCATGCCGATTCTGCTGGCCAGGAATCCCTCCTCAGCAGGACCAGGGTGGGAAGTGGAGCAACAAGGGGCGGTCACGGGAAAGGAGGGGTCCGGCCCTCCCTGGGACTGGTGGGGCTTCTGGACAGGTCTGCATCCCCATGGGGTGGGTGTCCTGCTGAAGCGGGTGGGGGGCGGGCATGGGAAGTGGGAAGACCCAGTTAGTTCCTAGGTGCCTGACTCACACCAGGACCAGTCTGTGTTGACAGCGGTGGCACCTTCCCAACAGAGGAGGGCTCTTTCCCTGTTGTCTGTTCTTTCTCTAATTGCAGAGTGCAAGCCCCAATTAAGGGTAATTACGTGATCTATGAGATAATTCTGCGGCCTGAGCTCCCCACGTTCCCTCCTCTCTTCCAGGACTCAAATTCTTTGGTGAAACCTAAGCGTCTGGAGCAAGATTTATAGCCTTCCCTTCCCTCCGACTCCACGCAAAGCTAAAACAGCTCCTGACTGATACGGCTACCCGAGCAGGTCTAATACTAGATCTTCACGGCAAAAGTGGGTGGGGAATTCCTCACTTCTGAACCACAGGTGCTCCGTTTCACCTAATGCTCGTGAGGACCCTCTGCAGTAGACATAGTTATCGATTCCATTTTATGGATGGGAAAACTAAACTGGGGCCCAGAAAGGAGAAGCCACTTGTCCTGGGATGCACAGCCAGGGACAGCAGAGCCTGATGGTGGACTCGGGTTTGTTTGACTCAGGGCCCGAGCTGTTAGCCCTGCTCAGTACCATCAGTGCCACTCGGGGTTGGGGGTGTCTTGGGAGAGACTAAGGGAAGGGGTTCACTCCTGCCGTATTTCTTACTGCAGCCTGGACTCCATGTATATGCCTCACAGGTAGGGGCAGTTTCACCATTATCTTTAATCTACTGTTCAGCCCTATGAAGTATGCCCATTTTACAGACGGAAAAAATGAGGTCAAGGCTCGTGACTGGCAGAGGCAGAACTGGAACCCAGGTCTATCTGACTTCCAGAGTTTGGGCTCTTTTTCCTACCCCACACTTCCAAAGGACAAAGGACCACAGCCTGCACGGATCCACGTCCACAGCTGGGCCCACCCAGCCAGCAAAGAACATCTCTGTGGCTGTGGCTACAGCTGGCCTTCCCTCCTGTCGTTTTTCCAGGTGCCACCACGAGAGTGAAGGATGCTGCTCTGGGTGTTCTTCCTCATGATCCTAGCCTTCAGCAGTGGCTCCCACTGCTCCTTGCCCTCCCCGACCCTCAGGTAAGCAGTCCTGCCGACAGGGCTTGGGTTTCCGCTGCCCCCAAACCATTCCTGCTGGAGGAGGGGTGCTAGGAGGATGCAGCATCAAGCCATTGGCTGGTCTCAGCCACCTCTTCAGGCAGCCCCCACTGCCCATCACCGGCAGGGGGCCAGACCTGAGCCTGTCCAAGGAAGCTGTCCAGCCCAGGTTCCATCTGTCTCTGGGGATGAGCAGGGCCAAGGGCAACACAAGGGCTTACAGAGACCTGGTGAGTGCAGCTAGCTACCTTGGTCCCCTCATGGGGGCCCACCATACCACCCTTTGACCTTTGACTCCTCCCGTGCAGGATGCCACGGTATGCCGACACCATCTTCATCAACAGCTTCCGGAAGGTGCTGGCCCAGCTGTCTTCCCGCAAGAAAGTCCAGGACGCCATGAGCGGGCAGGAGGGGTGAGCAGAGGTTCTTGGGATTGTTTTCTATGCTGCAAGTACATCAGTTGGGAGGGACCAAGTTTAGCTTCTTCCTCTGCACAGCATCTGCCATTTCTGCACTTGGCAGAGCAGAAGGACCTGGATGTCAAAGCTCAGCTTACCTCTCGCTATTAAATGATCGTTGAATGCCTGCGATGTGCCTCTCCCTGTGCTAGGATCCAATACTAACAATACTGAGGCTAGTTACCAGTGGACCTGGACTCTGTGCCAGAAACGAAGGCTGTACATTGGGACATTTACGTGCCCCTGGCACCACGCTGGACACAGCGATACCTTGTTGTATTAGCCATTACTCTTCATTTCTTGTTTGCTCTTCCTAACGAGCCGAGAAAGTTGGACTCTCACCCCATTGGTCAGAGCCATTAGTAGCTTCTGAAGGACACACACCAAAGACCCAAAGACTGGCAGAGCCTGACTCCACAGCCTGCACATTTTGCAGTTTTCATTTTGAAAAAATTCCAAATTTACAGAGAATTTGCATCAGTGGTACCAAGGACTTCCACATACACTTCCCTGTGTTCAACAATTCCTAATATTTTATCATACTTGTCTATGCTATATCTACACCTAGATAAAGATCTATCTATACATACGCATGTACACACTTACTAATATTATTATTATTCTGCTAAACGACTTGAGATTAAATCGCAGTCACCATGACCCTTTACCCTTAAATGCTACTGCGGGTATCTCCCAATGTCTAAAGAAAGGACATTGTCTTACATAATCACAGTATAATTATCACTTCATGTCCTTTTTAACAATCATTTCTTTTCCTGAGTCAGTCGTCATGTCCCTCCAGTTTCTCTCAATCTGGAACTGTTCCTCAGGTGTTCACGCCGTTGACATCTTGTTTGGTGACAGCCAGTTGTTTACAGAGTGTCTTCACACTGGAGTTGCCTGATGTGTCCTCGTGGCGGATGCAGGCTCTGCGACAGAAGTGATGCGGTGTTTTCTCAGTGTGTATGTCAGGCAGCGCACGAGGTGGATTTGTCTCGTTGCTGGTGACAGTAACTTTGATAACTTGGTTAATGTGGCGTCTGCCAGATTCCTCCTCTGTAAATGAATATTTTTCCCTTTGTCATTAATAATCAGTCTGTGGGGAGGTATTTTGCAAATGGCTATTTCAGAGCCTATTCTCTTACTACATACTCATCTATTCTGCCTTCCTGCGTGTTGTTGAATCTAATTCAGCTGGGCGGAAGCTTCCATACCTGGTATCAGAAGAGGCCCAGGGACACTCCCTGCTCTGCTCACTTTGCCTTGCTTGGCCATTCCCAGGCCTCTCCACGTCCTAGCCGAAGAACAACCTCAACTGTTTCTCTTTCTAATCAGAGAGAGAAACCAGGAGCAAGCAGCAAAGGCACGGCTTGGCCGCCAGGTAGACAGCATGTGGGAAGACCAAAAGCAGCTGGCCTTGGAGAGCATCCTGGTGGCCCTGGCGAGGAAGCACAGGTAGGAATACGTGTAGTTGTGTGTGTGTGAATGACATGTGTGCATATGTGTATTTAGGAAGCTCGGAGGCTTCCTTCCCCGAAGGTCAGCAGGAAGAGGAAAGAGTCTCCCCCTCTCCAAAGGCGTGCGGCTCTGCCCACCCCTCCTTGCCCACGTCAAGAACTGCAGCAAAGGGAGAAACTGTGAGACAGCGACGAGATCTTATCCGCTGCTGTATCTCCAATGTGCAGCAAGAGGCCAGGCTCGGCGTCTGCAGCCCAAAACTGCACTGTCTCAATCGTTCTGGGATAGGCCCCGGAACCTGAATTTTCACAAGTGTCCCGAGGGTTCTGCTGGGCAGAATCTGAGAGGCGTGCCCTGGGTCCCTTGCCAAGTCCGAATAACTATAATGCCGAAGGAAGACCGGCCCCACCCGGCACCCTCGGGTAGACCAGCGTGAGCTGCCCTCGTGTGAGGAAGAGGTGCAATGACAGTCACTGTCCGTCTCAGTGACCCTCACGTTCCCATGGGGAGTCAGGGGAGATCAGGAATGAGTTTTCCCATCTTACGGAGGAGGGGAAACTGAGGCAAAGACGGGGCAGCAGCTGGCTTCAAGTCTGGGGCTGGTGGGCCCCACCAAGGCTGCTCTGCCTCTCGGAAGCTCCTTCACAGGAGGTCCACGTAACGGACGAAGTTTCCCGAGAACGGCACAACTGGAGGGGCTCTGCTGTGGCTTGGAGGCCGATTTTCAACTGTGAGCCCAAACATGTCCCAGCACGACTCTGCCAGGCACTTCTGGGCCCATTAAGCAAATCCAGTTCCCAACGGAACTCTCCATGTGTTCCCTCGCCTTCTTCCCAACCTAATTAGACACCAAGAGCTCGGAGATCTCACCAGCTACAAGCCTGTGGAGATACAAGCAGCAAGCAGCCGGCTGCTGGGCAGCTAGGCTGCTGGGGGTGGGGGGTGAGAACCAGGCTGGGGGGCAGGATGTACACCTGGGCCCCAGTCTCATCCTGTGGCCACTTCACTGTACACGACACGCAGGTTTCCTAGCTTCCTCCCCCATAAAGGCAGGGGGCTAGCTCTGTCTACCTCTAAGGTCCCCGAGGCCTCTAAGTGTAATGTCTACCCTGTGCCTCTCACACTGGGATTAGGTCGTCATTCACCGTCTTTGTGGCTCCCACCAGGCATCGGTGGGGTGCAGTGGCCCCAAGGAGGGCCACCTCCTGAGATGGCAGGCTTTGGTCCTGCAGGTTAAAAGGCACAGGTGTCACAGAGCTCCAAGTCCCAGAACAGTAGGAAAGGCTCTGGAGGCTGTTATAGCACATTGTCGCCCCTCCAGCTCAACTGCTGCAAATACCGTTTCACTGGGTGTCACTGGGGAGCAAACAGAAACTCAGAGTGCATTCTTGCACCTTGGGGATGCAGAGTGAAGTGATCTGCCACATGGCACGCTTCTGTACCCACCACGCTCGTGTGCGCCCAACAGCCCTGGACCGTAACTGAGGTTCGGATTTGTGTGTCCTCCTGCCTCTTAAAAGTCATCCAATGGCTTTTAGGTGCCAAGCTCTGGGCTGAGGGTGCAGCAGTGGTCCTTGCTGGCATGGCACTCACGATGCACCAAGGCAGACAAAACTTAAACAAGTCCTTGTATGGCAGGTTCTTTAGCTTGTGATAGATGGTAAGAGACGTGACAGGTGTGGTGAGGATGTGCACCGGAAGGAATAACCTAATCTAACCCTGTCTGGGGATTAGAGGCGACTTCAGGCGGAAGTGACCAGCCTGGGATCTCAGTGGGGGTGAGTTAGCAGAACTGGGGCTAAGAATGAGGTTCTTCTTCTTCTTATTATTATTATTATTATTTAGATTTTTTCAACAACAGTTGACATACATATTATACTAGTTTCTGTTGTACAACAAAGTGATTAAACATTTATCAAATTAATGAAGTGATGACCCCGACGAGTCTAGTACCCATTGGACACCATTAATGGTTATTGCGATATTATTAACTATATTCTCTATGCTGAAGCTTACATCCCCATGGCTGTTTTTCTAACTGGCAATTTGTTCTTCTTAATCCTTTTGCCTTTTTGTCCCACCCACCCCCAACCTCCTTCCATCCGGCAACCATCAATCTGCTCTCTGTAACCGTCTGTACCCACCGGTCTCTCGGTGGAAGTGCTTGTAGCACTTCCGTTGCTTCCGTATCTTGGCTATTGTAAGCAATGCTGCAGCGAACATAGGGATGAGTGTATCTTTTCGAATTAGTGTTTCAGATTTCATCAGGCGTGGGATTGCTGAGTCATGGGGTAGTTCTACTTTTAATTTTTTGAGGCCCCTCTGCACCGTTGTGCACAGTGACTGCACCGATTTACAGCCCCACCAACAGCGCACCAGTGTTCTCTGCTCAAAAATGAGGTTCTCTGGGGACCAGACAGCCGTCCCGACCCGGTCGTGCATCACCCTGGTTCCGAGTGTCCCTGCCCCAACGCGCCCCCTCCTCAGTCCCTGACGGAGCCTTTTCTTTCTTTCCGCAGCAGGAATTCCCAGGGATGAAGAGTCTGCTGGTGCCTGATGCTGCCGGCAGCCAAAACACAACGGCAGCCACTTAATCCTATTTAATTTTTGACCTCCTTTTCCCTTTGTAAATACAATAAAATTCCCCTATCCTGGCCTGCAGTCCGGTTTTCTTTTATCTTCAGCCTAATTTTTTACGTGGTTGACATAGTTACATTTCCCAAAGTGGTATTACAAGGCGTAAGAAAAAATAGCTAACATTTACTGGGCACTCAGTGTACTGGCTGGGCCGCTTCATGCCTGGAATCTCATATACGCCTCGCGCAGCCTAGCGGGAGGAACCGGCGTCCTTCTCATTTTGCAGACAAGGAACCGAGGCACAGAAAGGCTACCTGGAGCACCACAGGCATAGCCAGCAGGAGAGGGCTGGGATTCAAACTGAGGCGGTTCAGCCCAGGACCAGCCTCTTAACCATATTCTTCTGCTCTGCACCAGATGAGCAAGTTGGTGACTTGCTCATCTATGAGCCAAACCACTTATTCATTCAACAAATATTTATAGAGTACCCACTATGTGCCAGGCACTGGGAATACAGTCGTGAACAAACAGACAAAGCCCCTGACCTCACAGAGCTTATCTTCAACTGAGGGGAAGACCTGGTTGGTGTGGCTCAGTGGACTGAACGTGGGCCACACGATTTCGGTTCAATTCCCAGTCAGGGCACATGCCTGGGTTGCAGGCCAGGTCCCAGCAGGGGGTGCATGAGAGGCAACCATACATTGATATTTCTCTCCCTCTCTCCTTCCCTTCCCCTCTAAAGATAAATAAATAATTTTTTTTAAATTAGGGGAAGAGTAACAAAAAAACAAGTAAATATAGAATGTGCCAGATGGTGGCCATTACAAAGGATAAAAATTTAAGGGGGTGGAGCCCAGACCAGGTGGCTCAATTGGTTGGAGCATTGTCCAGTGTGCCAAAAGTGTGTGGGTTTGATTCCCAATCAGGGCACATACTCAGGTAGTGGGTTTGATCCCAGGTCTCTCTCTTTCTCTAAAATCAATAAAAACACATCCTTGGGTGAGCATTAAAAAACAATGTACGGGGATGCGAGTGCTGGAGGGTGTTCTTTAATCTATAATGTATATATGTGCTGTGTAGGGCGCAGGGAGGGCCTCATCGGTAAGGTAACATTTGAGTAAAGGCCTGAAGGAAGCAGGGAACTGGCCTTGTGAATATCTGGGTAAAGAACATTCCATGCGGAGTGAAGACCCAAAGGTCCGGAGGCAAGAGTGGGTTAGGAGGACGCGGGAGGAAGTCAGAGTGGCTAAGAGAAAGAGGGTGTGAGGGGAGAAGGGGGTCCCGACAGAGCAGGGGGCCGGCTCGTGAGGACCCTGGGAGGCCACGGTAAGGACTTGGGATCTCATCCTTGGTGAGACAGGAGCCATCCCAGAGTCTAAGTAAAAGAATCACATGATCTCACCTCTCTAACACCACATTCTGGTCGTGTTCTGGGTACATTTTTAGGGTACCATGCGTTTGCTGGTGGCTGGGGTGTGGGGATTGGAGAAGAGTCGAGAGTGAGTCCCAAGGTTTTAGCCTGAGGAACTGGAGGATGGAGTTGCCATTTAGGTGCTTTGGGGGAAGAGTTAGGGGATGGGTCAGGCACGCAGAGTCTGAGACGCTGTTAAAGGTCCGAGTGAGGATGAGGAGCAGGCACCGGGGTTTACAGACTGGAGACTGGAGTCAGGAGAGCGGTCCGGGCAGCCCGTTTGGTTTGGCAGTTGTCACCATCTAGAAAAGTGAGTGAGGCTGCCAGGGAATAAGTACACGAAGAGTGGAGGAGAGGCCCAAGGACTGACCCTGGGGCGCCCCCCATTGGTGTTTGGGGAGAAAGGAGAGGAGCCAGCAAAGAAGACTGAGGAGGAGCAGACAGTGAGCTGTTGGGAAAACTGTGAGAGCGAGAAATTCCCGAAGCCAACTGAAAAAAAAGTGTTTCAAGAAGAAGGGCGTGACCTGCGGTACCAGGTGGTGCTGGTGGGTCAAGTTGCTTGAAAAGTGACCACAGAAGTGACCACGGAAGCCACTGATGACCTTGGTGAGGACAAATTGGGTGGAGAGGTGAAGGCAAAAGTCTGACACAAGGGGGTTCGAGAGCAAATGGTAGCAGAGGAGTCCCAGCCAGCCACCTGGCTGACCAACACGGTGGCCACTAGCCACAGGTGGCCACGGAACCCCTGAAATGTGGCTGGTACGTGCATCGCGTGTGACAGAGACACTGCATTCCAAAGACGATATGGAAAAAGGATATAAAATATCTCCAAAAAATTTGGTACTGATTACATGTTAACATAATAGTTTGGATATATTGGGTTAAGTAACATTAAAAATAATTCCACCTGTTTCTCTTTTACTTTTTTATTGTAGTTACTAGAATATGTTGAATCTTTGGCAGAGATGACTCTCGGTTTTTCCTGTAAAAGGAAACTGGAGGGAGCTGGAGGGACTGACCAGAGGAAGCTGTGTCTGCGATTGCTCGACCTTTTCTATTGGTGAACCGTTTCCTCTGGGCCAGGTACCACCCCCGCCCCCCCCCCCACCAGCCCCACCCACGCCTCTTAGTAGAACCTGGGAACCTGTGAGGGGAATCAAAATGCTCTGTATTTTGAGTTGGATGACGGTTATACCGGTGTCGTTAGATGTAAAAATTCATTGAGCTGCACACTTGAACACTTTAAGACTTTGTACATTTTACTGTATGTAAATTAAAATTTTTTTAAAGGATTTATTTTTTTTTAAGATTTTATTTATCTTTAGAGGGGAAGGGAAGGAGAGAGGGAGAGAAACATCAATGTATGGTTGCCTTTCATGTGTCCCCTGCTGGGAACTGGCCTGCAGGGAACCAGTGTGTGCAACCCAGGCATGTGCCCTGACTGGGAATGGAACCGCAATTCTCTGGTTCACAGGCCCGTGCTCAATCCACTGAGCTACACCAGCCAGGGCAAAATTTAAAAAAAAAAAAAGATGATAAAATGTCTATTTGGATACAAAGCTGAAGTCACAGCGGTTTAGAGCTGGTGGGGACTCAGAGACGTGCAACGCCAGCCCGTCACTTTCCAGCTGGGACACACAGTGCCACGCACCTGTCTCCCAGCACCAGGACGAAAGCCACCTCAGTTGGTCACAGGGTTCAGACCACCTGCTCTCTCTGGGAGCCCAGTTTACCTTCCAAGAAAGGATGAGAATCGTGGGAAAGGTTCGACGGGTGGGGGGGGGTCTCCATGGTGGCAGGCAGAGGAGACAGTAGGAACAATGGGGAACAGAAGCCCCCTCCGGATAATGAGGCAGGCCATCGAGGGCAGGCAGTCCGCCCCAACCAAGAGGCCCGGGCTGCTGGGCCTCGAAGAACCTGCCAAGGAACAAAGGAGGGGACTGCTGAATGCGGGGCACCTGGGCCTGCTCTGTCCCCCGGACCCACCTGCTCGTATCTTTCCTCCACCCCACAAAAGCAAATACCTAAGGCTCCCTCAACTTCCAATTCGTTTGTCAAATGAAATAACAACCACCGGGACCTGCTGCTACTTGTGGTTTTAGAGGTGAATGCAATGATAAAGGCAGAAACCACGATGGCAATGATTCCGGTGCTTCATCACCATTAACCACGACACTAATGGAGTCTTAAAAGACTTAATCCCTCTCCACAGAGGTGCTGGGAGCATCCCATCCCATGGGGGGACCTAGTTAAAACCAAGTGCTATTTTTCCCCCTAAAGAAAGGCTCTAATCAATGGGAGACTCATCACTTTTAATAATAACCCTTTCGTTTGCATTAAAGTTCACAAAGAGGTTTGCCCTGCAGTGCTTCACCTGCTCCCCACGACAGCCCCCTGGAGAGAGGCAGGGCAGGGTGCCAGCCTCCCGGAGGGGTGAGAGGTCAGGCAACTCAGCCAGGTCCTACAGTGGAAGGAGCGAAGTCGGGAAGGGAGTCCTGATTCCAAGACTCCAGGCCCCTCAGGAAACGTGAGCTGGGAATCAAGTAAATTAAAAGGGCAGACACACATGGACGTGAGACGAACTGTTTCCTGGGCTCCTGCTGACAACGCAAAGGAAGTAATAGTAATACCTACACTAATCAGAGTGAAGCAAGTCCACGTTGAGTGCCAGGCATTGTGTGGTATGTGCTTTGGGTGTGAGCTCATTTCATCCACAGAAAGCCCTCAGAGGTAATATTATCCCCATTTTTACTGACAGAAAACTGAGGCCCAGAGAGGTGCCTAATGACACACAGCAAATGAGGGCATTCAGCGCAGGTCAGCTGGACTCTAAACTGCTGTGCTCAGTACTCCTTCGAGACAGCCCAGTGCAACTGTGGTGTCAAAGAAAAACCAGAGATGCACCGTAAAGCGGTTAAATCAGATCCCATTCAGGACTATTGTAACGGGGAGAGATGTCCGTGTAGGGCGTGGCTCAATCCCCAGTGCTGCACGGGCAAGTCAGAACTCACAGTCCAGGCGCAGGGTGGGGATCAGGGGGTGAAAACTCATGAAGAGGAAGTATCGCAGGTCAGTGGGATTCAGGCCAAACCCACCAAACAGGATTCTTGCTGAAGGCAGGCCAGGACGATCAGATGTCACCTGGGGAATGGCGGAGGCTGAGGCACCCGATCACGTGTGGAGGTGATCAGATCTGGACAGTGGGGGGTTCTGGTTAAACTGACTCAGCAGGGTTCTCGCTAAAACTAGATTTCACAAGGCAGTGCACAGATGGACCTAGAAGGTCTGGGAGTCTGGCTGAAGTTTGGCCAAGCAAAGAATCTTTGTCAGTGGTGAATAATGTGAGCAACAAATCCAGTAGCTTTCCATAGCTCCAGGCTCCAGGCTGCTGTGGGCAGCTTGCGGCTTCCCAGATTCTCCCCAGCAGCCTTGCTCGGGGGCAGAGCTAAGTGCTCACCCAGAAGTTTCACTGGTGGTGGAGGGGCCAGGCAGGTGAGCCTGTGAGGTGAACTCTTGCCTCTGCTATATTCCAGCATCATATTCAAGTTCCCTAAAATTTGTTATTGCTCCTAAAATAAAATCTAATCCCTTCACCATGGTCCTTAAAAGCCAGATTTGCTCAGGCTTTTGAGGGTACACTCCTCCTTGCTACCTACACCCCAGTTGTGCTGGCCTAATTTCAGTCCAGATACATCAAGATCTTGCCTCAGAGCCCTTGTATATGTTAATCCTCTGTTGGGAGTCCTCTTCCCAGCTCCGCCACGGCTCCTCCCTGGGTGTCTGCTTGGCTTTCCCAACCCCTCCAGGTAAACGCTGCTTCCTTTGCGGCCCTTCTAAGGTTCACAATCACTTCACTCCTTTCCCTGTCTCCTCCAGGTTCTAAGGGGACCAAGGACAGGGAGTCCGTCTGTCTTGCTCCCTGCGCTGGTTTGGAGCCAGCCCGGCACAGAGCCAATGTCTGCTGTTGCTCCATTCTCCAGCACCCTCTGGGTCTGCAGAGCAGCCCTGACCCAGCCCTGGCGCTCCTCCCCCTGGCCAGCCCCTTCTCCAGGGAGCTGCCTCCTTCCCTGCAGCCACTGCACTTCTGTCATCAGACCCCAGTTCCCCTTCTCCACACCACTGCCACCAGGCCTCATCCGGTCTGCCTTCCAGAAGTCTGCAGGTGTAACCAGCACAGGGGGGCGGGGGGTGGGGTGCTGCCCCTGCTCACATCCCTTCCACACCACTCAGCTGAGGCCCCAGCAAACATAAAGGACACCAGAAAGGTGGGCTAAGCTAAACATATTTTAAAAGCAAGGCTTCCACTCATGAGTCCGCAGGAGTGAAGCGGGCAGGAGGAACAGCATGTGTGGTGGGAGGACTAACACCGTGCGGGGAAGGGTCACCTCCAGAGTAGGCACTGCTATTGTAGGTCCAGCAGATTGTTGCCAACTCTGAATCCAATGCTCCAAGCCTAGATTTTTATACGAAATTTGTTTGTAAATGTTAGCTACTAACAAAGAAAAAAAAACCACTGGGTCAAATACAGAATATGTATGGCCACCAGCCTGCACCCTCTGGGAAGCTGCGGCCTCCTTCGCAGTTCAGAGGCAGCCCTCCAGCTGCCCGCAAGGCCCTCTTGCCTGCAGAAGCCCATTCAGAACCAGCGCAGAGTTTCAGGGTCTCCATTCGCTTTCCCCCAACCCAAACTCCGATTTCCTCACTGTGGGGACGTCCAGCTCGGAAAGCAATCTGAATAAAATAACCTGTACCCCCAATTCCGTACTGTTAGGATCAGCCACGTTTTGAAAGTTATCTAAATGTATTGGTTATGTTTCAATTACAAGAATTAGGGGGACTTCCGCCAAGATGGAGGCATAGGTGGATGTGCCGTGCCTTCTCACACAACCAAGTTTAGAGACAACTAAATATTAGCAACAGAAAACACAGCCAGAACACGGAAAATTGAACTTTTCGGAAGTCTGTTAACAACAAATTCTTCAGCCTGACCAGTAAGGGGCGAAACCAGCGGCTGGTGAAGCGGGGTTGCACAGGAAAACTCGGTCAGACGGACTCAGGCGCGGAATCCAGGCGCAGGGTTGGACCTAGTGAGCCACCGAGAGCGACCAGGCGAGCGACCGCAGGGGAGACAGCGGGGGAGCGGTGCTGCGTGTTGACTGTGGTTGCGCATTTGTGCGCAGGTGGACAGGCAAGGGAGTGGGCGGTTGGACCGGGGCCCGGCGGGTCCCAGCGGCAAGCAGCAGTGGAGGGCGCCGCCATTTCCCTGCTCTGACCCCACCTTCACATACAGCGTCACAACCCAGCGACCTGGGAGTCCGAGGCGCTGCTTCTCACACTTAAAGGGAGCGAACAGACCAAAAATGGCGCAAGAAGATCTCAAAGCCCCAGAGCCTATAGATCTAAGCGATGAAGAAATAGCAAAACTCTCAGATGCACAGTTTAAAACACTGGTGATCAGGATCCTCACAGAACTGGTTGATTATAGCCACAAATTAGACAAATATATGAAGGCAAAACTAATTGAAATGAATGGAATTGCACAGGACACCAATAGCAATGAAAAGGAAACTGGGACTCAAATCAATGGAAAGAAAGCAAATAATGGCCAAACAGAAAAGAGTCAAGAAGCAAGAATTCAAAAAAATGAGGAGAGTCTTAGGAACCTCCAGGACATCTTTAAACGCTCCAACATCCGAATTATAGGGGTACCGGAAGGGGGAAAGGCACAGCCACCAGTGGAAACCTTATTTGAACAAATAATAAAGGAGAATTTCCCCAATCTGGCAAAGGAAATAGACTTCCAGGAAATCCAGGAAGCTCAGAGAGTCCTAAAGAAGTTGGACCCAAGAAGGAACACACCAAGGCACATCATAATTACATTAGCCAAAATTAAAATAAAGGAGAGAATCCTAGAAGCAGCAAGAGATAAGGGGACAGTCACCTACAAAGGAGTCCCCATCAGACTGTCAGCTGATTTCTCAAAAGGGACCTTACAGGCAAGAAGGGGCTGGAAAGAGGTATTCCAAGTCATGAAATCCAAAGACCTACAACCAAGATTGCTCTATCCAGCAAAGTTTTCATTTAGAATGGAAGGGCAGATAAAGTGCTTCTCAGATAGGATCAAATTCAAGGAGTTCATCATCACCAAGCCCTTATTATATGAAATGTTAAAGGGACTTACCTAAGAAAAAGAAGGTAAAAAAGATGAACAGTGAAAGGACAGCAAACTCACAGTTATTAAGAACCACACCTAAAACAAAAACAAACTAAGAGGACATCTAGATCAGGAGCGGAACCATAGAAATGAAGATCACATGGAGGGTTAGCAACAGGGGAGTGGGAGGAGGAGAAGGGGGGAGAAGGTACAGAAAATAGCATAGATAGTAGGTAGAAAACAGATAGGGGGAGGGCAAGAATAGTAGGGGAAATATAGAATCTAAAGAACTTGAGACATGTGGTCATAAACTAAAGGGGGGAATGGTGGGGGAGTGGGTGTGCAGAGTGGAGGGGAATGAAGGGGGGAATAGAACAACTGTAATGGCATAATCAAAATATATTTTAAAAAGATTAAAAAAAAAAAGAATTAGGGGCAATGAGCCCAAGTATATAACCTTGGACCAGTTTGGAAAGATGCCAAGGACTGAGCCAAATGCTTCAGATGCATGAAACTCCTTCGGCCAGATGAGGTTATTAACTCTCTTGTACTGAAGAAAAAAGGAGGCCTAGAGAAGTTAAGCCACTGCCCAAAATCTCTCACCCTAGTAAGTGATAATGCAGGTGCCTGACTCTTAAGTCTATACGCTTAACCGTACTATTCAATATTACTTCTCTAAGTGATGTCACAGACCCTCCCATGTAACGGTGGTCCTGGGCACAACTTCATAAGAGGCATTCTTGAGATGTGTGCATCCTCTAAAAGCCTAAGGTGAGCTTTCTTCTAAGACAACACCTTCCTGACCCCACTGCATGCCGAGACCAAACTTTCAAGGCAAAAGAGGAGAGCCTTCGGACACCAACAGGGCGCACACAGAGCTGGTAACCAGGGCTGGGGAGGAAAGGACAGTGGCTTTTCCAGGTCAGAAGGCCCAATGTGAAAGGGCCTAAGAGTCCCCTGGCCAGCGTGTCAACAACGCTTCCCAACTAGGCCCTCATGCACGCGCCCCGGGAGTCCCAGGGGTCCAAAAGTACCACAATGAACTCATTCGGACCTTTGTCCCCATTATTCTCTTTATTCCAAAACAGACTTTTTACAGACTTCAACTGTTCCAATGCAACATTAGGGTAAGTCAGAAGTATTCACAGCGTCCTGCTAGGGCGTCCTGCTGAGGAACAGACTGTCTGGCCCCTCCGGCTCTGTGTGGGCAACAGAAAAACAAGCACAGTGTAACCACAGTGTCAACTTGCTTCTTCATAAACACAGTAATTTTTTCATTCCCCCTTTCAAACAAAATTGTTCTTGACTCCTCTTCTTGACATTTGTTTTGGGTTTTAGACTTTCCTTTCTTCTGGGACTAATGCGCTGTTCTGAAAGAAATCAGAAACAAACACAAAATTACTGAAGGGTTCAACTCACCATCACAGTTCCTAACTGGTCAACGGAGAGGCCAAGGTATTCTCCCACTATAAGATCCCACTGATAAAGGAATAACCCTTTTTCTATTAATTCTATTTATCTATGCCCCATCTCATTTCACAAGCCTGGAAGACAGCTAAACTAAAGCTGATGACAACTTCAATAAAAACAATGCAACAAACCTGACGATGACTAAGAAAGCAAGTGGGGGGTGAAAATGGAAGGAGATGAGGTCATCCGGGCACACCTCCCACAGTGCGAGGCTGGAAAGGCAGTGTCAGTTTTGAGCAGGTGAACAGACAGGACGGTGTCAAGAACGTGCATCTTCAATCTCCCAGACCCCAGGTCTGCCAGCCCACACCTGGCCCTCGTGTCACTTAGAAGACGGTGTCCTGATCACTGAGCACAGAAACCTGCGCGCACTCACCTTCTTGCCAGTGGTCAGAATCTGCGTCTAAACCTCGGTAAGAATGATTCTCGAAAATGGGACACAGAAAAATTTTAAGGGCGGAAAAAACAACACCACTAGATCTCTTTGCTCCTTCTTTCCCAAAGCTGCCTGTCCCTGGACTCTGAGAAGTAATGGGGAAACGTGAGAGCGAAGACGACAAGCCCGACACGGCAACCAGGAGGGCGCGGGCAGCAAGTTCATGCTCGGGTGGCCCCGGCGCACACAGGCAGGCGGCCGGAGGTGACCCGGCCTTGCAGAATGGCCGGCTCCAGTCCTCTTCGACAGGTGCGAGGGGCACGCCCAGGCCCAGAACTAGTCCTGAGGGCTGGAGTGAGGGCCCCTCGTCCCCTACCAACACTCGGAGGTTCCCAGCTTCCTTAAAACGTGAGTCCCAAATGTTCACACGGAGAAGAGAGCCTGAACCCGAAACAGGAACAGCTGGGGGCAGCGGCCCACAAGCCTCCATCTTGGCTAGGAAGTCACACCTGATCCGACCAATGTCTGTCCTCACACCAAAACCACCTTCAAAATCCCAGGTCCCAACTTCAGAAAGTCCTAACACCCGAATAATCAAGGGACTTCCCTCTCTATCAAGCAGTATGATTTGGGGGTAACCGGGTGGGGCAGACCATCTAAAAATCGAGAAAAACAAAATCAATCCTTAGTCAGTGTAAAGAATTAAAGAGCTCAGTGTTTAGCAGAAAGGACCAGTTCCGAAAGCAAATCGGACAGAGCAAGTATAATTTAGGACAAAACCGGAAACAGCCAGGGAATGAGGGTGGTGAGGAGGGACTAAGAAGGGGCACAGGGGCACTTTTGGGGGTGTGGAAATTGTCTGTATCTCAACTGAGATGGTATTTACTGTGTTAGTTTGTCAAGAATCACAAAATTGTACACTAAAAAGGATGGATGTTACTGTATATAAATTAAACCTACCCCCCCGCCCCCGCCCAAGCCAAATGTAGTCTTCTGTGCTGAGGACTAGACGTCCCCATTTATGCCCATACATCAGTGAAAGGCTCTCCAGTCTAGGCTTTTGTTGATTTTTCTTATTTCGGAGGATTGAAAACTGGATGGCTTCACTGCTTTGGCAGGGAGAGCCATTTCCACAGCAAGGGATGAGAGGGAACATGACTAGAAAATTCAAATACTTCCCTCCTCTTTTTAAAAAAGACTTCATGTATTTATTTCTCGAGAGAGGGGAAGGGAGGGAGAAAGAGGAGAGAAACATCAACGTAAGAAACGTTGACTGGTTGTCTCTTGAATACCCCCGGCTGGGGACCCGGGCCCCAACCGAGGAATGTGCCTGACCAGGAACTGAACCAGCAACCTTTTAGTTTGCAGGCTGGCTGGAGCTCAACCCATTGAGCCCCATCAGTCAGGGCGCTCCCTCGTCTCTGTTGGTCTAATACAGAAGTCAGCGAACTATGCACCACAGGCCAAATCCAGCCCACCGCCTGCTTCCTTGAGTGAAGTTTTATCGGCACACAGCCATGCTTGTTTGTGTTCACGGTCTGTGGTGTTCTCGCATCGCGGCGGCCGAGTTGAGCAGTTCTAACAGAGACTGTACGGCCTGCGAAGCCTAAAGTGCTCTCTGGCTCTTTGCAGAAAACTTTTGCCAACCCCTGCTCTAGAGGAGCTGATCAGTGAAGCATCAGACACTCTCTCCTTCCCTCCCTTCACCTCGCTTCCACGTCCGTCCTCGTCCTAGAGCTAATACCTGCACGGAGAATGGGTGATTTTCCACACATTTCAGTCACATGGAGAGCAGCCCTGATCCACACCCTAAGCTCCAGGAACCTGGGTTCTGATACCGGTTTTGCTCTGTGGCCACCCAGTCCATAATTTAGTCTCACCAAACCGCACTGTTTGGCCCAACCAAAAATCAGTGTTACAAAAAGGCCTAGAAACAGTGACAAGGTGTGCCAGGATTTGTCATCAGACCACCATGTAATGAATTTAGATGTTCCCGATGGGGTTCCCTTTTAAGAAGTCCAAGGCTGGGCCTGTCTTACCCTCATCTCTGTTCATCTATAAATATAGAGAGAGGGGCTTCTGTCTAAAAAGTACCCCTTGGGATGTAAGGGAGGATGGAGTCACATAGTGTAAGCTGGGTCAAGGCCGCTCTGCTGCGAAGTCCCCCCGGCAGCTGGGCTAAGTCAAGGGGCTTGGGCTTTTGCCTGAGGCCTGTCACCACCTGGACCAGGAAGTGGGAAAACCGCCTCCAAGTTCATCTCTGGCCGGGGGAGGAGTGGGGAGGGACGAGTGGGCTGCCACTCGGTAAGTAACTGACATGCATGAGGCAGGCAAGATGGGGAGGGGGCCCTGCTTCTGGGATGAGACCGCCCTTCGTCGTTACCGTAATGTCCTATATTTTGCCAATCTACTGCTCTGCTCTGCAGCGATCCTGCCAAAGGAAAGAAGGATTGAGAATCAAGAAAGGACAGTGAGAAGAGAAATAAGGTGGGGAAAGAAATGGCGAACACCCAACCAGAGCTTCCGTTAGGATCACCGACTTTCCCAGTGGCAGCACTGGTTCCGGCATTCACACAGAGGGCAGCGTAAGACTGGGCTTGACCTTTCTGCACGGGATGTGTGCAGGGGGAAGGGAGGAGATGAAAATCATGGTCTCTTTCCCCAGAAAGCAAACACAATTCTAGGATTGCAGATTAGGAATTCATGACAAGCAGGATTTAAATGAAATGTTTTCCACCCTTGTCTCCCCTTGATTTTGTTCGTCTTGTGTGGGCAACTCTGGAAAAGAGAGAGCTCAGAAGGGCATGGCCTTTGGCTCCCTGGGGCCTAGACTGGTTGCTGCAAGGGAACAGGGCTGTGCTTAGAAGAAACAGCCGAGGCCCTGGCCCTTTCTCAGATGCAATGCAGAGCTGCCAAGGTGAGGCTGCTGGAGGGGCAGCAGAATGAACCAGCTGCCACTGCCGGTGCTAAGGGAAGCTCTGGTGGAACCTGAATTACTACTGGGAAGTCCAGGAGCTCGTCGGGGCTGGGTCTCCTCAGTGAGGCACTCAGAAAGCTTACAAGGGAGACCCGAGCAGGGCAGGGAGGATTAAGTGTGGCTCTCCCGCCCACTAAGATCTCTGAGGAAGAGTCTCCCAGTTCTGACCAACTTAATCCGCAGCCTTGCTGGAGGGCACATTCTGAATTACATTCTCCCTGCAAAGGTCCTAGAGAGAGAAAGCAGGGCACGTCTGAAAATGCTAACTTCCAAAGGTGAAAGCAAACCTGACCTTTTCTTACTGACCTTTACGTGGCTGAAATCACCCAAGTCAAATCAATAACAAACACTTGAGACATATAAATTTGCCTCTAATCCAGGTTTAAGAGTCAAGCTGCCATCACACGGAGATCTTATCACTGTGTGAACCTAAGATCAAGACTGTCTGGTTCTCGGGCACGTGGCACCACCTGCTGAGCAGGGCAGCAGTTTCTGGGGAAAGTGCGTGGACCTCACGCTCAGGAGGAAAAGCCCCGGGAGCCTGTCGGAGGTTACAGAGGAGAAACTCCCCAGGGCAGGGAAAGGGGCAGGGCTCTCTGCGGCAGCAGAACATTTCCATACAGCCAGCACACTGAGGATGATCTTCTAACACGCTCTAATCCATTTTAATCTTCATAAAGTAGTTACATTCCTCTCTTGTTCTAATGTGGTTTTAAAACATTTAAAGCTGACTGCTGAGACCCTTTTCTGGCTCAAAGAGGCTTCTGCATCGGGCTGGACTAACGTGTCACACATGGCCCTAAGGACACGAGTCTTTTTGCCATGCACCCTCATTCAGAGAGTTGGGGGAGCACAGCTGACACCAATATTCCTAATCCCACCCCGGGGCCGTGGCCCACCCCTGGCCTTACCTTTTGATCGCCTGATGGGCCAGCATCCGATTGCCAGCCAGAAACGTCACACTGCCCAAGATAGCCAGGTACTTCAGGGTCTGGAACATGTTGAGCTGAGTCCAGTAGATGTACATGAGCCCCAGCATAGCTACAAAAGAGCGCCACGATGGCCGATCGAGTGAACAGTGACAACACGCTGGGGTAGAGGACAGCAGGCAGCAGTAACTGCTGGATCCTAAAAACGCCTGCCATTTCTAGACCAGCTTGTTCTATTCCTTTTATCCGACACTGAAGTACAGGTAACCCAATATGCTCGCCTCTAAGCCTTGGCTACCAAGAAATCCAGAGAAAAGCCAGCCAGACCTCAGCTGCCCTTTATCTGCAGGTTTTTTTTTAATTTTGTTTTTTTTTTAAAACATTACTGTTACATTTTGGATTCATTTTACTTCTCAAATTCTGAATAAAAGTATATGGGATTAAGTAATTTCCTTTTATAAAAAGAATTTAGGGATAACTGGCCACTGTGACCAGGAGGGAAGCGAGGGGGACTGAGAAGAGAGGCTACTGAGAAGGGCTCCGGCCTCTGGGCACTGACAGCCCAGGGTTCTGGTCCAGGCTCTGCCCTTCTGGCCGCTTATTTTCTCTGAGCCTAAATTCTCTCATCCGTCACACACGGGTCATACCTCCTGGCCCAATCGCCCCCACGAGGACTCGATGAGAATCAAACAGGGGACGCACACACAGAGCACTCCAGCAAGAAAAGTCCTGGCTGCGAACACATTCATCTCAGGGTTTGTTCTCGGCCTGACCCAAGAGGGCTACCACTCAAATCCAGGAACTGGGCTAAAGAGAAAGGTCATCCTGTCGACTGTGCCCAGAAGGAAGACAGATGAACTTCAGCGGGGGTTCCTACCCATTTTCAAGGTCGTGGGCCTCTGTGAGAATCTGATCAAAGCTACAGACCCGATCTTTCCCCAGAAAGAAACAGACACACATTTGCCTGTAATTTCAAGGGATTCATCTACAGCCCCCTACAGAAGTCACACACTTTGGACACAAGAGGGTGACTCCTGCAAGAGTCAAGGAAATGAGAAAAGAATATTGAAGACTTAGTGAAATGCAAGGCACCACTGATCCAATGGTGTCCAAAGTCTCTGAAAGGCTTAGCTGATTTGCAAATGGACTGTGTTGTTACATTTAGGTCCTGAGTGCTCAAGAGAACAATGCGGGACAGTGTGTCTGACTGGGGAAACAACTGTTTTCTATTACTGCCCAGATACAGCCGCCAGCAAATGTGAAGATCGATATGGTGGGCAAAGATAATCTTTGGAAACTGCATTAATGCTCTTCATCCAGGAAGATGGTTCAATGTAAAGCTACAGTAAGTGAGTAATCTCTGGAAATGAACAGGGCTATTAAATGAGGGTAAATGGCCTGCCAACAGTAGCCTAGTACAATGAAACCCAATCTAATGACAGCTGTTCTAAGCTGACAGCCCAAACAGGTTTATCATCGTATTAACTGTCCTAAAAGGCCAGGAGGAAGAGGGAAATGTTATACTATTAAGTCATTACAGTTAATAGGTTGTGGGTCTACTTTACAGGGTGTTTGCGTGGGCAGGCTAAATGTCAGAGGAGGTTAAATGGAATTAGCAGCCAGGAGTGCTTACCAGCGTGTCCCAGGTGAAAGATTATCGTGCTAGGAGCAAAAGTGAAGTTGGAGACATTGGCACCAATCCGGATCCACTAAATGATGGGGAGAAATAAATTAAGAAGACATTAGAACTTAAAATGGAGGCAACACATGGCAAGTCAACGCTAGTCCCATGAACAGCCCTAAGGGCTTAAAAGTTCACGCATATTTGATGGACTGGGAATTTTTCCAAGCAACAACTACTCTAAGTCCAAAAATTGTTCCCTATTTTCTTTAGAAAGGTATTCCAACACCTGCTCTCAAATGTGGTTGGGTAACTCGAACCCGATCATCATTTTTAATTATAGCAAAAATTCTTATTTTAAAACAGGTGGACCCATGAAGCCGAAGGGTCAGAAAGTGTGGAGTTAACCGGCACCCCTGCTGGTTTCTCTACGTATTGGTAAGATACACCTGCCCACAGCTGGGAGGATGCATGCTCTTTCTGTGGGTTCCGGGCCTTTTGAAAATTCTGATCACTCAAACAGGTGTCCGTACCCTAGGGTCTGATTTCTGGAAGCTTGCTGCATGCCTTTCTTTCAGATTTGGACTGACCAGGAATTCTTTTACTAAAATCAATGAATGAATTAGGAACATAGGCAATTTTCTAAAAGTAAAATCTCATGAGTTTTCCAAATTCTATGAACTTTAATGATATACATCTGTTTACAATTTTTAAAGAGAAAAAATCACTTGGTAAAAAAAAATTCAAAAAACATTAAAAAATCACTTGGTAAAAAAAACATTCAAAGTACTTTAAAATATAAAAGGTAGAATGTTCCTTTCTCATACTCCTTAGAAAGTCCTCCCCGCAGAGATGACCAGCACTAATAAATAACGCCTTTTCAAGGTTTTCACAGAGAGATGATCGCACTAAACATACTATTCTACCCCTTGTCTTTGTCACTCAGTAAGACACCCTGGCAGTCTTGTCATATCAGCACATAAACCTATCCACTCCTTTTTTTTTTTTTAGATTTTTAAATGTATTTATCTTTAGAGGAGAAGGGAAGGAGAGAGGGAGAGAAATATTAATCTATGGTTGCCTCTCATGTGTCCCCTCCTGGGAACTGGCCTGCAACCCAGGCATGTGCCCTGACTGGGAATCAAACTGCAATCCTTTGGTTCGCAGACCCATGCTCAATTCACTGAGCTACACCAGCCAGGGCCTATCCGTTCTTTTAATAAACTATGTAATATTTCATTGTTTGGATATACAGTAACTTGCTTTTATGAGGACTCCGAATGGCACTGACATGCAGAGTCTCTGTACTCTATTTTTATGCAGCTACAGCAATCAGGCCTTGGTTTTTTCATACTCATCTGACACTCCTACAGAAAGCATCCCAGTTCATATACCTTTACCATTTTTAATGGCCAGCAAGTACTTTCTCATGCCCCTTGTTAATGGAGTAGTTTATCTGGCTGCTCCCGATAGTGGGGAATTCTAGTTATTCTAAAACTTTCTGCCCATCAGTGCAGGTCACAGCTGCGGGACCCCTCTGGAGCTGTGCTGAGGCCAGAGCACAAAGCCTCCTTTGGAGCAGCTACATCTGCTGACTCTGGCGCCGGACACACGCTGCCCATGCTAATTAGAGCTACTCACCAGAGCAAAGAGCAGGAGCAAGGGAGAGAGGATCAGGGCGGTGAATGTATTAGACACCACTGTGGGGGGCCTCTTCTCAGGCTCACGAAACAGGTGCTGCCAACAGAAGTCACACAAAGAGTATTTAAGAACATGCCCTTCCCAGAAGGGGCTGCCATGATGACCAGGGACCAAAATGCCAGTAACAGTCAACATGAAGAACTGTCTCCCAGATGCTAAAAGCCCTTGACAATGCGTGGTCACCTAGCCTCTTGCTCTTCTCAGTGCTGGCTTCTGATCCCAGAGGTCTCCTTTCAAAGACACTACGCTAGTCCCAGCTCACTACCCAGCCGACCCGCTTTACCCCTTCAGACTCACTGCCATTTAGAGGTTGGGGATAGGCAATCCATCAAGCGGCATTCGCCAGGATCAAAGGGGGTGCCCAGGTGTGCGGATGGCCCGAGTGACACATCCAAGGCAGGACTCTGGGATTTCATAATGCTTCTGGGTTCCTGGGGTGGCACCGTCTATCACACTTGCTCTCTCACCCAAGTCAGCTAACTGGGGTTAACCTCACTCTCTTTAACAGAGGCCTACCACTGTAGCCTTTGGATCTTTTTATTTTAAGACTTTATTTTTTTTAGAGAGGGGAAAAGAGGGAGGAAGAGGAGGAGAGAAACATCAGTGTGTGGTTGCCTCTCTCACGCCACTAATTGGGGACCTGGCCCACAACCCAGGCATTTGCCCTGACTAGGGATTGAACCGGTGATCCTCTGGTTTGCAGGCCTGTGCTCAATCCACTGAGCTACATCAGCCAGGGCAGCCTTTGCCCTTTTTTGAACGGTGAAATAAGAGTAAGTAGTCTGCTTAAAACACGTCAACATTAATTCAGATGTAGTAAATTCCACATTACTACAGTAACATTTTTTCTCATGAATGCAAAATAATTCACTGGATGTATCCACCTCAGTTTTCTTAACCAAAAAAGTGTTTAACACTTTTGTAAAAGTGTTTATTTTGTAAAGTGCTTTAGAAACTTTTCAATGCCTTTCTTAATCCTTGTCCATGACCTACTCTGATCCTCATGGCAATCTTGTGGGCTGGGCTGGGCAGGAATGGCTAGTATTTGTGTGCAGGGAAGGTGAATCCCATAAGAGGAAGGACTCACCTTGGGGAGGAAAGCCCTGCCATCCCAGGTGAGTGTTCCACCTCTTGGCCCCATCAGCCCTGATTTTGCAGGAACAGAGAGAAAGAAAGCCAAACCCAGCTTTGCTGTGGCTATTCAAAGCAGTGATCTCAGAGCTGTGCCTCCCGATGTTTAGGAAAAACAGACTCGGGTTCTGAGGTTGTCTCCAATTATCTGCTTTCTGGAAGCTGGTCAATGGGCTCTCTGGGCCTATTTTCTCAGCTCTAGGATATTTGCTCTGCCTAATTTACAGGGTGGTGAGGGCCAAAGTATAAAGCACTATACAAAGAGAATTAAGAAGGGACCAGAGTGCCACCATCCAGGGGTCTGTTGTCCTGTCATTGTGTCCATTTCACATTCCTTCTCCATGCTTAGTGGAGAAGCCCCTTAAAATATACCTGAATTTTGGCAGCGTGGGTGGTTCAGTGGTTAAATATACCTGAATTTCCTGTTTTGGGGTAAAAAGGTTCTTCGACTGAACAGTGGATGGAGCATCTTCCTCAGGGAACTTGATGACCACATCAGCCTGAAAAGTTAAGAGCAGTCTTTAAAGGCACAGGGGCAGAGAAGGGAATAAGACTTGTCAGCGTGACAGCACCCCTACCCACACCTAGGACCATAAGTGAAAAAAGCTCCAAGCAGCCTAACCACTTCCGATCTATTAGTTGACAAATTGAGGCAGTAAAAATTTCAAGAACGAAATAAGTATTTGTTGAAAATGCTTTTTAGACTAAGAGTTCCAATTTTCAACTGGCCTGGTGAGCCCCACAGAGCTGCTTTAATACAAAACCCTCAGCCGGTACTCAAGCTGTTACAGCTGCAATCGGAAAACACTCTGTCCCTGGGAAGTGTGGTTTAGCAACAGAAAAAAAGAAAAAATGACAATGTACTCTCATGCAAAAAGCAGCCCAAAGTCCAGGAGAAGAAAGGGAGTTCTGAATACAACACAAGAAACGCAGCTGGCCCTGCGTCTTGCAGAGGGTGCCAACCACCACTGCGATTTGGCCACTGCTCCCTTTCCAACCTCCTCGCCTGCTGCTGCTGACCAGACTCATCAGGTGCACCAGTGAATCGGGCACCTCGCGCTGCACTGAATGCACATCGGGCTGTTCTGCAGGCCGTTCCTCGGTGATCACCCCCGCCCCATACACCACTCTGATAAACCCTTGCAATTCTTCAACCCCTAGCTCTAATGCCATGTCTTTCAAGAAATTTTCTCTCGTCACACCAATCAAAGGTGAGATATGTGGGTGACAAGCACTATGTAAACTACAACATGATATGCAAATGTTATTATTACTTTATTAGCATTTTGCATATCCTACAATTCACTGTCCCACACCATCCTGAATTACTGGAATTCAACCCCTCCCCAACCCCACGAGGCTATACTGTATCTCAAAGGCCACAGCCTTTATCTATGCATCCCCTGTAATGTTTTGATGTAATATGAAAACCTTCTTCCAGTATAACTTTTCTAGAAATTTGTAAGCACCTATGAAGGCAAATGTACACACTTCATTCATTCATGCATTCAATCAATCAGTATTTACTAAGCACCTACTATATGCCAGGCCATGTGCATCCCCTAAGACTCCTAACAGTGACAGCACACGGCCCCTCACCACCTCACCGGGAGTGTTTGCTGCCCCATGGAAAGCAGTGGCAAGGCTAGGGTAAAGAGCCCAGACCCCTGAAGGGGGCTGTCTGGGTCTGACTGTGGCCTTGTCACTCTAGTCTGGGTCAAGGTGCATTTAGGCACATACCACGTTCCACAGGATTGGGTTCTTCAAAGTGGCATCTCCGATGATCAAGTAGAGAGTGTAGGTGCCGGATGCAGAGTCAAATTCGATCTTTCTCTCGGAAGTATCCAACTCAAACTTGTATACATTCTTGCTGTCTGGCTCAGCAACAAACACCACTTCCTGGCCAGTCTTCTGGTTATGAAGTCGGACAAATGTCTGGATGGAACAATAATATTGTGTTTCATCTAGTAATTTCAGAACTCTCTCTGGGCTCAATATAGTCAATAAGGCTGTAGACTGTTGGCTCCTTCACCATGGTAGGAGCTCAGGGCTCTGCTAGAGCTGCCTGACAGAGCGCAAGGAGTGGCCATTCTACCCTGGTTCGTTCATAGCTCAGGGAGCAGAGATAACTTTTGCTAGTATGAGAAATTTAACTTAGAGATGCAGCCAATTCTCAACTACTTGGAGGCTGAACGCCCAGTTTGTGGATGATTTAAGTCCTTTGCTGTTGTTGCAATTTCTTCTTCCTGCCAGCCTTTTGGCCACTTCACTGCCCAATTAACTTCTTCACCAGAGGGTAAGAAGAAGGGAAATGAGGTGGAACTGTAAGAGGCCCCTTTTCAATTTCCTAGTGCCTCCAGCTAAAGATTTAGTAGAGCAGGCTTGGGAGATTGATAGCAAGGCAGCGCTCTAATCAAGCAGAGCAGCCTGGTGCCACCGAGAACACCCAGGCTCTGAAGACAGACAGATTTGGTTCCACTACTTATTAGCTGGACAAGTTACTTAACCTCTTTGTGCCTTGATTTCTTCATCTTTAAGATAAAAAGATTAAATTCAACATGTAGTGTAAAGATTCCTCATAATGCAGGCAAAGCATTTAGCCCAGGACAGGACCTGGTATTGAGCTAGTCAATAAAGAGTAGCCGATATTGTCAATACGATGGGACCAGTCTATTCACCTTATCCCCCAATGACATAAGAAACAAAGGTTTCTGCACATTAGAACTACAGCAAAATGACATCCACTCAGAGCTCTTTGAAGGGTTTCAAAATAAAGAATTCAACAAGGCAGGTATATGGTTCCATTTTACAGATCACAAGGTGTGTGGACTGAATGAGTTACATGGTCACACAGCCAGTGCTGGATCCACAGAGAAAAACATAAATCTCATCTGTTACTCTACACCTGGGCAACAAAAACCCATCAAAGTATTTAGGGAAAGGGGTCTAGAGACGTGAAGCATCCTGACTACAGAGCCCTGGCCAAGAATGGGATTTAGCAGCCCGGATGGCCTGATCTTCCTCCTGTCACAGCCAAGCACAGGTGACAGCCAGCTCATCTGCAAATCGCCATCTCTACCTGGGAGGTCTCTAAGCCATGGTTTCCATAACAGAATCTTGGATGAAGCAAGTAATCAGTTAAAGCTACGTTTCCTCACTAACTCTAACCCAAACCCAAAGCTCCCCAATTTAGTTTTATAACTTCTTGTCTTTGCATTTTTTCTTCTCTTGCGCTGTATGGTTGGTAAATGTCATTCTGAGATGAGACACAAAATGCTGAGAGGCTGAAGTGCTTAAAGCTGGAGAGCCATGGCCCTAACCGAGCGCACCAAGCAAGCTCTTTGGAGCTCGGGGTGGAAGGGAGAGAGGAACAGAGAAGCTCCAGAACGGTGGTTAGGCATCCACTCTGGGCCTGGGCATAAGCGCAGCTGCTGCAGCTACAAGAAATGAAAAGCAAAAGATGTCCAAGTAAATTCACCCACCTCAGAGGTCTGCTATGAAGCCGCTCCTTAAGCAGGAACACAGGTCTGCCAGCTCTTGCTAAAGTATTGCTACAAAGCACCTAGAGCAAGGTTCCTCGGTCCTAGTCTCTCCTGTCTTTCAGCGTTCAGAGTACTTATCTGAATTTCCCTTTACAATACAACCATGGATGGGGCAGAGCTGAGAGCAGTTAATTCCAATCAAGGGGGACGACACGGGTGAGGGAGAATTGTGCATGAAAGGACACAAGACCCTATCAGAGTTTCTGGGGAAAGGGCCTGGTTTAAAAATCTTTTAAAGAATAATTAAAGGAAGCCTATTGTTTTCATAATATGAAGTAGGCACAAGCTAAAAAGAGAACAAACAGAAAATCTGCTTTGACCAGGACAAAAACATGCCTTGGGTCTGCTGCCTAGGTTTTTCCTTTTTTCAAAATTATTTTAATGTCTAATATTTGGTGTTTTTGTTTCTTTCATGAAGGAAGGGGAAAAATCCTCAATTAAGTGCTAATCTTTGAAAAAGAAGAGTGTACTCCAGGTTCAGGGTTACAACCAGTAACCGAGACAGGGCTGTCAGGCAGGAGAACCCAATGGACCGTCGGGATTCAGAGGGAAGGTCTGAAAGCAGGGATTTGGAATTCTCTCTAGTCAGTTATCTACAGATCAACAACTCAAGTGCACTGTAATGTTTCAAGCCAACAGAATGTCTGAGCTTTTTCCTGACCTGGTGAGGTGTGAGCTCGGCACCCGTGTTCACGTCCACCAGCTGGAAGAACAGAGCAAAGTTCTGGTGGCTATCTGCGATGAATGTGCCCTTGGCCTTGGCTGGGTAGGTCACCCTGAAAGACACATGTATAAGGTAAATCTTCAGAAAGGACCTGCATATGTCTAAGAATAAAGTGAAAAACACAAACTTCATTGCTTAATCTTCCCTCTTTCATTGTAACACTGTTCTGTTGTGGACAGATTGAAATAGAAAATCGTCTGTGGCCAGAGGCAACTTGGATCCATAAAGCTGGGACTGAGAAAAGCACATAGTCTTTAGCAGTGTCTGGGGGAAACGTTGTATGTAGATGCTCCAGGCTTTTACTTCCAGGACCTAAGAATGTCAAGTCAACCAAGTCAGGAACCAGTGGGGCTCACGTGTTCCCCTGCAGGCATGCAGGTGGACTGAAGAGCTGAGCAGCAAAACCACACAGAGAAATACGCACAGGATCAGCGTCAGCCGCACGTGTGAGCAGGTTGGGAGACGAGGGGGTAGGAGATGCAGAGAAAAGAAGGGTCCTTATAGCTTTTTCTTTTCTTTTCTTTTTTAAAAATGCTATATTTTTCCCAGATACTGTTTCAATTTATTTTCCTCTCTGAAATTGAATTTTAAAAAGTCGTTTTCTCAAAAGGCCATCTTAATGAGAAAACTGTTCTTTTCACAGCTATTTCCTGGGATTTTAGGTTAAAATGGCCAGGGGACAGAACAAGCCATATGGTTACAGAGCTCACAACTGGCTCTATTATGTATTTAGGCTCCATATTTACTTATGAATGATACCAACTCCTCATCTACATAGAGCATTAAACTTTGCAAACCACTTGCACAGACATTATTGCAGAATCCACTGCAATCAAGCTGCAATCTCCAGTGTCACTATGAAAATATCCAAGCCAGAGGCAGAAGGCTGAGCCCTGTCACAGGACATAGAAGTGAACACTTCCCTTCCAGGCTCTAGCTAGTAACATCCCAAATGGCCTTGGGGGTTCACCTACTTTCTTTGACACATATAGCCACCCCAGTTGAGTCCAGCTGGGGGTTTGACTATACTGAGAGGTATAGATGGGTCCCCAAAATAAGGATCTAGGAGAGGGCTGACAAATGGGCCTCATACAGTGTTCTGGTCCAACTCCGATAAGTTGCTAATGGTTACTTAGAAGGTTGTGTTAAAAAGGAACAAATGCTATGGCAGATGGATGATACCTTCTATGAACTGGAGAAAGGGAACTGTAGCCCTAATGCTAGATGTCTGCCATCTCAGTTCTCAGGACCTATGAGGCTTCCAACTTTTTGTAGCCATGTGTGGGTCAGAGAGTTGCCATGAGGCCACTAACAGCAACTTCAGGACTATGCAGATACACATTGCACCAGAACATAAATTAATACACTGCTCCCTTCACTGAAAAAGTCCTTGAAAAAACTGTCATCGGAATTAAATAATGTGCTTGGTGACATAGCTCACTGACTCGAACTTACACTCTGAAATAAGCTCTTTATCTCATGGGCTGGTTTGCCCAAACTGACCACTGGTATAGACATCCCCCCAAACTGCTTGGATGCCATGCAGCATCCCTGGTGGTGTGAGCTGGATCACTGCAGACACAGAAAGGGTACCTAGAGGGGCTCGACTCAAGCCTGACTCCACGTCCAGCAGGCATCCCACCTACCGTGTGGTTTTGGGGGCAATGCTCTGATCCTTATCCACAGTGGAGAGATCAACATTGGTGATGCCAACTTCAGTTGAGATCTTGACTTTGAGCTAAAGTGAAACAAAAGGAAATCTCCAAGTCAACTGGTAGATGTGCCAGGAATTAATACACATACCCAAATTTTTCTCTTAAAGGTGAGTGGAGGCATGAAAAACTCCTAAGATAGGAAATTTTCAATGATTTTAGTAAAACTGACCCAATCAGGCAGTATTTCCACCTCTCCCATCCTGAGGCCCAAAAGTAACTCCTTGATTATTATCCCTTCTTCGGCTTTGGTTGGACCATGTATGTTTAAAAGGAAAAAAGTAAGGGGAAAAAATGGATTTTTTTCTTCTGTCCTTTAAAATAAATAAGGGGAAAAATCCTTAAGCAGTACTTCACATAACTTAAATCAAAATCAGTAAGTACTCAAATGTAATGACAACGAATGTTTATTGAGCATTGAAAGACAATGACTTTACAAAAACTACCTCATTTAATCCTCACAAGTCTGTATGGTAGTGCTATTTCAGGTGAAGAAAGTTGAGTCCATGTACATAGGCACCTTGCTACCCACCTTCCCAGAGACACTTACTCTGTGCCAAGCAGACGAAGTCTGCCCATGAAGACCTACGACACACTAAGACAGTGTCTGTACCATGCACCACGTACTTCTGGTTCTCCTAAGCATGTGACAGAATTGTACTTCCCTGTTCCCCTGGAGTCAAGTGTAGCCACGTGACTTGCTCTGTCCAGTGAAAAGTGTCACTTTCAAGTAAAAGCTTTGAGGTCAGTGTGTGATTCTCTTCTCCTCTGACATGGACAATGTGTAGAGAAAGGGGCTTGCTCCTTAAACCTGGGTCCCAGAGTAAGAAAAACATGAAGCAGAGCTCCCATTTGACAGACCAAAGATACCTAGCATGGGCCAAAAAAACTTTGTTTCAAGGCACTGAAATTTAGAGTCTATTTTAAGCACAGACCAGTCCATCTTGATTCTTCCTATGTTTATATTCTATACATTCTTTATAAACATTTTCCCAAAGAGGAGTTTGTTGATGCCAGTAAACAAATTTTAAAAATCAGATTTAAAATAAGTATAAAATTCTAAGAGACACAAAACATTCTAAAAGTCTGTTCATGGGGAATTTTTACTTTAAGATATAAGTTTGAATGTGCAAATTATGCAAACAAACCCAAGGAACTTTTTATGTGCAAACATCTGTGAGACTCCCAAATATTTGATAAGCTTGAATGTAATACTTAGGGAAATCTTTGCCAAATCCACTGGCTTACAGTCTAAGTCAGGACCAAAGAATAGACAGAGAGCTGGGCAAATAACTGAAGGATAGTTTCAGCATTTTTTTTTTGAGCTCCCCAGGCAGGGCCTGGTTTTCTTCTCTCTTTTGTTTTAGATTCTTTTAAAATTTATTTATCTTTAGAGGGAAAGGGAAGGAGAGAGAGAGAGAGAGAGAGAAACATCAATGTATGGTTGCCTCTCGTATGTCCCCTCCTGGGAAATAGCCGGCAACCCAGGCACGTACCCTGACTGGGAATCGAACCACGATTCTCTGGTTCACAGGCCCACGCTCAATCCACTGAGCTACACCAGCCAGGGCCTAATTTCAGCATCTTTTTAAAAAGATGAATAGTGGAAGGACAGCAAACTCACAGTTATCGACAACCACACCTAAAACAAGAGCAAATTAAGAGGACAGCTAGATCAGGAGTGAACCATAGAAATGAAGGTCACGTGGAGGGTTAGCAACAGGGGAGTGGAAGAAGGAGAAGGTGGGAGAAGGTACAGAGAATAAGTACCATAGATGGTAGATAGAAAATAGATAGGGGGAGGGTAAGAACAGTAGGGGAAATACAGAATCTAAAGAACTTGAGACACATATTCATGAACTAAGGAGGGGAATGGGGGGGGAGGGGTGTGCAGGGTGGAGGGGAACAGAGGGGGAGAATAGAACAAATGTAATGGCATAATCAATAAAAAAATTTTTTTAAATAAAATGTATTATCAAGGTGTGACAGCCTCAAATCAAAGGCAAAGAAAAATTAAAAAGGGATAAAGATGGCTATCAAGTAATTCTTTTTAACAGCTTTCTATTCTGCCACCATAATAACTATTTTGTGACAACAGTCTCAACTATTATCAGGTTGAGTATGGGTGTTCTGTTGTGCTTCAAAAAGAAAAAAACAATCTGAAAAGATTTATTACTGGAAGCTATAAAGATATTATCTCCAACTTTCTGAATACACAGCCACCTATTGGCAGAATTATATTTAGCATCACTGCTTGTCACTGACTCTAGACAACTGGGTGAATTATGGCAGTGGAGGAAAACAGTTAGCCTTCAAGTTGAATAATTCCGCAAGGACAGAGCTGGGAGCCTCCCTTTTGGCTCTTTGGGCTCTATGCTGAGCAAAAAGGTTCACAACTCATACAGGGCTCAAAACAGAGCAGGCTTTGCTACATACAGCTCAACCCAGAGAGGCAATGACACCACTTCCACCTGAAGAAAAACTAAGAGTGGAAAGTTCAAACAGAGAAATAGCCAAAGAGCCCTGACCATGTGGCTCCATTGGTTGGGCATCATTCTGCAAAGCTAAAGACCTCTGGTTCAATTCCTGATCAGGGCACATACACGCCTGGGTTGTGGGTTTAGTCTGCGCAATAGGGGTTTGTGCAAGAGGCAACCAATCAATGTTTCTCTTGCTCTCTGTCTCCCTCCCTTCCTCTCTCTCTAAAAATAAATACGTAAAATATTTTTTTTAAAACAAAGTAGTCAAAGACCTCTGATCAAGCTATTGACTTGTATTTAGCAAGACACCCCCTGAGACCACTTTCCCTACATCCCCCTAGAATATAAGGGGCACCTAGATGCAGGGGATATACAGAGATGGCAAGATGTACTTCCTGTCCTAAAGGGAAGCATATATGCAAAGCTAAATTAAAAGAGATCAGGCTACTGCTTTAATGAGGGATGTGAAAAGTGCTACAAAAGCACAGGAAAATGACTGTGACGCAAGTTGGCCTTGGGGTCTCCCTGGCTAGGGGGTACAAAACGTGCAGCAGGAGGCCTTAGGCAGTCCTCCCGTTTTTGGAGAGGTAGGAGTTTAGCGATACCCCATGCTATTAAATAGTAATAATAATCTGTCTTCATAGTTACTCTGTATTCTTCATCAATACTAATTTTCTCTTCACTCCTGTCATTCATTCTCTTAAAGACTCACTCATTTAATATGTAAATGTGATCTTAAAATCATCATCCCACCTTAAATGTCCATAAATAGAAGAAAAGTTAAAAAAATAATGGTACATGTACACTATGAATTACTGTGGAGCAATTCAAAAGAACAGGTGTCTTATGGACTCCTACATCTGAATACACAACCATCTATTGGCAGAACCATATTTAACATCACTGCCTATCACCAAGTCTAAGCAACTGGGTGAATTATCGTGGGGATGAGGAGAGTGGGAAGGGCCATCAAGTTGAATTGACCCCCAAGGGAAAAACTGGAAGCTTCTACTTTGTGACAAAAGCAAACAAAGCAAAGAATACAACTGCTTACAGAATGCGCCCTTTGTGTCAGTAGGAAAGGCTATGCAGACAGGCACGGTTCATAATGGATTCCCTCTGAGGGATGGACTGAAGGTGTAGAGAAGGCTCTTATATGTCATTATCTATCTTTTGGTACCTCAAAATTTTTAACTACATGTATATTTTACTCTTATTTTTTTTAAGTATGGATTACCCGAGCAATGAGATTTTGTGCTATGTACCTTCTTCTTTATAAACATTTTTGTATAAAAAAGTAGCACCCAATATATATAATTTTAAAAATAATTACTCTTCCTTTCAGCAGATAGACATACACAAACTGATGTCTAAAAATTTGTGTAAGACTCCTCAGGTTTTCATTTAGAATCCTGACTACAAACTTGCAACAATAACATGGTCACTAAGGCTTGCTAATCAAGATTCAATTGTGTTTGCTATAAAAACATCCTAAGCACTCCCGAACAACATAGATACGGGGAATGGCAAGGTGCAGTGAACTCGAGGCATTCTGGGTTTGCTCTCGCCCTAATTCTAAAAGGCCCCCTAAGCTGCAGCTTTCTTTATTGCACAGAAACGCTGCAGGGCTGTCCTTAAATAGGGAACAGCTTAAAACAAGTCCTTCTGCTCCTAAAATCTTATTACAAATAGGTCTCTGAAAACATTTAATAGAAGAGCATTTTTATGCTTTTAAAGCAAACTGAGAAATAAAATCACTGGAATTTTTTTCAAAGCTCTGCTGTAAAGGGTTCAGGGTAGGACCCCTGTTGGTTAGCTGCTTCTTCCTTTAAAGGAACGCTGCAGGGTTAGTTTTCATAATAGCAAAGGGCATTGTTCAGCCACTTTAAATGCAGCTCAGCCTGTTTCGCAGTGAGTCATGCTAAGTCCTTTCTCTGCCTGCACTGCATGCCACATACACCTCAAAAAATGTTTTAACTCCAGGAAATGCAGTCTTTCTGCTGAGTAATAACCCCCTGTTTAGCTCATTACTGTCAAAAATGATGGTGCATTAGAGGCAATTAATGCTAAAGATAGTTCTAAAACCCATGGTCCCCATGACAGGCAATTCCAGTGTCAATGAGTGTTTATTACAGGCCTTCCACACCAAACCTCCTTGAATGTACTCTGGACAATGTCAAGCGTCTCTCAGGAGAGTAAACAGGACCTGCTGAGCCACTCTAAGGTTATAAATGTGACCATTACTGAAATACCATAAAGTTTAACAGGTGCAAGAGGTCACAGCATGCACACACAAAAACACATATATAAAGATCTAACGCAAAGAAGAGAAAGACAGGAGATTGTGTAATGTATACTCCATCACTGTGAAGTAAAAGGGCAGCAAGGGCTTCAATGGGGGCTTATTTCATTGCATGAATAACAGCTATTAACCATTTCTGCTATTTTGTACTTAGATAATTTCCCCAACAACCACAGAAACACTTAAACACCAGACTTGATGTTTGCAGAAAAAGCCAAGCTATTATAGTAATCAAAAACAGCATAAAAATGCAGACTAATGAAACAGAATTGCAAGTCTAGAAATTAACTCCTTTAGTCTAGTCAACTGTTTTTTGACAAAGACCCAAAGGCAATTCAATTCAATAGGGAAAGAAGAGTTTTTTCAACAACCGGTGCCGAGACAGCCAGCTACCCTTGCAAAAGAAGAAAGTTAGACACATACCTCATACCATATATAAACATTAACTCAGCCCTGGCTGGTGTAGTTCAGTGAATTGAGCGTGCGTGGGCCTGCGAACCAAAGAGTTGTCAGTTGGGTTCCCAGTCAGGGCACATGCTTGGGTTGCAGGGCGAGTCTGGTCCCCAGTAGGGGGTGCATGAGAGGCAACCACACATTGATGTTTCTCTCCCTCTCTTTCTCTCTAAAATAAATAAATAAAATCTTTTAAAAATTTTAACTCAGAGTTCCATGGAGACGTAGATAGAAACCTTCACTTCCTCTCACAACCAAAAGAAGGATAACAATCAATATAAAATCAATAAACAATCAGAAGCACCAGAAAATCAAACTGCATGGAACTCCAACAACCAAGGAATTAAAGAAAAAATCAACCAGAACAATGAGACCGGTAAGGGGACCTCTCAGGTGGGCAACTCAGAAAAACCCAAGCAAACCGTGGTGAGGCGACTAAGGGGCGGGGCTGACCACCAAGCTCCCCTGAGCTTCGAGGAAGGGACTGATTTAAGGGGGAAACTGAGACTCAGAGCTAACTGTGGGCTACGGCTGGAGTTGCGGTGATGGGAGATACTACCAGTCTGACTCAAGAGTCTGTTAGAAAGTGCGACAGAGACAGCAGGCGAGCTTGCATTGCTCCTTCTCTGCCCCGCCCCCCACAGGCAGCAGAGCAAAGAGGGTTGCCCTGCCTGGGTGAATACCTAAGGCCCCGCCCCTCACAACTTATCAGGTGCATCAAGACAAAGAAATATGGCCCAAGTGAAAGAACACAGCAAAACCTCAGATCTAAACCATAAGGACACTGCCAACTTAACTTATGGAGAATTTAAAGCCCTGGTAATCAAAATGCTCACAGAACTGATTGAGCTTGGTCAAAAAAAATGAAAAAACAAAAAAAAACAAATGAAAGATACCCAAAATGAAATAAAGCAAAATATTCAGGGAACCAACAGTGACAAGAAGGAAACCAGGATTCATAGGAACAATTTGGAACAAAAGGAAGAAATAAACATCCAACTAGATCAAAACGAAGAAACAAGAATCCAAAAAAAAATGAAGAGAGGCTGAGATTCTCTGGGACAACCTGAAATGTTCCAAAATCCAAATTATATGGGTGCCAGAAGGAGAAGAACAGCAGCAAGAAATTGAAAACTTATTTGAACAAATAATAAAGGAGAACTTCCCCAATCTGGCAAAGGAAATGGACTTCTGGGAAGTCCAGGAAGCTCAGAGTCCCAAAGAAGTTGGACCCAAAAAAGAACACACCAAAGCACATCATCATTAAGTTACCCAAGATTAAAGACAACAAGAAAATCCTAAGAGAAGGAAGAGATAAGGAGACATTACCTAAAAAGGAGTTCCCATAAGGCTATCAGCTGATTTCTCAAAAGAAACCTTATAGGCAAGAAGGGGCTGGAAAGAAGTATTTGAAGTCATGAAAGGCAAGGACCTACATCCAAGATTCCTCTATCCAGCAAAGCCATCATTTAGAATGGAAGGGCAGAGAAAGTGCTTCCCAGATAAGGTCAAGTTAAAGGAGTTCATCATCACCAAGCTCTTACTATATGAAACATTAAAGACACTTATCTAAGAAAAAAGATGAAAAATATGAACAATAAAATGACAACAAACTCATAACTATCAACAAATGAACCTAAAAGGAAAGAAAAACAACTAAAACAAAAACTAAGCAAACAGCCAGAACAGAAACAGAATCAGAGAAATGGACATCACACAGAGGGAGTTCGGTGGGGAGGGGAAGGGAGGAATTTTGCGGGGGGGGGGAGGCGGGGGGAGGTACAGGGAAGAAGAAGCATAATTAGTAGGCATAAAATAGATAGGGAAAGATTAAAAATGGTACAGGAAACAGAGGACTCAAAAAACTTACATGTACAACCCATGGACATGAACTAAGTGGGGGGAGAATGCTGGAAGGTTGTGGGGGCAGGGTAGAGGGGGATAAAGGGGAAAAAATTAGGAAAACTGTAATAGTATAATCAATATACTTAAAATACTTTAAAAAAATCAAAAATACTTAAAAAATTAACTCAAAATGGACCAGAAACTTAAGAGTTAAACTATAAAGTTCTTATAAGAAAACAGAAGTAAATCTTTTATGAGGTCAGATCAGGCAATGGCTTCTTAAATATAACACAAAGCACAAGCAGAGTAAGAAATATAAATAAACTGGACTTCATCAAAATTAAAACTCTTCGTGCTTCAAAAGAAAACAAGGGAAAAGGCAGCCTATAGACTGTGAGAAAGTATTTGCAAATGATGTATCTCATAAGAGACTTATACCCAAATAATAAAAAGAAGTCATAAGAATATAAAGACAAATAATGTAATTAGAAAAAAAACCAAGAGGTGTACACATCAGGAAGGAAGAAATAAAAAGAGCAAAAAAATATCTTTAATGGATGAAGGATCTGAATAGACATTTCCCCAAAGATATACAAATCACCAAGAAGCACATGAAAAGATGCTCAATATCATTAGTTAACAGGGGAATTCAAATCAAAATCACAGTGAGATACTACTTCACTTAGGATGGCCAGAATGGGGGGAAAAAGACAGTTAAGTGTTTATAAGGATATAGAGAAGCAGAACCTCCCTACATTGCTAGAGAGAATGTAAAATGTTGCAACTTCTTTGAAAAACAGTTTGTCAGTGCCTCAAAAAGCAAAATACAGTTATCACACAACACAGTAATTTCATTCCTAGGTATACACCTAAAACAACTGAAAATGGGTAATTAAACAAAATCTTGTACGTGAATGCTCATAACATCAATATTACCCAAAAAAATAGAAATACCCTAAATGTCCACCAACTGAAGAATAGATAAATAAAATAAAATATAATATATCTGTATAATGGAATGTTATTCATCCATAAAAAAATAAAGTACTGATAAATGCTATAACATTAACCTTAAAAATACTATGCTAAGTAAAAAAAAGCCAGACACAAAAGGCTACATATTATATAATTACATTTATATGAAAGGTCCCCAATAGGCAAACCATGGGGACAAAAAGTAGATTAGTAGTTGCCAGGGCTGCGAGGAGGATGTATCCCCAGAGAGGAGTACCTACTAGTCCTGAAGTTGCTTTTTGGGGTGATGAAAATGCTCTGCAATTAGATAGTGGTGATGGTTGCACAATTATAAAAAAAGCCAAGCTACTTTGTGTAGGGTAAAGGCTCGGCCCTGGATGATGAGTTACCATCGTTACAAGGGAATGCAAGAAAAAGCACAGAAAAAGTAAATTTGGTCTCCGCCCACAAGGTGTTCCCAACCCAATGAAGGAGCAACACAAAAGCAAACAATGGTAATACGATGCAAAAAGAATTATAGGCAGGGAGTAAAGAGTATGGCAGGAAAAACCAACTTCATACAGTGAAAACCACTCAGACACTGTGAGGAGAAAAGAGTGGAGGCATGGATATGAACAGTGTGGTGACTGCGGCGGCCGGTGGGTGTAAATGGTAATGGAAAAAATACAATGAAAAATAAATTTGAAAAAAATACCAGGGAATATCTTTTTGACCTTGGAGCAGCACAGGATTTTTTAAAAGAAAAAGCACAAAAAGTATAGGAAAAAAAAACTTTTAAATTAGGCTTCACTGAAATTGATTTTTGTGCATCAAAAGATGCCATAAAGCAACACACTGAAGGAAGATAGCTGATGTTCATTACTAAGGATTAGTATTCAGAATATATATAGCTCCTAAAATATGAATAATAAAAAAGACTAATAATCCAAAAGAAAAAAAGACAAAGGAAACCCAAATGTCCAATAAACATAAGATCTTCAATCTCATCAGTAGCCAAGGAAAAACATTAAAACAAAATAGCATTGCAGGGCTAAATCATCAACAACTCTTAATACCAAATACTGGTAAGAACATGAAGAAAAGAGCAATTTGGCGATACTTAATGAAGCTGGAAGATGAGCACACCCTGCCATCCCATAACTTTGCTCATGATCAGGGATTTTTCAACAGTGTGTCGCAAGAATTATTAAAACTTGCAATACCTGACTATTTTAGTCAGAGGCACTGACCTCTTTTCCCTTAGATTGTCAAAAAAGAAAAAAGACAATAGTCTTTTTCAGTAAAATGATAGACCTTTGGTGTGAATAAATCAAAATTATACTTATTTTTTTGTCAGCTTGGCAGAAAATGCATTTTCCTAGCGTGCCGCAGAATTTTAGTAATTAGTGCAGACGTGCCACGTGGTGTAAAAGACTGAAAATCACTGCTCGAGATGGAGCACCCAGGACAAATGCACTAATGATGTTCACAGCAGCACTGACTGCAACAGGGAAAATCTAAATGTCTGACAATAGGAAAAGTAATGAATAAAATCTGATTTATTCACAAAAAATTTACTTTTATGATAATTACCTATATTTATGCACACGGCTCTAGTTCTACATGTAAAAATATGGCTGTCACAAAATACTGACTGAAAACAAGCAAATTGCAAAAGGAACATACAGTATAATGTAATATATAAATTTTGAGAAGATGCAAATCAATGCAATATGCTGTTTAAAAATATACAATATATGTAGCAGAAATGTAAAAATTGGCACTGAAACAATAAACCCCAACTCTGGGGAAACAGGAAAGAAAAAGTGTTTTGAGGAATACAAAGACCTTAAATTTAATTCTCTGCTCTTTTCTCTGTATTTAAAATAGTGCACACTAAAAAATAAAATTTAAATGAAGTTCTATGGCAGCACAGACAAAGGGACAACATTTAAATGGGACCTTACAGGATGAACAGTTCAGCAAATGAGCAGGGAAGGGGAAGAGCACTGGTGGAGGAAACAAGAAAAGTGCAAAGGCATGAGTGTGGCTGAGGACCAGTTTGCAGTCAAGAGCAGCCAGAACTGAGGGTATGGGGATGCACCCCCACACTGAAGCATGTGCATGTGCCTTGTGGAGAACCCTCCAGCCATGCTGAGGAGTCTAGACCTCACTCATAGATTATAGAAAACCAAAGAAATGTTTAAACAGAGGACCAATATGATTTTACATTCTAGTGACACAGAAAATGAAAAGGGCGGACATCAAAGACAATGAAACTAGTTAGAAACTACCTTATCAGCCTAAACAGAAAACACGGAACTCTACTCAAGCAGGAACACTGGGACTGAAGAACGAAGGGTTCACGCAAAGAATAGTCAAAGGTGAAATGAACAGGCTCAGTGGCTGACCGGAGTCACAGTGGAAAGGAAGAGGTAAAACGACTGTGATGGATGGCCAACAACTAGACATGTTGTTATCAAGACTGAAAAGGTAATTCTGGTTGGTGTGGCTCAGTAGACTGGGTGCTGGCTGCAAACCGAAGGGTTGCTGGTTCGATTCCCAGTCAGGGCCTGTGCCTGGGGTGCGGGCCAGGTCTCCAGTGGAGGCCACATGAGAGGCAAGCACACATTAATGTTTCTCTTCCTCTTTTCCTCCCTCCCCCACCCTCTAAATAAACAAATAAATAAATAAATAAAGTTAAAAAAAAAAAGACTGGAAAGGAAGAAGGGCTTTCAGACAAAAAAAGAAAGTGTCTGCCTTTTAATGTATTCAGTTGCCAGTAAGGTCCCCTAAGGCGGGAATCTGGATTTTAAAGGTTAGAGGTACATACTACAATAGTTCCTATCCAAATTCTGTGTTGGTGAATGGACTGCGATTAGATGTCTCATGCCCAAAAAGGCTGGAAATGAGGCAGAGAAATGACGGGCTAGAGACTAGAATATCTTCCCTCCTGCCAAACTTTAAATATAAATATGTGATCTGCCTATCATAAGTAATGCCCGCTTTTAAAAAGGTCAAACTTTGCAGCTGCCTTGTCCTATCACTAAGAAAAAGTGTCGCAGGAGCCAGCCTGAGGAGCTCTCCAAAGACCAAATCCGGGATAACATGAGCAACAAAACCAGTGATAGTAGTGGATCATAATCTACAGAGCAAAATAAATACCCATGAGTTCAAAGTGTTGTAAATAATTGCATAAATAAATGAATGGGGAGGGACAACTTTCTCCTACAACAGAATTCTAATTAATAAATGTAAAACAAACGAAAATCACCTTTGGCAGGTACCGTATTATAATAATAACTGCTGCAGGCAAGATCATCAGGATATTTGTAAGAGCAAAGTATCACTCCACCATATGCTTAATTAAGAAGAAAAACAGCAACTTCACAGTGGAGAAACCTAGCAGACACCACTTTCACCACACTCATTTTTGGAGTATTCTTGCAAAAAATGTGTGACTTGAATTTAATCATAAGGAAACTTCAGACAAACTCAAAGTGAAGGACATTCTACAAAGTAGCAAGTACCCTTAAAAAGTGTCCAAGGCCTAAAAGACAAACTTTCCTAAAGTGGAAAAGGCTAAAGGGACATGACAACTGAAGAACTATGTGACCCTAGGTTGAATCCTAGGGACGTTAGTGGGGTAACTGGTGGAACTGTAATGAAAGTCTATGGACTAATTAATAGTATTTTATCAGTATAAACTTCCTGGTATTGATAATCATATTACTTATGTAAGATGTTAAGTTAGGGAAGCTAGATAAAAGGTATATGGCAATTATTCACACCATTTTTGCAACTTAAGGTTAAAATTATTTCAAAATAAAAAATGAAAAATTTTAATTTAAAAAAGTGAATAGAAAATGAGATTTGATGGTGCAGAAAAGAGGTGCCACACACAGCATACATTGAACTATTCAGGAAAAAGCACAGTACCACTCAAAGCTCCCCTGACCCAACCGAGTGCATGACAATGCGGTCAAGCAGAAGCAGCAGAGAACAGGGACAGAGACACTGAGAAATGAAAGCTGAAAGAAGAAAGCAATGTCATGAAAAGGCCAGCTGCTGGAGCAGCACAGGACTCTGCAGGCTTCAGGCTTGCTCTCTATTCACCCGGGCACACTAACTAAACTGGTACTGTGCAGGGGGTCCGCCCGGGCACAGGCTGGACGACCTCGGACAAGTTAGTCTACCCCTTTGGGCTTCATCTATGAAATAAAGATGACTCCACCCAGCTCTTGGGGTTCTTCTAAGAATAAAATAATGTACAAAAAAGCACACAGAACTATGCTTTTCATGTCACAGGCATTCAATAAAGTGTTCATATGAAATGATCCTGATTCTGAATAAGAAAAGGCTAAACCATGTCGCATAGTTTAAGGAAGTAGGACAATGCATAATTCATTGTGAATATCTATCCACAAAGGTTAAAATGAAAGCCACGGTGCCTGAAGGGGTAAACTTCAATTAGCTAAGAAAACCACTAATGTGCACTACCTCATTTCCACAAAGTATCAGGCAAATGAAGCGTCACTTTCCATCCTAAAACCACTTGGATCTTTAACACAACTGGCCTCAGCCAAACATCTGAAGCACATTCCATTATGAAAGGTCACCAATTTTCTTTTGTGCTTCACCCCAAAAGCTCCCTACAGTGCTGTCACTTCCTGCTTTTCATTGCCTAATAAACATCAAACACTGTTGTTCCAAACCTGTCCAGGCTACCACACAACATATTTTAGGAATACTTATGCCTCAGTGGAATTATGGGTGGTTTTTATTTTTTCTACTTCCCAAATTTTATGTGAAATAGTAATGCTAAGTTATAATGGAAGATTAATAATTTATAAATAAAAGAAAACTCGCCATGATGAAGTTCTTGTCTAAGTCCGTCAAACAACATATTGCAAACCCACCCCTCTTTTAACATAGTCACATTAATTTGGTCATAAAGTGAAGTCGATGTATCACACAATTAATGCCATGTGCCTATGTCGTTATTTCTTTGGATACATTAACATGGCAACAGGGATGACAAGAAAAGCTCTTACCTCTACACTGTTTGCAATATAGCGGTTGTCACCTTCAACTTTGACGGAGAAGTCATAATAACCACTGGACAACTTGACATTCATGAAGTTTAGTTCAAAAACATCCCTGTTAAGAATGACAGTGGCGTTAACAAATGCTCACAGGGGGAGGTCACGAAGAGATCAAGGGGGCTGGCTGCAAAGGGAGGCACTCCTGGAGATGGTCCTTCCGATTCTACTGGGGGGGGACGGACTTCGAAACAATAAAAAAAACCACCTCTTTCAAGTCTGGAACGTCTTCTTATCCTTTGTTTCCCCTCACAGCTCCTAAAATCCTACCTTCCTGAGGCAGCCCTCCACAGTTAAATGCCAAACAAGTGAGTCTACAGTATTGAGTCCCACTATGTTAAAAAAAAAAAAGAGTGGGGGGTGGGGATTCTTAACTAGCTACACAGCGAAATCTCTGACATCTTTTACCATTCCACGGATCATTCCTAAAAATGATTTTGCTTTCTTATTTCACACACTGTCTATATATCTTTATGGTGGACTAAGAAATACATTTTCTAAAACTCAAAGTCCCTGATCTCGTTAACTTACTAATTTATCAGTTTAGCATAAAACTTACCTTTAATTTTTTTTTAACTTACATAACAATAATATGTAACCATTAGAAATAAGAGTATAAAAGAGTTTCTAATCCTAGGGGAAAATGGTCATGACACAATATTATAGATAAAGCATAATCTTAACTCAATTTTCTAAATTATTTATATGCACAGAAAAAAGCTGACAAAAAAGACAGCAAAATGTTAACAGCAGTTATTTCTAAGTGGTAGAATTATGCATGAGTTATATTTTCCTTTTTGTGCTTTTCCACATTTTTTCCTACAATAAACATGTGTTACGCATCAGAGAAAAACCATAAATATTGAATTTAAAACTGGCTACTTACATAACAATGACAAGACAGAGACAAATACACCAGAAGGTCAAATTTACCTGACCAAAGTTTGGGTAAATCTGGCTTTATGGTGTTGGCAATAGTCACATTAATCTGGGTTATACTGGCTAACTCTGCAAACCAAGTTCACTGGCGCCTCCTGCCAATACGCCCAGGACCTACCCCACAGGGGTGAAAGAGGTCTTCTGCAGGAAAGTGGCTCTGGAAGCAACGGATTTAGCGTGCTCTAGTTTAACAGTTGCCTGAGTCAGAGGCTGGGACAGAACGTTGGTGACCTGTAACTGGAAACAAATTTTAAGATTATCTGTAGCAACCAAGGCTGAGGGAATACAGAGGTTTGTTCTGGGGTGCTCTGTTCATGGGGAGTGAGCTGTACAGAAGGGGAGGAAGATGACCTTGCCCCATGATCTCATTTTTCAAAGGAAACTAGGGTCCCAAGAAAGAGAACGACTGGCAGTTGTATTCCCTTCTTTCTGTTCCCTGTTCTGGCCACTGTACTCAAGTATCATTCAATAAAAAATTTAGCCCCGAGTGACATTACTCAGGTAGTTGGCATGTCGTCCCATAAGGCAAAAGGTTACAGGTTCAATTCCCAGTCAGGGCACACGCCTAGGTTCCTGGTTGGGGCATACACAAGGGGCAACTGATTGACGGTCCTCTCTCACACCGAAGTTTCTCTCCCTCCCTTCCCCTCTCTCTAAAATCAATATGTATGTCTTCAGGTGATGAAAAACTACAAATTAGATTATAATTAATTTTTTTTTAATTATCAAGAGAAATACTTCAGGGCGATATGGGCAATGAGAAAATTGAAGAAATACAGATAACACTGATAGCTATCATCTGCTGAGTCAACTATCTGCCAGGTATGAGGCCAGGTCCTCTACATCTGCCTTCCCACCAACCATCAGAAGCAGACGGCATTTCTCTGCTTTACAGAGGAAAAACTGCAGCCACGAGGTCACGGACTGCCAAAGGCCACAATGTCAGTTAAGTCTGGTCCCTGGTCAGGGTGCACGTAGGAGGGAACTGGTCGATATTTGTCTCTCACATGGATGTTTCTCTCCCTTCCTAAGTAAATAAATAAAATCTTAAAGATAAATCACTGGTCTAGAACTCAAACCCCAGACTATCTTCAAAACCAGTACCTTTTCTACTTTGCTCTCTTAGCATTCCCCCCCACCCCCCCACCCCCGTGCACGGCGAATTATGTTAATTAGGTTGTTTCTCACTGAGGGGGTGCAGATTGGAAGCAGTGAGAAGAGAGGCAACCTGACATGCAGGGCACTTCCTCAAGAGTTATCTGCAGGAGCCACCGAGGCAGAGCTGATGGGACAGATGGAACTGTCCTATGCAGGTGGAACCCCAAGGCTTAGACATCAATTGCTTTACTTCTTTTTTTTCTTCTTTTTTCTATCCTCACTTGAGAACATTTTTTCACTGCTTTTTAGAGAGAGGAAGAGAGAAACACTGGCGGGAGAGAAACGCCGATGGGAGAAACATCCACTGGCCGCCTGCCGTGGGCGCCTGGACTGGGTATTGCGCACACCCAGGCTGGAGACTGTACGCACCCGGACCTGGGACTGAACCTGTAACCAAGGCATGTGCCCTGACCAGGAATCGAACCTACAGCCTTCCAGTTATTGGACAACATGCAACCAACTAAGCCACACTGGCCAGGGCGAATCACTTCATTTGTTATAAAGAGCTTAGCTTATCAATGGTTTCCAAACAAAGGCAACAAAAGCCTCATTTGAGAGAAATCTCTAAGCAGATTTAAGAATGGTGCATTTGCGCTGTTTGGAGTTAGCCCAAAAGAGACGTCTGTGCTCACTGCTGAGTAAGAGGAAGGGCCATGCAATGAAAAGACAGAAAAATGCAGTCAATGCCAGGGAAGAAGAGACCTGACACTTATTCTAACAACTATAAGTACCAAAATTACTTGGGAATTTAAGTAGTTGCTTAAAGTAATGTATTTAGAAAGCTTTGGTACTGAAAAATGCATTTTAGAAGCAAGACTTCTCTATACATTTGGAGTTACAAACCCAGAAATGCAACCTTCTTGCACTTAATTTATTGAAAGCCTTGTTATTTAAAATTCTCTATAAAAAAGCACACTTTTTGCCCTGGCTGGTATAGCTCAGGGGATTGAGCATGAGCTGTGAACCAAAGGGTTGCCAGTTTGATTTGATTCCCAGTCGGAGCCCATGCCTGGGTTGCAGGCCAGGTCTCCAGTGGGAGCCAGGTGAGAGGCAACCACATTGATGTTTCTGTCTCTTTCTCCCTCCCTTCCCCTCTGTCTAAAAATAAAAATAAATAAAAATTTTAAAACAAAAAAAAAAGCACACTTTTTGATAGATTTGAGGAGTTTCGTGACTAGCCTCCCCCACAGTCATAGCCCACTTCCAGGCTAAGGGAATGAGCCCTGCTCTACATGAATGGTGATGTCCTCATGAGGTGACAATGACTGTGCCCCGATGTCCTGCTTTGGGCACAGAGGTCATACCCGCAGGATCGCCTGTTCATGCGTGTCGGAAGGAGAGCCCTGGGACACAACCACAACCGGCACGTGGTAGCGATTCTGGGAGAGCGCGGCGGCGGCAGAGGCCACACTGAAGGCCTCTGAGAGCGAGTCGAAGTTCTTCTTGCTAAAGACTGCGTTCATCAGCTGGATGACCTGATCCTGGAAGAAAAGGAAATGCAGCTTGAGATCTCCCTCTGGGAGGAAGGTGGGAGAGCCACCCCTCCCCCCCCCACCTGGCTCGAGTCGTTCCTTGTGCTTCTAGGTGTTCACACGGAAGGTCTTTTAGCCACTAATCCAAGTTGATGGACCGAGAAGAGGCAAATATTCTGCATTTAAGAGTAAAACTTGGATTTGGTCATTTGTAACTTTTTCCATCCTCTAGTATAAAGTGAAATTCATGCATTTATTTGCCCATCATTTACTAGACAAAAGCAAGGTACTTCTAGATAACTACAGAGATATGAAAGTGTGTTATGAAACATATACAGGAGCCATTTCTTTAATACCTATATGTACCAGGCACTGTGACAAATGCTTTATGTGCATTAACTCAAATCTTGACAAAAACATTGAAAAGACTGATATTATCAACGTTTTGCAAATGAGGAAACTGAGTCGAAAGGTTAAGTAACTCCTAGAAGTTATAACAGGGGGAAAAAAAAGCAAGACCAAAATTCACATGTAAGTCTGTTTGTCTCCAAAGTTCCTCCCTCAGTAAAATAGGTTCTGTCCTGATTCCGCTCACCCGCCCCTCCCCTCTCAGCCCACCTCTGAGCAGAACATTGGAGTTAAGTCTGTATTTACAAGACCAAGCCTTATAGCCAAAATATACACTAGAGAGAAACTAAAATAACTCTCCATTAAGAACTAATGGGCTGCTTAGAGGACAAAACTGAAAGCAATTTTTTAAAAAGTGAAACCTGAATGGCATTATTAAAATTCTGGAGGTTGTTTACTTAGGAGGAAGCATTTTCCATTTCAATCAGTTTTGTTTTTTAAAGTCTACCATCTAACAAAAAAGCTCCCTTGTTCCCAACAGTGTTATTCACAGTCGACATGAAATAATTTTCTTTTAATTGTACCAGTTACATTTTTCCATCACTAGGCTGATGACATGTTAAAATGGGTGACTGTTCAGCAGAACGCTCACGGCAAAAGCAGTGACAACAAAATTACTCCATCCAAATACCTGGCAACTAGACACTTGGGAATAAAGCAAGAAAAAATTTAAGTTATATAAGAAAAACACAATTTCTCTAACATACTGTGTAGAAGCATTCCTAGAAGATTTGTATACTAAGACCCACATTCCTGCACTTTAACCCAAAAGTTAACAGATACCATGATGTCTCTAGACCTCCCACACTCAGGATGAAGGAAAAAACAAGGTAAGAATGTCAATACACGAATAAATTATTAGATCATGTCTTCTACAGATAGTATCAAATTAGTTCAAATTGCCCGAGACAGGGAAGTATGTGCTGTTTACCCAAAGAAACTTAGCACAAAACTCCTAATGCATAAAAGAAATGAAAGTTCTAACTTGAAACCCAATCTCTTCCCCTAAAACTGGAACAGCAGCAGCTTGTAAGTCCTTTGGATCAGGGTGGCAACCTTCCCACAAATGAGGAGTACAAAGAGGGTCCTACTCCAGAAGACTTCCCACACATATTCCAGCTAAACTTTCTTTCAGGTTAACAAGCTCCTCTTGAAAAAGAAAAAAAGAATTAACTTCTGGTGGATGTCTGGTGCACACAGGCTTCTCAGTGCACTATGTCAATCAGCAAAGATTAGCTAAGATTTAGCCACTGCTCAATGAGGGGGGAGGGAGAACAGGCAATTTTGAAGTACAGGGCACTTCTCAAGAGAAAGGATCTGCATGGGCCACCCACGTGGAAAGCATCTATGAGACAAGCAGGAGTTAGCAGGAAGAAAAGGCAAGTGAAAAAAGAAAAAAGAGCGATACACTTGGCCTTCTCGTGGCTTCCTCATGACATGTTCGTGCCCCACAGAAAGCAAGTGTAACAGTCTGTTTACCTGTCTTTCCACTGACCACCAGTGTCTCCAGGACAGGCGTTACATCTTTCCATTTCTCATTCTCAACGCCTAATGTAAGACACTGAGTGACTACATCCAAGGCTAACTAACAGCCCTCTCTGAAAATAGCTATCTGAGCAGATGAGGCCAACAATCCCTCTGGGATTCACTCCTGAGAACTGTTAGACAGGCACCTCCTTAATCGATGGCTCAGTCCCCACATGGTCCATGAGCTTGTAGGTGGCAGCCACAAATAATGCTGTTGTTTCCAGTCCTTCTTCGAACTGCAGATACAAGCCTCCCAGTTCATCCAGGCGAGCAACAAGGTCCTGCCACAACAAAACAAAGGCAGGTTGGAAGCCACGTGATAACAAAAAGGAGCTGCATCCCTGTCACCCCAGTGCAGACAGTTTTGAGAAATCTCACTCTAAATGTGGAGACCACCCCAGTCACTTAGTATTTCTCCAAAAACGGTGTTTAGGTGGAGAGTAAAGTACACTGAACAGGCACTTGAAGAGAACAGTGCCTTCTGCAGCTCTGCAAGTGCGCCTCCCTAACCTTTGCCCTCTAGTCCAAGCCCAGGAGTCATGGCACTGAAGGCACCAGCTGCTCTGGGCAGGAGGCCTGTGGGCCAGGCTGCAGTGCACCTGGGCAGCATGGAGACACAGATGGACGCCACGCCCACCCACTTGGCTACAACTAGAGAGCTGAGCATCTCTCTTCCTTACTCAATGCTCTAAGGATGAAGAGGGACCTGCTGCTCTCCTGGGCAACACGATGAGGCAGCTAATGTGCCCATGGAGCACCCAGTGATGACCCTGTCTGGACTGCCTGTCGTCACTGGCTATGCAGTCCCTGAGAGCAGTCTCTGAACAGCAGGAGGTCCTGGGCCCTGGAGAGGACAGAGCTGTAATACAAAACCACGGTGACAGGCTGAGCACCTATTATGTGCTAGGCACTTTAGAAGCTCACCTGTTCCTATAACCGCCATAGAAGGAAACTGAGGCTCAGACATTAAATAATTTGCCTGAGATTACAAAATAGTAAGAGGCAGAAAAAATTTTGAATTTCACATTGTTAAGGCTCTAAATAATATCTGTAGCCTGTGAAACTATAACTACAAAAGGCTGGAAAAGTATTTTGTTGTCTAAGTGATGTGGTAACTATACTAGCCTAACGAGTACTCCCTAGGGCCCTGCTGTGATACAAAGAACGTAAGTGTGCCATGAATATGAAAAGAAATGTAACCGGCTGTAACAAATCATGCATGTCTATATGCAAGACTCTTCTAAAGCATTTCAAAGACAGGAGCTGGAAAATTCCTTTGGCAAGATAAATTTACACCTCAATCTCCTCCACGATACTCCTCAGGTCAGCCTGCTGGGACAGGTGAGATGCCGTCTGCAGAGCCTGGACTGTTCTGGAAGGTAAAGAGTAGAACCCAAATGAACAGCAAGTCTCCTTTCATCCACTCACCCCTTCTTGTACTGAGACACCTTCACAGATACCCCATTCTTACCCTTCAGAAGTACAATACAGTCTCGGCCTTTACAGGACTTATTTACAATCTCATTGGGAAAGATGTGACAAAGACCAGTACTCAGTAAAGATCATTGCAGCGAGACAGAAGGCAATCTGTGCAACAGGACCCACAAGAAGTACTGCGGGCACAGGGATGAGAGGGAGCACAGGTTTCTCTCCCTCTGAAAATCTGGTTTGTTCCTAATGGCATCACTTATAGGACACTGAGACCAGATTAGGTTTAAAAGAGATACTCTGAAGGAGAACAGGATTCAATTGGACTGAGGTCTATTTGACAGAGTTGACTGCCTGTTAATTTTCTACATTTCTTACTCTAAGACCAAAGAAATAGTGTAGAATCGACATATGTACATAGCTGGGTAGAATCTGGAGCAACTTTTCTGAAATCGTAGGAATGCAACCTGAGCAGGAGTGTTCAGCAAACACATGCTGAGCAGCTTGGGCTTCCACCATCCTGCCGGGACACCTGGCAGCCACTCGTCCTTCAGGCAGTAAACAAGATAAAGGGAACAGAAGACTTGGTTCCAAAACCAGTCTACTCTCTTTTACTGCCCTACCCTTTATTTCTGACTATAAAAGTACATTTTTATAAAAAATGAAACAACACACTGCTTAAGAAGATAGTTACAATTCCTGTCACACCCACCCCTAAAAGGTAACTGTTCTCCAATTTACTTAACTTAATAATATGTTGTATAAAAAGTAATAATAATAATTGTATACATCCTTTCATGAGTACATATAAATGTACTTCATTGCTATTAACAATGACACAGCATTTCACTGCTTAGCTATACCACAGTTATGTCCAACTGATACACAACAAGTGTTTTACTACGGCATACAATGCTGTTAACTGATAACCCTTATTAATATATGTGTGTGTGTGCATATGTATGTATGTAAATACGTATGTGTGTATACACATATACATAGTATACATATATGAACTGAAGTGAGACCCACACAGCAATGTCAGCCACTCGAAAGTGAACAATTCGGTGTCCTCTAGTGTGTCTCCCGAGGCTGCGCGATGGCCACCTCTCTCTAGTTCCACAACACTCCCACTAAACCAAACGAAACCCTGTGCCCATTAGCACTTTCTTCCCCCGCCTCCAGCCCCTGGCAACTACCAACCAACCTGTGTCCTGTCTCTGTCAGTTTACCTGTTCTGGATATTTTATATAAGTGGAATCACATATGTTCTTTTGTGTTTGGCTTCTTTCACTCGGCTTGTTTTCAAGGCTCGTCTGTGTTGTATCATATGTCAGTATTTCATTATTTTACTATGGCTAATTCATATATTTTTATCTGCTTATGAGTATATTTCTGTAAGATACACTTTTCTAAAATTAAACACATTGGGGTGACATCCACTAATAAAAAGATACACTTTTTAAGGTAGGTATGTACACATAAGATTTTTTATTAGAGTCTATTCTCGCATTGCAAATAACTAAAAAATATAAATGGTGCTTTTCTGGGTGGGAAGAAGAAAAGCTGAAAACCCCCGGTGGTTAAGCAGACTGCCGTTCAACTCAGGAACGGCTCCCTAGTTCCCAGGAGAGGACTAGGCCTTTGTGTAAAAGCACCATTTATTAAATCAGTGTGTTGGGGAATGTAGAGAATTTGTCTGCTTTCATCAAAATCTTAACAATTTAGATTCCCTCCATGGGAAACTAATTCCATTAGGATGACAATCGGGAAAACAGAGGAGTCACAATTCACGGAGAGGGAAGCTCTGAAGTGCTCGGTAACTCCCATGGGATGCCTGCTGCTATAATGCACTTGAGAAAACGAAGCCTTGATTTATCTGCCCGTGATAAATTCTGAGCCCAAATAAGACTGTTGGGGTACCCTAGAAAGAACTTTTCAATTAAAGCATCATTTTTCTCTTCTTTGGAATAAGTGAGCATCATGCTGGCGACAACCTCAGAAGTTTTTAGAATAAAATTAATCCACTTGGCATTTGAAAAGTTCTGTCACTGGCTTTAATTACTTATTCCCCAGGCAGTAACTTCTCTCTCTGGCGTACTCTATTTAGGCGCTAAGCATGCAGACCCTGCCTCAGCAGATGATGCAAAGAACACAGGTCATGGGAGAACACGATGGTACCTTTTCAGATGGTTCACTCAAACCTATAAGTAGTTTTTTTCCCATTCTAGACAAGTTTATGAACATTCATTTTCTAGAATATGTCTACTTAAATGTAGAAGGCCCATTTAAAAGAGTCCTAATTCATATCAGATTTCAATAAATAGGGCGAATTAGTAGTAATATTACATAAGGCACCCTGCCAGTTGGATTTTCACAATAACCCTGTAAGACAGATGTCATCTCTCTGTTTTACATATGAAAACGCTGATGTTTGGGGGGTGGGGAAGGAACAGCCTACTCAAGGTCACAGAGGCATTAAATCAAAGAGTTTGCATTTGAACACAGTTCTGTCTGAGCCCAAATGTGCGCTCTCCCTACCCACAAGCTTTCTGTAAGAGATTCAAAACACACAAGTATAGTTTCAGCCTTCATTAACTCTTTGTTGGACACCTACTATGCACCAGGCTCAATGAGCACTGCAAATAAAGAAGCTTACAATCCAATACAGAAATAACTACAATACAGCCCAGGAAGTAATCAGCTCCCTCAGAAAAGGATCTAAGAAGGAAGTGCTTGAGAGGAGAAGGAGCTTCATTTGTTGCAGGACCACGAAGAACCAGCAACTGCATTAGGCTCTTCATATGTTATTTAATCTTGACCTTCATTCTGTGATATAAGGATTATTGGTCTTGTTTTGTATATGACGCTCATTTAATCTTGACCTTCATTCTGTGGTGTACGGATTATTTCTATCACATTATATATATAAGTTCAGCAAGGTTAGTAACTTGCCCAAAGTCACACAGCAAGGAAAGAACAGAACTTATGTTCAAACACAAGTATAACTGACTCCAAAATGAATGTATTTTCTCTGTACATTTTCCTGTTCTGGGGTTTTAAGGAGGGAGAGTTTCCTTTTGCTCAGAGGGAATTGGAAAGATAATGTGTACAAAACGGCAGCCCTCGGAAAAGTACCTGCCCCAAAGTCAACGATTACTGGCCATGTGAACATAAACAGGGTGTGAGACTGGCAGAGGGAACATCGACTGTCTGTGAGCCCTGCCGTCAGCAGAACTTCAAATTTAAAAACATTCTGGTTCTCAGAAAGAAAACAAAACAAAGAAAAACCTGGGAAACAACTGAACTATTCTGTCATAGGGAATTTGTGTGACAAACTCTTGCTAAATAATTAATAGGAATCCCAGCACTCTACTCTTTCAGCAGTTGCAATTAAATGGAGGAAAACAGAAAATTAAAAATATATATACTATTTTAAATGAGGAGCTTCATTTAAATGAGGAGCTTAAAAAACTATATATATTTCCACTTTTAAGTTTAGTGAATGCCTTATCAGTTATTAACACTTAAATTTATAATAAACAGAAAAGTTGCTGAAAGTTCTTTTCCTATAAGGTGCTTCCACTTCACCTAAGCCTTTTGCAGAGCAGAAGAATCTGATTTCTAGGATACTCTCGCCTCTGAGCACCCACCTCTTCCACCAGGTGCTGTCTCTCTTAACTTCAAGGGATCCCATAAGCCCTCCTTCAGTGCAGAGCCTCCACTGCCAGTTCACTGTGCCCTGGCCGAGCCTCAAAACAAGATCGAGAGACACCCCCACATGGCTCACTGGCTTCACTCCTCCTCAGTCATCACCTACCCCTGCTTCAGCTTTTAACCTCAAAAGGCAACTTCGTCTCCATGTGGCAGTGTGGTTTTGCTCTGACTCAGTATTTGCTTTCTGCCTGAGCAGCTTGGAGAAGACTGTGTCAAGGTGAGCTGCACGAGAACGGGGCCCTTACCTGTCTTAGCAAGAGAACACCTAGCAGTGCCAAGCAGAGCACCTGGCACACACAACAGCTGCCCAAAAAGTATTTGCCGAACCACTGGATGAACCCTCTCAGGACGAGCCCGACACACAAAAAGCCCGGGGGACCCTCGAGATGATGACTCACGCTAGCACGGTCTCCTCCTTGCTGAGGCGAGCGGTGAGAGCACTGAGTGCTTCCTGGGAAGCCAAGGGAAGGCCGAAGCCACTCAGGGCTGCAACCGCGTGGTAGATCTGGGAAACAGACGAGTCTTCACTGACAGCTGCCAGAAGCAGATCTTTGGTCTCATTGGAAATAGAGATCTGAGAAGGGATTGGCAGACAGAGTTTTAGAACAGGTGCTGGCAACTGGTGGCAGGCATGCCAAAGATGGCACACAGAGCCACTGCCAAAGTCACCCACCCTCCCGGCATGTGATCATCCCCCTCAACTTCTCAGACGCCAGAATTAAATGTCTTTAAAACCTTAACACAGTACTTCGAAGATTCTGCAAGTCACTTGTGTACTTATATGGTTTTCTATGTTCAATAAAATTGATGTCCAGAAATCTGGTGTGGGGCATTCTTTCCTTACTTTGAACATTTTTAAATGTTAAAAGGAGACGGAAAGAAAAAGCAAAGCTTCCCAAAAGAGAGGCACTCCAGGAAAAAGTTATTTTAAATTAATGAAAAGTGAGAACTCGGGGGAAAAATAAACTATAGTTCCTTAAAAGAAAAAAATCATAAAAATGGAATCCCCATTCTCACTAATGAGTTTTTATTGTTAAAAAAAATCTGACATGATCCTCCTTTAAAAACGTACTTCACCGTTTAAGGCAAATAAAAAATGCAGGAAGCTGGACTCACCTCACAGCCTGAGAGGGCCTGGCTGGACTGGGCTGCGTAGAACAGGGAATCCACATTGCTGGGATCAAGGTTTGATTTAATGAAGGCGCAGGCTTTCTAAAAAGAGGAAAAAGTCAGTGATAATACATGGTGATTGGAAAAAGCATCTGTGTTTTTTGGATGACAAAATTCTAAGTAATCTACGATGCCTTAAAGTATGAGCTATACAAGATCTCGTTTTTTAAATATTTTCCACAGAACACTATATTATCCAAAATAGCTGACTTCAAAGAAGGAATGACAAACCTAAAGGAACTTTAGTCCTTGTGAATCCTAGAAAGGGAGGAAAGAAATCACTTGCCCGGTCACCTGCTCTGGTTATAACCTGTGCTGGGTGTTCAAGATGCTGCTCCTCTTAACGAACATAAGGACTGTGTGGCGGACAATATCACCACCAGGTAACAGAAAAGGAAGCTGAGGCCTTGAGCTGGTAAGGAATCCAATGAAGGTGACAAAACTGGTAAGTGGCAGAGTGCCTCCTTGGATTCCAACTGCACAGGGGTCTCCATGTAGACGCCTACAAAGCTAAGTCAGGTTGAACACGTCTAAAATGAGCCTGAAACCCTCATTTCTTCACCTGGACGGTCCTGCTCATGCATGGGCATCACCATACACACAATTACCTAAAACAGCCACCTGGGACTCAGTCTGGACTTTTCCCTACCCTCCAACCCCATCGAGTCTATCTGCTCTTCATTTCTCAGACCCAGCCTCTCGCTCTTTCATTGGCTTATTTCAGGCCCTTGCCATTTGTCACCACATTGTTACAATGATCTCCTAACTGGTCTCAAGCCATGCAATCTACTCTGCGTGCTGCTTCAAGAGTGATCTTTACAAAATACCGTACAAATATTACCATCTTACTTTTCTGTTAAAACCCTTGGGTCGTTCCTTATGATTACCCTCAGAACAAGACAAACATTTCTAAGATAGCATAAAATGTGCTAATGACTGACCCTTGGTCCCTGTGCCAGCTTCATCACACCCCCAATCCAACCCCAAAATCTTACCCGCCAGCCCACTGCAGCTCCTCAGACACACTATGCTCTTGCCATTATGCTTCTGACCCTGCTACTCCCACTGCCAGGAGCACTTCTCTCTTGCCCTACTTGTCTGCCAAATCTGGTCTTCTCTTCATCTCTCTTCCAGTGATTCTAGAAAGCCTTTGCTGACATTCATCCCTGGACAGGCCAGCTGCCCTCCCTCCTAAGCGCCCCCCCAGAACACTCACCATACTGTACCAACAACCTCCGCCCGCGACTTAGTTACCTGAGAGCAGAAACCTGATGAACCCCCACTGCACTGCCCGGCACAGAGGAGGCATATAATAAAATCCATTCTATTTCTACTATATCAAACTCCAAGCAATATTTTTTAATAGTTGCATCATTAATATTTTTGTTGAGGCAACATAAATTCAGCTATTCAAAATTAAATAATAAAAATGGTGAAAAGTGGGTGTTTCTGGGGAGTAGGACAGGGACTAAGGCAGGGTGAGTCATATGACGGATTGCTGCTTTTCACTAATAGCTGTTCTGCATTACCTGGTATTTTACTGGGTGTGCTACTTTAACAACAAAAAAAGCTTTAAAAATTTTTATGAATAAAATTTAAATAAGAATCTCAAAACAGATGAGTTTCAACCAGAAGTATGAAAGAAACCAAAGAGAGAAAGGAAAGAAACAAATACTTCACAAGGCACTAAGGATCTGAAAAGGAAAATCTATTCAAGGAGTCCTTTGGATAGAATTGTGGGTAAGCTTAAGACCTGTGCTTTACTGCCACCTGGTGTCCAACAGTGAAACGACAGCACTGACTGAGGCCTGAAACAATTATGGTCACTGCTACCACCCAGTTCTTGAGCATGTAAAATGTGTTGAGCACTGTTATAAGTGCATTATGTGCATTTCTCATTTAATAAAAGGATCTCTGCATTAGATCCTCTTATTATCTTTCTAAAAATTTTTTTAAATTGATTTGGGAGAAAGAGAGAGGAAGGGAGAAAGAGAGAGACACCGATTTGTTGTTCCATTTATTTATGCATTAATTGATTGGTTGCTTCCTGGATGTGCCCTGATCAGGGATTCAACCCACAACTTTGATGATTGGAATCAGGGCAGTCCTCTTATTACCTTGAGTTTACAGACAAGACAACTGAGGCCTGAGAGGGAAAGAAACTTGTCCAAATCACTCAGCTCTTAATAGAAGAGCTAGAATTCTAACTAGCCCCGGCACCCTGGCTCCAAGGTGTGAGCTATACAACCTCTGCCTCTCAAGTGACCACGAAAAATGATCTGTTCTGAACTAAAACCAGCATCATGCCTACTCTAATTCTCTGCACAGACAAATCAAGGTGAACAGTTCCAGCGATCAGTGCCTTCAAAGTTCACAATGTTGACGGCATGGATTCAACAGCAGCAGAAGTGGGACAGGACCTGATGAAACACTCTCTGAGCGTCAGTCAGCCCAACCTGCGCTGGCGGTGTGGTGAAGAAGCTGGCACAGAGACTGAGGGTCAGTCATGAGGGCACCGCACGCTGGGAACATGGAACTCTCATTCCAGCTGCCTTCCCGTGCACCAGACTCATCTTCCCAACTGAAGGCTAAAAGTCACCCCTAAATACCCATTTTCCTATCTGCTCCCCTCAACTTTCTGTGCCCTGTGCTAACACTCCAATGGTCTAAATATCCTCCTGAGTGAAGAACATCAGTGATTTCCTCTACCCACTCTTGTCTAAAACTCCCTGAACCGAACCAGAAACAAGTCCCACAGAAAGGCAGTAACCTTACTCTCATCTGCCCTCTCTTCTCCCTCGTTATCGTCATTCGCAGCCCCCAACCACTCCCGTCTCCTCCCAGACTATGCTTTGCACTCTCACCAGACCTTGTTACTATGTCCTGTCATCGAGGCTTATCCTGGTGACAGTCCCACACCAGGTGCTTGGACACCAGCCTCAGTTTTCCCATGTGTACTTCTTACCACACTTTCCCCCACACCACTGCTCCAGCTGCCCTGGACATCCAACTCACTGCCCCTAAAACACAACCCGCACTCTTAGGGCCCAGGCTTACTACAGGTTGTTCTTTCCATCTGGAAGCCTGTTCATCCCATTGACTCAGCTTCTCCTGCTCAACTGGCAACTCCTATAACATATTAAGAAAACTCAAGGCTCATTTTAAAATAAAACTCCCCCAGATCATTCTCCACCTTCTCTTTTCTCATACACCAGAATGAGAATCTTCTCCAGAGAGCTGCCTATGCTTGCCTTCAATTCACCACACCCATTCCCTCCAACAAGGTTTGTGCCCCATTGTGCCACAAGTGACTGCCAAACTGTAAAGGCCAAAGGACACCTTCCAGTGCTCATTCCCTCCACACTGGACAGACGGGTCACTTTCTCCTTCTCAAACACCTGCTTCCCCTTCACTTCTGGATGCCTCCCCACCCTCCTGTCTCTGGTCCTACTTCTCTGGCAGCTCCTCAGTTTGAACTCTTAGGCCCACTTCTCATGCATCTGCTCTCCCGCCAGGCAATCTCATTAATGCTCATGGCTTCATCCAAAACCTCACTGTAGGTACTTCTCAGATTTGTACCCCCAGACCACACTTCTCCCCATGTCCACTTATGTTGTAGACCACTCTGCCTGATTTTAGGAATTGTATCTCTACCACTTGTGACTAAGGGTGAGAGACGACCTTTGGAATGCCAGCAGCATGAGACAAAGCTTGTCTCTGGTAGCAAATGCTGCCTCAGTTCCTCTCCCTGCCCCCAAAGCTTGGTAGGAAGCCAATGACAGGTAAGACCCCTCACAGCAGGGGGCAACCTAAGCCAAACTCATCACTTGGGAGGCTGCAACAAAGAGCAAGGGACTCTCGCCCCCCCCCCCCACGGCTTTGACAAAGCCATGTCCTTTGGGATAAGTGCTTCCTGGCTCTAATCCCCTTAAGCCTGAATAACCTGTTGGGAAGGGGTGCAGCTCCTTGCCTTGCTAGAGTGTGTCTTGGCGAAAAATCTGGCATCACAAAGACTTGCTGATAAACCTGTGAAATCTGCTCTGCTAAGAGTGCTTTCATTCACATGATAAGGGTCCGAGAGGAAATAAGTATGTCTCCCAAAGTTTCTGCAACTCTCTTCCTGACAGACACTGACTCAGACTCTGAAGCCCTCAGATCTCTTTGAAATGTTATCTACTGTTTGATCCTTGCCGCCCTGTATTCCTGTGTATTACAACCCAATAAATGGCTATGGAGAAAGGTGCTCAAGGCCTTTTTCTCCTGAGAGAAACTGGCCACAGCCCACTCCTCCTCCCCAAACAGATCCAGCATGTCTCAGCCATATATTTATTCATTCACGAGTGTCTGTGGCCCCGGGGGGACTTGTGAAGAAGTCGCCTTCACACACTTACATGACTTAAAGGCATTTTCAGCTCAACGTGTTGAAGACTAAATTCATGATCTTTCCTGCACAAACCTAATTCTCCTCCTATGTTCCTATCTTATGGAATGGTTTACCCATCCATTCATGCAGCAAAACTCAGAAGTCGGGATGCTATCCTTCTGCACTCAATCTTGCACTGTCTCCCCCGCCACAGTCTGTCTCCCACAAAGCAGAAGACAGACCTTTTCAAAATGAAAATTGGATCCTGATACTTGCTGCTTAAAGCAAAATCTTTCCCGTGGCCGCCAAGACACTGAGACTTAGCCCCAGCATTCCTCTACAGCTTCGCTCCGCGCCCCCACTCTCTGTTCAACACGGCCTCCTTTCAGTCTCTCAGATGTAACCTGCTCCCTGCCTGCACAGGGCCTCTGCACATGCTCTTCCCTCTGCATGAAATCCCTTCCTCCTGCATCCCAGTTAACCTCTACTTTCCTTTACATTGCAGATCAACATACCTTCCTTTATTTAACAAACAGCTACCGAGTGGCCACCACATGCCAGGTGCTATTCTAGATGCTGGAGATCCACAGCAAATAAAATGAACCAAGTTTCTGACCTCAAGAAGCTGTCATTTAGGTGGACACAGAATGAGATTTAAGTTCAAGATTTCCTTGGAAAAGCATTCCCTGACCAGGTCAAAGTCCCCTATTTACAGTAACACCAGTTATCTCACCTTCATAAAACTTACCAAATAGTGTTACAAATACTCACGTATACATCGGACTACATGACTAATACCTACCTTCACTATTCGAGTGTATATTCCAAGAGAGCAGAGGTTCTATTTTTTGTTCAACACTGAATCCAGTACCTAGCACCAAGCCTAGGACATAGCAGAAACTCACAAAATAAACTGTTCAGCAGCCGGCACAGATGGCAACTTGCCCCGTACAAGGCTGGGCTTATAGTAAGTTTTCTCAGCAGGCAGGGCAAGTAAGCAGCTCCCACTGACAGCCTCCCACGGTACTTTCCACACGTTACATGTGTCTTTGTACTCACACTAGGTCTCACTACATCAGTACCTGTCGCTCACTAGATAATGAGCTCTGCTCTCTTCTCTGCACTCAGCACAATGCCTGGCACAGTCAGATGCTCCATAAATGATTAATGCCTGAAAAACATGTGATTTTCTGTCCCGGCAACCAATGGAATGCCTGGCCCTCAGCAAGCCCTCAGCACTTGCTGAACAGGAAACAGATATACTTACTTGTATGTGCACTCAGCATGTGCCAGACACTTCTTATCTCATTTAATCATCACAACAACCCTATTAGGGAGGTACTGTTCTAGAAAGGGAAAGTGCTGGGTTTACTGACAACCTGTGAATGCTAATGTTTCCTGATTTCTTTCACTCGTGTAAATACTACCATCACAATTTTGTCATAGTATATATCCTCCCATTTACTTAATATTTTCACTAAAAGGAATAGAAAATTCCCATTATTTTTAAGTCTTACAAAAAGCTAAGCACTAACATGTATAAAAGTCACCCTTCTCATATGCTTATTTTTTTTTAAGATGCCATTTATTTATTCTTAAAGAGAGGGGAAGAGAGGGAGAGAAACATCACTCTGTGACAGAAACACTGGTTGCTTTTCCTACGCCCCCAACAGGGGACCTGGCCTACAACCAAGGCATGTGCCCTGACTAGGAATCGAACCAGCGACCTTTCAGTTTGTGGGACAATGCCCAACCCACTGAGCCACAGGCACGGTGTGCTTATGTTTTTTTTAATACACATACATAGTAGCTGACTATCAAAATGAAAAATGTTCACTCTTCATAACTCTTCACTCTCTAAGCTTCAAGCTGGATTTGACCCCAAGGGTCACAATCTGTCATTCCCTCTAAAATCAACTCTCATTCCACATTCTGCTGTTCTCAGAGCTGCTTGCTATTCTCATATTCCTATTAAACCCCATTCCTCCCAGTTTTGCTGCTAAAATTTCTTGTGACAGAATAACCAAAATCTCCCCTGCGAACCCATCTGTGAGAGCAACCCACTCAGTGCACCTAGCAGCGCTGGGGGAGTTCTCTCCACGCGGCCGAAAGCAACGAGTGAAGCGGGACACATCCGCGCCGGGGAAGGGGCAGCCGTGGAGGCTTCCTCTCAACGCAGGTATTCAGCGTGCACATCCGATAAGGAAGTTCAACAGCTCTGACACATCCGTACAACTCCCTTCCTTCTACTGCCTGCAAGGCACACACGGCATAATCACCACAGCACGTTTCATAAGTGATTAGAAGAACGAAGCTAAATAAAATCTTTTAAAAATCTACAACAAAACCTCTACTAGTCAAGACTACTCCACTGCTCCCCAATTTGTTCTCTCTGTTCCCCAGGCCATGTGCAGACACTGGAGGCCTTCTGTGCAGCACAGTACTGTGCCAGACATTGTCTGAACACACCAAAATAAATTATGATGGGAAGTAAAAAAATTTTAATATTAGTAATACTATAGCTACCACTTGAAGGAGCTTTTGTGGGCTAATTACTTACTAAACATAATATAATTTCACTTTATAAGGCTCTCATGAGGAAGCTGTAACTCTCATTTTACATACAGGTGGAACCAGAGTTAAAAACTTGGGCGACTCTGAAGCCTGTGTGTTTGCTTCTGAGCCAAACTAATTTTATTAGGAGGTACATTCAGAGTTTACAAGAGTGTGACCATGAGAAAAATATGTTCCCTTAATACAGTCATGCAGAGGCAGGGAACACTGGGCAGGAACAAGAGACAGCTGGCAGGAAGAAATATGAGCGTGCACGGACCCCATTGAGCAGGGACTAGCAAACTTTCTGTAAAGGGCCGAAGAGCAAATATTTTAGGCTTTTGGGGTCAGACAATCTCTTTAGTAACTACTCAACCCTACTGTTGAAGTGCAAAGCAACCAGAGAAATATGGGTGTGGCTGTGTTCCAATAAAACTTCATTAAAAAAAATAGGCTTCAAACTGGATTTGACCTTGGAGGCCACGATGTGTCAACTCCTTTGCCATACACGGTATTCAGATGATAGCTGGCAGACATGGGGCAATTAATTTACTTAACTTCTCTGAGCTTCCATTTCCACCTCTATTACAGGATATTTCTAACCATACAGAATCAAGACAATTAATGCAAGATAATACCCAGTGTACCTGGCACATAACAAGGCACTGAATGAATAACAGCAATGACTGATTCACATAAAAACAGAGAAAACATACATACACACATACAGATATTATGACCCACTAGCAAAAACGGGACATTTTGAGCATCAAAAAGAATTAACAACTGCAATGGGTTGAAACATCAAATGGGACCAACAGTTCTGGCCATGATACTGTTCAAGTCCCTGAATTCACCCTCCTGCCATAAAAAACCATAAAACTAAACAAAATACATGAAGATGAGACTCCTCTGAGGGCAGGGATTATGACCGGTTCATCGCTGTATGCCCAGGGCCTAGCAGAGGTATTTGACACACAAACGCTCCATGAAGGAGGACTTCACATCGAAGTGGGCCAACCTGGCAATCGAGTGGACCAGGGTGCCCAGCACTCTCCTCAGAGCAAGAACCACTGGCTCTTTCTTTCTTGAAGAAAGCAAAGGGCGAACCAGAGCCAGGAGGGGTCACAGGACAGCTGTGAGACAAAGGGGCTCAGGAGTTACCATTCACAAAATACACTCCTCCTCTGAAGTGTGCCTCCCTGATCTGTCAACCCAGGTACGGCATGTCACTTGCTTTAGGTAACGAAGTGAGAAAGATAAAAGAAGCTCCACATCTCTCTCCCGAGCAGAAGTTGTAAGAGCCATGCCTTCATGTGTCCTCTGCACAAGCTCCAGCAGGCTAAACCTTGACCGAGGCCACATGGCACAAAGTGCCAGCTGACCCACGATGGCCGTACAGTAGGAGCAAAAATAAACTTCTGTCATAAGCCACTGAGAATGGGGGTCATTTCTATGCTGATACAAGAAAGGATAGGCAGAATTCGAAAGATGTCATCTTTAGATTTCCACCCCTGGCTTACTCATTTAAACACTAATCTAGTACTGCTATGAAGGGGTTCTGCAGGTGTAATTAAAGTCCCAAGTCAGCTGACCTTAAAATTCAGAGATTATCCAGGCAGTCCTGACCGAAACAGGTATGCCCTTTAACAGGAGAAAGTCTCTCTGGCTGGTGGCAGGAGAGGCGTTAGGGAGATCTGAAGAGTGAGAAGGGCTCAGCACGCCGTTACCAATTTGGATGGGGAGGGACTCGCGTGAGAAGACATGGGGATGACACTGAAAAGCAGAGAGCAGTCCTTAGCTGAAAGCCAGCAAGAGCACGGGGACCTCAGACCTACAACCACAAGGCAGTGGATCCCGCCAACAACCTGAAGGAACCAGAAGCAAAATCTTCCCCAGAGGCTCCAAGTAAGAGACTCGCCTGACCAACACCTGCATTTTGACTCTGAGACTCTAAGCAGAAAGCCCAGCCAAGCCTGCTCTATGAGTACACAAACCTGCGATAAATGAGTGTTGTATTAAATTGCTCAGTGTATGGGAATTTGTTATGCAGCCATAGAAAATTAATACCCAAGGCTTATATATGGGAGGCCTGTCCCTAATTTCTTACCCTAGGTATCCATTGTACTATAACGAATAAAATGTAAATTCACTTAAGACTTGTAGGGGACCAGTTCGTTTAAGTCTGGCAAATGTGACTCAGCTCTGTATGGAAAACCTACAGAAGAAAGTGGTGGGCAGGAGTCAGACCTTCAAACCGAGTTTTCCCGTGAGAATCAGGCCTAGAAAATGCATACAGATTGTTATGGCTTGCTCTTGCTAAAAATCCCTCACCCTAGTCTAAAACAACAAATGTATATTGTCTATCTTCGAGGTAATATCCAAAGCCTATATGAGTTTTCCCAAGGACAGAGCTAAACAGCTCATCGCCATTCCCCTCTGCATGTTATTTTCATTTCCTTGATTGTATCTAAAATGTAGACAATAATATTTTATGTGGTAGGTAATAAATCTTTCTCTGATGTAAGACCCCAGGCAAACAATAAAAGCCTGTTTAGGCAAGGGTCGGGAGTGGCCGAGGCACCCACAGGCACTCTCCCCTTGAGAGAGCAGTCGTGCCTGTTCCCTTTTTCCACACAGGATTGTTGTCGCCTGTGCATTCATTCTCGCCGTCAGCCAAAACAGGCGCACTCTGCTGGACAGGGTCCGCCACAGAGACTATTTCTAATCCAGGAAAGGTTTTAACCATGATATATTTTCTTCATCAAAGGTCCACATCAGAACTGCCTGATGCAGAAACAGTGACTGTTTAATGAATCTGAAAGCTCCCCACCTTGAACTCCTTTGTTACTTATTAGCTCCACATACAGGGCACCGAACAAGTATGTGTGGTATTGTACAGTCCCACTCAGAGCTGCAGTAAAAGTTTCTAGAGAATCTACAACTTGTTCTTCTTTATATTCCGCTAAAACACCTTGACAAGCTCCTAAACATGCATTAGGCACTAAAATAATCTGTCAGATTAATGTATTTATTATATTGAGTTAACCTTGGTTATCCTTAGGTGAGCAAAAGGTAGTTACGAAGAACGCAAAAGGAACACACAAAGGGAAGAGGCTACGAGACAAAAGCTTACCTTTACATCTGGCACCCGGGCACCGAGGCTGTTGAGCCCCACGATGGAGTGGAAAGCAGATTCTAAACTTGTGAAAGGGCGGTCCAGCGAAGCTTTCAGCCTTTCCACATCATGCTTGGTGAGGTAGTGAGTGGGCGTCAGAGCCAGGGCACTGGCTATGATTGTCAGGGACAGCAGGAGGACAGTGCCTGAACCTTGGGAGAAAACAACCATTAAACACACTCGATACTATCCCACAGTTCTATACACAGTTCCAATGACGATGCCCACCAAGGCCTAGGAACCAAATCATGTAAGAATGGGAACTGGGCAGCTGAAACCGGAGAGAAACCAGAGAAACTGGGCGGTGGGCACAGTTTTCAACTATCTGAAGGACAGTCCTCCCAGCAGCCTCTGTGTGCCTAAAGCACAGGACTCATCACGCCGTTCCTGTTTCAAGTACATTAGCAACTCCCATGCCTCTCAGGACAGACCCAACCCTGAAACCTCAGCGTGGCCTTGCCAGCTTCTCAACCAGATCTCTTCCCTCACTCTTCCCCCTGTCTGTGGTTCTCTGGCCTCCCCTCTATTCCTCTAAAGACCCATGTTCTTTCCTACCCAGCACTTTTTCATGCTTTTCCCTACTTAAACTTCGCTTAATTTTTACTTTCAGATTCCAGTTCAAAATCTCTTCCTTAGTAAATCCCCCAATAGACCTCTGTTGGATGAGGTCCCTAGCCAGTACTACGAAGTGGTGAAGAACATGGCCTCTGGAGCCAAGTTTAAATCCAATTAGTAGTAATGTGACTGTGGCAATTACAATGTGTCAGCTAATGCCTCAGTTTCCGTAAGTGTAAAAAGGGGTTAATAACAGTACCTGCCTCTTAGGGTTAACAGCACTAACTGAGTTAATATACAAAGGTCTTAGAATAGTGGCTAACATTTACGAAGGGCTATCAAAATGTTAGCTAAATTGTTATTGCTGCCATATCCACTCATAACAACCTGCACTTCTATCAAATATTTTTCACAACTTTAACAGTGTAATGTCTGATGCCTCTGCTACAATCTAAGCCCCATGAAGACAGACTGTTTCTCTTGTTCATTCCAATATTTCCAAGTCTTACACATTGCCTAGCACTAAGAAACAGAAATAAAATTAATCCTCACCTATTATGCCCAAGGAACAGGAAAAAGATATAGGAGGAATACAGTCTACTTTTCATTAGGACACGTGCAAACACTTTTGAACAGACTATGTCATAAACTGTCTGCCCTCCAATTAACAGCCATCAGTCAAGGCTCTCATTATGGTTCTAAATCCTTTGTCTAGAGTGGCAAGCTTAGTCTGAACTAGAACTCCTTAAGAAAGGAATCATTATATCCATTTTACAAATGTGACTAAGATTTTTTTCACATTCTATCATTTTATATCACATTTTACAAATGTGACTAAGAAAGGAATCATTATATCCATTTTACAAAATGTGACTACAAGAAAACTAAGGACCAGGACCAGAGTAGTTTACACACAGCCAATCTTGGACTCAAGTCCAGGTCTAACTATAGTGTTCACACTCCATTTTTTTGGAGAATGACGTAGAAGGGATGCCTACCTCGGTGCATGGAGGTTAGTTCTATTTAAGTCCTTGTGTGTATTAAATAATCTAAAGAATGGAAAAGCTGTTTTTAAGAAAACCTAGAGACATCTACATGTGGAATATTCATTCATCTAACGTTTATTGAATACCTAATATGCACCAAGCACTGTTCTGGTGTTAAAGATACAACAGGAAACAGAACAAAGAAAAACTTCTAACTTCATGAAGCTTACATTATAGTGCGAAGAGAAAAATATCATGCAAAATAATTAAGATGCACTATTCATCACTTTAAAAGGTGAAACATGCTATGGAGAAAAATAGAGCACAGAAGGGATACCTGAGAAGAGCCTCAATTTAAATATGGTAGGCCAAGTAAGAAATAAGAATATTGTGGGAGATTTGAAGGAAAAGAAGGAGTAAATCATAAAGACACCTGAAGGGAAATAAGCACAAGAAGAAAAGCAAGTTCAACGACCCTGAATTGGGAGTGCATGTTTTATTTATTTATTTATTTATTTTAACATTAACAAGGAGAACAGCATGGCTGAAGAGGAGTAAGCAATGGGTGAGAAGTAAGGACAAGGTGACTGAGGTATCAGAGGCCAAATCCGGAGGGCTTTGTAAGTCACTGAAGGAATAACTCGGGCTTTTGCTGAACAAGAAGGGAGCCACTAGAAAGTTTTGAGTAGAGGACTTACATTTTAACAGGATCATTGTGTTGACAATAGACAGTACTGTTGTTGAGACTCTACAGGATCAGGCACCTAAAGAGGGACATCAGTTAGGAGACTATTGCCATAATCCAAGTAAAAGATGACAGTGGTCCAAGCCAGAGTGACAGCAGTAGAGGTGGTGAGAAGTCTGGCTACAATTTATAGTTAAAGCCAGAACTATAATGCTTAGAGAGATATGAGCAAATGAGGAGTTAAGATACTAACGCTGAATGAATCCCCAGGACCTTGTGTACATGTATGTATTCAATATATTAAGACCTAGTGAATGACTACGATCTATCTAGCATTTTCCCAGCTAGATTGTAAATTACCCTAACATAGCATCTGTGGCAGAATCCTAATCTTCCCCCTTCTCAATAATGGTAACAATAACTTTCTTGGCTAAAATTTGCACACTTAATACAGGTCGGGAATGCCCGTACTAAGCTAAACACTTTGCATGCATTTAATCATTAAATCCTCAACATCCAAGTGAACACAGTTTACAAACCAAGATATTGAGACTCAGAAGTAGTTACCTACCCTAAGAGACACAACTAGCTGAGAATCAAACTGCAAGCAGTTTGAATCCACAGTTTGTTTTTAACCTCTAAAACCCTAAACTTAAATAATGGAGCGCGAAAACACTGAAATGCATTGTTCCCCCAGGCAGGTTACTTCCTTTCTCAGGATTCCCTCATCCCTCCCGTCTGTCAAGTGGAAATAACAACAGAACACATGAGACAGGTGAGATTCTATCCTGCGGTGACCACTCGTTAACTAGCAATGCAAGTAACTTTCCTGAGTGCTAATTTAGGGACACGTGCAGCTCTAATATATTCATGGAGATTATCTCATTGAACGACACAGCAATTTACGAGGCAGACAATGTGACTAATCTGTTTTACAGACGAGAAATTGAGGTGCAGAGGGATTAAGTAATTTGCGGCGGGGTCACATAACGAATACGTGGCGGACTACTCGTTGCACCCGGAGAATCTAACTTCATTACTTATTCCCTAAACTCCCGAAAAGGTGTTTTAGTTTGTCTGTTTGTTTAGCTCATTTCACTAAAAAGGAAGCTAATGGCCCAACGGGTAATTTGGCCGAAAGCGCACCCTTAGGCCTCCCGGCCCGGGAGCCCGCGCGAGTCCAATGAATGAGTGAAGCCAGACCTCGGGTTAACCACGCCGCAGTTCCCAGGCTGGTCCTCTGGGGTACCCGTAGTTCGGCACTGCACCCACCCCCAACCCTTCCTCAGGTGTCTGGCGGTCCCACCCGCTCAGACCCTCCGTTAGACTTTCAGCCCCAGGAGTGCGGGAGCCCATGCCCCTGTCCCGCAGAGGAAGGGGACCCCGCGGAGGCGGCTCCCGAGTGGCGAACACTAGCCTCCCAAGGGCGCCGGCCCACTCGCCGAGGCGCGCCGTCCGCGGGGCTCCGCCGTCCAGCCATGCGCAACACCTTACCCGGCAGCGCCATTCCTCCGAGCAGGTCCCCAAAGGGCCCGAAACGCAGGCTGACTTCCGCTCGGGAAAGTGGCTTCAGGAGCGCGCCGGAGGGGACGCAGGGGACTCGCGGCAGGCTCCTCGTGCTGAGATGGACTCTAAGCACAGGTCAGTCCCCGCCCTTCCGCTGGGCCGGGCCGCTCGCTTCCAGTAGCCACGGCTGGAATTCCAGTCCTGGTGCGCAAAAAGGCCCTGCAGTTGTAGCAAACAGGGCCGCCTCCCCCCGCGCCGGGGCCCACTTGGAACCAGCCGCCTCACAACGGTCCTATTCCGGGAGCTACCGCGACGCTATTGGACGAGGCTTCAGGGCGGGCTCGAGACGGGGCCTCCTCTGGTTGGTCGGTCGCCTGTCACTCTGTCGGGAGTGCTGCGGACCAATTTTAAAGAACTGGGAAGGGTCAGGTGGTGAGGGGGGGAAGGTATTCGTGGGTGGGTTTTTTTCCCTTTGGAAAATTGTGGCAGTGTCCTTCAAAGATTCTTTTGGTTGTTAATAACTGACCTATGAGTGATTTTTTAATCTGATTTGCAAAGTATTTGTGTTGACTCAGTGACTCCTCATAACTCTTTGAACAACGTATTAGGTTGTTGACAAGGTTTTGAAATAATAGGTTCAAATATGGAAGTGACTTATCTAACAGCTAAATGATAATGAACTCCATTTATTGAGCCTTAACAGGATAGCCCAACAGTGTGCTAAGGGCTCTACGTACAGTCTTTCTTTTACACCTTATCACCATTCTGTGAGGTACACAGTTATTCCATTTTATAGAGAAAGAAATTGAAAATTTCAACTCAGTTTGACTCTCTAATCTGTACTTTTAACTATTATGAACGTATGAAGCATGCACAATATGATGACTCATATTATCACTATTAGTATCCTAGATATGATTATACCAAATCGGGAGAGTCAGTTCTTGCTATGTCTGGTAGTCTATTCAGTATGGTAGATATTGGCTATATGTAAATATTTAAATTAACTAAAAATAACAATTCAGTCTATATCAGACACATTTTGAAGTGGTCATGTGTAGCTAGTGGATGTCGTTTCGACAGTGCAGAACTATAGAACATTTTTCACTACACAGAAAGTACCGTTGAACAGTACTGATCTAGAATATGAAAAAAACTCTTTCTGTTCAGTAGTAAGTCAACCAGTAGTGTGCCGGAGTTCATATGTTTGTTTAAGCCAATGGTTAAATTTGTCAGGAATTTGCAAATTGGTTGTTAAACACAGCTATTTATAAAAATTAAATCATACAAACTTACAATGAAATAAAGTATACTGAAAACCAAACTCAGCCCTTGGCTGGGTAGCTCAGGTGGTTAGAATGTCATCCACATGTGCCAAGGTTGTGGGTTGGATCCCCTGTCAGGGCACAAGCAAGAAATAACCAATGAGTGCATAAATGAAACAACAAAACAATGGCTCTCTCCCTCTCTCACCCCTCCCTCCTTTACTCCCTTCCCCTCTCCCTAAAGTCAATAAATAAAAAATTTTGAAAGGAAAACCAAACTCATCATTTCCTTATCAATTTAACAAAAAAAAAAAAAGTAGCCACTTTCAAAGATGCTGGAGCAGCTATACCAGAGGAACCGGTTTGCTGTCTTGTGTCTCAAACCTTTGGAACATGAAAACAGCAAAATAACCTTTGCGCTGGGCCTAAACAACTTGATTCCCCAAAGAACTGTTTGCAAAGATAACAATTAGCAATAATATGCCTTGGATAAACCTCATGGGCTACGATACTGCCACTGCACGAAGCTTTGCAAAGATAACAAAAAAAGCAGTTTTTATACCCGATGACTACTTGACTGAAAATTAAAAACATTGTTTAGAATTAATGTCGCTATATTATCTTCACCAATAGAAATGCTTTCCTTCTATTAGTGTAATTGTTCCCCTCCCCTTTCTCATACTCGTTCCCTTTGTCTCCTAATTGCAACATGATTTGAGCTTCCACCTGAATCGATTCCCTCATAGCTATTCTTACTGATCTCAAATACTTGTTTGCCTCTCACTTTGGAAAGCCATTTTATTTTTAGGTTAACAGTTTCTCGCTTTGTTATTGTCTAAACCTAATGGTGGATAAAATGTTAATAGAGATTAAACTTAAAAGTGTGTCATGTTTATAGACTTTACATTGTGAATAGCACAAAAACTTGAACAAATATTATTACCCAAAAACAATATCATAAATAACTGAATAATATATTAGAGGGTGTCATGTGCTATAGAAAAAAAAGAAAGGATAAGTGGGATTGAGGGAGGTGCAGGGGGTCTTCTATCTCAGTCTCTTTTTAACAGTGGCATAGTGTTTCTTACCTATCCATTCACTCCCTGTGAGGCTGACAATATGCTAAGTGCTGACTATGTAGACAAGATTTCTTCCCTCTTGGAGCTAATATGCAACTGTGACCATGTAGACAAGATTTCTTCCCTCTTGGAGCTAATAGTCTAATGGGAGACAGTCAATAAACAACATGAATTAACTTGATCATCGTAGGTAATGATTAAATGCTATGGAAAAAAAAACAAGAAAGTCACTGTAGGGCTGGGGTGGGGAGAGGCTGCTCAGCCTAGATTGGTGATCAATGAACGCTTCTGAAAAGGTGATATTTAAGCTTTTACTTGAGTGATGAGACAGAAGAATCCTGAAAAACTAATTTTTCTAATCCCCTTTTTATTCCTAGGATCTGTAGTTGGGAAGAAGTAGTGATCCCTTATGCTTCTGACAGTGATTCAGAAAATGTGGATTTGCAGCAGAGCAACTTAGAGGATATTATAAAGAGCCCAAATAGCCATGAATTTACAGGTGAACAGGGGAAAGGATAAGGAAAAGGGGAGGGCATCTCTTTTCAATTCACGTGGCTGAGTGACTTTAAGACCTAGGAATCTGGTTGGCAGAAAGATAAAACACAGTATTCTAGCCACACAGGAAACTAAACTTGGTCCTGAGACAAATAATCCTGCCAATTTGCACCGAGTATAAATGCTAGAAGGGAAAGGCAGGTGTGAATGAAATCTGGATTGAGCTACAGAGTAACTCTTTCCTTTATTCTGCAAACATCTATTAAGTACCAATTGCTGGGTATACAACAGTGAACAAGATCAACACGGTCTCTACCCTCACAAATGTACATAACACTGCTGAGGACTAAAATAAGCTGTAGTAATCAAATTATAAGCTGTAGTAAACCCTGTGAAAGAATTAAACAAGGGGCTGAGACAAAAAAAATAAAGGGATGGGAACCTAATTTAAACCATATTTGTCAGGGAACACCTGTCTGAGAACAACCCATGTGAGAAGGAGAGGGAAGAGCATTCTGAGTAGGTGGAACAGCATTTGCATGAGACAGGAAAGACTAGTGTGTTTGACGAACTACAGTCGTTTGTACATTCATCCAACAAATGTTTATTAAAGCTCTAAATAGCGTGCTCTAAACACTATGCTCTAAACACTGATCTAGCTGCTGGTGATATAGCAGTGAACAGAACAGACACAATATACTCATAGATAAACCAATGATTGGAACTTAGTATAATATGTGTGATTGGGGATGGAGGTAGGGGGAAGGGGGAAAATATAGAGAGCTTCATTAGCAGCTAGAAGGATACTTAGCCAAAATGGGCAAAGAAGGGATTCAGGAAAAGCATCCTGGAGCTGAGTCCTGAAGGACAAGTAAGAGTTCCATGTGCAGCGAGACGTAAGGGTAAGTGAGGAAGAAAGGGCGGAGACATGCAAGCAGGAGGAAATCCTGTGCAAAGAGGTGAACTAGAATATGGCTTTTACTGGGTGCCAAGAATGTGGCAGGCAGTGGGAGGAATTTGCAGAAGAATCTGTGAAAACTGTGGTATGAATCCTCAGATGATAGGTGTGTTAAACGGGAAATAGTAAACTGATTTGCCCAATAGGAGTTGGGATTTGGTATTGGAAAGCAGGGGAAGTAAGGATGTAAAGCTACATGAAGAGGAAAATGACACCACATAATTGTTGTCACTCAGTGAGCAGAGGACTAATATTTGCCAGCACCTCTTTGATGCTAGTTCTGTATCAACCGAATGAGGTAAGTTCTATTATCATCCCCATTTTGGAAATGAAGAAATAGGCCCAGGGAAAGTAAGGCCCCACAGGGTTAGAATGCTAGAAAAAAAGCAGAACAAAGATTCCTGACTCTGAGCCTGTGCTCTTAAAGTATATCCCAAGTTGGGAAGGAAATACCTGAAGCTCTTACTGCAATCTGGGCAAGTGGGAAGAGATCAGCAAGGGGTTGCTACAATATTTGAAGCTCTTGTCATCACAGAGTCATACACTTTTGATTTTGAATAATATATACCACTTAAGTGCTTACTGTGGGCCACATACTGGGTGGGATAAGTCTTGTATTTCCTCACTTAGTCCTCACAATAATCCTGTTTTACAGGTGGGGACACTAAGGTTCCAAACAGGCAAATTAACTCGATGAAGGTCATAGAACTGATAGGTGGGAGAGCCAGGATTCCAGCTTGTCTGAAACTGAGATGGAAAGTTTGTGCTCTTAGCCACTCTGGCACGGTTCACCCTAAAAGGTTTCTGTAGCTTAGGAAGCCCTTAGAGAACATTGAATTTGTGATTGAGAAAACTGAGACTCGTAAAGGGGAAGGGACTGGGCAGAGCAGGTAGTGAAGGTGAGAACAGGACCTGTCTGTCCTGAAACCCAGTGGTTCTCCCCACAAAACCGTATAACTTTACATAGTATGAAGGCATCATTTGATGTCTTTCTTTTGGTATTAGGCTCAGGCATCTCTAGCCTCCCTCTGGAGTCCCTCACAGATAGGTCCAGACACACGTCCCATGAGGACCCCTTCAGCGAGGACACCATTGAGAAGTTGATCAAATCCATCCAGGGGTTTTTTCATGGTGAGCTAAAGGTATGCACAAGCAATCTCTACAAGTTACCCAACTTTATTTAGACCTTTATTTCTTTTTATACAAATAATTCATAAGCTGTAAAATTTATATTTATACTTTTGTTTATACTTATAATATACATTTTTATACATTTGTAAATTATTTTATAAAAAATAGAAATATACTTAACACTTCTAATTATATAAATATATAATTTGTATAAATTATATTAACATAATTATACTAATATTCATAAAAATTATTCAGTTCCTATAAAAACAAAGAAAACTATAATAAAAATTAAAAGTTAATCTTTCTTAATTTCACTTTCCTGAGATGACTACTGTTAATATTTTGGTATATATATTTTCTGACTTTTTTTTGTGCATACCAATGAATGTAATTTTTAAAAAGATTTTATTTATTTATTTTAGAGAGAGGGTAAGGTGAGGAGAAAGGCAGGAAGAGAAACATCAGTGTGTGGCTGCCTCCTCGTACCCCACACTGGGGACCATTCCACAGCCCAGGCATGTCCCCTGAACCGGCAACCCTTGGGTTCACAGGCTGGTGCTCAGCCCACTGAGCCACACCAGCTGGGGCCCAATGAATGTAATTACAGAAAAATAAACATCAGAAATGGTGGGAGAAAAAATTTCTAAGTCAATAACTAAAATCTATATTATCCTACTTAAAACAGTATCCCATTGTTTAGGTGAAGCATTCATCCATTCATTTATTCTATGAGAGTATGTAACAAAAGACTATATCTTAACTTAGAGGTAAAGGAAGGCGTTTCTGAGGAAGTAACCCTTGAGCTCAGATCTGAGGAATGAATAGGAGAAAATAGAAGTTAGAATTGGAGTGAGTGTTCCAGAAATAGGAAATGATGTCTTTAACAACCTTGGGGGAGAAAGGAGCAGAGAGTATTGAATGAACTCAAAGAAGCCCGGTACGCTTAAATTGCAGAGTCAGAGGCGTTGGTCATTTGTCAGCGGACACTTAGGCTTCCATATTTTGGCTATCGTGAATAACGCTGAAATGACCACAGGCGTCCAGATACCTCTTTGAGGTCCAAATTTCATTTCCTTCGGATATATATATGCACACGGATGTTTCTGGTTAGTGAAAATTCAGCAAGCGTTACAGTTTCTCTGTGTATAGTACCAATAACATTTTTTTAAAAAGACTTAAAGCCAGAATGTTGGTCTTCACTTTGACTCAGACTGTTCTTTATGCTTCATGTCATAAAGGATCATTTGTAATTAATTATGGGCTTGGATTGCTGCAGTGAACTGGGGGGCTGGGGTGGGGGAGCAGTCCATTTTCTGCCTTAACTGGGGTCTACAGCCAGTCAGGGGAACAGATGAATTAAGAAGGTGATTTTGTCAGAGTAGGACAAATGCCACGATAACAGTACACAAATGGAGTTTATGGATACACTTAGGAAGAGCACCTGACCCTGCTTTGGGAGAAAATGCGTGGTCCAAGTCTTAAAGGAGATACAGATTTTAGCCAGTAAACAAAAAGCAGAAATGGAGAGAATTCAGAAGGTGCAAAGGCCCAGAAGCAAGAAAGGGCAGCCTAGAAGTTAATTTGGCTAAAACACAAAATGCTGCCAGACAAGGTGAGAGATGAATTTGAGGAGATTAGCTGGGGTCACATTGGGAAGGGCCTTGACCTCCACGGGTGCTATTGGAAGATTTTTGATAGGAGTTGCTTGGTCAAATATGCATTTTTAAAAAGATGAGTTCGGCATTAGCCTGGGGACTATATTGGAGAGAGGCAAAACTAGAGCAGAGAAGTCTAGTGTTGCATTGTTATACGTCCAGGTAAGAGAGACTGAGGCCACCAAGTCAGTCGCTTGCTGTGTATTGCTACTTGTTTTCCAGAGAGCTTATACCAGTTTTACACCATCTGTAGGGGCTGGAGGGGAGGGGGAGGCAGAAATTTTCCCAAGATGGTGGAGTTATTGGTCTTTTATTTTCTTCTTTATATGTACTTTTCCCCAAGTTTCAATGACAATTAGATAATGCTTTTATATTTAGCAAAAGAGAATAATACAAAAGGGATTTAATTCTTCAAATCAGAACTTGCATTTTAATATGGAACTGTAAAGACTCAAAACGATGAATGTTTAATGACATCAAGAGAGCTAAAGGTAACAGCACCAGAGGTCAGCTTTAGGATCTTAATCAGACAGCAGTGTACAGGGTGGGTGGGTGAGGAAACAAAGATAGGTGGGGCAGCCAGGAGGGAGCACTTAGAAATCGAGCTGAGAGAGAAGGTGAGGTCATACACCCAGGCTGGGCCACTGGACAGGGAATTTCAATCCTCTGTAATTTATTCATTCTTCATAATAAAGGATTGATATTGGATTGAATGAGATGTCTGATGTTTCAAACATTCTAAGAAACTACGGAAGCTTTCTATGAATAACCAGGTGGGATTATAATGTGTAATTGTGTTTTTATGATTTTTTTCACAAATTCAGAGTGAACATGAAAAGCTGACATTCCTAAGATCTTTGTCTTCTCTCAGCCAAACTTTACCTGATGATGAAACCTCAGAATCATTCATTCACAGCCACATCACAGACATTGTACATATCATCTATGTAAGTTTTGTGACTTTATCACAGATTATTGGGACCATGCGAATTCGGTGACCCGGCTAACAAGTGGTTTCACCTATGTTATCAATTCCCTTATCCTTTTCTCATATCAGTATTGCTGCATGGAGGAGAAATACCCAGGGGTACTCCTTTTCTAGGACAAGCAACTTGGAGTAATATTAAACACTATATTAGAGATGCTGGTTTAGTAGAAAGTGGAGTGAGGATGCCTAAACTGCAAATAATCACTGGCAATAAAAATAAGAGTAACAGACCCTGTCTAACAGTTATCGAGAGCCTCTGGGTATTATGAGTTAGCTCGTTTAGTGCTTACGAGTACTCTAGGAAGTTAACTAGCACTGTCAATCTCAGTTTACGGATGAGGAAATGGGTAATGGGTGGCAAATAGCATCAGCTCAAAGAGCTAGTAAGAGGCAGAGCCAGGCCTCAGGGTCTGGCTCTGGAGAATAAACTCCTAGCCTAGCCACTGTCCTGTTGCCAGACCTGTGGAGCCAAGGAGCAGAGCCCTCTGAACGACCTGCTCCTGTTCCTGCCGGCCACCCGCACCTCTGATCATTTGGCCTGATGTCTTGGCACATTCTCTACTCTCTCTCCTAAAGTGCTTTCCCTCTCGTCACAGGTTGTGGTGAAAGAGGAACCCCTGCACTCTCTCTTCAGCCCTGTGCGCCAGGAGGTCTTTGTCACCATCGCTAGCCTCAGGTGACACCCACATGCCGTCGACACGTGTGCCCTGGTTCTTCACTCAGGGTCAATAGCAAAGTCAACTCACATGTTCCATATTTTTTTTAACTTCTCAAAACTATTTAGATAGAGAACTGGGAGCCAAATCCATGTTTTTATGTAAGAACTTTGATATCATATATGCTACCATTTGTATCTGCAAGACCTGATTGGAATCTTTCTAGTTCAGTTTTGTCCAAAGTATATTCAGTGGAAAGTTACTACCACGTCTGCTTCATGACAGAGTTCCACAGACCAAGACATTTGAAGGGCTGTCTTCTGTTGACCTTTCTTGGAAATTTGTACAGCACATTATCAGATTAAAGGTCTCGAGAAGTCGTGTAATTAAAAGGGTTTTAACTTGGTTTCACCTGCCATTCCCCAAACAGACACACACTCAGCAGAACGCACTTGGAAAAATCATACTTTATTTATTTTTTTAATTATTTATTTATCTTTAGAGGGGAAGGGAAGGCGAGAGGGAGAGAAACATCAATGTATGGTTGCTTCTGGTGCATCCCCTGCTGGGAACTGGCCCCTGCTGGGAACTGGCCTGCAACCCAGGCATGTGCCCTGACTGGGAATTGAACCGAAATCTTTTGGCATACTTTACTATATTAGACTGCAGCAGGGTTCTCTTCTGTGGTCGAACTGGAGAAACGCCTGGAAGGACGTCACTCCTGTGACCTCCTGGGGAGGTGGGGTGGGTAGGGGAGAAGGATGGAGGCTCCTAGCCTGAAACTCTTTCTCTGACCTTTTGTAAGATGTTATCTAAACGCACACTGACAAGCACACCATTTATCTCTTCCATTAGAATGACACACCAGTCTGTCTGCTCTTCCCTTTGGGGTAACTTTAATCTCTGCTTATCAGTGTCAAGTCAAACTCTTCCCAGCTTGCTATTCCCCAACTGTCTTTTCTTAGTTACCAAGATGTCCACTTACTGTTTGGCTCCGAAGATCGAGATGACTTGTTCAGCTTTATCATCAAAAGTATAATCACTCTGCCCTCTGAAAAGACTCTTACCCAGCTGCAGCAAATCATGCCAAGTGGGTCCTACAACTCAGAGGTAACCCACACTTTGTTTCAATAACTTGCCACCCCCCTGGGTCAGCTGCTAATGGCCGATGGAGAGTACATTTGATTTTTTTGGAACTAGCCAAATACCATTTAAGCCAGATCTGGTGAATGGAATAAATGGTTAAATTAAATAGTCCCTTTTTCCTCTGTATTTTGTCTTCTTTTTCCCTTCACTTCTTATTCCCTGGCTTTTGGCTTTAAAATAAGGCATAGCATTCATACACTTAGCAGAATTTAGAGTTACCATGTGCTAAGCATCATGGCAGGCCACAAATACAGCAGAGCACTCTGATCCAGGGAGCTTGCATCCTAGTGCATATAAACCACTGGTAAGTGGGATACCGGGTGGTAATAAGTGCTATGGAAAAATAAAGCAGGGGAAGAGGAGGACAGAGCGTACTGTGGTTGGGAGGAGCAGGGCTCCTTATCTGAGGTGGTCAGGGAAAGCTTTCCTGATGAAGTAACAGTTGGAAAGACAGAGTGTGGGTATCTCTGGAGGAGAACCTTTCAGGCAGAGAGAAGAGGAGGTGCAAAGCCCTTGATTTCTTTCTGCCACGAGTAAACTGGTTGGTAAAGCAATTGCCAAAGGGGACTTTATTGCCCTTTGTTTCAAGATAGCAGAAAGAGTCATAAGTCAAACGTTAAAAGCACTTTGATTCCCCTAAATAATTCCCCAAATGTAGTTAGAATCAGTTAACTGTATTCCCGGTAGTGTTGAGATGTCCATGTAATATGAATATATATCGTTTCACAAACTGCCTACATTAAGTCAAGTCTCAAGACAGTGAGGAGAACCTTAAAAGGATGCAGTGTCGGGGAACTTCATGTAAGTGAAGGGCGGGCATCACTCATCCCTGTGCCTTTTCAGTGTCTCTACAGGCAGACGTTCCAGATGTTCTCTGAGATGCTCCAGAGTTTGGTGGTAAAAGACCCCTACTTGGAAAATTTTGACATTATTTTTAAGGTAAACAGGATATCAAGGGAGAATGGGAAACGTTACGTTAACTGGTGAAAGGGGAAGAAGAAAATATGGCGGGATTAAGTTTTAAGAGATAGGGTAGTAGTTAAGAGTATCAGCTCTCCGTTTTGATTCTGACTTGGATTCAAATTCTGAGTCTCTGCCATTCATGGATTATATATTCAGCAAGCAATGTTACTTTTCAGAGTCTCATTCTTCACCTTTAAATTGAGATAATAATTATTGCATTTAATACATGGCCTTCAATAAGTGGTTTAAGTGGTTGCTGTAATTAATTCCTTAAATTATTATTCTTTGCTACTATGAAAAGGTTTCCACTAGTGGCAAGAGAGCAGAGTCAGCCTCATGAATGAGTAACTAGGCAGCCATCTGCCAGGTGAGATTTCAAGGTTGTTAATCCCCACCTGTACCAGTCCTAGCATGAGCCATTCCCTCGCTAGGAATTTATTCATTGGAATGCATTCACTGCAGTTCAAGCATCTTGCTCTCTTGGCCCTTTTCAAGATGCAGATACCCTGGAAAGGAGTAACCCTTTAAACTGTTATTAATCATTTGTGCCTAAATGCAGATGGACATTTATCTTTGCCACTATCAACCTTAACATTATTTTTCATTTCTCTTATTTTGTATATCAGCACTCCAGCCAGATTGGGTTTCTCTGCTTTGTCCACTTGTGCCATGTACTTCCCTGCCTTGGCAGTTTAGCTCCAGTCATTTCTTCTTTATGAAGCTCCTATTGATGGATATTATCTTCTTCGTGAATCCTTCCCTGACTATTGCAAGCAGATGCAATTTCCCCCACACTCAGAGTTCTTTAATAGCATGTCATTAGTTTCCTTTCTTTCCAAAGCAGGTCTCAGAAAGCTGAAAACACACAGAAGAATAGAATAAATAATTGAAAGTGGGATGAAGGGAAAATAAGTCTAGAAAATAAGCCCCTATAGAAGCTGGAGCACCTTATCCCCTACCAGGGGTGTCCAACCTTTTGGCGCCTCTGGGCCACTCTGGAAGAAGAGAATTTGTCTTGGGCCACACATTAAATGCATTGTGACATGTAATCACAAAAATAATTTCATAATGTTTTAAGTAAATTTATGATTTTATGTTGGGCAGCATTGATAGCCACCCCAAGGCATGTGCGGCCCATGGGCCACAAGGTTGGATGCCCCGGCAGGCCTGTGCCTCGTTTGTCATCCTGCCACTTTGCTTTCCAACCAAAACTAGTTTATCATTCAGGGAAATATTTTTAGACATAGTAGTGACATGTGGAACTTCTCTCTGCACATTTTCTTCCCATCAGAATAAAGGTGCTGACCCAGATCTTCCTGATAAATCATGCAGACTCGCTTCATTTTCACAGCACCTGGACCCTTGGTTACAGTCAGTTAAAGACCATGAGCGGGAACGAGCTGCAGCCTGCATGGCCCAAGTTCTGAAGTGCTTATATAGACATCTCAACGTGAGGGTAAGCAACCCTACGGGGGCCAAGGGGGGAGGCTCCAACGCCATCCTATTACTGTCCATTTCCCCTCCTATTTACGACTCCCAGACGGGTGACTCCCTGGTGCTCCCATAATGTCATGGCACAGCATTAATCACATATCTACCCCTCTCCTAAAATTCAAGTAGCTTGAGGCCAGGTACTGTGTTTGTTAGTCTTGCACCCTCATTGTTTAGAGTAGGAGCTAGAACATAACAATATAATAAGTGGTTTTGAATGAGTAAATAAATGTAGTCTAAAAATATCTGAGGGCCCACAGAGGTAGCCACTGTCGCCATTTTTATTTATTCTCTCTGAATTGTTTTTGTGCATGGGTGTGTCGGGGCAGGGACTTCTACTTCCATTCCTTCCCGTCTGTTCTCTATATGTAGCCAGAGTAATGTCCTTAAAACCCACGTCACTCTTTTGAGCCAATAATTTCCAGCTGTTTTTAGAATACAAGGTCTTGTATGATTTAGCTACTGTCTGCCCATCTATACACCCCGACTTACGCCAGCCACACTGACCTCCTTTACATCGTTCACCCATATAGAGCTCTTCCTGCCTCATGGGTTTGCACTGGCTACTTCCTCTGCTTGGAATGACCTTCCCCAACTCTTCACATAGCTAACCTTCTCAATCTTGAGTGCTCAGTTTAAATGTTCCCACTTCAAAAAGGCCTTTGCTTACAAGTAGATCTACCCTTGCTCTCTATCTCATGACTCTCTTTCCTTCCTATGGCTTCAAAGAATCAAAGGTTATCTTGCTTGATTATTTTCTTATTGATTTATGGTCTATTTCCCTCTAATAGACTATAAATTTCACCAGTGATCATGTTTGTCTTGTTTACCACAGCATCCCCAATGTCTAGCACAGAACATGCTACATAGTAGGTGCTCAGTTAAATATTTGTTGAATAAATGTAGGTCATCTCATGTCCCTTCTCTGCTCAGAACCATCCAATGGCTTCCCAGCTCGCACAGAATAAAATCCCAAATCCTTACAATTTTCTCTAAGTTGCTGTGTGATCTGGCCCCATCCTCATCTGCCTCCCATTCTTTGGCTCTTGTTTCCTTTGCCCCAGCCAACCTAGCCTGCGTGTTCCTCAGAAACCCCCCACACCTCCCCTTCTCTTTACATTCGCTCTTCTCTCTGCCTGGAATGCTTTTCTCCCAGGTTTGCACGTGGCTTAGTCCCTTGTTTTAACATTAGTGAGGTCCTCTCTGACCATCCTGAAATAGCAATTCTTATCCTTTTTCTAGATTTTTCTTCATCATCTCATATATCACCGTTTGATACATATACTTTATTTATTCCTTCATGTTCCTCCAACTAGAATATCACCTCCATAATCAGGGATATGATCTTTTGTTAACTGCTTATATTGCCAGTGCCAATCATAGTGCTTTAGTCATAAGTGCCATAGTCATAACCAGTTTCTGGCTTGTGACTGACCAGGATTTGCTGGTTGGCTGAATGAGTCAAGGCTGTCAGTGAATGAACACAGCTTTGTGTATATGATGCTGCGTTCACTGTAAATAGGTTGTGGAGGCTATTGTTCACGGTATCTTGGTATATTTTTCCAAAGAGCTATAGAAGAAGTTTCTTTCTTCCTCAGTCCTACTAGGAACAGTTGTGCTTTCTCTACATGGCTTTTTGCTTCTTAAGGGCGATTTGAATTACATTATATGGGACATCATATGTATCTCTGCATCAGCCCTGAGAAAATTCAAAGCCTAGCTCTGTGGCCTAGCTCCACAGCTTATCTCAAGCAAATGATGACTATGTATCCTGTATGCTAAAAAATTCTTACCTTCATTTTTTATTTTATCCTATTTTCTTCACTATTTATTTTAACTTACATTTCTTTTGTTGGTATGGTTTTTGCCAGCTACTTTACTTTTTTTTCCATAGTAATGCAAAATATCAATAAGTACATGCTTTAGAGATTTTATTTGTTTACTTGTAGAGAGAAGGGAAGCGTGAGAGAAAGAAAGGAAGAGAAACATCCATCAGTTGCCTCTCACACAACCCCCACTGGGGACCTGGCCCACAGTCTGTACATGTGCCCTGACCGGGAATTGAACTGGTGACCCCTTGTTTTGCAGGCTGGCACTCAGTCTACTGAGACACACCAGCCAGGGTTCAATAAGTAAATTTTTAAAATAGTGCTAAACAGCACACCTCAACTTTGTATCCAACCTTTTTACTTAGAAGACTAGCATTTTCCTGTATTATTATACATTTCTAAGATACTTGATTCCTAATAATTATATTCATAGGGTGGCTAACCCATATTTCTCTTTACTATTGGACAATTATTTTCAATGTGGGGACTTTAAAAACAGTGCTAGAATGAACATATTTATTTACAAATTCTTTCATTTTTTAGATTGTTTATTTAGGTTAGAGGTTGCTGTGTTTGCTATCATTTGCTGGATATAGTGTATCCACACATGTTAAATGTTAATCATAATGAGACCCAAGGGATCAGTGAGAGACTCTTGCACTTTTCTTGAATAGGTGGTGAAAGTGGAATCACTTCTCGATAACTTAAACCTAAGGTACTAAATTGTTTGGTGAATACACCTGTATTCTAATGGCATTTTCCTTTTTCTATCTAACTAGTTTCCACTGCGCTTCCAGAGACTTGGACGCCTAGTGGCTCAGATGGCTCTACTGTGTGCGGACCCACTGAAAGAGGTGGCGGAGGAGGCTGCAGAGGGCACGCACTACCTGCTGCGCATCACCTTGCGGCTGAAGTGTGAGGCGCTGCTGAAGGCAGCCGAGCCCTGCATAACACAAGCACAACACAAGCACCCATCCTCCTGCACCCTCACTCTCCACATCCCAGAAAAACGTTTTTACAGTAGTTTATAATGAGAAAAGTACCTAGTCCATAGGCAGAGATGAAGCAACACTGATTTAATAATTAGAATCATAACACTGGATCCAGCCTATCAGTGTCAGCCATGTAGATGGCCATGGAGTCAAGAGTATCTACACATGTAGTGATTAGCTTGGTCAGAAGCGGAGCAGGTTCTTGCTATCATTCAGGCCTTTGTTCGTTTATTTATCTCTTAAATGCTTACTGAGTACTTACTTGGGATGCAACAGGAACCAGAACACAAGGGCCCAGTCCTTACATAACAGTCTAGTGGGTGAGTCAGACAATCAAAGAATCAAGAAATAACTCTGTTGTTATAAATAAAGATAACTGCCATGAAGAGAAATTGCAGGGGCTCTGAATAAGAATCACATCTAGTGTGGGGTTCAGAGAAGGCCTCTCTGAGGATAATCTGAAAAATAAAGAACATTAGCCACATGAAAAGGTAAGAAGAGCATACCAGGCAGAGGGAACAGCATGAGAAAGGGCTTTTAGCAGGTATGATGAGCTCAAGGAGTTTGAGAAATAAAAAGAGGGACCTCAGAGGATCCCTTACCAGGCATCGTCCCCAGTGCTCGGGTCTCAGTCCACTCTGTCCCCACGAGGTTGTTGCCTGTGCTCACTCCTCTCAGGACAGGGAAGCTCCATGCTTCCCAAAGCAGCACTGTGACCTCTGGGCAGCTCCAAGGGTGAGAACTGTCTACCGAGATATACAGTCAAGGAAATATAGCTGATTATTTTTTCAACAAATATTTGTGAAGAACTTATGGTTCTTGAGCGCACTGGTGAACAAAACTGATAAGGTCCCTTCTTCCGAAAGCTCATTTTCTAGTTGAAGAGGCAGTATCTTCATCCAAGGGCTCAGAGACTTCCTATACATAAATTTCTAGAAAAACAAGGCACAGCAAGGGAGTATTGGCAGACTCAGTAATCAGCAAAACTGTACGTGTAAAAAGTTCTGATATCAGAATTATCAGATACAGTACAGCATTGTTCAGTTTTCTGTGGGGACCTGAGTTTCATCAGGAGTCCCCTCAAAAGTCCTCCCATGGGGAAGGGTTTAGAATGTCTTGGTTGTGCTTCCAAATCACTCAAAAGCTCTGCCTTCACGAAAAGCTCTTTTTCTTTCATCTCTTCTTATATTTTGTCCTACAGCAGAGGGGAAGCAAATCAGCCTTCAGATTAACACACACTCCTTCCCCCAGGCATTTTTATTCAAGTGAAAAAGACAAGAAGAGTTAGATCTTGGGATTCACTTCAACCTGGAAATCAGCCAGACTTACAAAATCAAGAAAAAGGAAATGAGCCAGAAAATATCAGTATTTAATGTTTTCTTCTCAGATATCACTGAGGACAAGAAAAATCACCGAAGCTTGAGAAGAGCAATGAAAAAATGTCAAGAACTCCTAGAATGCTACAGTATTCAATGTTTTTACAGTTGTCCCTTCAGAATCGGCCAGGTAATCAGAATGGCAAAAATTATTAAGACAGACAACTTGAAATATTAGAGAGGATGTAAAACAACCAGAAGTCTCATACATTTGTTTATGGGAATGTAAAATGGTAAAAACACTTTGGCGAAAGTTCCGGTCATTTATTATATGGGGTCAGTGTCACTGTGGACAGTTTCTTCAGACAAGCTCTGCCCCAACTTTTAAAAAAAGATTTTATTTGTTTTTAGAGGGAGAGGAAGGGAAGGAGAAAAACATTGATTAGCCACCTCTTGTATGTGCCCTCGCCAGGGACTGAACTCACAACCCAGGCATGTGCCCCACTGGGGAATTGAACTGGCAGTGTTTTGCTTTGCTGGACAATGCCCAACTGACTGAGCCATGCCAGTTAGGGCTACTCCCATTTTTTAAATTATTATTTTAGGATCCTGGCCAATGTGGCTGGGTTGGAGTGTCTTCCTGTAACCAAAGGTTGCGGGTTCGATTCCCAGTCAGGGCACATGCCTAGGTTGCAGATTCACCCCAATCCAGGCACATGAGAGGCAACTGATCATGTTGCCTCCGGAGAGGCAACTGATCAATGCTTCTCTCGTGCATTGATATTTTCTCTCCCTGTCTCTCCAAAAGCAGTGAAAAAAGTGTCCTCAAGTGAGGTTAAAAAAATGTTTTATTTTAGAGAGCAGAAGGGAGAGAGAGAAATGTGCATTCCTAGGTTGCTTCTTGTATGTGCCTTGCCCAGGGATCAAACCCACAACCTTAGTGTGTCCGGACAGTGCTCTAGCCAACTGAGCTACCCAACCAGGACAAGGTCTATTCCCATTAAAAGCCATACACTTTATAATTGATGCGCTTATTCACTATTCACCCAATATTTAAGCATCTACCAAGTACCAGACACTATGTTAGGGGGTTGGGGCAAAAAGAAAACCTATGGATCTTACTCATGTAGGGTCAAAGGTATCAGGTAATTTAGATTCTCTGCGCATCAGTTTCCTCATCTGTACAAGGGGGACCTGTAAAAATTGGAATAACTCAAATGCTGCAACAGTTAAATGAGATGCTTATAAGGAAAATGCTTTGCTTAGCCTGTCACACTGCAAGTGCCCCGTCATTTATGCCTATTATAAACATGGGAAGGACCTTAAACACTGACAAGTGCAACGAGAAGCAGAGTGACACATTCTCTTAATGCATTGCCTCCAGACAAGGTATTTCAGATGTGCCTCAGACCCTCTCAGCTGAATAGCAGTAGGGCCTCTCTGTTAGTTCTATTCCCGTAAAGGTGTGACTTTCTCAGTAGTAAAGCTTCTTCCTAAAAGTCAGATCTATAAAAGGCCATGCCCAGTCCCCGCAGCGGATGTTAGGGTAGCTTCCACTATTTCACTTTTATAAACAAAACCAAAGGAAGCAGCACTGTATATATTTAAATACTTAACTGATTGTTAACTCAGAATTGATTCCCTGTTCAGGGCTGTATCATACCATATATCTTGGAAGTTCATTTTTCCTAAATCATTTCAGATCTTCGAAGTTTTTCTCGATTCAAATGAGCTCTGCCAGTTTGTTCTGACTGTATTGGATGGCCTCAAAAATCTGAACCATCAGTGTACCCAGCAATCGGCAGGAGAATTGCTGATATCATTGGTGAAAAATGCGAAGTCCCGATTTGAAAAGGTGAACAGCTCAGCGGCCATGTCCTGGGTTTGAACTATCAGCAATATCTCTCCCTCTCGCAGCTGCTGGGGGCTCTTCTGCTGCTTCTGTTCAGCCGAGAACAACTGCTGAGGCAGATCGGGGTCAAGGCCTTAGTCCATTCGCTCAGTGTTGAACATGCATCTCTATTCAACAAGTATAAATAACCACTATCTGTGCAACTAGGGAGGGCAGTTTTTAAAAATATAAGGTGTAGTGCAAATTTTCCAGAAGAGTATTGTTTTTCTAGGAAGATAAGTTAACACATGTGAGAATGGTAACTTCAGTTTAGATCCTCATCCAGGTTAATTAACGGTGTCAAACTTTTAAAAAGCCATCAGTGATCCTGGAAGGGGGCTGACATAGTAAGAATAAAATCAAGGGAATTTGTTTAAATGTATCTAAAATTAATAAATACATCAAGAAATATAATATTGCTTAGAAATATGGAAGGACACACTGGAAGCGATAAGAGTAGTTGTCTTAGGAGAGCAGACCTGGGGAATAGCCGAGAGAGAGAGCCTTGAAATACCACTGGAACTTTAAAATTGTGTGTACTTTGATAAAAAGAATAAGCTGTTTATAAATTATAAAAATTCATTTTAAGCTATTAAAATAGCAAAGTTGAGAAAGAACCATATGAGAAGACAGTGAGAGGAACACGTTATCAGCCGGGTGCTTTCAGCTGTTCAGGAACAACAACGGTGAGAAGCTTAGACCAAGGGTTTGCGGTCTCATATAACAAGTTCGGAAGTGGAGTATGTTTTCTGGGACTGCTTGGCAACTTAGCAGTGTTATCAGAGAGACCAGGACTTTTGCATCTTCCCACTTTGCCTGTTCACATAGCCTTAAGGTACTTGCCACAGTTTCAGACTTTATGACCAAACAAGACACCCAGCAAAGAAGAAAGATGTTTTCCTTTTGTCCCGTTAGTTAAAGAGAAAAATCTTTCCCAAGAGGCCCCAGTAGGTTTTCCTTCATGTTTCACTGGCCAGAATTATATCACATGCCATCCTTAAACCAGTTTCCGGCAGCTGGTGATGATGACAGTTATTTTATATTAGATTGTTGAGGCCTGCTGCCTGAGACGCTGACATTTACCCAGAGCCCTGAAGTCAGGAGTCGATGAGCAGGAAGAGAAGTTCAAGCAGAGAAATGGCCCAGAGACCAATGGCAGGTGTGACTCCTCTGCCAATTTCAGAGTCAAAGTGAAAAAAAATCCAGCTTCCTTGCAACACAAATTTAGTACTTTGTCTTATTGTAAATCAATTCATAATCATTGAGGAAAAAATTAGAAAAACATACAGGCAAAAAGTTAATATCATTCAAAGACACATTATTGACATCTTTGTATATATGTTCTTCCAAATCTTTTCATGTGCTCATGCATCCATTCAGCTGTATTTTAAGTGGTTTTGATCATAAACTTTTTTAAAATCCTGATTTTTAAAAAATATTTTATTTATCTATTTTTAGAGATTGGGGAGGAGAGAGAAAGAAAGGGAGAGAAACACTGATCAGTTACCTCACACATACACCCCAACCAGGGATGGGGCCTGTAATCCAGATGTGCCCTGACCTGGAATCGAACCAGAGACCTTTTGCCTTTTGGGACCAACTGAGCCACACCAGTCAGGGCAACAATTCTGTTTGGAAAGTGAACCCCAGGACCTTTCAGAAATAACCACAATATCCTCAGTGACCTTATCATTGTGCCACAGGATTAAGGTCTTAGTGATTCTTTTCCCTCTTCAGGTGCCAGAAATTATGGGAGTTGTCTGTGCCCAGCTATCCAGGATCAGCGAGCCTGAAGTCCGCCAACAAGTCGTAACTACTGTGAGTTTGTTTATCTCCATGCCCAAGTACACAGATACAGTGATCAGCCACCTTCTTTGTCATCCAGTACCATATGACAGGTAACAGAACCTGGTACAGCATCTGGATTAACTTTGTGACACACCTCTGAGTATTGTAGAACATAGCTGCCCTCAAAAATCTAATGATGGTCTGCCCTGGCTGGTGTGGTTCATAAGCTGGAGCATTGTCCTGTACACACCTGAAGGTTGGGGGTTCAATTCCCAGTCAGGACACATATCCCTAGTTTGCAGGTTTAATCCCTGGTTGGGATATATATGGGAGGCAGCCGATCGATGTTTCTCTCTCATATCTATATTTCTGTGTCTCTGTCCCCCTTCTTCTCTCTCTAAAATCAATGAACATATTTTTTAAAAAATCTAATAGCATTCTTATAGTGGAGATGATGTGTATGAACAGATGCGTGCAATATAAATCAGAATATAATGCATCAACATAAGGAAATGATTCAACAAATCCAAAATGGAGACCATTTTGCAAGACAGTCAGATTGAGCTCTTCCGAGAAGCTAATGCCGGGAGAGAACGAACTGTGCCGCGGGCGCTGTTCCGGGTGGAAGGGCAGAGGCACAGCCAAATGCAGCCTGTGACTTTGACTGGATTCTGGATGAAAAACAAAAGCCATGATAAAACATTTTGAGAAAATTTAAATAGACTCTGTGCTAGGTTCTTAAATTAATGTAATTTTCCTAGGTGTGAAAGGATAATATGATTATACAGTAGAATGTCCTTATTTTAGCTGATAGATACTGAAGTATTTGGGGGTGAACACCATGATGTCTGCAACACACCTGAGAAAGATTTAGACAGAAAGTGAATATATACATAAGAAAGAACAGATTCTCAGAGAGGGAAAAAACAAGATGCTTTTGTTTTTTGTTTTTTTAGATTAGCGGTTTTCATAGGTGGAGGCACCCAGTTAAGTCCCAGGAGATGCCTTATGGGGAAGGCGGTGAGGAGTTAGGAGAGGACTCCAGGTGGCCCCACCCCAGTTTAACCATCGAGGCACCTCTTCCAAGTGCTTTGTACAGGGTGGGGCAAAAGTGGGTTTACAGTTTTAAGAACATGAAACGGCCCTGGCTGGTGTAGCTCAGTGGATTGAGCGCGGGCCTGCGAACCAGAGTATTGCAGTTCGATTCCCAGTCAGGGCACATGCCTGGGTTGCAGGCCAGTTCCCAGGAGGGGACACAGGAGAGGCAACCATACATTGATATTTCTCTCCCTCTCTCCTTCCCTTCCCCTCTAAAAATAAATAAATAAAATCTTAAAAAAAAAAACCACGAAAGAGTTTATTCTCGTATTCTCATTAATTACTATATTATTTTCCACATGAATAACTAAATCTACTTTTGCCTCACCCTGTATATTGTAGTTCTGGCTAATTATTGTATTTGAAGACTTTCTATGAATGGTTCTCACATAATGCCTTGGTGTAGTACTGATAAACTTATACGTGCTGCCACTAAATCAAATAAAGGAGGGCTTTTACTCTAGAGGAAAAAAGGAGTTCCTACACATTTTTTAAAGCCTTATTTCATTCTCATAGGAGAGGGAGGGGAAGGGAAGCAGAGAGAGAAACACCTATGTGAGAAAGAAACACTGACCGGGTACCTCCCACATGTGCCCCGACAGAGGGTTGAACTCGCACCCTGGGCACGTGCCCTGATCGGAAATTGAGCCGGTGGCCCTTCAGTTACTGGACCGCGCTCCAACCAACTGAGCCATGCCGGCCAGGGCCATACAGATTTTTTTAAAAGTATTCTTACTTTTGCATATTGCTCTCGTGTATTATTTAAAAATCTTTACTACTCACTTCAGCTTAACTATACTTGATTCTTGTATAAAATATATGACAGTGCAATATATTAAATATATTTAATTATTTTAAGTGCAATTTAATTTTTTTAATTTTATTAATTTTATTAGAGAGAGGGGAAGGGAGGGAGAGAGAGAGAAACATCGATGTGCAAGAGATATATCAAACAGTTGCCTCTTGAACACCCCCACCTGGGGATCCTGCCCAAAACCCAGCCCTGTGCCCTGACCCAGAATCAAACCAGTGACCTTTTGGTTTGCAAGCTGGTGCTGTGCACCTAAGCCACACCAGCCAAGGCTTAAGTGCAATTTTAGCATCATTTTATTGTTTCTATTTGTTCTGGCTCTTGGAAGACTTTGAGAATGAACTATTGCTTTAGATCATATAAGAATGTAGAATGTGTTAGAAATAGAAATGACTTAGGAAACTTCATTATGATTACATTTTTGGCCATTTACCTGAAGTCCATTAGTTTGTTTCCACATAGGTCAGGGTGATTATTCTTAGGAGTCTGTTCAAAGCATCTGCTGTGTGCAAGGTGCTGTCAGGCCCTGGGGGAGTAATGGACAGCGTGTGGGCCCTGACCTCAAGCAGCACACGGTCTGTCTGCTAGCAGGCCTAGGGGGAGAGGGGAGGATGCCAACGCAAGACAAAAGAGTTCTGTGGAGGTCCTAGGAGGGGACTTAATTAGATGAAGGATCGGAAAAGCCTTTCTGAAAGAAGGGCTATTCCTAGTTGAGTTTTTTTTATTTTATTTATTGGGTTTTTTTTTAGAAAGAGAGACATTGATTTGTTGTTCTACTTATTTATGCATTTCATTGGTTGATTCTTTCATGTGCTCTGACTTGGGAGCAAAACCACAACCTTGATGTATAAGGAAGATTCTCTAACAAACTGAGCTACCTGCAGGGGCCTAGCTGAGTTTTTAGTGTGAATTAGCCAAGTAAACAGAAGAGGCATTCTGGACAGGAGTAGCAAAAATAAACATTAGGAAAATATTAAACAGTTTAATGAATGCTCACTCCCAAATGAAGGGCAAACAAAAACCACATCACATCTACAGAGTCAGTATCCCTGGAAGTGAGCCTGTCCCACATTTTTAACAAACTCTCCAGGTGGTTCTTTTCACCTAAACTTGGTGAAGGCTTGCAGGCCTGTGTGTGTCTTCCTAATTCAGATGCATTCCCAACATGCTTACAAATGCACAGAACCAAAAGCATTCTGAAACACTTCTTTCGCAATACGTGCCTTCTCAAGTACTTCATTTACTCCCTCAGGAATTCACAGAAAAAAATATCAAGAGTAAATAAATATAGGAATTTCCCAGTTTCATCCCAGAATGAATGTTAGCAGTCTCCAAGGTGCTTCCCCAGCCATGAGCCTTTTCAGTGTCCCACGTTGCCTCCAGCCTTCCTCCCTTTGGGAACTTTGTTTTATTCACAGATTAAAATTACCAAAGTAGGGAGTGAAATGCTGGAATAGCCTTCAAGCCTCTCAATTTTTAGAATGGTTCTGAGCAGGCAGCTAGAAAAATACACTTTAAAAAAGCACTGAGTCTAGCCCACAAAGGTACCTAGGTAGGCTGAAAATAAAAGGACAGATAAAAAGCATGAGTGACTCCCAATCTTCTCCTCCGCTGTGAAGCTCCCTCACAATGTTTGCATAACTCAGGCCCTACCTTTGAGTCAGTGGTAGAAGAGAAGTTACTACAAGCCGGCTTTAAGAAGAGATCTTCTAAGGAGGATCAAGCTTCATTTCATGGCTTCATCTTAGCTGAAATTAGAGGACCATCTATTAGACTGAGTAAGTGTGCTTTTGAATGCGTTCTGTGAGCCCGGCATTGTGCTAGGCCCTGAAGGATTCACAGAAGAAAAACCAGGTGTATCCCCTGCCACCAGAGGGAACAGGCAGAATTCAAACAGAGAACTGACGATAGCACATGTAAGGCTGAGACAACCTCTATAAAGAACAAATTTTTTAAGTGTTAGGGGAACCCTCACTGGACGACATGATGAAGAAGCAGCAAAGGCTTCACAGAGGACATGACACTGGGTCTGGACCTGGAAGGATTTTGATGGGCAGAGGGGAGTTTTGGAAAGGGCCTTTGGGTTTCAGGAAATGGCAAAAGAGGTATAGGGTTTTCAGAGTTCATTGTTCATTTGGTAAAGGAGACTGGTTGGGGGCAGCTGGAGCACAAGGTGTGTGATAGGAAGACTGTGAGACTGAGAAGGGAGTTGAGGGCCAGTTTGAGAGTGGACTTGAAGTCCGTGCTGAGGCAATGGGAACTGCAGTCTATCAAACCTTGGGGGTTACTGTTCGAAACCAGATGGTAGGGTTTTTTGCCACCCTGAAGAACTAAACAGCAGAAAACCTCCTGTAGATTAGATTCCAAACAGACTCTGAAAAGGCTGTGGTCCCGATAGGCCCAGGAGAAGCCATTCCCCTGAAGCTTCTTCCTCTGGGATTTCTAGGGACCTGGCTGAAGTGTGGAGAACTCTGAAGGTGGAGCCGCCCAGCGCAACCCTGATTCTGTCGAGGCTCCTGAGGAAGCTGCAGAAATGCCATGACGTGCCCACCCAGGGGAAGATGGCCTATGTGGCTGTTTCCGTAAGCCCTTGCGCGCTGCCCCTCCAGCCCCAGCCCGCCACGCTGCCCACTGGGGCGACTGGCCCAGCACCCTCCCTGGAGAGCGTTCCTGTCCGCGCCCCTCACAGTTGGCTTCTGCCATCCATTCATACGTCTCCAAGTCTCTACCGACGGACTGACGTGGAGGGGCTGGGGAGAGGGAAGGCATCAGTGTGGTTTAATATGCTTTCAACGTTCCTTCACTCATCCTTGGAAAAAGGCATATCATCATATTTAAGCGTAGTACAACTTGTGAAAAACCTTTTTCAACTAAGACAGAAGAACACAGAAGAAAAGTAAAGGTCCTGCATGAGCAGAGGCCTGCAGACCTTTTCTGTAAAGGACAGACGGTAAATATTTAAATAATGGCTGTATACTGTCTCCCTAAAAATGAGCTTTTTAGAAGTGTCTATACAAATACGGACTTTTGTATATGTATTTCATATATTTCCCCCTTTAGGTAGCCTTTATTTTTTAAAGTAATTTTAGGTTCACAGCAAAGCCGAGCAGAAAGCACAGCCTCCCAGTGTGCTCCCCACCCCTGAGCCTGCAGCCTCCCCACTGTCAACGTGTAGTTTTTTTTTTAAAGATTTTATTTATTTGTTTTTAGAGAGAGAAGGGGAGGGAGGAAGCATGGGAAAGAAACATCTATGTGCAAGAGATACAGCAATAGATTGACACACCTCCAACTGGGGACCTGGCTTACAACCCAGGCGTGTGTCCTGACTGGGAATTGGACCGGCGCCCTGTCAGTTTGCTGGCTGACACTCAATCCACTGAGCCGCACCAGCCAGGGCTCAACATGTACTACTTTTACTTTACTTTCTTCCCTACCATTTATGGTTCAGTTTTCCCTGGCCTAAGTTATCATCACACTTTTTTTTTAGCTTCCAAAAACATTTTGACATCGGTAGTCTACTATTGTCTCCTCTCTTATTCTGGTTCTTAGGGATTATGCCTTTTTTTAAATCCCTGTAATGTCATTTTAGTACAGTTTTAGGAGTTAGGACAGATAAAGCTATTTCATTATGTTAGTCTATAAAGCTTTTCTCTATATATACATATAGGACCATAGTACATATATTGTGTGATGACCTGTTGTTTTTTATTTAACAATATATGAATTACTTTCAATATCAGTATATGAGGCTCTTTGTTATTCTTTTCATGGCTGCATAGTAATTTATTTTTAATTAACTTTTAAGAATAGGTAATGCATGGTATAGAACTACTTATTTTATTACCAAGTTTCATATTGGTGAACAGTTTGATAATTTTCAAGCTTTTGCCATTAAAACAGAGATATTAATCTTATGGACGTAAACTTTGGTATACTGTACATACCCAATTTTTTCTTAGGATAAAGTCCACTGAAGGGGAATTTCTAGGTCAAAGGTGGGCTCGTTAAAACTTTAGGTGATGTTCCCAGATGTGCCTCTGGCACATTGCCCCCTACCAGCCACGTGTGAGAGCGCCCATCTACCCACACTCTCACCACACTGGGCTTCACCGGTCCTTTCACCGCTGCCTGGAGAATAGGTGAAGAGGAACATGTTTTAGTTATAATTTCATTATTGGCGAGGTGGAACATTTGTGTGTTTTTTAATCGGCTCTTTAGAATTCTTCTTTTGTGACTTGTCTGTGTCCTGTATTCCAGTGCATCTCAGCTGCAATGTGCACACAAACCACGTCGTGTAGAGAGCTAACTGAAACGCAGGCTCTGCTGCAGACGATCCAGGACGGGGCTCTGCATGCTCCCTTTCTAACCAGCTCCCGGTTGATGCCGGTGCTACTGGTGTGCGGCCCACACGTTGAGCAGCAAGCCCTGCCATTTTTTCTCACTGATGTGTGAGAGAATTTTATGTATTAAGGGTATGACATTGATGCAAATACTTTCCCAGGTTATTTGTATTCTAACTTTGCATATGATGCATTTTGCCTGGCTTTTTATTTGTATGCGGTCAAATATGTTAATAATTTCCTTTATAGCTTACTTCTGGATTCCAGGGCTCCCCCTCACTCTTTGGTAACTTTGAATGACCACTTCTCTTCTGTTCCTTTTCCCTCACTTTCATGTCCCTGCCCTGAGTACCCCTACCATCCTGCTGTTGGGGTAGTAGAACCAGAAAGCATGTTCTGGCACAAGTAGAAGTAGAGCAACAGGAAGAATCAAGGCTGGCACCTTCAGCGCCGTTCTGTGCCTTTTCTCCCACAGGCCACAGATGCCCTTTATGAAATATTTATGGGAAACACACTCCCAGAAGCTACATTTGAACTCTTTCCTCAGCTTCTCGTGACACTGCTCATCCAGATTCACCACAGCATCGACCTCACCATGTCCGATGTCGCCATCCCAACTGGCCTGTATGCAGAACAGGAAATGTCTTCCAAGGTCACCCCTCTGTGGTACTACTGCCCATTGTGATTTTGCTGACCCTAACTAACACTTACTAAGCACTGGGCACTGTAGTGGACACAAGGATGGCCAAGATGTGGTCTCTACCATGGGAGAGCTTACAGTCTGCTACTCTCATGAGATGTCAAGATGAAATGCCCAGGGATTGTTCTGGTTCTCATTGGTTGTCCTTGGTTTTATTGGTGCCAAGGTGAACTAGGTTATCTGGGTCCAGTTGCTCTGCAAAATAACGTGCGACATCATGCCAGCCTTTTTTGAAAAATCAAGTAGAGACAGAGACCAGCAAAACAGCCTTACACCCACCTCCAAAACCATAGAGATCTACCACTTAACGATTCCTCATTTCTGCTTTATTGCATAGAGAGGTATTTTTAGTTCCCCATTAGGGCATCAGTAGATATTTCTTAATGTTTCTGTGACACATGGATTTCTTTCAAAGGAAGTGCTATGATACAGACTACTTAAGAACACCTGACTTGGAGTCAGGAAAACTGAATTCTAATTCCCATTTTTTTTTTAACTAGTGGTGTATCATGGGCAAATCTTTCTGTTGTTCTCTGCCTCGATGTCCTCATCTGTAAATGCAGTCAGGCTGTGTACTCTGCCAGGACCCTTTCAGCTTTCAGGTTCTCTCGTGTTATGTCTAAGACACTAGTTCAATAAGTAGTTTTAAAAAGTAGCAGGGGTAGATTTTATGGATTATCAATAAATGGTGTCTAAGTAAACTTTTAAAAAAAGCAGTGGGTATCAGTTTAGCATCCCATATCATTTGTTTTATCATATTTCTTTCTGAATCCCAGGGAAACAAAATCTAGTTAGGTTTCTTTATGTCTGTGATTTGTGCGAGGGGCCTTTCAATTATTAGAACATTCAAAGTCTTTTGGAAAATCTAGAAAGAAGAGAATTACAGTCTAGCAGCTATCAATACATGGCCCTTCGCAGTAAGGGCGGGGCCATCGTGTGCTGGTTGAGTTGTCGGGACCTGTTCCGTTCACTTACTCTGTTTTTGTCTGATTTAGCTTTGCCATACAGGCTACAAAGACTCTCCTCTTCAGAACATTGTGCTTGCAGGAATTCAGCATCATGGAGAAGAATAAAGGGTGGACCCTCCTGGCAGGAAAAGATTGCCATCTTCAGGGAGTGTCTCTCCTGGCCAAGTAAGGCTTCCATGACAGGCATGCCTGCTCTAAAGCAGCATTGTTTTAAGGTATTCTCCCTCCCGCCCCTGCTTCAGTTATCGCAGCATCCCAGGTTGCATAACCTTCTCATCATGAGCCGGACAAATACTAATAACACCAGGCAAAATTTTCAAAGGTCCTGACCCTGCTTGTTACCCTCCTGTGCACCCGAAGCTGGCCAAACACTTCAGTGGGAAAAAATTCAGCCCTGGGAAAAATGCTCTCTATTTCAGAATATTTCTAAGAGTTGTTCTGTTGGTATTCTGTTTTACAGTGCATTGCTGGACAGAAATCACGTCCTTGCACAGAAGATCTTGTACTTGTTAGTCCCTCTTCTTAACCGAGGGAATGATAAGCATAAAGTCACATCTGCAGGGTTTTTTGTGGAGGTAAGACTTGTTACTTGGAAGCTGATTCGGGAAGCCTGTAAAACAGCAGCCCCTAGGCCCTATCCAACTGAGCGGCAGGCTGAGACCCATTTCAAACTTGGGCTAGAGATAGTTTCAGATACAAGCCTATTGAAATTCTTCTTTCCTCACACTTATTATTCAGCGTTCCTTATTTACCCACAGTGTAAGCATCACCCTGTAAGGCACAGGTGCCAAATACAAGGCCCGTGGGCCGAATCCGGCTCTCCACCTTGTTTTATCTGGCCCGGCACCTGGTTTCTACCCGGCGGCAGCACCGAGCTCCTCGCCCCTAGTTAAGGAGCAGTTACATTTATACAGTCCTAAAATGACATTCGGCCCTTTGAAGGCAGCCACCAGGCTGATGTGGCCCCTGGTGACAATGACTTTGACACCCCTGCTTTAATGTATGTGCTGTATAGTAGAGGTTTCACAGGAGTAGTGTTTTGGAGTTGGTGGAAAGGCAACTCCTCTTATGGAAAAGGGCTTAAAGTTAACTTCATCTCTGACTGATTTCTCGATTCTTTCAGCTTCTCCAGAGTCCAGCGGCTAGGAGACTGCCTGGCATATACTCTGTGGATCGCCTGAAAGACTGGCTACTTCATGGAAACAACCTGTTTAAAATGCTTGCCCTCAGGGGACTGTGCTATCTCATCAGACACCAGGAGCTGGTAGGAGGGGCCCCCAGACCACTGATTCATAAGCCACCAATAAAACACACCCCAGAAAGATACACAAGAAACTGGTAACAGCTGAGGAGGAAAATTGGGCAGCTGGGCGCTTGAGTGGGTGGGAGTGCATAACTCTGCACCATTTGAAATCTACACTGAGGAAATATGCAAGTACAGGCATTTAATGGAATCAGAAAAATAATAAGGTCTAGCCACAGGTAGTCATAATATTCGAAACCTGCAGTTTATGTAGGTTTCAAATCATTATCATCACAACCTGGGCAACATTCATGCATCCTTTTATGCTTCGTACCATGTTGCCTTATCATCTAAGACAAAAGTCACTGACATTCATGTTGAAAGCTCATTTTCCATGGGCCCAACTAGACACTAAGCAAGTTCAGAAGAGAAAATTAACCCTTCCATTTTATTACTTCAGTTCTATTTCTTTTATTGCAAATGCAGGGGTGGGCAAAAGTAGATTTGTAGCTGTAAGTACGTGAAACACAGAGTTAATAAAGCTATTGTAATATCATAACCTGCATGTCTTTTTCTATTTTGCCCACCCCCGTGGACATCCGAAACAATTTCTGGTTGGTCGGATATGTGAATATTTGTGGCGTGTTCTATTTAATTTTTACATGTATGTTTTAAAGGTTAAAACCCTGAGACTGCTCCACTTTGGAGGTTTCAGAATAACAGAATCTCAGTTGATTCCTCCAAGGAATCTTTTAGGCTCTGTCTGAATACCTTCCATGCTGGGAAACTCGCTGTGACCTGAGCTAGCCATTCCACTTTCTCTCACGGTTTGGCGAGCAGTTCCTCACATTAAGCCCAAGTCCATATTGCTGGGCCCTCACCTGGTCCCATTTCTGCCCTGTGAGACAACTCACAGCAACCCTGCTCCCTTCGCTGCATGTCAGCCCTGCCAGTACTAAGAGAGGGCAGTCGTGCCTTCTTTACTCTGTGTTCATGACTAGCCTGTGGTACCTGGCATTTGATAAGCACTGGGTCCTGAGTAAAGGTGCTGTGCTTTGGTACCAGATGAAGAGCTATCAGGAGAGGTGGTGATGTGCTTGCTCCCTTTGGGCACACAGAGAGAAGACATCAAGAGCCTGATGCCACGCTTCTTAGACCTGTTATGTGAAACTGAGGAGAAGATTGTTTTGTTGGCCATCCAGACACTCCTGCAGCTTGTTGGGACGATGGATTTCTCTACCCTGAGGGCCATGATGAGGACACTGTTCTCCTTGTTTGGTGATGTAAGATAATGAGACTAGAGAGACTTTCCTGGGGGGAGGGGAATTGGCATAACAGCAAACAGAAGTTGGGATAGTAATAAGCACACCCTTAATTTGTATAGTACTTTATACGTTTAGAGAGCACTTTCAAATCTCTCTTTGGGCCCTCCTGGGTAACCCATAATGTTGTTAGGGTTGGTGTTACTATTTTTAAAATTAAAAAAAAAACAACCCTGAGACACAGAGACTTGCCAAGGTATTCCCCACCTTCACAGGATGGGGAAGGAGTTTCTATTACAGAGAGAAATGATCTTTCCTTTCAAGCAACATTCAGGACTGGTCAAGGTGGTAGGCTATACATACATTCCCGTCCCAAACCACAAAGATTTTTCAAAAAGAAATACATGAAGCACAATGAACCACATGTACAATGACCTACATATAACAAGTAGTACAAAGCACCAGGTCTTGCTCTGTCCACATACATTTGGTTTCTTGCCCTCAGCTACCTACAGCTAAACAGTCTCGTGTCAGGTCTGGCATTTCAACCAACCCAGAGCTCTTACAAGCTAGCATGAAATTTTTCAGTGAGTTGCTTCCCTTTGGCTGTTTCCTGAATAGACGAGACCTGATGTTCATTGTCTCTCCATGACCCTCTTTGGAGCTTCCATGAAGTCTGTGAAACACACAGATAAGAAGGGTGTAGAGAACCAAGTCCTGGACAGCTTGGTCCCGCTGCTTCTGTATTCTCAGGATGAAAATGATGCCGTAGCAGAGGTAATGCCTACTGTCAACTTCTTTCTGGATTTTACTTCAAACCCAGAGCCAAATCTGCAAATAAGAGTTCATATCTTTGAAGGTAGGGACTTTGTGGTAGCATCTTTATTTCCCATTTCCTCCGGTATAGGCTACCTTTCAACCGTCTTGACTAAGTGAATTGTGCAAAAAATATTACTGTCTCTCTGTAGCAAATTATGGCCCTATGTGAGTAAGAAAATAAAACGTGTTGTACTTTTTATAGAGCAACCCCAACATTCAGCCTCGTTTAGGGCCCTAGTTCAGAACAGCGTCCAATTCACCAGTCTTTTTTTATTGATGGCAATGATAATATTCTTTTCGTTCTTTCCTTTAAGAGCTGCTGCTTATCGTTGAGACAAAGATTTTTGTTGAGGCTAAGTGAGAAATAGTTGCCGCTCTGACAATGTGGAGGGCCTTGACCTCTCCTTAACCTTCCCAGAGGTTCTGCCATGAGAGTCGTGAGTGGGATGTCAGCATTGTCAGCACTTGCTGTCCCGAATCTCCCAGGTCCGTTCCAGGGTGCAGACTCAGCGAATTAGAGGAGTAGGTTTAGACTTCAAGGGTTCTGGGGAGATGCTGCAGCTCTCACCAACCTATGCTCCTTACAGAATTGAGAGCAGGCTCAGAAACAAGATTTAAGATTAAAGTAGACCTTGGTGTCTTGTGGGTTTTTTTTAAGACTTTAGCATGTTGCTAAGGAGGAAGTCTTATGAGCTTGCAGCCATAAATGTGAAATAGTTCAGACCCCAATAAACTATAAAGCAGAGCTTCCCAACCAAGTGATGGGACAGTATGCTGTGTGGGGGTTACAGATATGGAGGTGTTGATACTCACCAGCCTCTGGCAGTCAGGGAGGGTCTGGAGCAGCGCACCCTCTGGGCTTATTATTTTTTTCAAACCCTGAACAACCTCTAGTCCCCTTTTCAGGGCTCCTCATGGGTTGGCCTAAGCAAGAGGAGGGTCTAGTATTAAACAGGTTAGGAACCACTGAGACAGAAAACCTAGTGAGCATATTTCCCACCCATGCTAAAAATGTTAATGAAGCACTTATTCCCAACTGAATTTCCCTAAGAACTAGCATCTTGGATTTTTGTCATTTCTGTGATAATATTTTTTATGTTTTAAAGACTTATATGTAAAAAACTTTTATGTTCTATCATTCATATATCTTTCAGCAACCTTTTTTAAACATTATTCTTACAAGATTTATCTGTTATGTAGCTATACTTCAGTTATTTTCACTGCTTTACCACTTGCCCCATTTTCCTATTCCCAGACATTTGGATTTTCAATTTTTTATTGTTATATTGCTGCAAATGAGCATTCTTGTACCTGTTTCTTTGTGTACATGTGTGGGAGTTTCTTGAGGGCATAAACCCAAGGAGTGGAATATCTGGATATCTTTAAGTTTACTAGATATTTACAAATTGCTCAAAGTAGCTGAACTAATTTGTATTCCCATCAGTCCCCAGTGGAATTTCAGTGGCCCACGTCTCTAGTGGACCTGGGACAAAATACTTGCTTGGTGTCATCAGAGGTGTCCAGTGGTGCACAGGAGGCCTTCTGAGAGCAGTGCACAGAGAGGAGGCCCACGCGCTAAATTTTGCTCCAGTATCCGGATCAGGAAAGGACTGACACCCTCCAGAGTTTCTTCCAAGCCAGAGAGCCCACATGGATTACGAGAAACTGCACTTTCCTGTGTAGAGGGACCGAAAAATGACACAGGAGCAGTAACTGGGCATGGGAGCCCTATCTCTAGAGCATCTGGTAGTGGGGACTCCTGTCCAGATGTCTAGTCTAGGGGTTACACCTGGGAGCTCTCGCTTGGCTCTAGACCAGTGGCTTCTGCATCCCCCGAGAACCCCATGGGTTTTATGGATCCGCTTTAGGGACCGTGGGGAAGTTATGGGAGAGCAGGACTTGGCTTCTTTTCTATCCCTCTCCTCACTTCAACCAAGATGAGTCTGAGCTTATTAGCATTCTATGTCGGACTCCAGTGTCTGTTTTATTTGAAGAAAGATGACCTCAGCTTAAAAATGTTCAAAAATACCGATTTCTGATCATTCTTTTCACAGGAGAGCAGGCGAGTCCTAACTATATGTGCCCAGTTCCTGAAGTGGAAGCTGCCCCAAGAAGTGTACAGCAAAGACCCCTGGTACACCAGCCCTAGTGAGGTTGAAACAATCTGCAGGTTCTTTGTATGTGAGAAGTAGTGGTTTTGTTAACTCTTTAACATGCTGTCTTTTTTCCGATATAGTTTTTCATTAGAAGTTGGTATTTGTGAATTGTTTTGCACTGTGAATCTCTAGTTTCCTCCCCACTGAGTCACAGATACACTTTCTGGTGCCTCCTTTCCTCACAGAAAAGACTGGTCAGTTCTTAGAACCCTCCCCCATTCTGGGTCAGGCTGCAGGTTCAAGCTGATAGTACCTACTCAAGTAACTACTTGTGGAGTGAACTGAAATGGAGTTATGTATTGGCTTCACAGTGATCTCTGATCCTTTCCATGGATATAGAGAACTGGTTTACCCTCCATCAGAGCGAGTTCAGGGAGCCTCAAGCGAGAGCTGCAATGCTACTGCAGGCCACGCAGCATGATGACAGCGTGCCACTGGCTCTGCCACACCCTGGTGGTGTCCTTTCTCCTCACAAACTGGACAAAGGATACTGAGGCCAATCTTAGGGGTAAGCCTGAGCCAGAACAACCTCAGGAAACCCATCCATGTTTTTTCTAGACAACTGATTCTAGAACCACTGGAATCCTAATGAAGGCCCTAGGGCTGGCTGCTATTCCCAGGGACCTTCCATATGTGTAGCCTCTTTAGGTCCCAGTATGGGCTCCTCTTACCAGGCTTACAGGGCTCAGAAGCCCAAAGTACCCGTGTTTCAGGCTTTCCACTGGGGATTATCTCACTGACATGCAGCCTAATTTAGAACTGATGCACTGATAACAATATTCACAGCAGGAAACACGGATAATCTGCAGTATTCTGAGCAGATAAGACTGAAGATTATCCACGTTAAATCCAAATCCTATGAAAACAAATTCTTGTTCTATTGCCCCTGTCCCTGAAGTGCCTGTTCTTGTAAAAGATCACTGAGAGGCAAACTCACTCATGCAGGAAGCCTAACACATCCAGTGAGCAACAGGCCGTGGAGAACCTAGGAACAGCCAAGGATTAAAACTCCCTAAGGGGATCCTGCAAGCTAGTAAGGGAGATAAAACCTCTGTGGAATAATAAATAGAAACTCAAGGTGGGAAACATGTGCCAAGAGAGGAGTGCCTTCGAGTGCTAAGAGCGAGTTAGGTCAGGAAGGCAGGAAATGTCAGGGAAGAGCTCACAGGGAAGCAGAACTCAAGGCGGAGCTTAGAGAACTGGGAGACTTAGATACAGAGAAATGATGGATTGAGAGGCATTACAGGCGCAATGTGCAGCAGGAGTGGCTGTGAGCAAGGTGCATTCAGAGGGTTGAACTCTGTCTAGAGGATTGTTGTGGCATCATGTTCGTTCAGCAACTGTAGTTATTTCAAGCACTGTACTATGTGTGTATATCCGACCTAGTCCTTGACTCTGGAAACCACAGCGAGGCTGATAAAAATAGTGCTGCTACTTCACTCCTTTATACTCTTACTTTTTTCCCCACTTAGGGAAAAAAGTGCAAGGGGAAAGTTAACATCCTAGCCCAAGCATTGATGTTCTCCAAGGATGCAAAAGTTCCTATCAGAAGAGCAGCAGTCTTGTTTATAGGTACAAAGAAAATCCTTTCATTTCTACAGTCACTTTCTGTCCTGAACTTGCCCAAAGTGTGTTGTTGAATGTTCTCATTCTTTATGAAGATGACCTTGAAAATACTTGTTTGGAGAAAGGGGCTATGTTTTCCATAGGTGCTTATCAATAGTTGTAAGTCCAGTTTTTACGATCTAATGGTCAAAGGCCAGTTCTGCCGGCTGCTTAGAGCCACAACCAGGTCACAGCCTCACTGACTTCATTCTGCACTTAGGGCTCCTTTCCAAGCACCTGGATCGCAGTGAACTCCAGATGAAGGGCACTAAGTGGATAGAGGATGGTAAGCAATAACACAGGTGGGTTTGGGTGCCCCCAACTTTAGAGGGTACATGAGGCAGGGACTGTGGGCAGGCACCATGGCAGAGCTGAGACTCTGAAAATCAGAAAGCCCGACTTTTGCAGTAAGTGGAAACCCTTGGGGACTTCAGCTGAATGACATTCTCATCCCAGACTAATTCTCTCCTTGGGAAAGAACATGACCCTGTTCCTCTGGAAACCAGCTTTGATGCATTGTCTCAGGGACAGTTCTGGAACTTTGTCTATCAGGAAGTAAGACATTACCTAGAAATGCTGTCTTGGTGAATTATGATGACACTCACAAGTGCCACACCGATGACTGCAACACTATGGTCTATAAGCGGTTGTCCTGTAAGGTGGTAGGACTTCACAGTAAAGATGTTTTACAGTCATAGAAGGCAGCCATCACGCAGATGGTTTTTGAATTGTCAGTGAGTGGAAAATTTTTATAACTATACAGCTTGGAGGATTTAACACTCAAAGATATGTTTATTCCCACTTAAGAAGTAGTCCTACAATTTAAAAATGCCATGAAATACAGTCTCACAACCCAAAAGCAGGTACTTTGAGGACCAAATTAAAATCCTGAATAATATAAAAATAAAACTATGTGATTGGTAAAATAGCCAGAAGCTAAAGCTTGTTTAGGAAAGGTCACCCCACTTTTCTCTAAGGTCTCCTCCTTCCCCACAGATGTCGGAAGCAAAAGCATGGGAAGGTCATGTAGACTGTTCGATTCTCTGAGGTAGGGTTCTGCATGGCGGATTTTGTTTAATTAAAAGCAAATTATTTTCACCAATGTCACCCCAATAAATTCAATAAAAAAGCAAAGTAAATAAATAGCCAATTATTTTCTAATCGAAAACACTGGAGAATCAAATTATCTATAGAATCCTTTTCTATATAGAAAAATCTCAAATATGCTTATAAGTTATATGCATATTTTAGGGTGAATCATAGAAAATTACCATTTTGTAGGACAAAACAGTCAAATATCAGCAATCTTTTGTTGTTCAACCTAAGGAAATAATCCTACCCTATTCTCTCCCTAACAGTGACTAATCTGTTTTAGAAATAGGGTAAAACACCCTATCACTCCTTTTTTTATTTTTCAAATTATTTACTTATTTATTTAAGACTTTATATTGAAAAATAACTAAATAAAATTTTTAAAAAAGACTTTATTTATTTTTAGAGAAGGGAGGGAGAAAGAGAGGGAGAGAAACATCAATGTGTGGTTGCCTCTTGAGTGCCCCCGACTGGGGACCTGGCCCACAATGCAGGCATGTGCCCTGACTGGGAATCTGGGAATTGGTCTGGTGACCCTTTGGTTTGCAGTCTGGCACTCAATTCACTGAGCCACACAGTCAGGGCTAAAATTTTTATATACTGATTTTAAAGAGACAAGAAGGGGAGAGAGAGAAACACCGATTTGTTGTTCCACTTATTCATGCACTCACTGGTTGCTTCCCATATGTGTCCTGAACTGGGATTGACCCACAGCCTTGGTGTGTCAGGATAAAGTTCTAACCAACTGAGCTGCCCGCTGGGGCTCGCTCTAGGACTCTTGTTTGAACAAATTTATGTCATTTACCACAGGAAATTTTAAGCAAATTTAAACAAAAATAACAATATTTAAAATTCAATTTAAATTGATTTCATGACAAAATAAGTTTGAATCCCTTTGGATTCCAAAATTGATACCTGCTCCCTCATGCATTCTGTGGAACCTGGAGACAGATAATTAGTGTAGGAATCAAAAGAAACTAAAATTTTAGACACGTTACTCCATCTTGGAAGTAAGATGCCCCAGTTGGGGCACGTGCCTGGGTTTTGGGTGTGTTCCGTTAGGGGCACAAAAGGCAGCCACACGGGGACGTTTCTCTCCTTCTGTTTCTCCCTCCCACTCTCTCTAAGAGATGAAGGAAATCTTTTTTTAAAAAGCCTTAGAGAATTAGAAACTAAGAAGAGAGACTTTTCTAATATGATACAAACATAAATCCATAAAGTCAAAGAATGATAGATTTGTTTATTTAAAAATTTAAAAACCTACTTTGAAATAAAACAGACTAGTAACAGACTAGACTGGAAAATAAACAATAATGAAGGGAATATATTTGCCATATGATAAATGGTTAATATCATTAAAACAAATCAGTACTTTCTTCAAAGAAAAGTGACAAACAATATGAATAAGCAATTGATAGAAGACAAATGGCCAACAAATATATATTAAAAATATTCAGTATTACTGGTAATCAAAAGTTTGCGAAACAAAATGATGAGATACCAGTATGTGTTTTTCTGTCAAAATGGCAAAGATTATGAATTAATACTCAACCTTGGTGTCTCAGGACAAAACTGACATCATCATACAATGTGCTTGTATTAGCATGAGTCGATGTAACTTTTTTGTAGGGAATTTGGTAGTATGTATCAAAACTCTTTAAGTAAACATATACTTTGACTTGTAAATATCACTTCTAGGAATTCAACTTATTAACATGAGCAGATGTATTTATAGGAATGTTTATTTCAGTGTTATTTAAATTGCAAAAATGGAGACCTGGCCAGGTAGCTCAGAGTATCGTCCAATACACCAAGGTTTTGGGTGTGATCCCTAGCCAGGACACATACAACAATTAACCAGTGAGTGCAACAAAGTCAATGTTTCTCTCTTGCTTTCTCTCTCAAAATAAAATCAATAAATTGCAAAAATTGGAAACATCCAAGATTAGAAATAAGGAAACTATATCATATACATAGTGTAGAATCATATGTAGTTGTGAAAAACACTGTAGGAAAAAAAAGGGAATAATGATTTAAGAGAACCAACACAAGGGATTTCCGCCAAGATGGAGGCATAGGTGGAAATTCCGTGCTTTCTCACACAACCAGGTTTAGAGACAACAAAATATTAGCAACAGAAAACACAGCCAGAACACAGAAAATTGAACTTTTTGGAAGTCTGATAACAACAAATGCTTCAGCCTGACCAGTAAGAGGGGTAAAACCAGCAGCTGGCGGAGCAGGGTTGCACAGGAAAACTTGGTCAGATGGACTCAGGTGCGCAGATCCCAGGTGTGCGGATCCCAGGCGTGGGGTTGCAAAGGGCCGACCCAGTGAGCGACCTAGTGAGTGCGACCCAGTGAGCAACCAGCGGATCCGGCGAGGGTTAAGAGCAGCAGGTTGACTGTGCTGGCGCATTCCTGCACAGATAGATCGGTGAGGGAGTGGGCAGTGAGACTGGACCGAATGGGTCCCAGCCACGGGAGGCAGCAAAGCTGGCCGCCATTTCCCGGCTCTGACCCCGCCCCCACATACAGGGTCACAACCCAGCAACCCTGCCCTGGAGGCCCTGCCCTGGAGGCCCCGCCCGGCCCCTAAGGCTCCGCTCCTCATACTTAATGGGCACGAACAGACCAAAAATGACTCAGGAAGATCTCAAAGCCCCAGAGCCCATAAATCTAAGTGACAAAGAAATAGCAAAACTTTCAGATGCACAGTTCAAAACACTGGTGATCAGGATGCTCACAGAACTGGCTGATTTAGTCACAAATTAGAGGAACATATGAAGGCTAAACTAATTGAAATGAATGGCAATGCACAGGAAACCAATAGTAATGGAAAGGAAACTGGGACTCAGATCAAAGGAGTGGACCAGAAGGAGGATAAAAATGACCAACCAGAAAAGAATGAAGAAACAAGAATTCAAAAAAATGGGGAGAGACTTAGGAACCTCTAGGACATCTTTAAACACTCCAACATCCGAATTATAGAGGTACCAGAAGGGGGAAAGGAACAGCCACCAGTGGAAAACTTATTTGAACAAATAATAAATGAGAACTTCCCCAATCTGGCAAAGGAAATAGATTTCCAGGAAGCTCAGAGAGTCCCAAAGAAGTTGGACCCAAGAAGAAATACACCAAGGCACATCATAATTACATTACCCAAGATTAAAATGAAAGAGAGAATTCTAGAAACAGCAAGAGCTAAGGGGACAGTCACCTACAAAGGAGTTCCCATCAGACTGTCAGCAGATTTCTCAAAAGATACCTTACAGGCAAGAAGGGGCTGGAAAGAGGTATTCCAGTTCATGAAATCCAAAGACCTACAACCAAGATTGCTCTATCCAGCAAAACTTTAATTTAGAATAGAAGGGCAGATAAAGCGCTTCTCAGATAAGATCAAATTCAAGGAGTTCATCATCACCAAGCCCTTATTATATGAAATGTTAAAGGGAATTACCTAAGAAAAAGAAGATAAAAAAGATGAACAGTGAAAGGACAGCAAACTCACAGTTATTAACAACCACATCTAAAACAAAAGCAAGCTAAAAGGACAGCTAGATCAGGAGCAGAACCATAGAAATGAAGATCTCATGGAGGGTTAGCAACAGGGGAGTGGGAGGAGAAGGGGGGAGAAGGTACAGAAAATAAGTAGCATAGATGGTAGGTAGAAAATAGATAGGGGGAGGGCAAGAATAATATGGGAAATATAGAATCCAAAGAACTTGAGACACTTGGTCATAAACTAAAAGGGGGGATGGTGGGAGGAGTACAGGGTGGAGGGGAATGAAGGGGGAATAGAACAACTGTAATGGCATAATCAATAAAATAAAAAATTTTTTAAGAAAAGAGGACCAACGCAAGAACTTAGAAATTAACAGTATTAGTCAAAACTTAACAGGTCCTGAAAATATAACTTTATACAGACTACTAGGCAGTCTAATTATTGTAAAGAGTAAAATATTTGGCAACTTAAGAAATGAGTAAGTTCTATAGGTCAGAATTGGAATTGATCTATAAACTTTCAGGTAGAGGCTTGTAAAACGTTTGTCATGCTGTAGACGTGTGGGCTGTTCGGTGCCTGGATCATTTCCATCAGTCTTTACCTCCTGCCTGGGTGTTATTGCCATTTAGATCTGAGACATCTGCTGCATGACCCTGAGCCCTCTGTGCACATCGTCACCTCCCAGGCCTTGTTCCAAATCCAGAAGGCGGGGGCTGAACCAGACCCTGAGCAGACACTTGGCGGGTTGAGGAAGCTCTTGGGTTGTCTTTCTACCTAGAAGCCCAAGGCAAGCCACATCAGGTAAAAACTAACCCTTTCAGAAACCACAAAAGGAACTAGTGCTCCTTTTTTTTTCAGACTTAAAGCCACGCCAACATGAAGCTACCTCCACCCATTTATTTGCCTCTTTTTGCTGACAAGATCTTTAAGGAATTAGAGTATGTAAGGGAGAACAGCTCTTGGTTTAAGTTAGCAGGTAGAGTGGAAATGTACTGAGTGTTTGAGGCTCGCCAGAGCACCCACAAAGTTCCAGTTTGGTAAACCTCTGTAGGACAGCTTCAAAAGAGATTCTGAGTAAATAGTAATGTTGCCAGGTTTTTATTGTTGGCTGTTTTGTAAAAGCCCAGCCTACTTGTCAATAGTCTAAGAATAAAGTAACAACCAGTTCTTACAGTTTGATATTAATGATCTATTTTTATAAAACTTCTTACAGCCATTCTTCTTCCTTGCCCTTTCCTTTAAAAACTCTCAAGCAAGGAAAAGAAAAAAAAAAAAAACAAGACTTTCAAAGTGTTGTAATGCTAAATTTATCCCAATATAGGTGAGGTTTCCACTCCTTATTTCCCCTTTTTCATTTTTCTGATTAATTCTCCTACAACTGCTGTCAGATCCTATTATCTATTGGGTGCCCACTCTCTGTTTTAAGCATAGATGGAGAACATTTTCTTATAAGTAGAAATTATCTGTGAAAGAGATTAATCTGTACTTACCAATATTTTAATAAGCTGCATGTAGAAATGGTCACCATAGGTCTAGTTCTCAGGCTCTTGTTTGGTTGAGGAACGTAAGCAGAGAGCCAGAGCTGAACTGTGTAAAGCAATGGGGAGGCCTCGTGGTGTGGGAAAAGACAAAGGAAACGAGGCAACTAGGCTATAGGGATAGACACATCCAGTGGTGTACTGCATTAAGTTTTTGTTATAAAGTGAGCAGTATGAATCCTGTCCTCCTGCCTTTCACATCCATCCCTCCGCCAAGACATTGTTAGGACACATTTCTCCATGATTCATGATGAGTTAGATGTTTTGAAGGATGTGACTGTGTGCCAAGCATGGCTTCAAGAGGATCCCTGCCCAAGAAAGGTCTTCATGTTTGCGACTAGCAATCTGGAGTTTGAGCTAAAATGCAGGTCCCAGCAGCCTGATGAAGTAAATCTTCACCGTCAAGCAGAGCCACCGTGAGAGTGACCACTGGATGCCAAGCCAGAGTGCAGCAAGCCTGTTGGCTTTCCTGGGTCCCATGCTGCTTCCTCCCTGGTCTCGTCGCATGCACCCAAGCAACTCCACTGTTTCGTGGAATATCCAGTAAAAGTGACTAAGACTTGTTGAATATTGACAATAAGCCAGACTCTAAATATATTATATGATTAGCTCTTTTAATCCTCAGAACCACTTCATGTGTTACCTCCTTCCTGCAGCTGGGGAAGCTGAGGGACAGAACATGAAAGGGACTTGCCCAAGGCTGCACAACTAGAAATGCTGAAGTCCAGCAGCCTGGCCCCAAAGGCCACATCCTCGGCTGGTCTGCTCCGCTCCTCTCCAGTCCGCTCTTTCCCACTAATGTGAATAAATGTAGATTTAGTCCACAGTTAACCTTAGTTGCTGGACTCATGCCGCAAACTCATGTACTCAAATAATGTTATGTAGTACTAGAGAACTTCAGACAAGAAATTCAGAGTTTGAACACTTCTTACCTAAAACTTGGTGTACCTCATTTATTTTTTAATAGGATAGAATGCACACCCCACACTGAAGACAGTAGACTTAGAGCAAAATGTGTTGATTATTCTTGAGGGCTCTTTTTTGAGTCCTTGGTTTGATCTCGTGAACTAGCTGTGTCTCACAGCAGAAAAACAGACCTCTAGGTCCAGGGTGCAGTTTAAATCTGCAGTGACATGGACGAGGTCTAGTGAATCCTTTCTCTCTTCCCATATTTACGCTGGAGTCCCTTTTCCTCCAGGCATATTTTTATTTTTCTCAGTAACACCACCAACAGTAAGTAGCAAGCACAACAGTGCTTATTCTATCTTACTTAATGTTTTATTGTGTTAAAATTCACAGAGAGAAGCATCCATTAGGAGACAGAGGACTGCTCTTTACTGAAATACCTCAGCAGTTTGAGAAAGGCTGAAGAAGTACTTAATAGCAATTTTATTAACAAGTCTGTTTATTCCAAATATCTCCATTATATTTATACAAGGCTCTACTCAGAGTTAGGTTTATGTTTATATGGAATTTTTTAAATATATAAAACAAAAATTTCTGGACGTTTTTGTTATATGTTGAAATAAAGTTTAATATAACTGAATATTATTTTGGTTTTATTTCTATTATATAATATTAAAATGTACTATTCATTATCTATTACTGGTCCAGCTGTCTTTATTATTTTATTTATTTATTTATTTATTTATTTATTTATTTATTTATTTGAATACTTACCCAAGGATATTTATGGATTTTAGAGAGAAAGGAAGGGAGAGAAACATCAATGTGAGAGAAACATGAATAGGTTGCCTCCTGTATGAGCCCCAACCAGGGATCGAACCTGCAGCCTAGGTATGTGCCCTGACCTGGGAGCGAACCAGCAAGCTTTTGGTGTGTGGGATGACACTCCAACCAACTGAGCCACCTGGCCAGAACTATTCTATTTTATTATTATTTTTTAATCCTCACACAAGGATGTGTTTTTGTTTTGCTTTGTTTATTTTAGAGAGAGGGTAAGGAAGCGAGGGAGAGAAAGAGAGAAACATCCATGTGAGAGAGAAACATGGATTGGTTGCCTCTTGCACATGCCTCAACCAGGGATCAGACCTGCAGCTTAGACATGTGCCCTGATGGTGAATCAAACCTGCAACCTTTTGGTGCACAGGACAATGTGCCAACCAACTGAACCACCCGACGTACCGAGGTACCTATTTTATAAGAAATTGTTTTTTCTCTCTGATTGAAAGATTAAACTATCATGTAAGTAAAAGATGGAATGGAGCAAAAGGAGAATCCATCAGACCTCAGCCCTGGCAAATAAAACAGCACTAGGCACAACTGTAAAGTAGGTTAAATCTGTCTCTTCCAGTGCCCCCTCCTTTCTTCTTCCAGGTTCTAGGCTTCATGCTCCTTTTTTTTTTTTAATCTCTCCCTCTTAAGAAAGGATTCGATGAACTCACTGTTAGTGTAAGTGATTGATAATGCAAAACTTAATGAGGTGAATTCTTCCAGAGATTTTTGCTTTTTCACAAAGTACAGTTCTTAAGCAAAAGGCATAAACCTCTCTAATTGAGATATTTTAGGCACTACTGAGCAAGATGGAAAAGGGAGGTATTTGGATATGGAGTTGGGGGTGATAATGTTGCTGGTGGAAACAAGGTCCTTGCAATGTTGTGAAAAAAGCTATGTCTGGGGACCCACATGGGAGGATGTGGTTTAGTGGTAAGGTTTATTTTAGAAGTGAAATCCAAGGGCGGCCCCTGGGTTCACAGTGTCTCGCTTCTATCCGTCCTGCTGTGAGAAAAGTCCAGCCTTGTCTTCATCAAGCCCAGAAGAAAGACCAGTGTCCATAAAGTCTATGTCATTGGTTCAGTCCAGTGTTTCTGGCTGCACTGCAGCTGGTGCTGTGCCCAGGCCCATGCTTGGAACCCAGGTCCCAGTGGCTGCTGGGCCCACATAGCTGCTATGGAGAGATAATGGGTAAGCATGTGTTACAGAGGGAGAGAGAGAGAAAGAGGAAGGGGAAGGGGAGAGGAAAGAGAGAAAGAAAGAGACAGACGAAAATATCCCTTATTATGTTGATATATTATCTTGGGCTTGGGAAGGACTAGGCACTTTTCAAACCCATTCAGTTTCCCAACCCTTTACAGGTTTGCATTGGATCCTCCTCCTAACCAATCCATTTCTTAGATTTTCCAGGGTTGCATGTCCCTTATCCAATCCAATTCTTTTCCCAGGATAGACAGGCCTTTTTGGTTTCCATCTTGACTCCTACTGCATATGCCTCATAGTAGAAGCACCTCCACTTGTGCCCTTTTGGCTCCTACTGAGCTTGTGTCCAGCTGAGGAATTTCTCCTGCCAGTTTCTTTCCCTCAGTAATACTGGCTAATGACCAGTAAGGATCCTGCCTTCCTTCCTGCTTGCTCCAGGGATTAGATCCGATGCAGCAGTCCCCCAGGGAGTCTGTGACTGCTGCAACTTCCCAGTGAAGCAGGGTCAGTGTTTGATCAGCTCCCTAGTTTATTGTGCTTAATAATGTCTGATTCCCTTTGCTCCCTTTATTAATGTCTAGCTATCTATGCTAACAATGGTGGGAAATAGAGATTTTTCTTGTCATCCTTGAAGTCATATCATATAAATCAGTTCTTTCCCTACCTCTGCCCAAACCCTCCTCAGAACTCAGCAGAGGAAAAGGATTAGAAAAGATAATTAACAACTGCCTTATGTTATGCAAAATACAAAGGGAAGTGATGTATTCTCTCCTTCCTGAAAACTGGAGATAACTTGCCCACCACAGAGGATGACTTCTCTTACTTAAACGCCAACTGCCAATTACTGAATGATTCAGTATGTCTTCTACACTTTCTCTCATCCTATAGTTTATTATCCAGTGTCCAAGGAAGATAGCACTGGTTTTAAATAGTTCCTATGAATACTGATAGTTAATCCATATATCAGGACCCACAAAATGAAGGTCACCTCAGTGGCCCATTCCACATCACAAATCTCAACCTAAGTCAACCTGAACTTACAGAAAACACCTGCCAAGGAATCGCAACATATACCAATCACAATCCTCCAACTCAGCCTTAGTTAGCTTTCTTTACCCTAGAGAAAGAGGACCTTCTGGCCTTACACGCAAATCCACAACCTAGCCAGGAACTGTCCCAGGTAATTAGAAACATCAAGAAATAAGAGAGAAGAAAAAATCCCCCCCCCAGAAGAGAGAGATTTAAAATTTTTAGAAAAGCAAAACAAACAAAAAATAAAATAAGAAAAAATATAAATATAAAATACTACCAAAAAATAAAACAATAAAGTCCTTGCCTTGGTGAGTTTTATATTCTAGCGGGGGAAAGAAATAATACATATTAATATATAACTAAACATAAAATCACATAGTGTGTTAGAAGCTGGAATATGCTCTGGGAAAAAAGGGTATGAGAAATCAGGAGTGTGGTGACTATAGGGAAGAAGAGGGTGCAATTTTAAATAGGATTGTTAATATCCCTGGCTGGTGTAGCTCAGTGGATTGAGTGCAGGCCTGCAAACCAAACAACTGCGGTTCAATTCCCAGTCAGGGCACATGCCTGGGTTGCAGGCCAGGTCCTCAGTAGGGGACACATGAGAGGCAACCACACATTGATGTTTCTCTCCCACTCTTTCTCCTTCCCTTCCCCTCTCTCTAAAATAAATAAATAAATAAAATTAAAAAAAAAAGAATCAGTTATATTGATTGAGATGACATGCTCCCAGATGTGGAACTAAAATAGATTAAAGTTGATTAGGAGGTAGCCAATTGTTTCTGGTGCAACACAAAAAGAGTAGGAGAAATAATATAATTTTTATTTGTATAGAACCTTCACATTATTTTTTTTACCTTGAATTAATTGTTTAATTTAGATGTTATTGTTATCACCATTTTACAGGTGAGAAAACAGGCTAAGTTGTCAGCACAAACTCAGTAAGTAGGATGCTAAGACTTAGATTCAAATCTTTTTTTAAAAAATATTTTACTTATTTATTTTCAGAGTGAGAAGGGGAGTCAGGAGAAAGAAAAGGAGAGAAACATCAATCAGTTGTCTTTCATATGTCTCCAAATGGGTACCCAGCCACAATCTAAGCATGGGTCCTGACTGAGAATCAGACTGGCAACCTTCTGCATTGCAGGCTGACAATCCACTGAGCCACACCAGCCAGGGCTCAGGCCTCCCAATTCCAATTCTCTCTGTACTTTTTTCAGTAGTCCCACAGGTAACAGCCTGAGCTGTTTCAAAGGAGAGAAAGAAAATATCAGTTTCTCTAAGTTGAATGAAGAAAGTGAAATGAGTGGAAAAACAACTAATATCTGGGATGACTTTTAGCTAATAACGTTGTTTTGCAGCTTCCCTGGGATTACAGGGGAGTAGGATTAAGCCAGGTTAATATTATGGATTCAGGAAACAAAATTGATCCTAAATTTTGGTTCTAGGTAGAATGAAGTATGTGCCAAGACAGCCTATTAGAAGGAAAAAAAAAATGCTATTTGCTATTCTGAAAAATCTTGTGACAAAAGAGTGCCCTGGGCATAGATTTTGACGGAGAAAGGCCTTAGAATTAACAGTTCAAATTAAATTGCTGTTTTCAGTTTTTCAGTTCTTTATCCAAAGTCTAAAGGAGATACAGAAATCACTTAATTGTCCTCATAAGTAGGGCTGACACTACTTTCCCTGCAGGGACCCCGCTTAGGGACCACTTTAGTTTTTCCTTGGAGGAATAAGAACAGTAAGAATGATGAGGTCAGGATTTGCCCCTTCCCTACAACTACCAATTGCTTTTTTGGGATAGTTAGATGGTTAGGTGAGAAAGTTTTTTTCTAAGAGGGGCACGTGCTGATCACGCACCTGCTTAAGGGGCATAGCAAAGCTGGAGGACAAAAAACTTTTTTGACGGAATTTTTTTTTAAAGATTTTTATTTATTTATTTTTAGAGGGGAAGGGAAGGAGAGAGAGAGAGAAACATCAATGTATGGTTGCCTTTCATGCGTCCACTGCTGGGAACTGGCCTGCAGGGAACTGGCCTGCAACCTAGGTATGTGCCCTGACTGGGAATCGAACCGCGATTGTCTGGTTCGCAGGCCCGCGCTCAATCCACTGAGCTACACCAGCCAGGGCTTTGACGGAATTTTAAAATGAAAAGCCACTTTGAGAAAAAAATCAGAACTGTGCTGTACACTTATGTTGTGATTTAGAGTTGTTTGTATTTTGAATAACATTTGGGAGCGTGCACACTTTAATCATGTTAGTCTTAGAGCCTCTGAAGGTCATAATCAGGCTTTGGACACATGCTCTGGGGAATCCTGAAATATTAAACCACAACAGGGAGGCTAATCATAGAGACCATCACACAATGGGATCAGAATAGAAACAACCTTCATGATATACCTGGATCAGAAGTGAAGGCAGAATAAATCTATTTCACTAACCATATTTCATTTCTATTTTTAAAAAGCTCAGTTTAGAGTTCAAGGGGCATGCCACTGAATATTAAGAAAAAAATTAAAAACAGCATGAACCCTGATCAAAAGTGGGGTGAGCTGATGGATAACAGGGAAAAACAAAAGGCGCGCAGATGAGGCTGGGTCTGACAGATGTGTCCTCAATGCTAAGCTGCCTAAATTCGATTCAAATGGTAACAGTGAGTCCCTGAAGTTGTGGGAAAGAAGGTGACGGGATACAAATGCTGCTTGAGAAAAACTAGACTAGTAACTAAGTATAAAATGGATTGGAAGGGAAAATGCAAAATGTTGAGACAACTAGAAACCTAGTGGGGGAGGAACCTACAACCTTTAGTGATTAGGAGTAGGGGATAAAAGAGTAGGGGAGTGAGTGACGCCAAAGAGGACAGCAAGGGCTGGGGGTTTGGGTGGGTGTGGCAGTAGAAAACCAATGAGAGTTTAGTTACCGAGCAAAATAGGGGTGGGGAAGTACTGCTTAAATCTGCTTTATTGCATAAGGGAAATAAGGAAACTAAAGGGTATTTTCCTTTTATCTTGGTCTCATTTCCAAGGCCTATATTTCCTAATAATTTGACTGAGGACAGTCTGAGAATTATAACATAGTAAAAAGAAAAGTTATAGAAGCAAGTGATTGATGGGATATAAAGAGTGACAGATAAGAGATGGGATGGAAATGGAAGGCTTTAGGGGTGTCCAAACTTTTGGCATTTCTGGGCCACACTGGAAGAAGAGTTATCTTGGGCCACACATTAAATACACAAACACTAAGCAAAACGGATGGGGGGGGAAGGTGTTTTAAAAAATATATTTTTTATTTATCTATTTTTAGACAGAGGGGAAGGGAGAAAGCAAGGAAGAGAAACATCAGTCTGTGGTTGTCTCTCATGCACTCCCTACTAGGGACCTGGCCTGCAACCCAGGCATGTGCCTGACTGGGGATCAAACTGTCAACCCTGTTTCAAAGGCCAGTGCTCAATCCACTAAGCCATCCAGCTAGGGCTAAAAAAAAGGGTTTTAAGTAAATTTATGATTTTGCATTGGGTTGCATTCATAGCCATCCTGGACCATATGCAGCCCGTGAGATGTGGATTGGACACCCCTTCCATTTTACATAGGATATGACTTCTTGAAAGTCCCGATTCAGCCCTGAAGAAGAGAAAAAAGTAATAATGTTTCTCAGTTTTTGTTTGGTGGGTAACCTTTGGGAGGTGTTTCTTTTATTCTTGGATCATTTTCAAGCCAGCAGTGCCCCTCTGTTCAAGTGTGGATGACCTGAAAGTCACAGCAAAGGAAGCATCAGTATCTTGCACATAGCATGCATTCAGTCAACATTTGAAGAATGAAGACATGAACAGTTTTCAAGAGTTAGTATGCATGACTTGGGAAAAGAATCAGGAGACTCAAATCCAGAAGTAAAGAAGAAATGGGCTATGGTATATATACTGCAACTCACTGAAAACCAAACTACTAAAAAGATGAAAAATGGGGCAATGAGTATAGTTTTGTTTGGTTTATAATTGGTGGGAGCTATTAACTGTTATCTTGGTTGTTTTTTTTCAAGGCCAAAAACTCCCTTTGCAGTTCCCGTCTGGGGAAGAAAAGAGATTGGTTATGGCAAAGGCAAAAAACAAACAAACAAACAAACAAACCTTGAGGCTTCTCAGCTCTGTTATCTTGTCCAGGAGCAGCTATGAAAGCCAGGATCCCATGAGAAAGACTTACTTTTGCTCCATTTTTCCTCAAAAAATTCCAACCATGTTTGCATTTGACAGACCCAGCAATATTTCTCAACAATTGTTCCAGACCTTTACCGCTATACTGCAAGTTGCTCTGTTTTCCACTTAGCGGAGCACCTAGCAGGTCTGCTGAGTCTGGATGTAAGGTGACCACCTGCCAGTCAGGTTCATGAAGAGGAAAGGCCAGGATCTGGGTTCCTGGCTTGGCCCCTCAATGATCTCTCTCCCTTTTTTTTTTTTTTTTTTTTGTCTTCAGAGTCACTCTACTTGTTTCTGTCCATGATTATTCATATGCTTGTGTTTCCCCTATCCTAAAAAATACCTTACTTTGCCTCTCCTCCACAAAACTTCTTAAAGTTTTTACTTCCCACTTCAATTTTCTCATCTTCCCATTAGCATCTGTTATAGTAATATGACTTTCACTCCCACTGTGCTAAAGAAAACTGCTCTGGCCCTAGCTGGCATGGCTCAGTGGATTGAGTGCTGGCCTGCAAACCAAAAGGTTGCTGGTTCAATTCCCAGTCAGGGCACATTCCTGAGTTGCAAGCCAGGTCCCCAGTAAGGGGCATGCTAGATCAATGTATCTCTCACACAATAATGTTTCTCTCCCTTTCCCCTTTCCCCTCTCTCAAAAATAAGTGAAACCTTAAAAAAAAAAAAAAAAAAAAAACCCTGCTCTGGCAAAAGTCACTAAAAACATATGAATGCTAGTTCATGAGTTCTTTGAACTCTACATCCTAATTGAATTCTCTGCAGTATTGGATTCTATGGAGTACTTCCCCAGCCTCTGAGATACTGCTCCTTGTTTTCATACCTCTCTGGCCAGTTTTTTTCATTCACTCCTCAAATTCTGACCAACCCTTAAGTGTTGAGGTTCCTAAAGTCTCTTTTTCATACCATCATGCTCCCTGATATAAACCTCCTTCCTTAGTTTCAGGTACTGCCTGAAAATATTCCCAAATCCTCGTGTCCAGGCTGTCCCCACACCTGGAGCTCTCTCTTAAATAAGTGCAGCAGTTTCATTAGAAATCCAAAGGAGCCACAAGAGGACTTTTCATTCATCGCACATCCACTGATCCTGACATTTGTTGGCTGACCAAAAAGGAAGTTAGGGGGAGAGATGATAACACCTGTTGTAGACCCCTTGGTACTTACTGGAGATAGACTGAGAGTCTCTGTGTAGGCACTCTGTGCGGAGACAATAATGAGACTATCCTGAAGTCAATTGAAGCAGTAGCTACTAGGAGGTAGAGTTGGAAGGAAGTGCCACCACATGGGTAGTTTCATTTGAGTTTTCAGTTTTTTGCAGGGAGTCTGACTTTTTATTCATTTGAGACCCAGCTTACAGCTGGTTTCCAAGTCCCAACGGGCTACTTTCCAGGGTCCAATCGCTTCCTCTTAAACTTCTGCAAGCATCCCAAACATGACAGTTTGAGAACTAGTCTGATCCCTCCACTTGTGCTCCCATTCTAGTTAACAGCATCACCATCCACCTCTTGGCCCAGGCGGATCCCTCTGTTCCTGGGGACTCCTTCTGCAGTGTCCCCTTTAGTTCTGGGCCAGAGACCTCTCTCCAGGCTGGCTCCTTCCCAGGGTGTACCAACTGCACACATCTAGTCTCTACTCCATCCATTCCAGTGTCACGATGCAGCCAGAGAAACTTGTGCAAGACACATACTGATCATTTGTCACCTTCTTTTCATTGAAACCCCCACTGATGATAATGTGCAGGCTTTTAATGGGGCGTCTGATGTGCTTTGCAACCTACTTTGTGTTATTTTCCACTTTCACCTCTGGTGATTCCTTCCATCACCCAAGCAACAATGGGCCCTTTGTAATTTTTCAGATACATTATGCTAAGTACATAGTGAATAACAAATACCAGCCAGGCATCAATCTAAACTTTGGAATATAGTGAGCATGAAAAGAAGGCGCCTGCTCTCATACAACTCACATTTTAGTCGGAAGAGCCAATGAATAAACAAATAGCTTCGGACAGTGATAAGGTGCCATGAAGACAAATGGGGTGGAGTGTGAGGTGAGCTATTTTAGATACAATGCTCATGGATGGCCTGAGAAGGCCACCTTTAGTTGAACTTGAATGGTGAAGAGGAGCCACACAAGCAAAGGCCTGTTGTACAGTGTTTGGGGCTGTTTGATCAGGATGTGAGAAAGGCCTCAAAGCAAGAACTAGCTTGGTAACTTGGCATTTGGAAGGTTCCAAAACAAAGCAGTGAGGCTGAACCTTTACTACCTACCTGGGCATGGGGAGTTGTGGGGGTGGACAATGCCCTCTGTGGGGTGGGGACATATCACATGGGGTACTGGGGGCCATAAAAGGAGTTGGGCATTATTCTAAAGGCAAGAGGAATCTACTGAAGGGTTCTGAGTGGAGTGATATGCTCCATGACCTTTAAAGAAAAAAATCACTCTGGCTCTTGATGAAGCAGAAGTGCTGGTTGCGGCAGCAGAAGGGTGAGTAAGCAACGGAGTCCAACAAAGCACTTCTGTCAAGGGACCATTTTGTTCTCTCCTCCATCTCCTAACTCAAGGGGCAAGTCTCAGGCTGGCGCTGCGGAGCAGGGCCACTCCAAGCCCAAAATTTGGCGGGACAGAGATTTCCCCATAAGTTGAACGAGGCCACCTCTAAACACATAGCCCCGTCCTACCGGAGCCAAAGAGCCGCGGGGACTAGGGCGGCGCCGCGGGCTTCAGAGCAGGATATGGACTACAACTCCCGGCAGACTCTGCGCGCGGGGTGTCGATCCCTCCGCTCCCAATTTGTCCCGCCGGTTGTGCCCATCGTGGCCCGAGGGCCAAGTTCAGGGTTTTTTCAGAACCCGAGGTTCGTCTTCTTGTCATATTTCCCAAGAAGGACCACTGGGAGCCCTGGATGAGAGACGGACTTTTTTTAGGAGAAACGCGGATGCAGACCATCGAAGAGACCTCGCTCTGTAGCTGCGATTTTCGCGCGCTTTGGCGCAGGTGGTTGTGGGTAGCGCGCCCAGGAGGGAGAAAGGACTGGGGGGCTTGTGATTGCGCCGCCCGCAGGGCCTAGAGGATGTTCGAGGACGACCCCCACGACGAGGGGGCGGCGGTGGTCGCCGCAGCCGGGGAGGCGCTGCAGGCCTTGTGCCAGGAGCTGAACCTGGACGAGGGGAGCGCGGCCGAAGCCCTGGACGACTTCACCGCCATCAGGGGCAACTACAGCCTAGAGGTGAGCGGCTGCAGGTGGGACCCGACCCCCGCCAGGCCCCACCCCGGCTCCGCCCCTGCCCTTCCCTATGGGTCGGTGGGAGTTTCCCCACCGAGAAGGGTCGCCGCCCAGCCGGGCGCCGCGGAGTGCGAAACTGGAGGGATGAGTGTAACTCATTCTGGCTCTTTATGTATTTTTTTTCTTTGGAGGCGGGAAAGTGAAGTTCGGAAAGGGAGCGGCTGGTCCAAGGTCACAGCCACTCGGGGCCTCCAGACTCCGACCAGGTCTCCCTCCACCCCGCCAGACGGCACAGACGTCAGTGGCACTGCCCTTGTATCTATTTTGTTCAAGAGAAGCAAATACTATAGTGATAAAAGCGAAAATGAATTGTGTGTCAAGACATCACTGCCAGCCCTTTAAATATGTCATCTCACTTAGTTCTCGCTACAACCCCTCGAGCCCGTTCTGCGGTCCCCGTTCCGCAGCCGCGAAGCCGAGCCCCGGAGACGTTCGCGTGCCGAGGGGCACAGGGCGGTGCTGGAGCCCGAGCCCGTGGCCCTCGCACCCTCCCCGACCGAGGGCGGAGGTCGGGTCGCTCACTCGTTAGTTCAGCGCCGCGCAGCGGGGAGGTCGGAGCCGGCGCTCGCACCGGGCTCTCCGCCCCGGGCACCTCCTCTCTCACTCGGGGATACTTAGCTGGTCCTGTTGCTTTAGCGCAGGCTGTCGTTATATATGCTACAATATAAAAGAAACGTAGGTTATCACTTTTAGATTTTTTTCCCCCCAACCATTGCCCTTGATCTCCACAGTAGCCCTGTGAACGCGGCAGAGGGGTGAGTGGTATTACCCCTGCTTTCTAAGCAATATCAAGGCCCAGAGTGCCGTCTGGCCCCGGGGTCGTTCCGCTGGTTATTATAGGAACTTAGATAAGCGCAAGCCCAGTGTGGAGATGGAATTGTGGCGGAATGTGTTTCCCAGTTACTCCAGTGGCCTCAGACTCCAGGGCGTTCGTGCTCCAGAGGGGGCAGGACTCGCCCATAGAGTGTTTCCCGGACTCAGTACCCAGTGGAGTAACTCATCGCTGGATTTAAAGACACGGAGTTGGATGTTTGGAGTTGAGTGTACGAGTCTGTAGACAAGGGAAGAGCTCCCAAGAGAGACTCTTGTTGTGTCCCCAGGAGAGGCCTGGATGGACCGGATAAAGGGCAGCGGTCTGCATCCGTGGGCGGCGGGACTGGGAAGTAGGAAAGTAAGGGATATTTTAAATGATATCCTCTCAATGAAAACAAACTGATTTTTATTTTTATTTCCTTTTACACTGTCCTAGGATAGAATGGTCCACCTCAGTAGCTTCTGAGACCAATACATTTCTGTCACCACAATTACTTAAGCGAACCTGGTTCCCTTCACTTTCGCAACGTCATGCAGAGTTAGTCATCGAGTTTGCACACAAACAGATTTTTTAAAGCCTGAGAAAGCATTTCTGACATCCCAGGTCCTGTTTGGTCTTAGTGAATAAGCATTTATGAGTGCTGACTCCGGTCTGGACATTAACTGGGCACCTCTTTTAAGATTTTTTTTTTTTTTTAAGATTTATTTTCAGAGGGGGGGGCGGGGAAGAGGGAGAGAAACATCCATGTGTGAGAGGAAACAGGGATCGGTTGCCTCTCACGCGCCCCCAACTGGCGACCCAGCGCACAACCCAGGGAGGCGCGTCTCAGGCAGCGCTCAACCCACTGAGCCTCTCCGGCCCGGCCTCTGCGAGCTAGTTCCTGCCTACAGGCTGTCACCAGGCCGTTCCCTCTACTGGAAACTTTCCCTTAACCCCCATTGCAGGAAAAATTGGGGAGCTGGATCTCCGGTTAGGCAGAGTTGGAGTCGATCGCAAATGCTTGATTTAGAAAGCACAAATGTGTGCATTAAGATTTCATAAGTGTTTTTTCTACCCAAAATGTTTTATTTTTTTTCTTTCTTGTTTGTTTGTGATGGAAGACTTGAAGTAGGCATTTTCATGTATCTGCTGCTTGCTCAGAGCCCCTCTCCCCAGCCCTACCTCTCTGCAGTCTTCCTGACAGGCCCCTGCCTACATTTTTCCCTTCCCTCTTGCATTTTGGTGATTTACCACTTAGCAATTTTAAGTTTGAATCCTTCCCTGAGCTCTAGTCAAAATCATATTCTCTACACTATATTTTACTAGCAACACATTATCTTCATTGCTCCTTATAGTATATATCTCACCAATTAGAGGTAGTAGTATCTGTTTTTCTTAGCTCCAGACTTGGAATTTTGTGCGGTCAGAAACTATCTTTGTGTTTCTAAGACCTAGCATCATAGACTTAAAATAAATAATGTAGGTGACTTAAATTTTTTTAATTTATTGATTTTAGAGAGAGAAAGATTAATTTGTTGTTCCACTTACTTATGCATTCATTGATTGCTTCTTGTATGTGCGGTGGCAGTAGATTGAACCCCCAACCTTTACGTATCTCCACCAACACTCTAACTGACTTAGCTATGTGACCAGAGCCTTTTTAAATTTTTTTTATAGTAGGACACTAGGTGTTTTCATCTAGTGTCCTGTATCCAAAGACACTTGGGTGCTATTCCCAAATAATTCATTAATCTAGGCTTCTAAAAATATTCAACTTTAAGCTTACCTACCTCATTTCATGTCTTGATCAAATAAGACTTCTCACTACTTTAAGATAGGAGCACTGGGTTTTAGCTTTATCGGTGGCCATTCATTCCTGCCTACCACTTTTGGATTATTACAAGAAATCTATCAGTGTTTTTATCTGTCTTCAAGAGGATGTGCAGAACACTGAATAACAGTAATAGTATATTGTGCTGTGAGATTTGTGTCTAACTCCTAATCTTTAAATTTAACTATAGTTCAGCAGTGAGGTCATGAAGTGATTCTGGCTTGGAGAGATCTCAAGTCTGTCTCAGACAACTGAGTGTTAAATTCACAAATGTCACCTTTTTTGTAACGTTGTAAACTGAGATACCCGCTAAGATAAAGAGCCATGCTTAGAATTTTAAAGATTGGGGTAAATAATTTCCCAAATGTTTACCTCGCAAAAATGACAGTTTTCTTTTATGTTTTGCAAGGTACTAATTTTTGTTACGTGTGATTTCCTTGTTATCTTTCTACTCTGTTTTTTCCGTTTTCTGCCAAACTGGTTAAAAAAAATGGTAGAAGGAATTTCAGCATCATCAAGGCCACGACTGATGTTTTCAAATTGAGAAAGCTAATGCTGAGAACTTTTAAGAGAACTCTGTCAATATTATATTTGGGGTGTAGGTGAGAGATCTAGCCTTGGATTAATACTGATGTAGTGTGTTACACGGGACTGAGGGTAAGAAGTTTTACACCCACTACTGCAGCTGCTTTACCTCTCTGGTCTGTTATATGCAGAACAAATATTAGACCAGATAATTCTAAGAGTTATCTTAGAATTCAAGCCCTTTAACATAATGTATTTGTTTTGATACTTGTTTTTTGCCTGCCAGGGAGAAGTTATACACTGGTTGGCATGTTCATTGTATGTCGCGTGCCGCAAAAGCATTATTCCCACAGTTGGAAAGGGTATCATGGAAGGAAATTGCGTTTCACTTACCAGAATACTACGTTCAGCTAAATTAAGGTAAAGCACTTTGATTTTTCAAACATTGTTTTGTACCTCCTAAATTTAATTTTAGAGTTTAATTTCTCTTTAAGTTTAACACATTTAACATAATTCGATTCTAAGTTTGTTATCATATAGGTATTCTTTCCCAGTTCTTCTACCGCCTTTCTTCCTAAAATTTTGACTTCAACCTAAGGCTTCTGTATAGATAAATCTTTTTTGTCTATAATTTTTTCATTAGGGTTTTTTTAAAAGATTTTATTTATTGATTTTTAGAGATAGGGGAATGGAGGGAGAGAAACATCACTGTGTGCTTGCCTCTTGTGTGCCCTCTACTAGGGACTTGGCCTGCAACCCAGACGTGTACCCTGACTGGGAATTGAACCAGTGACCCTTTGGTTGGCAGGCCAGCACTCAATCCACTGAGCCATACCAGCCAGAGCTTTTCATTAGTTTTGTAAAATTTGAAAATAATTTTATGCACAAAGATTACCCATATGCCCTTGATCCAGATTCACCTATTATTTTACCCATTTGCTTTATCATTTCATCTTTCTCTCTTAAATAATATTTTTTCCGCAACCATGTCAAATTAAGTTGTGTACATTATAACCCTTTATACCTGGTGTGTATTTCCTTAAATACCTACAATGATCAACTCCAGCAAAGTTAACATTGATACAATAATTTTATCTAAAATATCATCTCTATTCTATTTTAATTAGTTGATCCAATAATATTCTTTATAGCATATTTTTTCTTTGGGTACAATTTCCAACCTAGAATCAAGCATTGCATTCACTTACCATGTCCCATTAGTTTCCTTTAATCAGGAATATTTTCACAGCATTTGTCTTTTATAACATTGACATTTTTGAAGAATATAGTCCATAACTACCCACTCTCTTTTTTTAATAGATTGTTCCTCATTTCAGATCTCTCATGTGTTTCCTTATGATTAGATATAGGCCCTGTGTTTCCAAATGGAAAACTACGTAAATGATTTTGTGTCCTCAGTGTATCACATCTGGAGGCATATGATATCTATCTGTATCTCATTGGTAATATTAATTTTGATCATCTACTCAAGATTCTGTATAGTTCTAGTACATATGGAACTAATTGCCTGGATACAAAACAAAAGAAATGGAGCGATCCAGGTCTGGATGGTCTCTGTTTCTGGGTTATTTACCTGTGACAAAGCTATTTGAGGTGGTTGTATATTTGCTATTGTGGGTTTCCAGGACAGAAGAGAAACAAATTTTAAAGCCCTATCCAGAGAATGCAATTAGGTTTCAGTTCATACTAAACTAAAAAAAAATTTTCAGAATAATTTTGGTGCCTGTAAGTGGAAAAATAATAAACTGGAGACATTTTTTTTAGACTTTCCTATCAGGTTTTTTCATTGATGATAAAAAGAAAGTATAAAGATTAGCGCTCGCTTCGGCTGCACATATATAAAATTGGAACGATACAGAGAAGATTAGCATGGCCCCTGTACAAGGATGACACGCAAATTCGTGAAGTGTTCCATATTTTTATATTAGCCAAGATTAAAATGAAGGAGAGAATCCTAGAAGCAGCAAGAGATAAGGGGACAGTCACCTACAAAGGAGTTCCCATCAGACTGTCAGCAGATTTCTCAAAAGAGACCTTACAGGCAAGGAGAGGCTGGAAAGACGTATTCCAAGTCATGAAAGGCAAGGACCTACATCCAAGATTGATCTATCCAGCAAAGCTTTCATTTAGAATGGAAGGGCAGATAAAGTGCTTCTCAGATAAGATCAAATTCAAGGAGTTCATCATCACCAAGTCCTTATTATATGAAATGTTAAAGAGACTTACCTAAGAAACAGAAGATAAAAAAGATGAACAGTGAAAGGACAGCAAACTCACAGTTATTAAGAACCACACCTAAAAGAAAAGCAAACTAAGAGGACAGCTAGATCAGGAGCAGAACCATAGAAATGAAGATCACATGGAGGGTTAGCAACAGGGGAGTGGGAGAAGGTACAGAAAATAAGTAGCATAGATGGTAGGTAGAAAATAGGGGGGAGAGCAAGAATAGTATGGGAAATATAGAATCTAAAGAACTTGAGACATGTCATAAACTAAAGGGGGGAATGGTGGGGGGAGGGGGTGTGCAGGGTGGAGGGGAATGAAGGGGGAAATAGAACAACTGTAATGGCATAATCAATAAAATATATTAAAAAAATAAAAATAAAAAATAAGATTAACAAAGTTCAGGTAATTTTTTAATTGAACAAAACCTTATCCATGATAATATAAAACAGTTTGATTTTTTCTATTAGATTGTTTTATATCACTGACCATATAATAACTTTTTTTTTAATCCTCACCTGAGGATATGTTTTATTGATTTTAGGGAGGGAGGGAAACATGGATATGAGAGAGAAACATCGGTTAGTTGCCTCCAGTGTACACCCTGACCAGGAATCAAACCCAGAACCTTTTTGGTACACAGGATGGTGTTCCAACCTGCGGAGCCACTTGGCCAGGCTGACCATATAAGATTTTAAAAATCTCTGTGCCCTGGCTGGGTAACTCAGTTGGCTACGACGGAATACACCAAAGTCGTAGGTTGGATCCCCTGTCAAGGCACATAACAAGAAACACCCAATGAATGCATAAATAAATGGAACAACAAATCAATGTTTCTCTCTTCCTCTCTCTAAAAAATCAATTTAAAAAAGTGCTGATAAAATATGTAATAAATTTTAAGGAAACTGAACAAAAAGAATAACTTAAAATTTAGAGCAGTACAAGCTAATGATAAAAATTTTAAATATAAAAATAGTTCTAGAGATGGATGGTGATGATGTTTGCCCAGTGTGAATGTACTTAATGCCATTGAAATATACACTTAAAAATGGTTAAAATGGTAAATTTTATGTTATATACTTTATTAGAATTTTTTTAATGTTTAAAATTTTTTCAAATAATACAGAAGTGTTGAAAGTAGAAAGATGTCTCTTCCTTTTCTCTCTCCCCAGAATTAACTCCTATTGACAGTTTACATTAATCAATTGTTAAACAGGAAAAAAATTGTTTTTCAGTCTCTTGGTTGTTTTTTTAAAAAAACATAAATGAGATCAGTAGATTACTACCTTAAGATTCATTTAAAAATTTCTTTTGCTATTAAGTATAGTATAAAAAGTGTCTGTTGTGCAGTTTGAATTTCTAATTCATTTTATTTTATTATTATTCTTAATAGGTTTTTTTGTTGTTGTTTTCCATTACCATTTATCCCTCTTATTACCCTTCCACCTCCACCACCCCCAACCTCACAATCACCAGGTGTCCATTAGTTCTGTCACTTTTTTGCTGGATCCTTCAAACCACCCTGTCCCCCACCCCTACAGCTGTTAGCCTGCTGGCTTTCTAATTCATTTTAATCAAGATATCTGCATCTCTTTCTTTAATTTCCACATTCTTTCACAAGTTTTTCACTATCTTGTGATTTAAATCAAGATTACTTTCACTTATTATTTTTTCTTATTTTTATTATTATTAATTAATTAATTAATTTTTTTTTATCTTTAGAGGGGAAGGGAAGGAAGGAAGGAAAGAAATATCAGTGTATGGTTGCCTTTCCTGGGTCCCCTGCTGTGAACTGGCCTGCAACCCAGGCATGTGCCCTGACTGGGAATCGAACTTCCATCCTTTGGTTTGCAGGCCTGTGCTCAATCCACTGAGCTACACCAGCCAGGTTCTTTTTATTTTTAAGATTTTATTTATTTACTTTTAGAGAGGGGAAGGGAGGGAGGGAAGAGAGGGAGAGAAACATCAATGTGTGGTTGCCTCTTACGGTCCCCTCCTGGGGACCTGGCTCACAACCCAGGCATGTACCCTGACTGGAAATTGAACCGGCAACCCTTTGGTTGGCAGGCTGGCACTCAATCCACTGAGCCACACCAGCCAGGGCTCACTTACTATTTTCATATTATAGTAGAACTGAATGAAAATTTAGTTCATGGAAAATTATTTTTTATACATTTTAATTAGGACAGTGATATTAATTTTTTACAAAATAATTTTTTTATCTTTGAGTGCCATTAAAGTCCAATAGTGTGCTGCTGTTGTGATACATGTGCCATATTTTTTTATTGCTGCTCTGTATATTTTTGTTGTGTCTGTTGAAATAAACATAACATACAATTTACCATTTTAACCACATTTGAGTGTATAGTTTATTGGCAATAAATGTATTTACATTGTTACGCAACCATTACCACCATCCATCTCCAGAACTCTTTCATCTTGCCAAACCGAAACTTCATAACAGTTAAAAGTGTCTTCCTTCTTTGCCCTCCTGCTAACTTTCCATAACCTCCAGGCTACTTTCTGCCTCTATGAATTTGACTGTTCTAGATACTTCCTGTATAAATGGAATCAAACAGTATTTGCCCTTTTGTGACTGGCTTATTTCACTTAACATAATGACTTTAAGAAAATTGTTGATTCAAAAGCTAGAGCAGACCTACGTATTTTTCTCTTTAAAAAAATTAAATTTATTGGGGTAACACTGTTTAATAACTTATAACTTAAATATTAAGTGTACAACTTTATAATATCTGTATACTTTATTATACACCACCTAAAGCCTAGTCTCTTTTTGTCACCATAATATCTGACCCCCTTTACCCTCTTCCTCCTCCCCCTCACCTCCCTTCCCCTCTGATAAACAACATTCTATTGTTTCTATCTATGAGTTTGTTTTGGGGGTGTTCGTTGATTTCATTCATATCCTACATAAGAGTGAAATCATATATAGTTCTTGTCCTTTTCTGTCTGACTTATTTCACTTGGCATAATACTCCCAAACCTGTTCTTTCTGATAAACTTTGAACTTATTATGGCGGGAAGTAAAAAAGTGCTCAAAAAAATGTTGGGGACATGTCCAAGGGACATAAAAGCTAACTTGGAAAGGTTGCCAGTAGTTGCCAAATTGGGGGGGTTCTGAGCATTAAAATTAATAGGGACAGTTATAGATTATAATTCAATGAGTAAATTTTATACTGATGATAAATAGGGGGGAAGGGAAAGCTCTTTATTAGAATGCCAATTAATAAATGTAGAAGAATAATAGAGTTGGAGGGGAAAAAAATCACCATTTTGCACCTCATAGTAATGAGGGGAGAATTCTCAATGGATGCCAAAACTATGGGACAGAAGTTTGATGAGAGCAGAATATTTATGTAATTCCAAATATTTCCTTATAAGTCACTAATTGCAAAGGGAAAAAATAATAACTTGGAGGTGGAAAACCGGAAGATCCTACCTAATTCAAGTGCAAAGTTATCAATAATGGGACAAGTGGATATGATCCGCTGAGAAGAGTATGATATGACTTACATAGTACTCTGTCAAAGATACACAGCCTACATCTAATAATGAGGGAAGCATGAGACAAACCCAAATTAGGGACATACTACAAAGTGAGATCAGTGAAGTGATAACAATGCTGTTAAGTTTTTTTTATTTTCAAATACTCTGATACCTTTTATTCCAGTTAGAATATTCTTTTGGGGGATAGCACTAAGTACAGTGGGCTTATATGGGGGTGTATTAGTCAAGGTTCTTTTTTTTAATAATTTGAACACTATATAGATGTTAATTCTATTTTTGCTTTTATTTTATTTATTTTTTTAAGTATTTATTTTTTAAGATTTTATTTATCTTTAGAGAAGAAGGGAAGGAGAGAAGGAGAGAAATATCAATGTATGGTTGCCTCTCGTGAGTCCCCTGCTGGGAACTGGCCTGCAACCCAGGCATGTACCCTGACCAGGAATCAAACTGTGATTGAGTGGTTCGCAGGCCTGAGCTCAACCCACTGAGCTACACCAACCAGGGCTCAAGGTTCTTATTTAAAAAACAAATAACAACTATCAACTCTGGCTAATTTAAGGAAAAAATAAATGTACTAAAAGGATGCTTATTGGATATCAGACAGAGTCTTGAGAATAGCTGACAAAATCTTTAGGATGACTTGAAAAACTGAACTTGGAAAATGACTAGTAACAAAAAGAGGCTGGCTACACAGCCAAAGAGCATGTCACAGAGAATATAACAAGGACACAGCTTGCATGCCAGCAGTGCTATCCCTGGACATTGCCACAGTATTTACCCCCAAGAGCTAAATATTGCTGTTGATCTTACTATAATAATTTACCACTTCCTCACTTCTCTGCACCATCAGCTCCAGATTCAAAATCCCAAGCATAGATCTAGTCAAGGGCTTCAGGTTTCATGCCTTCGCCCTAACTGCCAGTGAAACTTCTCAAGAGAGGAATTCCTCAGACAAGCAGAAGATTTAACATGCTGAGCATACCCCACCTCCAAAACAAAGTCCTCTATCAAGGACTATAATTTGTCAGCCAAAATATTTAGTAGTCTGGCAGGGTTTTTTTTGCTGCTAATGTTAACAATTTTAAAGAGACTCTTAAGCACCCTGTCTGGAATTTGAATATTTATGGACAATTAGCTGATGATGTCTTCTATCAACTTTTTAAAAAATCACAAGTGTCATTCAACATACAAGGTCTGTCCAGAAGGTATCCAGCCATGTAATATGAAAAATAGAGACATTTATTGAAGAAGATACAAGAAACATTGTACATAGGACAATGACACCTCAGTCCATTCAAAGTAGGTTCTCCTGATCATCATCAGCTGCTCCGTCATATTTTCCTAAATTTTATTGATGGTCTGAAATTTTTTTCCTTTTAAAAAAATATATATTTTATTGATTATCCTATTACGGTTTTCCCAAATTTTCCCCCTTTTCTCCCTTCCACATGGTATCCCCATTTCTTCCATCAATCCCCCCCTTAGTTCATGTTCATGGATTATGCATGTAAGTTCTTTGGCTTCTCCATTTCCTATACTGTTCTTTTTTTTTTTTCCTATACTGTTCTTAACATCCCCCTGTCTATTCTGTACCTACCAATTTGTACTTCTTAATCCCTGCACCTTTCCCGCCATTTCCTCCTTCCCCCTCCCAACTGGTAACCATCCAAATAATCTCCATATCTATGATTCTATTTCTGTCTGCTTGTTTGCTTAATTTGTATTTTATTAAATTGTTGATAGTTGTGAATTGATTCCCATTTTAATGTTCATAGTTTTGATCTTCTTAAATAAGTCCCATTAACACTTCATGTAATAATGGCTTGGTGATGATGAACTCCTTTAACTTTACCTTGTCTGGGAAGCACTTTATCTGCTCTTCAATACTAAATAATGTCTTTGCTGGTTAGAGTAATCTAGGTTGTAGGTCCTTGCTTTTCATCACTTTGAATACTTCTTGCATATCCCTTTTGGCCTGCAAAGTTTTGAGAAACCAGCTGACAGTCTTATGGAAACTCGGTAATTCTCTGCTTTTCTCTTGCTGCTTTGAAGATTCTCTTTACCTTTAACCTTTGGCATTTTAATTCTGATGTGTGTTGGTGTGGTCCTTTTTGTGTTCCTCTTGTTTGGGACTGTGTGCTTCCTGGACTTGTATGTCTGTTTCCCTCACCAAATTGGGGATGTTTTTTCTTTCATTGTCTTTTCAAAATAAGTTATCAACTTCTTTCTTTCTCTTCCTCTTCTCCTTCCAGCCCCTCTGTGATTCGAATATTGGTACATTTGAAGTTGTCCCAGAGGCTCCTTACCACATCCTCTTTTTTGGGGTGGGGTGGGGTTTTGGGTTTCTTTTGGTTTTTTTTTTGGGGGGGGGTTGGATTCTTTTTTCTTCTTGCTGTCCTGATTGATTTTTTTTTCCTTGTGTTCCAAAACATTGATTTGATTCCTGGCTTCCTTCCCTTCACTGATGATTCCCTGTAAAGTTTCTTTATTTCACTTAGTGTAACCTTCATTTCTGCCTGAGTCTTTTTTATGCTGTTGAAGTACCTAACAAGTTCTTGAACATCTTAATAACCAGTGTTTTGAACTCTGCATCTGATAGATTGCTTGTCTCCATTTTGTTCTTTTTCTGAAGTTTTGTTCTGTTCTTTAATTTGGGCCATGTTTCTTTGTCTCCTCATTTTGGCAGCCTCCCTGTGTTTGTTTCTATTTATTAGGTAGAGCTGCTTTGACTTCTGTCTTGGTAGCACAGCCTAATGTAGAAAAGTGCACCCATAAGTTTGATGGGGCAGAGTCTAGGTAATGGCCTCAGTGAGGCAACCCATGTGAACCAAGTAGATGGAGTCTTGAATATGGTGCCACTTGCTCTGTAGCTGTGTTTGGAGGAGGGCTCAGGAAAGGGACAATAGCTGCTGCCTGGCCTCTGGAATTTTAGGAGGAAAGCTGCCCCCCAGCATTTTCCTTGATGCCAGGTACTTCTGTTTTCTTCTGTTATGCCACTGGTGCCCTTCAAGCCACTCTCAGGGTGATGGAGCCCAGGGGGAGTGAGTTTGCACAAGCCCTAAGTCCATTGCGGACCCATTAAGAGGAACACCTGAGAATCCCACAGTTTCTTCCGCCACCCCAACACCCACTAATTTTTACAACTAGAAGTTACGGGGATTTATCTTCCTGGCACTAGAACCCTGAGCTGGGTGGTCTGGTGTGGGGCTGGGATTACTCACTCCCCAGGTTTCCCTCCCAGTTTTTATCCACCACATGTGGATGTGGGACTGCACATTCCATGTCTCCATGTCTAAGCCCCTCCTACTCATCTGCATCAATTTGACTTCTTTAATTCCTTGGTTGTGAGACTTCAATACAGCTCGATTTTCTGATGATTCTGGGTGATAGTTGTTTTGTAGTTTAGTTATAATTTTTATCGTGGTTGTATAAGGAGGCATGCCATGTTTGCCTATACCTCCATCTCTTGAAATCTCTTCCTTTTCAAAAGTGACTTTAGTTCTGGAAAAAGCCAGAAGCCAGGGTGCCAAATCTGGGCTGTAGGAGGGCTGAGTCACCTGGGTGATTTGATGTTTCACCAAACAACTCTGCATGAGACATGATGCGCGAGCAGGCATATTGTTGGGATGAGGCTGCCAATCACCAGTTGCTCATAGCAGCAGCCTTCTGAGTCATCCAAGTAGTTTCTGCTGAGGAATGCTTAAGCTTAACACAAAAATTGATACAGATTCATTCCTCTACTTGCTCAGTCATTTTGAATATGATGGTCACACAGTACACATACTCACTCACAGATGTCTACCTCCTCCTCTGAGTAGTACAGTGAAGTTATCATTGTTCACACATACATACACATTCCAGTCCACTCTCCGTGGCTGCCAGGTTGAGCAAACCATTCTCGTTATATTAACGATGGCTGGACTTTTTCCGGACAGACTTCATGAAGTGCTAGACACTTAATGAGCTTTAACACTACACAATTTCAATCTCAGACCATGCTAATATGGACATAAAAATGTACCCACAATCAAATAAGCCAGAAAAGTGGAGTAATAATCTATTAAGTTCTTTTCTGGGGATGTACTACCTTCTTAGTTTCTATTTAATGGTGGAAATTACACACTGGAACATAAATACTTGAATTTTATTCTTAACCTGTCACTACCTGGTTCTTTGTGAGCACCTTCTAGAATCCACAGGTTGGGAGATTTTGTCTTTCCTCAAACTACTTTCATGAACTCATCAATCTCTTGACTACCATTTATTTAATTTATAGGTTGATTAATGTCCAGGTGCTATAATTAGATAGGTACGATCACTCCCTGCATAGTAGAAGACATTGTATGTGATGACTACTGATTTAAAGTCTATATTTCCATGGTGATTCTGGGAACCAAAGTAATTTCATAGCACTTGGGAGTGAGTTGTTTTCTGTTTTTGCTTTTTTTTTTTTAAATTAAACTCCGGCTGTTTGATAAATATTTTTAGGCATAAACAAAATGATTCCTTTTTCATCCATCATATGAACTCATTTTAAAGTTGTTGTTTTTTTCTATTTGTTTAGTTTAATACAGTTTTTTAGTAAAATGAAGAAGTGGATGGACATGTCAAACCTGCCACAAGAATTTCGTGAACGTATAGAAAGACTAGAAAGAAATTTTGAGGTGTCTACTATAATTTTCAAAAAATTTGAGCCAATTTTTTTAGATATATTTCAAAATCCACATGAAGAAACACCAAAGTTACCACGAAGCAGGAAGCAGAGGTGAGACCCTTAATCCTTACATCATTGACATGAAAATATTGGTATGAAATTACTAAGGGAATTTGTATTTTTAAAAGTTCACTTTTTACCAGAGGTAACCACCTGCAAAAACTGAAGTTTTTATTACAATTCATTTATAATTACTCATATCTGAGAATTCAGGTAGTACTTTCACTTATTTTTTTATGTTCTGATGATTTTATGCAGATTGGAAAGGCTTAAAAGTTTGTTTAAATTAACCAGAGGTCTGTCCTTTGTGAGTGGAATTTCATATGTAATTTGACTTTACCATTTGTTATTTATATGGCAGCTCTGGAATGATATTTAGCAAGTTAGTTATATAAAAAATACCTTTGTTTTCCCTTTTTAGGAGGACTCCTTGCACTGTTAAGGATCTCTTTAATTTCTGTTGGACACTCTTTGTTTATACTAAGGGTAAGGAGATACTTTCAGTGGTTTTACATTTCTACTGTGGGAACTTGGTGCTATTTGACATGAGAAGTTTCTGGTTTTTGTGTCTCTTTTTTTTCTTACAAAGGTAATTTTCGTATGATTGGAGATGATTTAGTAAACTCTTATCATTTACTTCTGTGCTGCTTGGATCTGATTTTTGCCAATGCTATTATATGCCCAAATAGACGAGACTTGCTAAATCCGTTATTTAAAGGTAAGACTTTATTTATTCATTCATTCATTCATTTTTCCACAGTTGTTCCAATATTCCCCCTTTACCTCCTTCTACCCAGGCAGCCCCCCCACTGCCATAGTCAATCCCTGCACCATTGTTCCTGTCTATAGGTCCTTCATATACAAGGGGGACAACCCAGAAAAACCTGGAATTATCTTCTGGAGGGCAGGCCTCTTGTAGTACAGGCTTCCCTGCTAGGTGGTGTTCTAGGAACCCATCTGTATCAGTGTACCAGCTGGCATTGTTTTGAAAGGTTGCGCTGGGCTTCAGTGAAATATTTTTGGAAGACTCTTTCACCGTGTTTGCCCATTTCATGATGAGTGATTTACGAACGCACCTGCCCATGCCACACTTAGTGTTCAGCTGTTTTTGACCCAAAATGGCATGACCCCTGTGACCTCACCCTCCTTATTCACGAACCCCTGCCCAGCAAATTTTCCCCCCTCCGGATGAAAAAAAGTCCTCAAACATTTTGCCAATGTGGAAGGGGGAAAACAAGAAGAGGCAGAAGCACTAAAAAGCATTAAAATTGATAAACTCAGAAACTGTTTCAAGCATTGGAAAAATGTCTCGATTAGGTGGTGTATTGCATCAAGTAGAGAGTGCTTTGAAGGTGACTGAAGTTTAAATACATAAGAATGAAAACAATTTTTATAACTAAATTCTGAGTTTATTGGGGGTTACCCCCTCATGTTCTTTGAGACCTTATTTTAAAAACTGATTATTTTTAGAAAAAGAGTTTTAAAAGTTGACCATATTCTTTTTCCCCGGCTGCTTTTCATACCCTGTCAAACTAGGTTTGCCATCTGATTTTCACACTGCTGACTTCAGGGCTCCTGAAGAGCCTCCCTGCATCATTGCTGTCCTGTGTGAACTGCATGATGGACTTCTAGTAGAAGCAAAAGGAATAAAGGAGCACTACTTTAAGCCATATATTTCAAAACTCTTTGACAGGAAGGTACTGTACTTACTATTAAATGACTGCGATTTATTTAAGGGTTAGCAGCAGCAACCTCAAAAGAAAAGACAATATTTTAAGTAGTCAGACTCAAGATTTCCAGGTTGCAGTCTTTGCTGTGATGCAGAATTGGCCTGTGATCTTCTGTGATGTGAGAACTGAGCTGTTGAAGAATGTGACCAACTAACTATACTGTCAAGTAAAAATACACTGTGAGAGGCAACTGTAGGAGGTTCTGATAAAGAATTATGAAAAACAAGAGATCCGAGTATGCTAATTTACTGCACATTTGAGTCAATCCTGCCTGCCTAACAAAAGTAGGATAGTGTATAACAACTATAGCTTCAATTCCTTATAAATAGAGCATAAAATCCCTTACAGCTTTGTAGACACCTGCAGGCCATCTGTATGCATTCCATATTTTTTTAAGCATTTACTTAGCTGTTTCTGTATTTATAAAGTGGCTTATTCATTTGGGTCCTCTTATTTCCCCAGTGTTTATCCATTTAGTCCAGCTAGACCTTGAGTTTGCTCTTTGATAAAAATGGATTTGGGATTAGGTCATCACTGTAGTCCCTCTCTGTCAATATTATGAGATTTTTTTTTTTAAGCATAAAGTCTTTCCTAACTGGGTTCTTTGTCTTTTCATATCCTTTTGTATTTCCTAAAAAATATTTTTTTGTCTGTGCGTGTATGTGTGTATATATATATTATGGTTCCTTACATGTATGCTAACATCTTCAGTAAACTTTTAAGAAAGATTTTTGAAATTTATTTTTAGAGAGAGGGGAAGGGAGGGAGAGAAGGAGAGATCGAGAAACATTGATCAGTTGCCTCTCAGTTGCCTCTAGTACGCCCCATACTGGGGACCTAGCCGGCAGCCCAGGGCTATGCTCTGACCGGGAATTGAACCAGCAAACCTGTAGTTCTCAGGTCGATGTTCAACCCACTGAGCAACACCAACTAGGGCATCTTCAGTAAGTTTTTGAAGGAACTAAAGACTTATGTGTCTTGTACTCTGAAGGAGCAGCACACTAGTGGCCTCTGGGTACGATGACTGTACAACTTGGTTTGCTTGGATTTTCTAGCTTTGGACTGTTGTCTTAGTGTAATGATTATAGCAGCTCCTTTCACTCCAGAAGTATCCTAGTTTGGACAATGGTCCTCCTTCCCATGGGCCACAGATGTTTTGCTTGGCCTATGTAAGGTATTCTTTATTTCATTTTAATTTTGTTCAATTTTTAACATATAAAGACCTTTTCTATGAAAACCTTTCAAAAATCAGAAGCTATGGCAGTATCGGATTGGAATTTCTATGTGACTACGTGGGCAGCTGTTGTCAAGTTAAATGATGGTCACCTCTTTGAAGATGGGAAGTATGCTTTCCGTTCTCATTATCTATGTATTTTGAACTCTGACCCCTGAGGGCATTTGAGTTTTCAACTCCTGATGTGTAGTAATCTTAAGTAGTGTGAGTACACAAAAGTATTAGTAACAGTATACTTTTCCTGTCACCAGTGATAGTGCTTATATTCGCTTTGAATCTTTTGCTTGCCTAAGATATTCAATATATGTTAGCTTCCTTTCTCCATAGACAAATATTGAAAATTGGATAGCTTTCTCTAGAATCACTTGAGAAATTTGCTAAAAATGCTGCCTCAGCTCAAGCCTTGAGGTCCATCACTTGGCATTTTAAACAAGTTCCCCTAAGTGATTAATATATGTCTAGAACTTGGAAACCACTGCTATAGACTAATTTTAAAGTATTTTCAAAACTTGACTTTAACTGTTTTTTAATATTTTATTTGCATACTGATTTCATTTTACTGGTCTGAAATATTTAGTAATTATATTTTGTGTTTGTATGGTTTATAACAACTACCAATGTGAAATTTTAGATAAATGTTGCTTTTATGCATATGTTATATGCTAATTACTTTTTAATTAAATTTATTAGGGTGATATTTGTTCATATGGTCTTAGGCATACATTTGTAGATATATATCTGTATATTGCATTGTGTGCCCACCACCCAAAGTCAAATAACATCTTCTGTCACCATATATTTGCCCCTCCTTTACCCTTTACTACCTCCATGCCCTCCTCCCTGGTCACCAGCATGCTGTTGTCTGTCTATACCTGTGAGTTTTAGTTTTATATTCCACATATGGGTGAAATCATGTGGTTCTTAGTTTTTTCTAACTGACCTGTTTTGCTTAGCTTAATATTCTCAAGTCTTGCTGTCTTTAAGTACATTTATTTAAGAAACCAAAATGGATAGATTCTCAAGATCTATCCATTTTGTTGCAGATGGCAGTATTTCATCTTTTCTTATGACTGAGTGGCATTCTGTTGTACCAGTATATGTGTACCATATCTTCCTTATCCAGTCCTCTGTCAAAGGACACTTCAGTTGTCTCTATGTCTTGGCCACTATGAGTAATGCTACAATGAACATAGGGGTGCATACATATTTGCAAATAAATGTTTTCAAATTTGTCAGGTAGATACTCAGAAGAGGGGTGCCTGGGTCATATGGTAATGCTATTCTTAATTTTTAAAGAATAAAAAAGGAATTGTCATACTGTTTTTCATAGTAGCTGTACCAGTTAACATTCCCACCAGCAGTGAGTGGAGATTCTTTATCCCTACAACCTTTCTAACACTTGTTATTACCTGTCTTGTTCATAACAGTAATTATAATGTGTGGGTAGGTAATATCTCATTGTAGTTTTGGTTTGTATTTCCCTAAAAGTTAGTGAAGTTGAACATCTTTTCATGTATCCGTTGGCTGTTTATCTTCTTGGGAGAGGTTCCTGTTCAGGTCATCTGCCCATTTTTTAATTGGATCGTTGGTTTTTCTGGTGTTGAGTTGTATGAGTTTTTTTAGTATATTTTGGATATTAACCCCTTGTTGGAATTGTTAGCAAATATCTCCCATTTGGTTGGTTGCCTTTTTAATTTGTTTTCGGTTTTCTTTTGCTGTGCAGAGCCTTTTAGTTTGATATGGTCCCATTCACTTATTTTTACCTTTACTCCCCTTGCCTTTAGACTCAAATTCATAAAATGTTCTCTAAGACCAAGGCCCCTAAGTTTAGTGCCTACATATTCTTCTGTGTACTACATTGTTTCAGATCTTATATTTAGGTCTCTGATCCATTTTGAATTAATTTTTTGTACAAGGGAATATGCTTTTTCTTCCCAGATTTTAAAAGGAGAATGCCTCCTGGACCTTTCCTGTTTTACTGATAATAGGTAAGTATGTAACACTAGTGGTATGTAACACCAATGGTATCCCTTGTATTACAAGCTGTCAATAATAATTTGTTGTAATTTGTTAAGTGAAACATTTTATTCAGGTTCCTACTGGTTTAGTAACATTGAGTGGGTGATGTCACCAAGTCTTGCCGTCTTTAAGTACATTTATTTTAAGAAATCATTGGCCCTTAAGACAGCTGCTCTTCAGAGAAAGTCATAAACAGACCCAGTGACTTCTGTATTTGAGTTTTTATTGTTTTATTAAACAAATGTTGGCAAATTCAGAATGTTCTTATAGTTCAAAGCCACTGTTGTTTCCTCAGTGATCAGATCTTAATTTAGGTTCAGCTAGTTTTCAGATTGTGTTTCACTCACCTTTCAAAGTAATTTATTGCTGTGTTTGTGAATGTGAAGAATGTTCGTCAGATAGGAACCTCTGATATTGTTAGATGAGCAGACTTAACAAAAACTAGAAAGTTTCACAGGAACAAGTATAAAGGACACATGGACAAAAACTAAGGCGGAGGGGAAATGGGAGGGAGGTAGGAAACGCTGGGGCGGGGGCTGGGATGGGAGTATAAGACATAAAACTGTACATGAACAATAATAAATTTAAAAATTAAAGAAAAAACTAGAAAGTTATCAGCTTTTTTAGGCTGTGGAGTCTAAATCTTTCTTCAAGTCAAGATAAATCCATTGTATTTTATTTTATTACTTAATTTTATTCTTGCAGCTTAAAGTATTTCTCTTTTCAGCAAAGCAGTGAACAAGGAGTATGAAGAATATGTTTTAACTGTTGGTGATTTTGACGAGAGGATCTTTTTGGGAGCAGATGCAGAAGAGGAAATTGGAACTCCCCGAAAGTTCACTGGTGACACCCCACTAGGGAAACTGACAGCACAGGCTACTGTGGAGTGTAACCTTCAGCAGCACTTCGAAAAAGTAATATAACCTAGACTGGCCTCAGTCTTGAATGATCTTTTTCTCTGTGTGTGTGATTCTACTAACAGCAGGAGCATCTTTCAAGTTAAATCTTGAGTCTCTTCTACTAATTCATATTTCCCATGAAAGCCTTAAAAGGTAATTTTTTAGAACTATGATATGTAGTGTTTTTATTGCATTTCTTGCTATTTTTTATATTTTGGGTATATTTTCCCAGAATCCCTGGGGTTTTTTGTAGAGTGTGTGTCTTGACATAAAGGATTTATGCTTTCTTTTTTTAATATATATTTTTTAAGATTTTATTTATGTATTTTTAGACAGAGGGGAAGGGAGGGAGAGAGGGAGAGAAACACCGATTGGTTGCCTTTTTTATATGCCCAAGGACCAAACCTGCAACCCAGGCATATGCTCTGACCAGGAATCAAACCAGTGACCTTTTGCTTTGTGGTAGGACACCCAACCAACTGAGCCACACTGGTCAGGGCTAGAAAGATTAATAATTTGGGAGGGGGGGGTTTGCAGAAATCATTTGCACCCTTTAGTCTTTCTTACTAATCTTTCTTTTTGTCCCTTTAGTCATTGTTCCATTGCTTTAAGATTTAGTTTGCTTACTTACTCATGACCAACTATGTGTCCTTCCTGAACTTTAGCCATAAAACTCTGAACTTGATTATTAATAGCCAAGACTTAATTTTGTCTACAAGTGTAAAATGGGTTAGACAATAAGATTTAATGGAAAAATTACTAGTCTAGAACAGCAACTTTCAACCTTTTTCATCTCATGGAATGTGTAAATAATTACTAAAATTCTGCAGCACACAAGAAAATATATCTTTTACTGACCTGACCAAAAACAATAGGTATAATTTTGATTAATTTATCATTATAAGCTATCCTTATTGTTCCCAGGTGGTTTAAAAAAAAAAATCAGGTGCCTATACTTGTATATAAGGATTTCTGGTACCCAGAATTTACCGATCACACACAACCTTATTATGCGACTTGAGTAGTAAGATGCAACTGTAGCCCTGACCAGTGTGGCTCAGTTGGTTGGGTGTCATCCTGCAAAGCAGAAGATCGCTGGTTCACTTTCAGTCCCTGGTCAGGGCACGTGCCTATGTTGCATGTTGGGCCCCTGGTCAGGGTGAGTATAAGAAGCAGTTGATCAATGTTTTTCACATCGATGTTTCCCTCTCTTTCTCTCACTCTCCCTAAAAATAAATAAATTGAAATACACTAAAATTTTTTTAAAGATGCAACTCTTATTATATTACCTATTATGGTTCAAGACAGGGTATTCACACCATACAGCTATTGTGTTCGCGGTTGTCATTTTTTTATTTGACCATCTAAGGGAAAACAGATTGGTGTCCCTGACTAAATAGTCAGGTACTGCATGTTTTAAAAGTTCCTGCAGCACACCAGTTGAAAATCACTGGTCCAGAAGATACAAAACCTAAGTCTTAGTCCAAGCTCTGCCATTAACTGTCAGCTTAAACAGGTTTTTTCACTTCTCTGTGCCTGTTTCCTCATATGTAAAATGAAAATGTATGTTATTTTTCAAGTGAATGTTAGAAAAATAAAATTAGATTAAGCTTTGAAAAATGTTACTGTAATATAAGAATGTTATCAGCATAATATTGCTAAAAATTTGGTGGGTAACAGAAGAAGAGGGGAAAAAAGTAGCCTACTAAATATGAATAGAGATGATAGTATATATACTGAACTAAACATGAGAGGGAAGGTAACTTTAATTTCACAGATTTTTGGGGGGGCTTTTTTTGCAGAAATCATTTGCACCCTCTACCCCACTGACAGGACGGCGGTATCTACGAGAAAAAGAAGCACTCATTACACCTGTTGCGTCAGCCACTCAGAGTGTGAGCCGGTTACAGAGTATTGTGACTGGGCTGAAAAATGCACCAAGTGAACAGCTTGTAAATATTTTCGAGTAAGTTCAATACCATTATTTTTCTAAAGGTCTCTTTTAAATTAGATTTTATATTCTATTCTATATTCAGTATATTCAAAATGCTTAAGATGGTATACATCTAGAAAGTTTTATTATACCATTTCAGTTACAAAATATGTTGACCTAAAAGCAAATAGAAATACCTATTAAAATTTTTATATAAATATTCTTATTATTATAGACTTTGAAGGTTAAATACATCTGAAAAGTTATTTAGCTCTGACATTCCTCTCTTGTAACTAAGTAATTCATTATTGTTTTTCTTTTTACATTGAGTTTAAATGGGTTCAGTCCTTCATCAAATGGAGGACTGATCACATATTGATGGTGCAACCACAAAATAGAACTTTATGCATTTTTTAAAAGAGGTAACTGTAAGAACCTGGTGGGATTCCTGTAGATAAAACCCAGGAAAGTTTGGGGATCCCCCTAAGACTGCAGCCCACAGGAGTTTCCCTCTTCTTAGACTCGTCCTCACTCAACCTCCAACAGTTCATTAAAATGGCCTTTTAGGCGTTCTTACCAGGTTTTTATGCTCCTTCTGCTTCTGCTCCAGAAGTATGCAACAATGGGATAGCTCTCCCAATCAACAGGAAGACATTGATAACTATGAAGTTCAATGTTTCCTCAATGATAGGTTTGCTACCTCTGAATCCTAAAAATGACACTGCCCTTCAGGAGCAACTGAAGTCCTTCAGAGCTCCACTGATTTCCCTTTATCTCCTTGTGTTTATAATTTTCATACCTATCATTCGAATAGTGGCAGGAGATGAGTAAATTAGAGGACCATGTGTATAATGCATCAGCAGAAATTATGTCTGTGAAAGAAAAAAAGTGTGTACGAGAGGTAACTGATGGATGTTTCTCATATTGTTGTTTCTCTCCCACATCACTGTTTCTCTCCCTCTCTCTTTCTCTCCCTTCTTCTCTCTAAAATCAATAAGCATGTCCTTGGGTGAGGATTAAAAAAAGAAGAAAACAGAAAAGTATGACTTTGATTCAAGGTCCTCTGAGACCCCCAGGTAAAAGAGCAGATAGAGGTCATCACACTGGAGCAATGGTCCATAAGACATTCCAGGTCTAATAACAGGTCCTTCAGGTCCTAAAGGTGTTTGGGGAGCAGTTGGCTGTCCTGGAAGTCATGGATTCTCAGGACCAGTGGGGAAGACTAAGACCAGGAAATCCTGGACAAAAAGGACAAAAAGTCAAAACAGGGAGTAGACCAGTACAGCTCCCTGATTATATTAGGGCAGGCCCTTTTAAGATCAGGTGGGTTGGTCAGGACACCCTCTACTACCATCTTATTAAAAGGCGCTTCACCTCCAGCTAAATAATCATTACAACTGACTCTGAGATCCCTTTGTGGTTCCTCTGAATGACCTTGGTTCTCATGTGGCTCCCAGTCTTCTCATGGCTTTGTCTCCTGGTCCTGGGTACTGCTTGGGCCTCTGTTCTCTATGCTCAGACCTCTACCCACTCCATTACCCCTTCATCACTACTGTTCCCTAGCACTCCTAACTGGGATGCCTTCAAGAAAAAGCAAATTAAAACCAAAATCATCAGGGACATGCAAATTAAAACAAAAAAAACTTACACCCATTAGAATGGCCACTGTCAAAATATACAAACAAACAACAGAAAATAACAAGTATTAGTGAGTATGTGAAGAAATTGGAACCCTAGCATGCTGCTGCTGATGGAGTTATGAAGTGGTATACCTGATATGGAAAACAGTATGGAGGTTCCTCAAATAAATAAAAATAGAATTTTTATTACCTAGCGATCCAATTTCTGCATATATATCCAAAAGAATTGAAAACAGAATGTCAAAGACATTTGCATACCCAAATTCATTGCCCCATTACTCAAAATAGCTAATATATGGAAACAACCTAAATGTCCTATCAGTAGGTGAATAGATAAAATATGGTGAATATATATATATATATATATGGCATATTATTACGTATTAAAAAGAAGGAAGTTCTGTTGTTTGCTACAACATGATGAACCTTGACGATACTAAGTGAAATGAGCCAATTACAAAAGGACAAATACTGCATGGTTCCATGTATATGTGGTATCTAAAGTAATCAGACTGACCGAAGGTAGAATGGTGGTGCTAGGGATTGAAGGAAGGGGAAATGGGGGGTTGTTCAAGGGGTATACAGTTTCAGTCATGCAAGATGAAAAAGTTGTAGAGATCTGTTTTACAATGGTGTGCACATACTTAATAATGTACACTTAAAAATTAAGAGGGTACAAGTAGCCAAGATGGAGGCATAGGTGGAAACACTGTACCTCCTTGCACAACCACATTTAAGGACAACAAAGAATTAGAAACAAAAACGCAATCAGAACAGACAAAAAATTGAACTGTACTAAAGTCTGACAACAATAAACCATTATCCAGATCGATAAGAGGAGCTGAGTTGGTGGCTGGTGGAGAGGGGTTCCCGGCAGGAAGAGACGGTGGTTGGCGTACCCGCGTGCAGGGAGGAAACAAGCAAACCCAGTGAGATGTGCAAGGTGGTTAGCTGACCACGGACACACATTCACGTGTAGATAAACCAGACAAAAAATGAGCAGTGAGACAAACCGTGCAAGCCAGGGCCCCAGCAACGGGAATTAAAGCCTAAAAGCACAGAATTAAAAAACTTTTGGGGATCCAGATGCTGGAAGAGGATCTCAGCCTCACAGGAAAGTTCGTTGGAGAGACCCACAGGGTCCTAGAAAGTACACAAGCCCACCCACGCGGGAACCAGCACCAGAAGGGCCCAATTTTGCTTGTGGGAAGAGGCAGAGAGGACTGAAATCTGAGAGTGGAACACACACCATTGCTCCCTCTCTGACCCCTCCTCCACATACAGCAGTCACAACCGAGAGACTGGGTTACCCTGCCCTGGTGAATACTTAAGGCTTCACCTCTCATACATAACAGGCCTGAACAGACCAAAACATTATGGCTCAAACAGAATAACAGATCAAAGCCCCAGAGCCAATACTTATAAGCGACCAAGAGATAGCCAACCTATCAGATGCACAGTTCAAAACACTGCTAATCAGGATGCTCACAGAACTGGTTGATTTTAGTGGCAAATTAGATGAAAATATGAAGGCTACACTAAATGAAATGAAGGAAAATGTGCAGGGAACCAATAGTGATGGAAAGGAAACTGGGACTCAAATGAACAGTGTGGATCAGAAGGAAGAAAAATAACCAAACAGAAAAGAATGAAGAAACAAGAATTCAAAACAATGAGGAGAGGTGTAGAAACCTCCAGGACATCTTTAAACGTTCCAACATCAGAATTATAGAGGTACCAGAAGGGAAAGAGGAAGAGCAACAAGTGGAAAACTTATTTGAACAAATAATAAAGGAGAACTTCCCCGATCTGGCAAAGGAAATAGACTTCCAGGAAGTCCAAGAAGTTCAGAGAGTCCCAAAGAAGTTGGACCCAAGGAGGAACACACCAAGGCACATCATAATTGCATTAGCCAAGATTAAAATGAAGGAGACACTCCTAGAAGCAGCAAGAGAAAAGGAGACAACTACCTACAAAGAAGTGCCCATAAGATTATCAGCTGATTTCTCAAAAGGAACCTTACAGGCAAGAGGGGCTGGAAAGAAGTATTCCAAGTCATGAAATCCAAAGACCTACATCTAAGATTGCTCTGTCCAGCAAAGCTTTCATATAGAATGGAAGGGCAGATAAAGCACTTCTCAGATAAGGTCCAGTTCAAGGAGTTCATCATCACCAAGCCTTTATTATATGAAATGTTAAAGGGAGTTACCTAAGAATAAGGAGTTAAAAAATATGAACAGTGAAAGGACAGCAAACTCACAGTTATTAACCACACCTAAAACAAAAGCAAACTAAGCGGACAGCTCGGTCAGGAGCGGAGCCACAGAAATGAAGATCACACGGAGGGTTAGCAACAGGGAAGTGGAAGGGGGAGAAGGTACAGAGAATAAGTAGCATAGACGGTGGGGAGAAAATAGATGGGGAGGGTAAGAGTAGTGTGGGAAATGTAGAAGCTAAAGAACTTATGACACATGGACATGAACTAAAGCGGGGAAATGTGGGGGGAGAGGTAGGTGTACAGGGTGGAGGGGAATGAAGGGGGGAAGGGGATAACTAATGGCATAATCAAAATATATTTTAAAAAATTAAGAGGGTAAATTTCTTACCTGCTTTTTACAACATAATAAAAGACAAAGAACCTAGTTGGGGAAAAAACAACACAAGATGCAGAGCTTTGCATTGGAACTTGACAAGAAGAAATATTTTTGCCATTTGTGCTGCCTACCTCTCTGAACATAATACTGGTCTGTTCAAACCTGGGATTGGAGTACTGAACCCTGCACTGGATATGTGGCTTTGGACAAATCACTTTCTGTCTACAGCCTTGGATTTGTTTCTCATTTCTGAATTGAGATATATTTTGTATTTGAATGATAAAAAGATAACAGTAATTTCAGGGTAACAGGGTTAATTGCTTCTTACTAAATATTTCTCTTTTTAGTGCTATATATTTTTTAAGACATTTTATTGATGGTGCTATTACAGTTGTCCCATTCCCCCTTTCACTCCCCTCCACCTTGCACACCCCTGTGACACACATTCCCACAATTTAGTTAATGTTTATGGGTAGTATATATGAGTTCTTTGGCTTTTACATTTCCTATACTATTCTTACCTTTCCTCTTTCTATTTTCTACCTACCATCTATGCTACTTATTCTCTGTACCTTTTTCCCCTCTCTCCCTGTTGATAACCCTCCATGTGATCTCCATTTCTATGTTTCTGTTCCTCTTCTAGTTGTTTGCTTAGTTTGCTTTTGTTTCTGTTTTAGGTGTAGTTAATGATTGTGAGTTTGCTGTCTTTTTACTGTTCATATTTTTTATCTTCTTATACTTAAATAAACCCCTTTAACATTTCATATAATAAGGGCTTGGTATTGATGAACTCCTTGAACTGGACCTTATCTGAGAAGCACTTTGTTTGCCCTTCCATTCTAAATGAAAGCTTTGCTGGGTAGAGCAATCTTAGATGTAGGTTCTTACCTTTCATGACTTGGAATACTTCTCTCCAGCTCCTTCTTCCTTGTAAGGTCTCTTTTGGGAAATCAGCTGAGTCTTATGGGCACTTCTTTGTAGGTAGTTGTCTCCTTTTCTCTTGCTGCTTCTAGGAGTCTCTCCTTCATTTTAATCTTGGCTAATGCAATTATGATGTGCCTTGGTGTGTTCCTCCTTGGGTCCAACTTCTTTGGGACTCTCTGAACTTCTTGGACTTCCTGGAAGTCTATTTCCTTTGCCAGATCGGGGAAGTTCTCCTTTATTATTTGTTCAAATAAGTTTTCCACTTGTTGCTCTTCCTCTTTCCCTTCTGGTACCTCTGTAATTCTGATGTTGGAACGTTTAAAGATGTCCTGGAGGTTTCTACACCTCTCCTCATTGTTTTGAATTCTTGTTTCTTCATTCTTTTCTGGTTGGATGTTTCTTTCTTCCTTCTGTTCCACACTGTTCTTTTGAGTCCCAGTTTTTTTCCCATTGCCTTTGGTTCTCTGTACATTTTCTTTTATTGTGCTTAGTATAGCCTTCATTTTTTCATTTAATTTGCCACCAAATTCAACCAGTTCTGTGAGCATCCTGATTACCAGTGTTTTGAACTGTGCATCTGAGAGGTTAGCTATCTCTTCAGTGCTTGGTATTTTTTCTGGAACTTTGATTTGTTCTTTCATTTGGGTCCTTTTTTTTTTTTTTTTTTTTTTTTTGTCTTAACAAGACAAAAAAAATCTCATTACGCCTGTTACATAGTGAGGGGCAGAGCCTTAGGTGATCACCAGGGTGGGTCATCCCACTGCAATGGGTTGTGATGCTCTCTATGGGGGAGGGGGCCAAGCGGGAACAGTGGCGCTTGCTCTGCTCTCTGCTGGATTTCAGGCACTTTCCCTGCTTCCCACAAGCAAATTGGGCCCTTTTGGTGCTGGTTCCCAGGTGGGTCAGCTTATGTATGTTCTAGGACCCTGTGGGTCTCTCCAGCGAACTCTCCTGTGAGGCTGGAAGTTTCCCCCCCTGCCTCAACACCCATAGGTGTTTTCAGTCAGTGATTTGAGGCTCTCCCCGCGCTGTGACCCTGGGTTCTGCAACACCCAGGTTCCCCTTCTTTCTCCTAGTTTATCTGTGAGTGAATGTAGGACCACCCAGTCTGCAATCCAGCACCTAGCTGGGTCCACCTGCTGCTGGATATAAGCAAAACATAGAGGATGTTGACTCTGCTAATGTTGAGATTCCTAAAAATATGCAAAATTATTTTATTTATAGGCTGTAGACTAGTTTCAAATAGGCTGTGTTTGCATACCTGGGTATATAACTGAGAATAGAACTTTGGTCACTAAAAAAACAAACTAATTCTTAAAAGAAGAAATGTTGCTAAGCTGGGTTTTTTCCTCCTGGTAACTGGGTTTCTTTTGTATTTTATAGATCTTGTATGCGTAATCCTATGGAAAATATTATGAAAATAGTGAAAGAAATAGGAGAGACTTTCTGTCAACACTACACTCAATCAACAGATGAGCAACCAGGATCTCACATAGGTAAAAACACTAAACTAAAGTTAACATGGTATTAAAGATAGATTTTCCCCCAAAGAAGTGGAAATTGAAGTTTTTTCCTTCCTTGCTATTCTTAATTTATCATATTTAAATTTATCTTTTGTTCTTTAGTCCTTAACAGCTCCTTCTCAATAGCACATTTTTCCTTTTTCCCCTAACAGACTTTGCTGTAAATAGACTAAAGCTTGCAGAAATTTTGTATTATAAAATATTAGAGACTGTAATGGTTCAGGAAACACGAAGACTTCAAGGAATGGACATGTCAGTAAGTAAATCCACTTTCTCAACCACTAGCAATGTCCAAAAATCTTAAGACTAGAAGTGTGTTAAGAGGTTCTTATAATGCATTGTTAGGGTCCATAGTTAATGTTAATGGCAGACTTAGCCAGAATGACAAATTAGTTGATCTTAGTTGTCTTCAGCACGTCTAGACCTAGACATCTCTAGTCAGGAATGTGAAATAAGTAAAATTCGTCTTTGGTACACTATCCTTTCCATTCAGGTCCTCTTTATTTGTTCTTCATTCAAAGCTAGGTAATAATGAATACCCTTCACCTGACTATAAAGCCAATTGATAATTAAGGCATTTGCTCATAACTCCCAGGGATTTTAGAGGAATAAATTCTTGTGGGGTATTATGAGGGGGTTTGTTTTGTTTTGTTTGTTTCATTTTCTTTGAACTTTTTATCAAATCTGACCACTCTCTGTAATTGCTATGGAAAGGAATTTTATTCCTTTTAGAAATATTATTCTTTAGGAATTTTATGCCTTTTAGAAATTCCTTTCCTTTTAGAAAGTCAAACCTATTATATATCAGTTTCATCCTCCTCCTTCTAGTCACTCTTGGAATCTTTTGACCTTCAGTTCCAATAGAAACAGGTTGATGTATAAGGGTGCAGCATAACTGTTGTAGTTAAAATCTCTTTGTTTCAGCCTGGAAATTTTCATCTCTCCTGTGTTGGTTCCCTTTTTCCTTGCTTCCTAAGAAAGAAGTAGATTTTCAACTTTTTATTTTGAAACAATTAAATTCACAAAAGTTGGAAAAGTATTATAGGAAAGTCCTATGTACCCTTTTGCCTCCACTGGTTACATTTTACATAGTACAATATCAAACCAGGAAATTGACATTGGAACAATGTATGTCTTTCTCTCCCTCTTTGTATCATTGTGTTACATGTGTAGATTATATATAACCAACACCAAAATCAGTATATAGAACTCTGTCCACTACAAAGATCTCACTTGTGCCACCTCTTTATAGTATCGCTCACTCTTTTCAGCCACTAATGTGTTTTCCACTTGTGTACTTTTATAGTTTGTTGAGGGTTATTTTATGATATAGGACATGTTTTTATCTTGGCAAATTCTGGGCCCTTAAAAAGTGTGTATTCTGCTGTTGTGTGGAGTATTCTGAAATGTCAGTTGTGTCCTGTTGATGGATGGTGTTGTGGAGTTCTCCATATCCTTGCTGATTTGCTGTGTAGTTCTACCAGTTGTTGAGAGAGCAGTATAGAAGTCTCCAAATATAATTGTGGATTTATCTATTTCTCCTTTCAGTTTTCTCAGATTTTTAAAATTCACATATTTTGAATTTCTGCTGTTTGATGCATACAAATTGAAGATTGCTATGTCTTTTTGGTAAATTGTTCCATTTATCATGGTAAAGTATCCCTCTAAATCTGGTGATTTTCTTTGTTCTGAAGTCTGTCTGATGTTGATAGCCACTTTTGTTCTCTTTTGATTAATGACTGCGTGGTATACCTTTTTTTCATCCTTTAGTTTTATAGCTACCTGTATTACTATATAGGAAGTGAGTTTCTTGTAGGTAGCATAGGATTCAGTCATATGTTTTTATCTATTCTGTCAGTCTCTTTTAATCAGTAAATTTAGACCACTTACATTTAATTGTTGATATGTTGGTGCAGCAATTTTCAACCAGTATGCCACAAGAATTTTTAAATCATATATTTCCTTTAGATTGTCATGTAAAAGACAACAGCCAACACAATAATAGCCATCTGGTGTGAATGAATCAAAATTATACCTATTTTTGTAATATTGGAAAAATATATTTTGGGGATGCCACAGAATTTTAGTAGTTTATGTGTACCATGAGATGAAAAAGATGTACCACAGTGAAAAAATCACTGTGTTAGGGCATAAATCTACGTTTTTGTTTGTTTGTTTGTTTTCTATTTGGTCTCTCTGGTTCTTTTTTCCCTACCTTCCTATGGATGACTTGAACATTTTTTAGACTGTATATCTGTGTGTTGATTGTTTTTAGTGGTTACTCTAGGTATTGCATTATACTTACACATAACTTCACAGTCCACTGGTATAGATAGATACCAGTTGGAGTAAGGTGTGGAAACCTTACCTCGCCTTAAGTCCTATTTCTAAAACTTTGTATAATCCCTGGCTGGTGTAGCTCAGTGGATTGGGCCCGGGCCTGCAAACCACACGATCATGGTTCAATTCCCAGTCGGGGCACATGTCTGGGTTGCAGGCCAGTTCCCAGCAGGGGGACTCACGAGAGGCAACCATACATTGATATTTCTCTCCTTCTCTCCTTCCCTTCCTCTCTAAAGATAAATAAATAAAATCTTTCAAAAAAATAAAATAAAATAAAACTTTGTATAATGTTTTTTATAGTCTCACTTGATTGGTAGTTGTCTGTATTTAGAATTCTAGATTGACAATCATTTTCCTTTGCCATTTTGAGGCATTGCCTCATTATCTTCTAGATTTTAGTGTTGCTAATTAGAAAAAAGAAGTCCAATGGCATTCTTTTTTCTTCTTTAAAAGATTTTGTTTATTTGTATTGAGAGAGAGGGGGAGGGAGAGAGAAAGAGGAAGAGAAACATAAATGTGTGGTTGCCCTTCACGTGCCCCCTGCGGGGGATCTGGCCTGCAACTCGGGCATGTGCCTTGACTGGGAGTAGAACCAGCAACCTTTTGCTTCCCAGTCCGGCTCTCAGTCCACTGAGCCATACCAGCCAGGGCAGAAGTCCAATGACATTCTAATTCTCATTATTGGTATGTGGCTTCTGTTTACTTTCTGGAATCTTAGTATTCTCTTTTTATCACTGATATCCTGCAATTTATAATAAAGTGCCTTACTGTACATCTTTATTCGTATATTGGGCATTCCTACAGAGTTGCTCTTTTAGTGCCAAAATTTGTGTCCTGCAGTTTGGGGTAATTTTATTGCATTACTATTTCTTAGATAATATGTGTCCCACTGAGTTATCTCACTGGAACTTTTAGTTTTCAGATGAGGCATCTTCTGAATTAATCTTATTATTTTTCTTTCTTTGTATTTTTCTTTCTTTGTATCTTTCTTTGTAATTCCTAGGGTATTTATTCAACTTTTTATCATCCAATCTTAATGAATTTCTCATTTTAGATATATTTTCATTTCTAAGATCTCTTTCTTGTTCTCTGAGGTTATTTAGATTTCTTCGAAGTTTTTTTTGTGTTGCTTTTATTGTCTGTTTCTTCTGAGTCTCTTGTCTGTTTATTTTGATCTTTGTATTTCAATGGAAGGTTTTCTTTAAATGTTGGATTATTCTTGGCTGTTCACTTATATTTGAATGAAACACTAAAAATGAGACATTAATAAACTCTTATGTTGACAAACAGCTTGATTCAAAACTCTGTATGCAAGAGTGAGAATAGAAGTCCACTAGCCTCAGATGATTATGTGATATTAGGGACCCTCAACTGTTGGTGTCTTCAAAGGCTTTTTGGGAATATTTTAGTTTCTCTAGAGAAGTCTCTGCTAATCTCTTGCCTCACAGTTGTTTTTGTGGAGCAGGAAGAGGAAAGGAGACTTGATCTCACAATTCATTCTGCAGACTTTCACTTACAACCTCAGTCTCTTCAATGCCTAGTGTTTTCAAGTTTCAAGTCTCTAGTTCAGTTCTATAGAGAATAATTTTTCGATCTGTTGAGGTAGACTAGAAGCCTACCATCTGACTTCTTAAGAGTAGGGGTTGAGTGGGTATAGTTCTAACTACAACAGACTTTGAAATCGTCCATGTTGGCTCCTTGCCCAACCACTGTTTTCTATTCCATACGCGCCTTCAGTTGCTTTGCTTCTTCTCAGATTGCATAGAGCAAATTCATTTGTTTTAAATGTCCCCTTTATGTTTGACCATTTTACTTTCTGCTGAGTAATTTGTCATTCTTCCATTTCCAGTTTCTACATATTATAGTTTGCAGTTATAGATAACTTGTAGTTTTCGCCAAAATAGTTTCTGGGTTTTTTCTCTGTGTTGATTGGGAGTGGTGTTTGAAAGAAGGATGGCACAGATGGGATGTTGAAAACTGAAAACTGAGGTTGAATCTCAGACTCAATGATGAAACAGGACTTTTATCTTCTTAGTAAAATATGTCTTGTTCTTAACTTTTTAAGTCTTAGTTGTGACATTATACTTTTGATTTCAGTATTTTGATTAAAAACCCTTATGTTGACAAAACGTTGGTAATAAATGTTGTTAATAAAACATTTGTAAAAACCAGCCCTGGCAAAGTAGCTCATTTGGTTAGAATGTCACCCTGATGTGCCAAGGTTGTAGGTTTGATTCCCAGTTAGGGGACGTATAAGACTCAACAAATGAATGCATAAATAAGTAGAACAGCAAATCAATGTTTTTCTCTCTCTCTCTCAAAATCAATAATTAAATTTTTTTAATTTAAAAGTTTTAATAAATAGTCCTAGTGCTTTTCTCTTAATGAGAATTTTGACTATTTTATTATTTGCTCAATTTTCTAAGCAGATTGTGATGCAGGCCTAATTTAAATATATCTACCACTGAGCAGGATTATATATTATAAGAAAACTCATTACAAGTTTGAGGATTCAAATATATATCTCTGATAATCCGCTGTTAGATAATATTCACAAGTTATTTTATGTTATTTTTATAGTCATTCTATAAACAAGAGACAAATGATGAAATGCTAGAAATGTTGAACTGTGGTCTTTCTCTTCTCCAAGGTTCTTTTAGAACAAGATATATTTCATCGTTCCTTGATGGCTTGTTGTTTGGAAATTGTGCTCTTTGCCTATAGTTCACCTCGTACTTTTCCTTGGATTATTGAAGTTCTCAATTTGCAGCCATTTTATTTTTATAAGGTGAGATTAAAACAAAGTTCTGTTGTGGTATACCTCACACTAGAATTCTATTTATCTAGAGACAAGAAAACACACACACACACACACACACACACACACACACAAGAATTCTGTTTATCTTAATGCTGAGGAAGCAAGCCATAGTGTTTGGAAAATATTTCCAGAGCTATTCTGAAAACATATATTCCTTTTGGGTGGAGTCAAGTACAAAAGAGAGAGAATGAATGGTATATATAGATTAAGCCAATCTCATAGCTTTGGTTCATTTTCCATCACTTACTGGCAAAGGTAACCAGGAACTTACTAGTTAACTTTGATTTTCCATATTTATGAATGAAAATCATAATCCTGGACTTACTGTCAACATGTCAGATAATTAAATACCATACTCACATTCTTCCACAATGACATGAAAATTAAAACTAAACTACAGAACAATAATCATTCAGAATCATCTGAAGTCTAACTGAACAGAAGTCTGTAACTAAGGATATGAGAAAAAAACCATATCAAGACTGAAAGGAAGTACAGAGATGCAGAACAGGCTGGTCCCACACCCAAGTGTGGCAGTTAAAAAATCAGGAAGGATGTCTCAGCTGCAGAGGTATCCCCTGAGGAATAAGGAGTCTGAGCTCCAGCCCAGGGCTCCAGTGCTGGCAAGAAAAGTCCCCAAAACTTGAGCTGTGAAAACCAGTGGGGATTCTGAGTGAGACGAAGGGCTTCTAAAGTCCAGGCATTCTCCTTAAGGGGCCCATGCAAGGACTTACTAGGACTCACCCCTCTGAGCTCCAGTGCTGGGGCTGCAGCTCAAAAGATCCTAGGGGAGGAACTAAACTGTCTGGCTTTGGGGTGACAATTGAAAGGAAAGCATTCTCCCAGACAATTCTGGCACAGGCCATTGTTCCTTTGCTGAGGCCTTCCCTCATAGAGCAAGGAGATAGGTGACATATCTGAGTCTTCATCAACCTGGCAAACACTGTTTACCCTCACCCTGTTGATTCCGAGATCCTGCCCTGCACAACTTTCAGGCCTACCCAGACCATTTCCAGTGGCTGTTCCACACAAATAACATGACTGTGTTCATACTGCAGACTTTCTGAAAGTCCCTCAAAGGTTCACAAACCCCAAACAAGCAGCATCTAGCTTCAGCCTTCCCTGTACCTCTTGCTAAGTGGCCCTAGGCTGAGCACTGACAGCATCACCCAGCCTTGGTTCACAACTTGGTCTGTCCCAGATACCTCCAAGCCCAGCACTGGTAGCAGCCACTTGCAGATCATGCTAGGGTAGCCCCAGGTAGGGCATAGGTGGCAGCCGATCTTGGCTTGCAGCTCCCAGGAGGTCCCTGGGCCAGCACAACTGATGGACAGCTTCAGACCAGGCCAGAGCATCACCCAACCACCTCTATAAGTGACACCCTCAAGGAGCAGACTTATTGGTCATTAGAGTCCTGCTGAAGCAAATCCTCAAAGGGGTCAGCCCCTCCACAGCAAGTCCACTGTAGTCATGGCCAGTTTTCCCAGCTTATGGGCCTTGGGGTAAATTTTTCCCATTGATGTGCCAACAGCAATCAAGGCTCAACTAACAGGAGGGTGCATACAGCTCATGGGGGTGGGGGAGTCACCTGGACACATAGCTGGGGTGATCGGGGTAGCTGTGCCACTGTACGCTACAGGACACCCACTACTAAGACCACTCTATGAAGACTTGGAGACATAGCATCTCTAAGTAATACATAGAAACAAACACAGGGAGGCAGCAAAATGAGGAGACTGAGAAATATGTTCCAAATTAAAATGTAGAACAAAACTTCAGAAAAAGAAATAAAATGAAGACAATCTACCAGATGAAGAGTTCAAAACAGGGTTATAAGAATGGTCAAATGCTCAATGAAGTTACAGGAAAAGTAGATGAACTTAGAACTTCAACTGGTAGATAGGAAACATAAGAGAAAGAAAACATTAAAAAGAACCAGTAAGAAATGAAGAATGCATTATAATAACTAAAATGAATACAGCACAGGAAACCAACAGTAGAGTAGATGAAGCAGAGGATCAAGTCAAAAGCTTCTGGGACAACTCTAAACCTTCCAACATCGGAATCTAGGGATGCCAGAAGGAGAAGAGGAAAAGCAAGAAATCGAAAACATAATAAAAGAGAACTTCCCTAATCTGGCAAAGGAAATAGACTTCCAGGAAGCTCAGAGAGTCCCCAGGAAGTTGGACCCAAGGAAGTACACACCAAAGCAGATATAATCACATCACCCAAGATTAAAGATAAGGAGAGAATCTTCAAAGCAGCTAGAGACAAGACAGTTACCTACAAAGGAGTTCCCATAAGACTATCACCTGATTTCTAAAAAACCTTGCAGGCAAGAAGGGGAAGTATTCAGCAAGTAGTACTTTAGAGTCAGTATTCAAAGGAAGTAGAAGAAAGTATTCAAAGAAGGAAGGAAGTATTCAAAGTCAGGAAAGGCAGGCCTGCATCCAAGATTACTGTATCCAGCAACTCTATCATTTAGAATGGAAGGGCAGATAAAGTGCTTCCCAGATAAGGTCAAGTTAAAGGAGTTTATCATCACCAAGCTCTTATTGTATGAAATGTTAAAGGGACTTACCTAAGAAAAAAAGATTAAAAATCTGAACAGTAAAACAACAACAAACTATCAACAACCAAACCTAAAAAATAAAAATAAACTAAGCAAAGAACTAGAACAGGAACAGATTCACAGAAACAGAGATCACATGGAGGGTTATCAGCAGGGCAGTGGGGGAAGAGAATTGGGGGAAAGGTACAGGGAATAAGCATAAATGGTAGCTACAAAATAGGGGGAGGTGAAGAATTGTATGAGAGATGCAAGGAACTTTATGACCCATGGACATGTTTTAAGGTGGGGGAATGAGGGAGGGGGAAAGGAATAAAAGTGAGGGGGAAAATGGAACAACTATAATAGCATAATCAATAAAATATTTTTTTAATCTTGCTATTTGCAATAACACAAAGGACCAAGAGCAGTAATTTTCAACCTTTTTCATCTCATGGAATACAAAATAATTACTAAAATTCATTGGCACACCAAAAATAATAATATTTGCCAATCTGACAAAAAAAATAGGTGTTACTTACAATAATGATAGTAACTACCTACCCTTTTTCCTCCAAACTGACTATAGAAAAATCAGGTGGCTACCCCTGATTGGAGTGGCTTGGTTGGAGCATTAGTACATAAACCAAGAGACTTGTTGTATTGATTCTTTGTAAATAGCCAGCTGAGATCAAAGTCCCTCTTCCTCTCTCCCTTCCCCTTTCTTTGATGTTTCTCTTCCTCTCTTTCTCCCTTCCCCTTTCTGGTTCTCTTCCTCTCTCCCTCCCTCCCCCTTTCTGTGATGTTTTTCTTCCTTTCTTTCCCCCTTCCTTGGCCTTTCTCTAAAATCAGTAAGCATATCCTTAGGTGAGGAGTTAAAAAACTAAACGTGCTTATACTTGTGTATAAGGATGTGTGGTACCAATAATTAACAAATCATGTGCAACCTTATTATGCGACATGACCAATAAGCTGCAGCTCTATTATACGACCTGTATATTTATGGTTCAAGACAGCACTGACACCACACAGCTATTGTTGTGCTGGCTGTTGCCATTTTTTTTTCTTTGACAATATAAGGGAAAAGAGATCAGTGCTTTTCCATCTGAATTGTCAATTGAGCGGGATTTAAATATTTTTTTTTAGTTTCTTAGGGAAAATTGCTTCTTTCTACTTTAATGTTTATGTGTATATTTAGCTGTTTAGCTTTACTGTTAGGAAATATATATAATTTTATTGAAGGGAAAAGTTTTTTTGCCCGTATTTAATAGCAATTTATTTTAACCCTTTTTTACTTAAGTGAAATGCCTTTGTTTTTTAACCATATAAATAACATACTCCTTAAAAAAATACAACTATAAATATTAAAATCACATTAAAATTCTAATTATAAATAATAATAATCACTTAATACTTTTATGTTCTAGATATTTACTCTTTTTTAAATGGAAATAAATGGCAACCTATATATTAGGTTGACCAAAAAAGTTCATTTGGTTTTTTTTGTGAGTTGGCCCTAGTAGTGTTTAGTTGTCCTTAACCTTTTCAGAACAATTTTGTTAGACTGTATTGTGACAGCTGTCATATCAGCATCCATTTTTTTAAAACATCAAAATTGGTGAATTTTTGTGTAACCATTTCAACATTGAAGATGGAAGAAAATATGCCAAAAACATTTTTGGCATATTACATTTTATTATTTCAAGAAAGTAAAAACACGACTGAAATGCAAAAAGATTTATTCAGTGTATGGAGAAGTGCTGTGACTGATGAAATGTGTCAGAAGTGCTTTGTGCTAGAGATTTCTTGCTGGATGATACTCCACGGTCAGGTAGACCAGTTGAAGTTGATAGTGATTAAATAGATATGTTAATTGAGAACAATCAGTGTTACAACACACAGGAGATAACTGACATACTGGAAATATTCCAATCAATAAAGTTATTGGTGAAAATGAAAAATGTATCTTTTATTAAACAGAAAAAACTGTATAATAAAATAAATAGAGTCTTTGGGCAACCCAGTATAAACAAAGTTTCTTTAACAATGTTATTCATTCTGTTCTTTTGAGCTATTAGGAAGAATAATGTGAATTCAAAATAGCAATAAATTCATGTTCAAAATAGCAGTAAATTCAAAATAGCAATGGACTGGGAACTAAATATCTGACTTTTGCCACTATTGGACTGTTAATAGTTTTCACCTATCATTGCCTTAGTTTTTCATATATAAAGAAAACATGAAAAACAGGTGTATGTGAAATATATATATATTTTTTTAATTTATTTTTAGACGGGAAGGGAAGAAGAGAGGGAGAGAAATACCAATGTATGGTTGCCTCTCGTGCGTCCCCTGCTGGGAACTGGCCTGCAACCCAGGCATGTGCCCTGATTGGAAATCAAACCTCCATCCTCTGGTTCTCAGGCCAACGCTCAATCCACTGAGCTATACCAGCCAGGGCAAATATTTTGACGATCTTAAAAACTCCTTCAAAGATATCCTTGGTTCTGTGTCATTAATAGGACCAGAACTTGTTGCATGTGCAAGCCCACCCAGTTTAGAACTGACTGCTTGAGCATACATTAACTTCTCAATGTTCTTGTCTCCAGGTTATTGAGGTGGTGATCCGCTCAGAGGAGGGACTTTCCAGGGACATGGTGAAACACCTGAACAGCATTGAAGAACAGATCCTGGAGAGTTTAGCATGGAATCACAATTCTGCACTGTGGGAGGCTCTCCAGGCTTCTGCAAACAAAGTTCCTACTTGTGAAGAAGTGAGTCAGGACAAGACTGATAATCTGTCATTTTATAAAATAACAGCTTTATTGAGATATAATTCACACACCATACACTCACCCATTAAGAGTGTACAGGTCAGTGGTGTTTAGTATAATCACACTGTGTGCAGTCTTCACCACCTTCAGTTTTGGAACATACTTGTCACTTCAGCAGGAAGCCATACCCTTTAGCTATCACTTTCCTACACCCTGTCTTTTCCCTAGCCCTACGCAACTAGTGATCTTTCTGTCTCTATTCATTTCCCTATTCAGGACCTTTCATATAAATGGTATCATACAGTATGTCATATTCCTGTTGTGATTGGCTTCTTTCATAATGTTTTCAAGATTCAATCATGTTGTATGTACCAGCATATCATTGCTTTTTATGTGCTTAATAATATTCCATTACATGGATATACCATTCATCATTGATGGACATTTGGGTTGTTCCCACCTTTTGACTTACAAATAATGCCTCTATGAACAGTAATGCACAAGATTTTGTGTGGAGATAAGTTTTTATTTTTCTTGGGTATATATCTAGGAGTAGAATTGCCGGGTCATACAGTAACTGTTTAAGCATTTGGGAAACTGTCAGACTTTTTTCCAGAGTGGCTGTACCATTTAACAGTCCCACCATCAATGTATGAAAGTTTCAGTTTCTCCACATCTCCAAACTACTTATCTGTCCTTTTTAAAAATATTTTTTAAGAATTTATTTTTAGAGCAAGGGGAAGAGAGGGAAGAAGAAGGAGAGAAACATCTATGTGAGAGAGAAACATCGATTGGTTTCCCTTTACACACACCCTGGATTGTGGGACCAAAGCCACAACCCAAGCATGTGCTCTGACTGGGAATTGAACTGGTAACCTTTAGCTTTGTGAGGTGACACCCAACCAACTGAGCCCACTGTTCAGGGTTTTCTTTTTGATTCTAGCCATTCTAGTAGGCATGAAAAGATACCTCGTAGTTTTTATTTGCATTCTTGTGATGACCTGTGATGTTCAAACATCTTTTCGTGCTTTTTAACTATTTATATATCATCTTCAGAGAAATATCTATTCAGATCCTTTGCCCTTTTTTAAATTGGGTTACTTTTTATTACTGAGTTACAGGAATTCTTCATATATTGTCTGTAGAACCATGCATGCAACATGTTCTGTCAGTTAGCTTTATATTTTCTTGATGAAGTCCTTTGGAATGAAAATTTTTAATTTTTGATAATGTGTAATTTATCTATCTTTTGTGGCTTATGATTTTGGTGTCATATCTAATAAACCATTAATTCCATCATTTTTAATATTTTAAATGTCCTCGTAAAGAATTAAATACTTTTGCCCTGGCTGGTTGTAGCTCAGTGGGTTGAGCACGGGCCTGCGAACCAGAGGATCGAGGTTCAATTCCCAGTCAGGGCACATGTCTGGGTTGCAGGCCAGTTCCCAGCAGGGGACCCACGAGATGCAGCCATACGTTGATATTCTCTCCCTCTCTCCTTTCCTTCCCCTCTAAAGATAAATAAATAAAATCTTTTAAAAAAAGAATTAAATACTTTTCATTAGTAGTATTTAGAATAAAAAACAGAACTTTGTCCTTAATATATATAAATAACACATTTAACATTTTAACATTCTTGAGAAATTGAGTGTTTTTTTAAGATTTTTTTAATTATAATTTATTGATTAATGCCATTACAGTTGTTTCATTTTTTCCTGCCTTTTATCCCCCTTCACCCAGCAATGCAATCCCTCCAGCATTCCCTGCCCTTAGTTAATGTTTCATGTCCATGGGTCGTGCATGTAAGTTCTTTGGCTTCTCCATTTCCTATACTGTTCTTATCCTCCCCCTGTTTATTTAGTACCCACCAACTATTCTCTTTATTCCCTGTACCTTTATCCCCCATTCTTCCTCCTCCCTGCTGATAACCCTCCATGCGATCTCCATTTCTATGATTCAGTTTCTGTTCTAGTTTATTTAGTTTGCTTTCATTTTTGTTTTTTAGGTTCAGTTGTTGATAGTTGTGAGTTTGTTGTCATTTTATGGTTCATAGTTTTGACTCTTCTTTTTTTTTTAGATAAGTTTCTTTAAAATTTTATATAATACGGGCTTGGTAATGATGAACTTCTTTAACTTGACCTTACCTGGGAAGCACTTTATCTGCCCTTCCATTCTAAATGATAGCTTTGCTGGATAGAGTAATCTTGGATGTAAGTCCTTGCCTTTTATGACTTTGAAAACTTCCTTCTAGCCCCTTCTTGACTGTAAGTTTTATTGTTGTTGGTTTTTTTAAGAAGTCAGCTGAGTCTTACAAGAACTACTTAGTAGGTAACTGTGTCCTCTTCTCTTGCTCCTTTGAAGATTCTCTCCTTATCTTTAATCTTGAGTAATTTAATTATGACGTGTCTTTGTGTGTTCCTTCTTGGATCCAACTTCTTTGGGACTCTCCGAGCTTCCTGGATTTCCAGGAAATCTATTTACTTCACTAGAGTGGGGAAGTTTTCGCTCATTATTTTTTCAAATAAGTTTTCAATTTTTGCTTTTCCTCTTCTCTTTCTGGCATCCCTAGATTCAGATGTTGGAAGGTTTAAAGTTGTCCCAAAGGTTCCTAAGCCTCTTCTAATTTTTTTGAATTCTTATTTCTTAATTCTGTTCCAGTTGAATGTTTATTTCTTCCTTCTGCTCCACATCATTGATTTGAGTTCTGGTTTCCTTCCCTTCACTGCTGGTTGCCTGTATATTTTGCATATTTCACTTTGCATAGCCTTCATTTCTTCCTCTACTTTGTATCTGTGCTCAATCATTTCTTTGAGCATCCTGATTACTGATGTTTTGAACTGTTGAATCTGATAGGTTGGCTATCTCCTCATCATTTAGTTCGTTTTTGGAGTTTTAGGCCATATTTCATTCATTTCATTTGGGTCATATTTCTTTGTCTGGGTGCACCTGTTACATTGTAAGGAGTGGAGCCTTAGGTATTCACCAGGGTGGGGCAACCCACATTGCTGGTGTCATGGTGCTGTATGTGGGGGAGGTGCTGTATGTGGGGGAGGGGGCTTCTTGTAGGAAGCAAGAGAGGGGAAAGTGCTGCTTGCTTGCTTGCTTCTTACCCTGCTTTCAGCCACTTCCCTTGCTTCCCACAAGCAGATTGTGCCTTTTCAGGTGCTGATGCCTGGGTGGATGGGTTTGTGTATGTGCTAGGGTCCTGTGGGCCCCTTCAACAGACTCACCTGTGAGATAAGTTTCTCCCACTGCTGTAACCCCATAGATTTTGAGACCTTAGTTTCCTGCACTGTGGCCCTGGGTTGCTTGGTTTGTCTCCCCAGTTTTTCTTCCTTGCTTCTCCTTGCATGAATGTTGGACCACCTAATCCACTCGCCACTGCCTTCCCTGCCCCTGTCTGCTAGCCGCCACAGCTAGTCACACTTTCTCATCGTCCTAACTGCCCCAGCTTCCTGTCTCCACCCCTTCTACTATTCTGGATGAATATTTCTTTAACTCCTTGGTTGTCAGACTTCCATACAATTCAGTTCTCTGGCAGTTTAAATTTATTGTTATCCTTCCTTTGGTTGTGCAAGGAAGCAAAGCTCATCTGCCTATGCATCCATACTTGCTGGAAGCCGGAAATTGAGTTTTTTCTTCACCTCTGTTATTCTTTTGTAATTTTTTTCATTCCTCCTTGCTTTTTCACCTCCTTTTACTTTAATCTTAAACTTTTCCCTAATTCCAAACTATTGAAGGAACTCTCCAAGACTAGGAAGAACTTAAAAGAAAATGGTTTCTAAAAAGAATCTCTCTTCCATGAGTCATTTTTTGTAGCACTGTGATTAATGGGACAATCTTTAGTATTCATCATTATTTCTATTATAAAAATCCATTGGGGAAGTGATTAAAAAGCTATTAACTTGAAGGAAAAGGATTTGAATTGAGGCTCTTTCTCTGTTAATTAGTAGTAGGTGTGTCCTTGGGCAAATTTCACATTTTGAGCCTTAATTTTTCCATCTCTAGGTGGAGAATGATAGTGTCTACCTCACAGGTGTACTTCTAATTGTTAAATAGATACATTATGAGATTAAGTGAGATGAACTCTTTACGTATATTTAACAACATTAACTATTGAGCACTTTAAGTTTTTTCATTTTGTGAAGAAAAAAGGAAGGGGACATTATGTAGTAAAAGAAATTAAGAAGTCTCCATTTTTTTCTGTTACAAGTTTTCATAAGTAGGTTTACCTGTATATAAAGCAAAGGGTTTTTGTTTTCAACAGGTTATATTTCCAAATAACTTTGAAACAGGAAATGGGGGAAATATACAGGGACATCTTCCCATGATGCCAATGTCTCCGCTAATGCATCCAAGGGTAAAAGAAGTTCGGACAGACAGCGGAGGTCTTCGAAGGGGTAGGTGCAACGTTGGCAAAGCAATGAAAAATAACAAAGATCATTTTTCCAAGAAACTTTCAAGTATTTTTTTTTATCCTCACTGGAGGATATGTATCATTTTAGAAAGAGGGCAAAGGAGAGAAAGATTGAAACATCAGTGTGAGAGAAAAACATTGATCTGTTGCCTCCCATACATGCCTCAACTGGGGATCGAACATGCAGCCTAGGTGTGTGCTCTGAACAGGAATCAAACCCGCAGTCTTTTGGTCTATGGGATGATGCTCCAACTGAGCCAGTCTGATTAATGTGTTATTTATTTCTTCATCAGGATTTGAAGGGGGCTAAATGCTTACATCAGCATCATAGTGTGGCTTGTTCTATGCTTTTTTGCGTTAAAGTAATAAGATTTCCAGTCTAATTTTGAATATCTATTTTTTAAGATTATTTATCTTTGAAGGACAGGGGTAGCTTTTTTCATTTAGCATATTTTTAAAGTATATATATACCTTGAAAAGGTATACTTCAAGGTATATATATATGTTGCAGCATGTACCACTACTTCATTCACCTTTATGAATGAATAATGTTTTATTGAGTGGATATTGTGTGTTTTTTCATTAGTTGATGAACATTTTGATTATTTCCACTTGTTGGCTATTATGAATGATGCTGCTATGAACATTCAGGGCGTATATTATTTTTATAATTAGAGGAACAAGTTATTTTCTTGTAAGGGTTCAGGCAAGAGAATCAACTAATAGAAAATTTTTAGAAAACAATAATATTGAGCCTTGACTCTGGGGAGATCAACCTACTTTACCCTTAACATTTTGCTCTTTTAACATAGGCAGAGGTTCAAGAAACCAGGAAGTAAGCTATCATTTTCACATTTTATTGTAAGGACTTACTGCAGGCCTACTTTCGTGTTAGTCACTGCTGGATTCTTATTGCCTAGAATGGTAACTCAGTTTCTTTTTGTCGAATGAATGAATGAAACAGGTTCATTATTTTGGAATACATATTAAATCGCTTTAAATTTATTTTTCTCTTTACTAGATATGCAGCCATTGTCTCCAATTTCTGTTCATGAACGCTACAGTTCTCCTACTGCAGGAAGTGCTAAGAGAAGACTTTTTGGGGACGACCCCCCAAAGGAAGTGCTTATGGACAGGATTATAACAGAAGGGAAAAAATTGAAAATTGCTCCTTCTTCAAGCATTACAGCTGAAAACATATCAATTTCACCTGGACAAAGTCTTTTAACAATGGCCACAGCCATAGTAACGGGGACAACAGGACATAAAGTTACGATCCCGTTGCATGGTAACATTTTAATGCATTTATTTTATATTCTTTTCTGAGTTGATAAAATTTAAAATACATCTTACTGGATTGGATCACATGGCCTTGCTAATCCAGGATTTTTTTTTTTACTTAAATTTATTTATTTATTATTTTTAGAGCAATTTTGGTTTATAGCAAAATTGAGTGGAAGGTACAGGAATTTCCCATATACTCTTTGCCCCCAAACACACACAGCCTCCCTCACCATCAGCACTTCTACACCAGGAGGTTACATTTGTTACAACTGGCAAACCTACACTGACACATAATCATCGCCTCCAGTCCAAAGTTCACATTAGTGCTCACTCTTGATATTGTATATTCTGTGGATTTTGACAAATGTCTGGCGACACCTCTGAACCATTATAGTATCACACAGAATAGTTTCACTGCCTTAAAAATTCTCTGCCCCACCCTTTCTTTTGTTTTCAGCCTGTACTTTCTCCTTGAATTTTCACATTTTATAAATATACTACCCTTCTTGTTAGGACTTATTTTCTTATCTAAGCTTTACAAATGAGTATATTGAGCAAGAGTGCTGTTTTTTTATTAAAAAGTCTTTAAACGCTCTAAAACAATAGAAAATAATGCTATAACTTAGAATTACTATTTTTGTGGCTTTCCTCTCCTTTTCTACTATATTCCTATGCTTATACACTTAGGTGGATAGATATAATTGACAACTTTTCTGAAGCACATACAGCTTCCTGCTAAAACAGAACTCTTGTTTGTACATTTAGGTATTGCAAATGATGCTGGGGAGATCACACTGATACCAATTTCCATGAACACAACTCCAGAGTCCAGAGTTGAGAGTCCTGTGTCACTTACTGCTCAGTCATTAAGTGGTGCTTCTCCAAAACAAACTCATCTGACTAAAGCACAAGAAGTACATCCAACCGGACTAAGCAGACCAAAGAGAACTGGGTCCTTAGCACTCTTTTATAGAAAGGTACGTGATTTTATAGCGTCTAAAAAGATCTCATTTAATCACTCCAAGAACGATTGAGTAACAGCAGCTTTTGTTTCTTTTTTGTGTGTGTGGTAAAATATATGATTTTAATGTTTTTTTTAATCCTCACCCAAGGATATGTTTATTGATTTTAGAGAAAGAGGACAGGCGAGAGAGAAACATCGATCAGTTGCCTCCCATATGCACCCTGACCAGGGGTCATACTGCAACTTAGGTGCCCTAACCAAGTAATCAACCCCTCAACCTTTTGTTGTTTGAGATGATGCTCCAACAAACTGAGCCTCTCAGCTGGGGCAACCGTGAATTTTTTGTTAGAAGAAGAAGCCATCCAGAATATATGTATCTTGGGGACTTCTGGTCAAGAGGAGGTGTAGGTAAACACCGTTCACCTCTTCACACAACCACAGCAAAAATTATGACTAAACTACAGCTATCACCTAGAATCATTAGAAAATTGAGCTGTACAGAAGTCTGCCAACTAAGGAATTACAGTAGTCACATTCATCCAAACATGTAGAAAGAGCAGAGATGTATGGAGATGGACCAGGTAGTCCCACACTTACATCTGGTGGATAAAAATCGGGAGGGAAACTTTGGGAGCAAGGGATCTCAGCGCCACACCAGATCACCCAGCCCAAGGTTCTAGTGCCAGGAAGATAACTCCCTATAACTTCTGCTATAAAAATCAGTAGGGGTTGGGGCAGTGGAAGAAACTGCAGGATTCTCAGGTCTCTGCTCTTAAAGGGCCCGCAACGGACTTAGGACATATGTAGACTCCTTCTGGGCTCTAGCACCAGGGCAGCAGCCTGAAGGATAGCAGTGGCATACGTGGAGAAACCGAAGTGTCTGACATCAGAGTGAGTCTAGAGGACAGATCCCTTCTGGATAAAACTCCAGAGGCCAGACTGCAGCCACTGTCCCTTTTCTGAGTCCTCCTGCACACAGAGCTACAAAGCAGGTGGCACCATATCTGAGACTCCATCAACCTGGTTCATATGGGTTGCCCCACCTAGGCCATTACTTAAGACTCTGCCCCATCCAACTTACTGGTGTGCATTTCTATAATAGGCCAAGCTACTAAGACAGGGAGTCAAGCAGCTGCACCTAATAAATAGAAACAAACACAGGGAGGCTACCAAAATGAGGAGACGAAGAAATATGATCTGAATGAAAGAACAGAACAAAACTTCAGAAAAAGAACTACAGAAGGTGGAGATAAACAATCTATCAGGTGCAGAATTCAAAACACTGGTTATGAAGATGCTCAGGGAACTCATTAGGTACTTCAACAGCATAAAAAAGACCCAGGCAGAAATGCAAGTTACACTAAGTTAAATAAAGAAAAATTAGACCTGGTTGGTGTGGCTCAGTAGATTGATTGCCAGCCTACAAACCAAAGGGTTGCTGGTTAAATTCCCAGTCAGGGCATGTGCCTGGGTTGCAGGCCAGGGCCCCAGTAAGAGGTGCTTGAGAGGCAGCCACATATTGATGTTTCTCTTCCTCTCTTTCCCTCCCCCTCTCTAAAAACAAATCTTTTAAAAAAAAAAAAAAGAAAGAAAAAAAATGTACAGGGAACCATCAGTGGAATGGATGAAGCCAGGAATCAAATCAGTGATTTAGAACATAGGAAGAAAAAATAATTTAAAAAAAAAATGAGGATGTGGTAAGGAGCCTCTGGGACAACTTCACATGTACCAATATTCGAATCATAGGGGTGCTGGAAGGAGAAGAGGAAGAGCAAGAAATTGAAAGCTTATTTGAAAAAATAATGAAAGAAAACTTTTCTAATTTGATGAAGTAAACAGACATACAAGTCCTGGAAGCATAGTCCCAAATAAGAGGGACATAAAGAGAACCACACCAACACACATCATAATTAAAATGCCAAAGGTTAAAGGTAAAGAGAATCTTCAAAGCAGCAAGAGAAAAGCAGAGTTACCTACAAAGGAGTTTCCGTAAGACTGTCGGCTGATGTATCAGAAGAAACTTTGCAGGCTAGAAGGGACTTGCAAGAAGTATTCAAAGTGATGAAAAGCAAGGACCAAACAACCTAGATTACTCTAACCAGCAAAGCTATCATTTAGAATTGAAGGGCAGATAAAGTGCTTCCCAGACAAGGTAAAGCTAAAGGAGTTCATCATCACCAAGCCATTATTACATGAAATGTTAAAGGGACTTATTTAAGAAGAAGAAGATCAAAACTATGAACATTAAAATGGGAATCAATTCACAACTGTCAACAATTGAATCCAAAAAAACAAGTAAAACAGAAACAGAACCATAGATATGGAGATCATTTGGAGGGTTATCATTTGAGAAGGGGACGGGGGAGAGTGGGAGAAAAGGTACTGGGATTAAGAAGTACAAATTGGTAGGTAGCGAATAGGCAGGGGGAGGTTAAGAATAGTATAGGTCTGGCTGGTGTAGCTCAATGGATTGAGCATGGGCCTGCAAACCAAAGGATCACAATTCAATTCCCAGTCAGGGCACATGCCTGGGTTGCAGGCAGTTCCCAGCAGGGCACACATGAGAGGCAACCACACATAGAGGTTTCTCTCCCTCTTTCCTTCCCTCCCCTCTTAAAGATAAATAAAAATCTATAAAAAAGAAAAAGAATTTAATTGCTTTAAAAAAAAAAGAATAGTATAGGTAATTGAGTAGCCAAAGAACTTTATATGCATGACCCATGGACATGAACTAAGGGGGAGGATTGTCAGAGGGAATGAGGGGTACCAGGTGGAAGGTGGTAAAGAAGGAAAGAGTGGGACAACTATAATGACAATAAAATGTTATTTTTAAAAAATATGTGTAAGGCATTGGATCAGCTCTGTAAAAGACATCTAACAATTATTACTTAATTACATATTACATTTAATCCACACTACGACTGTATCTGTTATCTTTTTCATGAATGTAAAGTTCTAGCATCTTTTTCACTGCTCCGGCCCCAGTAGTTCCAGACACAAGGAGGGGATGCTGAAAATGAGTTGCTATAAAATTAATCACAGGTAGCTTTGGAGTCAACCACTTGTCTCTGTCTTTCTATCAGAGCCATGTATTAGGTAACTTACATTTGTTTTTATGCTGTGTAGATTTTTTTCCCTGCCAGAGATACTTTTCTGTAAGTAATACCTTGCTCTTTTTTAGTTTTTTTCCCTGAACATGTCGATTTAAAGATTTAGTTTGAGCAGAATAGTCTGGTTTAGGATTACCACAGGAAGGTTACCATTTCTTTTTTTTTTTTTCCATTTCTTAAAATAATAAAACATAATGCTTCTGAGGTGATTAGAAACATTTTAGAATCTTGCAGGACCTTCAGGTCCTTTCCAGTTCATCTGATGACTAGTGTAGATAAAAGGCTTAGGGCATTGCGCTAAAATTATTCTGATTAAAAAAATCCAGGTATCTCATTTAAAATCTCTTTCATATGTTCATAAAAACAATGTAGACTGCATGGGAAAGTCTTTAAATGGTTTTGCTTTCTGACTCATTTTTTGAGTCAAACATTCATTTTAGTTATTTATTTTCTGACATTTTAGGTTTTCTAGCAATTTTGTCTGAACCTTCCCCCCAAAAAAGATACTTCTGAACACTTGAAAAATTACATATTCATAATGGTCATAACACAGGTAAATTCTACATTTTAGTGTTTCTTTATGTAGATGGCAGCATAGAGTATCAGGAGACATTTGTCTTTTCAAAAATTATTTTTTTAAGGTAGTTTTTTTTTTTTTTAAGAGAATGTTGCTTTAATCTATTTCTCTCTGCCATAGCAGTGAACTAGTACTATAGAATGGAAATTTTATGTAATTTAACATATCAACTGCCTCGGTGCTTGTTAATCTTGACCTTAGAGCCCATGTTCATGGTAAGTCATAAATTTTAGAAATTATTTTTACTTGTTTTGTTGCATCAGTGTGCTACCTTCTATCTTAGGTCTATCACTTGGCAAGTGTACGCTTACGTGATTTATGTTTAAAACTGGATGTTTCAAATGAGTTACGAAGGAAGATATGGACGTGTTTTGAATTCACTTTAGTTCACTGCCCTGACCTAATGAAAGACAGACATTTGGATCAGCTCCTTCTTTGTGCCTTTTACATCATGGCAAAGGTAATGCGTAAGCTGGGGGAAGTTCTTTGTACTGGTTGCCTGTATTTGAAGTATGAAGTAAAAATCTGTTGCACTTGATCTTTAGTTTGCCTTAAGTGCTGTAAGCTAACAGTACCCACCATCATTGATGGAGTAGTAAATTCCAGCTACTATGCCTATTCTCTGGATTCTCCATTTAGTTTTACAGTAATCAGCTTTCCCACTCCATATGTATGTGTTGGTTGTAAAGAATTCAGAAGAGGTCTTAGAGACCAGTTGTCGTAAAGTAGCTCTTCCCGCTATTAATGTGACAACACCATACCCCTGTGATACCTGTAATCTGGCACTTTAAAGTAACATGTTCATTTCACTATAGGTGAATAACCGAGGCCCAGAGCTGAAAGTTACCTTGGCTAATGTTCTACAATAAGTGGCAACCTAGGACCTAGGATCTCCTGATTAATAATCTAGTATAAAATAGCTTCTATGACATACTTCTTTCCTGTAACTTACGGTGCCACCTCTGAAGAATGCTTTATTCTCTGCTTGCTGCAGCATGTTTTAGGTTATAAAACAACTTACCTTCTTTTTTAAGTTTCTGCTGTATCTGAAACAATCATCTGCAACTTTGGTCACGACTGTTGGCTACACTGGCTGTCCTCGCAGACATACACAGTTAAGTCCTAATTGTTAAGCTTTTTGAGGCAGGCAGAGGACATGTTTTCACATTTCTTTGTGGCACCTGTCTCAAGGTGTCTTTAAAATCTTTGTACAGGTGCTCTCACGGTCTCAAACCTGTTCCAGTGTGCTTCGCTTGCTTTCTCCTGAGCTTCAAGAGCCCTTCTTTGGCCTCTGTTTCCTGAGCCCACATCCAGCTGACACTTTTCCTGCTCTGTCACTTTCTAAATAAACTTTAACTACAATTTGAAAAACAAAAAAGCTCTATACAAACAGGTATTAATAAATGGTATTAACTAATCATGTGTGTATTCCAAAGAACAACAAAGCTCAGGCTTTGCTGTTTTCTAGCTCAGCTTATGGAGAACAGGTTAAATGCTGATGCACTGTGAAGCAGAGGAAGAGAGTAATTTAAGTGAACTTCATTGATAATGAATAGACCAGAAGGTATTTTTTTATGGATCACGGATGTATTTTCTTACTTTTAGCCATCACTGCGACTTTTCTGTCAAAGCATTAGAACCATACAGTCTGTCCTAACATGTTAGAAGCCTAATCCTATGATAACCTCTCATTTTTATTGTGAATCACCACAAGACATTTTTTATAATTAAGTATGTAATTAGTTTACTTTTAAATAAGTAAATGAAATTTAATAAAATGTAAGACTGCACGGGGGATTCAGCACATTTGAGGGGGTTTTTTGGTCATTTAAAAACATTTTATTGTATCTTTTTGTATTACCATTTAGCCCCCTTATATCACCCCTGCCCCGATTTTCTTATCATTCTTTTTACAAAGAAAGTCATTTTCAGTAAAGCCATGCTATAGCTATCTTGGTGCTTTTGATTAATGAAACTATTAGCTAGGTCCCCACAGGCCACAAAACCTGAACTTTGAAGTTAGTACAAATCATATGTGGTAGAGGTTTTTAGTCATGGACTGGCCTAAGGTTAATGGCTTTCTGCAAGATTGCTCTCCAGTGCCAGCCTATAATTGAGGTGTTTGTTCAGAGCCATTTTTCTTTTAAGAGCAGTTGAAAAATGCAGTTTTTCTTTTCCTTAGGTAACAAAAGAAGAAAGAACTTTTCAAGAAATAATGAAAAGTTATAGGAATCAGCCCCAAGCTAATAGTCATGTGAGTTACATTATGTTTCTTCTTGTCCAAAATTAGATTTGTATTTCTCTCATGAGAAGTCATGTAAAAGATAAATTTCTTTTATAGTTCTACTGTATTTTAGGTTTTTTGGTTTAATAGATAATCATTAAATTCAAGAGACAGTTTCAGTAAAAGCCAGGCCATTGGCTGTTCCTGACTCCCACATATATTTGCATATACTTTTTACACAGTTTCCTTTACCATTTGTTCATCAGTTGAGTAGGAACATTTTTCGCTAGAAAATCTAATTAAAAATATATAATAATAATCTTTAATTGTATAAGATTTGATTCTCTGATATTTAAATCCAGTGAAAATTGAGGATTTATTAACTTAAATTTAATTTCTTTTGCCATCTGCTAAGAATCATAGTGTTTGTATCTTTGAATAGATGTCAAGCATTTCTGATAATGTTGTTATAATAGCCGTGGTGAGAATCCTTTACAACTTTTCAGTCATGCAAATATACAATGTTAGCATAGTGGACCAGCACATGGTAAGCGTTCATGACTCTTAGGTCCACGTTGTTGTTATTATTGGTAGCTGAAAACACAGACTTACGTTACGCTAAGGCTTTGGCATTCAAGATCTTGGTCGCTCTGCTTCAAGGGAGTATAATGGCCTCTTCTCTGGCCCCCACGATCCACCATCTTAGGAAGAAAGACGGTGGGTCAGTATCCCAGCCTGGTGTGATGGGCTCTTCTAAGAGAGCCCCTCCAGTAGTTTTGTTGTCAGTGGAAATCAGGCTTTTCCACAGGGATCACAAAGAATGCGTTCCAGGAACCCACACACAGGAGATTATGGTGTGGCAAGGTGGTTTATTCATGTGGAAGGCTGTCCCTATGTCCCCTCTGTCCTACCTCCACCCATCCAGCCACAGAAAAAGTCCAGCCATGTCCTCAGCAAGGCCAAAATGAAAGCCAGTGTCCAGATTGTCTCTTCATACTAGAGCTTAGTCTTTTGGAGCCCACACCGTGTGCCACAGGCCCTAGTGTCTGCTGGGCCCACATGGTCCTGGGCAAGGAAGAGCACATGAATGAACTGGGCAAGTACAGATTTTCAAAATAATGAAATCAACTTTCCAAGCTTTTGTGGGTTTCTGATGAGTTCACCCCACTAGCCAATGCATTGTTCCCCAGGCTAGACTGACAGGCCCCTATGGTCAAGCACCTCCTCCACCCTTGCCCCCTTTACTCCCTACCATCTGGCGGAGGGGGTGGGGAGGGGGTATGTTCATCTCCTTGGAGCACAATGCTCTGGTCCCCTGGAGTGTGAAAAGCAGTAGCTCCCTAGTGAGGCAAACAGGCTCATGCTCCCCAGTTTATTAAGCTCAATGTCTAAGTCTCTTTGCTTTCTTTCTCATTAATAATTAGCTAACTACCAATGGTAACAATCTCACTTCTTTACTTAAGCCCCCAAATACACTGATAGTGATTTAGAGATATTAGAAGAGCCAAGTACAAGTGTGTGTTATATACTATGACAGGCTAAGAGTTTCTGGACCTTCAGAAAACCCCTCAGGAACAGAGCCTACAGAGGGCCATATTGTCCTTAAAGATCATGAAGGTCAAGTTACTGTGTGTCAAAGCCTCCTCAATATCTTCTAAATACTAATACGCAGAGGACGAGGAGGAATGGATCCTGCCTGTCAGCTACCTTGGAGGCAGGAAAGAGTTTCGGTGCAGGATGGGAACAAATTTTCATGTGGCTATTTAAAAGGAGTTGAGAATGGATGGGACTAGGAAAACAAGCTTCAATGACAGCAAATGATTCTTGGGTAAGGAGTTAAAAGAGAAGAGGAACAAATTCAGATTTTTGAGGTTACTTTTATTTGGCAAAACCTGGTCATCAGTGTTCAGTTGCTATTTATGTACTTAAAATTCTTCTATTTACATTGTAAACTCCTACAATGGCATATTTTAGGTATAGGCTTAGAATCTGCTTTAGTATCCCTCTTCTAAGATGTTGTCCCTAGTCTTCATTTACCAGACTAATAACTACCTTCCCTTGATTATCCACCCATACAAACAAATACGTTTTAATTGGCTTGATATTTTGTTTTTCTTGTTTTGGTTTTGCTGAACTCGTGCCTCTTTGTGACTCAGCGGTCCTTTACTTCCCCTCTGACCTGTAGGTCTATAGAAGTGTATTGCTGAAAAGTATTCCAAGAGAAGTTGTGGCTTACGATAAAAAAGTAAATGGTGATTTTGAAATGACAGATTGTGGTAAGTTGTTCAGTTTAACATTCTATGTGCAACACCCTCGATTACATCATACATAATGTAATACAGTGGCTGTCAGGTAACACAGAGTCAGTGATGTAGGTGTTTGGGAAGAAATAAGTAAGTTTGTGATAAGTATAGGTCGGGCACCTCCCCCAAGAGGTTGTGTATTGCAACTATTTATTTGTCCCCTATTTAATTGTATTTTAGAAGTTTTCTAGTCCACTTATACACATTAATAAATCAAGTAAAGGCAGTTAAATTTTTAAAATTCAGTAGTCCTCCCTTATCCACAGTTTTGTATTCCTTGATTTCAGTTACTAGCAGTCAGTGGAAAATTCTAGATATTTGGAGAGAGAGAGAGAGAGACCACATTCACATAAGCTTTACTGCTGTTTATATGCTTTTAGTAATAATTTTTCTATTGTATTGTTAGTTATTGTTGTTAATCTTTTACTGTGCCTAATTTATAAATTAAACTTTATCATACATGTTTACATATAGGACAAAACAGTATAGGTAGGGTTTCGTACTGTCCACTGTTTTCAGGAATCCACTGGGGGTCTTGGAACATGTGCCCTGTGGGTAAGGGGGGACAGCTGTAAATCCGAGTAGAGGGAAACAAAGATAGCTGTCAGTGATCTGCCTGGGGAGACAATTAAGGAAATATCTTTCTCATTAAAAAGTGTACAGGTGTTCCGCCACCACTGGCAAGGCTGCTACCTTGTTGCTACCATCATGCTAAGACGTGAGGCACTAGTAGTTTTTTTCAAAGGAAAATCATAATGTTCTGTATTCATGTGTTGATGAATTGTGGAAATGCCTCTTCCGCCCATCTCCTTAACCTTGTCTCATCTTTTATTACTTGACATGCACCACTGTAACCCTGCTCTTGCCCCACCCCATACGTGTGCACATGTGTCGTGTGAGGGTCCGGCAGAAGCACCGCCTGCTTGAGTGTGGTTGGTCGGGTAATAATATGGGTGTCATAATTTATAGTTTTGTTTTGAACATTTTGCCTAAAATGTCATGTGGTGCACTTGAGTGTGATGTTGTTATGTAACAGAATTGCATGCTTATGATTATGTAATAAAAGAGTTTGTAATAGGAAAGGGGTGTTATGTGTGCTGGACCCTGTATACTGTGATTTCTTTATACAATGTGGGATGTTTAGATGGTTTCCAGTTTTGTACAGTTTTGTGAGGAAATCACTGTAGGTTAATCTTTGGTCTTCATCCTCAGGATAAATTCTTAGAGAAACTTTCTGGATCAAAGATATTTTAGAAAATTACACAAATATCCATGATCATTTTGGTGTCTACTATAATCTGAATTTTTAAGATCTTATCAAAATCCTTTAATTACTGCCTAGAATCTGATCCCATTTAAGGACACATAGGCCATTCTCAATTGTAAATATAGTATTCCTGAGCCTTTTCAAGACAATGAGAAATAGATAAGACAGTAAGCCTGACCAAAAAAAAAACAACACAAACTTTGTTTTTGTTACACATGTTGCTGTTCAGTCTTAAGTGGTTTTACTGTCCTTGGGAAACCAGCATATTGGAGGTTAGATAGGAAACAGTGTGCTCAGTGTTCTATGAGGAAATTTTGTTCTGTGAGAAACAAAGTACTGTATTTTGCTCTGTATTATGTGCACATTTTTGCCCAAATCTTTGAGGGAAAAACAAGGATGTGCATTAGGTGCAGGTAGTACTAATTCTGTATCTATATGAATGTTTTTAATTCTTTTATTAATGCTGGTGAGTTAAAAGTATAACTCTAGCAAGCAATAAGGATATTCATGTGCAAAGTAATACCCTGGAACATGATAATTGGTTTTGTTTCTAAATATAAATAAATAAATAATTGGATTAAAAGATTAAGATGGGCCCTGGCTGGCGTGGCTCAGTGGATTAAGCACTGGACTGCAGCCGAAGGGTTACCAGTTCAATTCCCAGTCAGAGCACATGCCCGGGTTACCAGCTGGGTCCCTGGTAGGGGGCACTCGAGAGGCAACCACACTTGATATTTCTCTCCCTCTCTATCTCCTCCCTTCAGCCTCTCTAAAAATAAATAAAATCTTATAAAAATAAATTAAAATTGAAGGTTTTTTTCTGAAAGTTGGGGCAAAAAATGTGCGTGTGCGTTGTACATGGGACTGCTTATACACAGCAAAATGTGGCAGCTCCCAGCCACTTCCTGAGATGCAGGGACCTATGAAGTTCAGGACAGTGTGAGTAAGCAGAAGGAAATATATCGTGGTTTCTTTTTGATAGGATGTCTACCAATGAAGTTTGGGGAGAATGAGGGTTAGCTTACTCTGTCTACAAGAGATCAAATTATTTTATATACGTTTATTTAGATACTTATTAGCAGGCAAACAAGAAAAATATTCTTTTTTTAAAGATTTTATTTATTTTTAGAGAGAGAGAAAGAGGGAAACATCAATGTGTGCTTGCCTCTTGCATGCTCCCTACTACTGGGGACCTGGCCCGCAACCTGGCCATGTGACCCAACTGGGAATCGAACCTGCGACCCGTTGGTTTACAGGTCAGCACTCAATCCACTGAGCCACCCCAGCCAGGGCAAGAAAAAACATTCTTAAGATCCTATCCAGTGGGGGTGGCACAGTGCAAGAGAGTATCAGTGGTAGTGGTCTCAGGAATTCTGGCACCAAAAAAAGCGAGGAAGATACCAAAAGGCAAATCTTCGTTCAGAAAAGACGTTTCAGTTCCTGGAGCTATGGCTAAACACAATGGCCTAGACTTGAACACACCAAAAGAGCACCACCTTGAAAAAACAGTTCTGGTTCTATGAACAAATTCATCATTAGGTAGAAAATGATTACTGTTTAAAACACACTCTTTACACATTCTATACAGTTAGCTCAAAGCCCTAGCTGTCTGTCTGTCCAACTACCACCTCACTCAAGGTTCACTCAAGGCAGATGCTATTACCCAGTTACCTTTAAAGCCAGGATCAAGCCAACAATGTGCATCAGAGTTCAGATCTGGTCGTCATCCATAATAGCAAAGCCCCACAGACCTCATGGGATATCTCATCTTTTTCATGGTATTGTGGATAATGAATGTCTCAAATATTTTAACTAACCCTGCTTATGTCAAATACTTCTAATTTCCCCAGCATGAGCCAGTTTTTAGCATTAGGCATATCTAATAAATGGTTGCTATCGGCAAAAATTTTATGCCGATCCTAGATTTTCGTCAGTAAAAACCTATTCCTGATGTTCAGTATGTTAGCAAAGCATTGACCACTGATTGACATATGCCGAACAGAAACTCTTACAAGTAGCGAACTGTGGAGAATGAGCTTCTTAATGAAAACAGCAGTTCATTCATGTACCATGTATCCTTCATTATCATATTAGACCTCCCCAGACTGGCATTCTTGATTGAGAACATGTGAGAGACCCAGCTTACAGCTTCATCTAGGTAACACAATCACAATACTCAACTGTATTATAGCAAATTGAAAACTTTACAATACTTCCTCAGAGGCTTGTTTTAAGGGTTAAAAAGAACAGGTGTGTGTGTGTTTAACACAAAGCCTGCTCCTAGTGAGGCCTGAGTACAGTAAGTAGTAGCTAGTGTATATAATTTTGTTTATCAGCAATATAAACTTTATTATATTTATTAATGAATATGGCTTTTGTCTTTTAAAGCTACTTTTTGTAAGGTCATGTTTCTTATTTAAAATTTTTTCAGTGTTGAAAACTAGGTCACACACATATAAAACAAAAACAAAAAATAGTAAATTCTCTGAAGGGCCAAAATTTTTGTTTTTATATAAGATA